>NC_142053.1:10445441-11069441 GCF_982192425.1 Myodes glareolus | reverse complement strand
AGAGAATCTAAAAAGACTTAAGGGAGGTGAAGCATATGATCAAATTACATTTAAATTTAAAATTGTTTTGAATAATTAAACTATAACAAAAAACATGATTGTCATCTTAACTATGAATAACTATTAGAGAACAGGTAGGTTATACATCTACATAGTTCCAGTAACTATAGCAAAAAACACTGCTTAATATACAAGGAAAAGATGGCTCACATTAATATATCCAAATATAAACTACAGTTAGGTATGATGGCACACACCTTTAAGCCCAGCACTTAGAAAACAGAGGCAGGTGAATCTCTGTAAGTTTGAGGCCAGCCTGGTCTACAGAGTGAGTTTCAGGACAGCCAGGGCTACACAGAGAGACTGTCTCAAAAAAAAAACAACAATAACAAACAGAATATCATCTACTATTGGTGTGTAGAAATTCAGAAAAACAAGATCAATTGAAATATGTGCTGTTGGAGCATGGTTTCAAGCAAGACATTGACAGGCTTTCTTTACCCCACCCAAAGAGAAAAAGCCAGTTCTCTGTGGTGTTTTCTGCACTGTAATACTATGACTCCCATGTCTAACTGTACAAACTAGAAAACTCACAGTGTTTTCTGATCACTTCTGATCACCAAGAATAAGTGAAGGAACTCTAGTTTGTTAGGTACAATCTCTGGAGATGATTTAAATTCCCACGAGATTCTCCTACTCTCGCGAGACCCTGTTTGTTCTGGCACTGTGAGCATCACACAGGCACCCTTTGTCTAAATGGGCGGGGCTAGTACTGGCATCACATCCGCTTAGCAAGGGATGAGTGGGGTGGGCGGTGATATTAGAGTGGGACTCTGAGGGAATAACCCTCTTAACCATGCAGGATCCTGATGGGAACAAGAGTTGTAGGGTGGGTGGTGAAGAAGAGGAGGGTGGCCAGCATACATCTGAAAACCCTGATGAGCAAGCTAGCCCACAGATTTCTGCAGCTGAGAATGACCATGGGAACTCCCCTCATGAAAATCACCCACAAGATTCTGGTAGCCAGGCGATCCAAGGCAACCTCCACTCAAGGAGCCCTGTAGAAGCAAGAGTTGTGGCAGAACAAGCAGCTGTAGTTCCTCGGGACGAGCAGGCACCAATTATCCCAGGACCCAGTGGAGATGCTGCAACAACAGCTGGAAGTCGACTCCTGGAGTTGTATCCTTTAGGGAGAGTACACTGACAATGGCTATGGCAACATATGTAGGCCAGAACTCAAAAAATGCTTGGGGAGGAGACATAGTTTGGGAAGGTTTATGGCCGACTAGGAAGGGACCAGAAGGATGTACTGTGGACAGTCAGTCCTGAGCAGAGTCAATATTGAGGCAGAACAGGGAATCATGTATGTGTAAGAAGACTATAGGGTATCGAAAACCAGAACTACTGAAGAAGTGTCTGTGAGTTGCCTTGGGTGTCATTTCAGAGCATGCTTAAGTAAACCTCAGAGGTATATTCAAGCCCAGTGCCTAAAGAGATTCGATAGTGAGTAATTCCTTAACCATATCTCCTTCCAGTTCTGTAACAGTGCCATTCAGGACTGCCGTGGAGGCAAACATGGCCTGCAGATCCCTGGCCTCAAATGTGCAGCAACAGCAATTGATGGTTCAGCAGGAGTTCACCGTGAATGACAGTACTCTTATTGTGTCAGTTCTCCAAGAGTTTGGAGTGGGAGGGGCCTTAGATTGGGAGGCAATGTGTATTCTAGGAGTTCTATAATGGAGACTTGGATGGATTAGACATAAGCAGAAGACATTGTATGGTGACACTGTAGAGATTCCTTCTTTTTTCCCCTGATGGTGTCACTCATTTACTTTTAGGAGGTGGACCACTGAAGATCCTGTTCTCTTCCGAACATCCATCAATGCCTTCCTTGACCAGCTTTCCTTGGTGATGAGGAATATCCCACAGCCAGTGTTTATGGCTGTTTTCAAACAAGGAAGAGTTAGAAATAATGAATCCTAGTGTGATTTCATCCACAAGACATGGCAAGGGCATTTTAAAATTTGTGTAACTGTCCCTTTGCCTTCATATTCACTGTTTTGAGCCTATCACACTGTATCAGTCAGTGTTAATGAAGGAGTGAATATTAAAATGATGGATAATGAAGAAAATAATATTGAGTTGCTGTTTTTATTTTGAGTTATGGCAGGAATATCCAGGTTTTACTCCCATGTCCTTTGGTTAGAGAAGAAATTTCTGAGATTCTAATGTTCTAGTACTCCAAGGTAATTGACAGTTTTGGAAATGGGAGAAATAATAATTTTAATTTTTACTATTATGTATGTGTGTGCACACATGGGAATTTAAGTGTGCACATGTTTCTACACGTGTGAAATGTCACCCAAATGGGGTTCAGAGCATAACTTTTGGGAGTTTTTCCTATTTGGGTTCTTATTAGTAAACTTAAGTTATCAGACTTGGGCATCAAGTGCTATCATCACATGAGCCATTTTTGTAGCCTTGAAGTAAACTTTTAAGGTATGAATAAATATATGCTAGAGAACTCAACTAGCATGGAAGAGGCTCTTGGTTTAGTCTAGAGCAATGTAAATGAAGAAAAAGATAAAATTAATTATATTATTGAAATTTCATAATCCTGTAGTTAAGATAAAGGAATGTCTTGGTTCTATAGTTGTATTAATATATTAACTGTGTAGTGGAAACTTATTTGTTTTTTGGATTAGTGTTATTTTTGTTCCTGAAATATTTTTTAACAAATCAGCTTTCCGCATTGGAATTAATTCTTTGAGGAAAAAAATGTTTAAAAAAAATCACAATATAATCATGAAAAAGGGAAGGTGTTCCAGATTTTATCCTAGTGTAAGCAATGTATACTTCCTTAAGCTGGATTCTCAGAGATAGAATTACTGAGTTACATAAAAACACTTTGTTTTTGTAAATTTCTTCATATAAACTATAAAAGAACTTTAGCATATACCTTTTCATACAAGTTTTGCTTCATCCTTACTGACAAAATTAAAACCTTTCTATGAGAACCCAGCAACACAGAATCGCCAATATAAGAGGTTTTGTTAACTGCCTGTCATCACTTCAGTTTACTCTCTAAGAAAGGTTGGGTATATTGCTGTGTTTAGGATATGGTGACTATTTTGCTGTTTTAAGACATGGTTACTAGCTCTGTGAAAATAGATTGTGCTCTGGAGTCTCGCTCAGTTCTTCAAACTTTTTCTTTCTTTTATGCTGTTCTGTTTTTCAAGACAGATTTTTGGTATAGCCTTGGCAATCCCGGAACTGTCTATGTAGACCTATGTAAGTTCCCTTAAATAGACTGGCCTCTGCTTCCCAAGTGCTAGGGGAAAAGATGTGTGCCATCATTGCCTGGGTTTAAAGTGTTTTCTTGTTTCAGCCAACTTTCCCATCTAGGAAAATCTCTTTCAGTAAAGTCATTATTATTTCATTCATTCTATTCTCATCCAAATACCTTTTCTTAAGTTTTTTGCCTTCATTCCCACTTTTATTTTGTCAGTCCTTTTATCTATTCTTAATACTCTTGGGTTGGAAGTTAAAGATAATGCCTTTCAAATTGCCTTTACTGCTTCCTCGTCAATAATGATGCTTTTTGCATGAGTGAAGATACAGACACAAGCTTTCCTCCTGCTCAGAGACTAGGCATTTACCCATGATCCTTTGGGGATCGATCATGTGTGGAATGGTCCATTACTGGGTTCGAGTAGATCCCTTAAACACTGGCCTCAACAGTGTTTTGCTGGAGCCTGAAACAGATCCCTCTGTGAGATCCGGCATTCTGTCCCTTTATAACACTACCCTTTCCATGTCACAGACTGCAATTGCTCTTTAATATGAGGGAGAGAACTAGAATAGGGGCTGTGACATAGGCAATCAGGAACTACAGATTTTAAAGGCCTTTAAAGGAGAGTTAAGGGCACTGAGTTTTACAGCAGAGCAGATTAATTAATTGCCATGCTATTCAAGGGTTGTTTTCTACTACTCTAGTTGGCAAGCCGAAGTGGATTAGTGGGCTAGGAGTCAAGATTTATAGAATTCTGTAGATGATGAAGAAGTTAGTGATTAAAGTTGTGGTTAAGGATACAGAGCAGGCAGTGAGTGCTCTGCTAACAAAAAAGGCACAGAGTAGGTGGTATTGAAGGTGGGGGTTTGTGGCCCCATCTTCCTGAAGGACCCAAAGTAAGACTCTGATTGAGGAGGGAGCATCTTATATTGTTGATCTCTACAACATTCTAATTTGGGATTAAGCCTAAAACATCTGAGTGGAGCCTCCTGGGATGATGGCTCACAATTAAGTACCCAGCATCTTATGAATTCTACCTTGGCTATCTGCTAGAGCCCAGGCTGATGATAAGCCCCAGATTCTGGAACAATTTGAGCTTCTTACTAGAGGATTTATGAGTAGGGAGAGACTGCAGGAATACTTTAAGACCTTATTCCTCTCTTGCAAAGGCTTTGCCTCATGTATATGCAATTCTATTCATAAAAGCCTTAGTTCTTCCAACATGCATTCCTGGTATCTATCCTATGCTCCTAACCTATGAGCTCTCAGACAAACTTTTCAGAGCATTTCAAACTACTTAAACAGAAATTACATGAAGAATAACAATAGTTATTGGGGACATAAAAGAGAAACACAGTGAGAATCCATGTGTCTTAGTGGCTTACAAGAATATACAAGGTTTTATGAGACTTTATTTTTTCATAAAGAGACCATTTAAAGCTAGTTTTAAAATTTCAAAAGCAAAAGAAAAAAATGGTTGACAAGTTATATGAGATATGAAAAGATAATTTCTTAAATGTCTTATGATTTTATACTTATATAGGACTCACAATATTTATTCCATGTTATCCAAAAGTATAATGGTAGTAGAAAAGTAATATGAATTATTATTAGTAGTAGTAATATTAGTATTACATTGTGAACAAATAATTTGAACACATACTAGTCAGATTTGGAGTATAGAAACTAATTATTAGAACTTATTGCAAATAAAAAACTGATTTTTATTTAATAAAGTTGATGATATTTTCTTGCCTTAAGATTTTAGTGACATAATATATGAAACAGAACTGAAATGCCAAACTCTGTGAGAGACACGGTAGAGTACCTGTTTTCA
Organism: Myodes glareolus; assembly: GCF_982192425.1. Classification (NCBI taxonomy): domain Eukaryota; kingdom Metazoa; phylum Chordata; class Mammalia; order Rodentia; family Cricetidae; genus Myodes; species Myodes glareolus. Next base: position 11,064,312 of record NC_142053.1, on the reverse strand, counting down.
TACTTGCATTTAGATTTGTAGGTGGAGCTTTAGTAACAATAAACACCTCATTCAATGCAATCTAAAGAGAAGTACTAGAGATCAATTTTATACATGCCCCCTTTCTTCTTTAATTCCAATAAATATTTTTCATTTTGATGGTAAGGCAATTGTAATCATGTTATATTATATACTTCCTTTTTTGGTATGAATAGTATCTAAACCCAAAACATCTTTGAAAATTTTAAGTAAGCAGAGTATTTATATAAGAAAAGTCAGGATTTATGTTTGTTTTAGCCACCATGTGAGCATGAAAAAAATTATCTTATTCTTTTAACCACCACATTTATTATTGAGAAAATTTAATGAATAAGTATTTTTCCAAGGTTTTTATGTAATTTCACAACATAATGAATTCAGAAATCTAAGTGGAGTTCCTAGCTAACTTTTAGGAGAAATGAGGTTATTGCATCTGAGGGATATAGTCTCTATTTCATTAATTTTGCTCTCTAGGGCTGACTTCTAGACTACATATGCTTAGGAGGCTTTTTGTCTTTAGGAGGTTTGCTGTGGGAGGCCCTTCTGTATATGTGTTGCTTTTATTGGTTAATGAATAAAGAAACTGGCTTGGTCTATAGCATAAGAGTTAGCGAGAAGCCACAGAGCTGCTGCTGATAGACACTATGGACATTATCTGGTAAGCCACAGCCACATGGCAATATACAGAATAATAGGATTGTTTAAATTACTATAAGAGTTAGTCAATAAGAAGCTAGAGCTAATGGGCAAGCAGTGATTTAATTAATATGGTTTCTCTGTGATTATCTCGGTTCTAAGCCTTATCTCGGTTCTAAGCTAGTCAGGTGGCCAGGAACCAAAAAGCAGCCTCCCAATACAGAGGCTCATTTAAGTGAATCAATAAGAGGAATCAAAATGTATTTCAGTTGTATCTCAGAATGAAATTTTGTGACTATTCTCCACATGTTTTAGAAGTAATTTTCACTCTTTGGTACTCAGTGTATCAACAGTGTCCTTAATCATATAATAATTGAAATGTGTCACCATTGATTATCATGACAATTTCAGAGCAATGACCTGGTGAATATCACACTTGCAATACTAATAGCTGTAAGATTTTGGTCGTTCTCAAAGCATTCGGCCATCAAATCCTCTCTTTCCACTAACATTTCCAAGCACAAACCCCTTTGAGCAGACTGTATTGTATTTCTCATTATGCTCTTCTATCTCAACTGAGTTGCAGCTTAGCCAACCCCAACCATTGAACTTCAGATTGTATATATGCAACCTGTGCTTTGAAGACCTTCAGAGACCAGAATAGATATGTAATTTTAGTCTACACAGAATCTCAAATCATAACATAATATAGCTTATCAGCAGAGTAGGTGCTATGGACTAGTTATCTTGAAGCAAACTTAGTTTTCAAATCGCTGTTAAAAGGGTTGCATGAGACTATTAAGACTTTTTGTATAAGAAAATCACTAACTCTAAACTGCATTCCAAGATGATTTGGGTCAATCACTGTTTGACCTTCTCGATTGTAGCATTGGTCTGCTGCCTATCAGCCTCTATACATAGTAAATTCAATTAGGGAACCTGGCCTGTTCCTTAAATGCCCCCACAGGACATGACCTAATTATAAACTCCAATCTTCATTAATATACCATACTCTCAACCCTTAATCTCCTGCCTAATTTAATTTTATTTGTCTACTCTTCTAGTCTGACCTGTGCAATACTAATTTTAAAAAGTTTTCTATTGGAGGTATTTTGCTTGAGACAAATGTCATCTAAGGTTTCTGACAACAGCTAGAAGACATGGTGACTGAACTATTATCTATTTCAAACTCATAAACATTCAACTTCTGGCCTTCAGGCCATTGTTTCTTTCCCTGACTCTTCTTTTTACGCCTCTTCCAGTAGAAAATTTCTGTTTATATTTTTGTTTGAAGTCATTTCTGACTTTCACAGAGAAACCACTTTTAAGTTAATTTCTTTACTCTCTCATTAGATCAAAATTCTTTAAAATTAAAGACATCAATTCATTATTTACTAAAATTAAACATTAGTAATATAGTAATTAATAATTTGCTTTTAATATAAAATTATCCTTAATTTAAAATGCTATACAGTAAATAAAGAGGTAAATCTAATAAATGCTCACATCTCATTGAAATTCCCATAAAAATACCCAAACCATGTGCATTTCATTATCAAAAGAAACCTGCAAGTTGTCTTCCTTTTCCACTAATATATTTCTGTGTCAATTGTCTATGGGCCATGTGCTAATTGTCAAACAATCTTAGACTATATTATTGTTTGTTCATCTTTAATTGTTCCATCACCTGTGTCCTAGACAATTCATTGACTCTGATGTATTATAAGTCATATTTGATTCAAAGCTCTGCTAGATTCCGCGACAGTCATCCCATCATAGGAATACCACATTCTAGCTACTCTGCACTCACAAACTATCAAAATCAGTTTCTTCAAACCTATCTCCCTCAAATGCATGGGTATTTTTACCCATCATTGTTGGGACTAATTGAGTCCTGGCCTTCAGCAGCTCTTCCCTGCTAGAGCCTTCTAAATGAAGTTACTAAAAGCTGTGCCTAGAGGATCAGAGGATGGGATTTTCACCTGTTGGCCATTGACTGTAGGGTATTTAATCCTCCATGTTGCTATCAAAGAAGGGCTTTTGTACCAGAGATTAGAGGTCCGTGTTTTGGTCTGTCTCTGCGTGTGTTTCCTCAACCTCCAGCCCCTTGCCCGAAGCTCACGAACTGGTTTCTAGGGCATAGAGCGCAAACAGGGGTCCGCAGTGCGCGGCACATCATTGTTTAGCACACCTAGCCTAATATCTGACCCAGGTAATCAGTAAAGGTTGATTAAATAGCTGAATCCCACCAGGGTTTTTGAAGGAAACTAAGCATTCATTCACTGCTTTAAATATGAGGATACTTTCCTTTTACTTCTGTGACAGCATTTTGAAGGGAGGAAGGACAATCAGAGGGATATAGTATCTTTAAGACCTTAGAATAATATCTGAAAAATCAGACCTATAAGTGCATGAAAGCCACTGTCCTCTTTAGTGATTTCCTTTGCAGCTGAAACTACATAAAGAAAATATTTGAAGATTGGAAGGAAGCTTTAATTACCTACTATATAAAGCTTCGCCACAGAGGTGGTACACGCTTTTAATTTCAGCACTTGGAAGTCAGAGACAGGCAGTTTTTTGTGAGTTTGAGGTCAGCCTGGTCTACAGAGCAAGTTCCAGGACAGGATACAAAGCTGCAGAGAAGCCCTGTCTCAAAAAATCAGAAAGAAAGAAGAGAGAGAGAGAGAGAGAGAGAGAGAGAGAGAGAGAGAGAGAGAGAGAGAGAGAGAGAGAAAGCTTTACATCCTAATTGAAGTGCTTTGGGGGTTACAATTTGAACATAAAACATCTTAGGGAACCAGACATAGTAGTGCATAGTAGTGCACTTCTGTAATCACACCCTTGGGAGGCAGAGATAGGAGGATCACTGTAACTTCAAAGACTAGCGTGGTCTACAAAATTGAGTTACAGAACAGCCAGAACAACATAGTAGAGATTACCTGCCTTGAAAAGAAACAGAAAAGGGAAAGGAGAGGGAGAGAGGGAGGGAGGGAGGGAGGGAGAAAGGAAGGGAAGGGAAGCAAAGCAAAGGGAAGCAAAGGGAAGGGGAAAGGAGAGGAGAGGAGAGGAAAAGAAGAGAGAAGAGAAGAGAAGAGAAGAGAAGAGAAGAGAAGAGAAGAGAAGAGAAGAGAAGAGAAGAGAAGAGAAGAGAAGAGAAGAGAAGAGAAGAGAAGAGAGAAAAGAAACTACTTTGGGGAACTCAAACAATGATACTGTTGTAGTGATAAGAACACAATTATGTAGGTAATTGTAAGAAATCACGAATGGAATGCTGAAGTGAGCAGCAAAAATCAGAAAGGAAGTAAAATAACACTATGTCAAAGTTTAGTGGTCTTACAAACACAGCAATACCTTAGAAAACACAGCAGAAAAGACTCATTGAATGAAAGAAACTCCAAAATTTACCTTAAAATAATAATCACAAAAAAGGTATGGCGGTGTTCTGGAGAAGAGTGTAAATATTGTCTAATACATTCATTCAGATCAATTTTAAGTCAGAAATGAAGCTAATATATCATATTAATATATGACATGCATATAAATGTAATGACTTCAACTCTTATTTACAGATGTTGTGAACTGCTTACAGAAGTCAGGATGACGGTAAAGTCTGAGCAACACAAAAGCCATTTTTTCATCTTCAAATCACACCTAAGAAAGTATAAAAGAGTAGATGAAAATAGAATTCAGTAAATGGATATTCAAATAACAAAATGTGTGGAACCCCCTAGTATAAATGTGTTCAATTGGCATTGGGATTTGCAGTGAGGGAGTTTTGGCCTTTGTTGAAGTTGAAAGGAATGACAAGCAAGGAATGACACAAAACAGGAGAGGTAGGAGCAAAGTTTTCAAATTGCAGCGACTGTTGTGCTGTATATATCTGAGGCACTGCCTCAGAATATAAGTTTCAATCATCCTTTGATAACTTCAAAGCACAGGGAAAGGATGATTTTATCGAAACAGAATGGCTCCAGTGTCTTTAATAAAATCTCTCAAAATATGTTTATAAAACACATATAGAATAATAATAGTTATTATGTCATAGCACACATATGTATAATTTAATCAAATATTTAAAAACTATGAGCAGTGACCCAGACATATGATATCAGCACTTGGGAAGCTGAAGCAGGAAGATCAACAAGAGTTCAAGGTTACCCTGGGATATATAGTGATTTGAAGGCAAGCATGGGTCACATACTTACCTCTTGTTTCAAAAATATGAAAGAAAGAAAATAAAAATAATACAACAAAGAAAAATTAAGATGATATACTTGATAAAGATATGGTATTTTCCTCACTTTAAAAATTAACAATAAAATGATCCTTGAGTATAAAGTGTACTGTATATATGTTTAAAAATAACAATAAATGCATTATTTTATAAAATATTATAGACTAATAAAATTTTAAATGAAAAACACTGTACTAAAAATAGTTATATCAGATAAGTTCAAAACAAACAGGAACTCTGAAAATCATGATATTAAGCCACTTCCATGAAGGCAAAAAAAAAAATCTTTCTGGTAAAATGCTTTCAAATGCTAAGGTTTACAGTTAAAGAGAACTCTGTCATGAGTGCTACCATTGCCCCATCTAGGATCTTCAAGAGTTTCCATAAAGCAAATGCTTAGAGAATGTAGAGAGGGAAATTTTTCCATAAAATGTTTAAACAAGAACCGGGAAACTGGATAAGGATCTTCTGTTGATGACATGACACTCAGAACAAAGAGCATCCCACAGAATCTGACCTCTCTACCAGTGTCTGTCCTGTGAGACTAGAGCAAGGGTCTCTGACTAAGCAAGTCTTTCATTTCCTGCTCGAGCTGTGGGCCGGGCATCATAAGCCTGAATGTAACACACGGGTCAGCAGAGGAAGCAGTCTGGGATCTGGCTGTTGTGAAGGTAAGAGCTTGAATGGGGACTCATAAGACCTCTCATCCCAGGGGAATCAGACCAAGCTTATTCAGGTTTCACGGTTTCAGTTCTAGAAAAGCTCAGGGCATGGTCTCCAAATATAGTTAGGAGAGTGGAAAAGCCAGGCTCTGTCAGATAAAATGAGATTTTATCCTTAAAGGCAATCTTTTAAAATCCAGCTTCCACCCCTGGCAGGCTCTGGAGCATACTGACTCCATATGAATGCATCTCTTTTCTCACTAGGGCATCAAAGGGGACTAACTTCAGGTCATTAGGGGTAGGAAATGAAGGGCCAGATAATACAATCAGGACTCTTTCTCAGGGTATTTGGGGACTTTGTTCTCTAGATATTGGAAGACCCTCAGAAAACACCATGTTAATGGCCTAAGCAGATCTAATCTCAGGCAGAAGTTCCCATTTGTTCTATAACTTTTATTTCTGGAAAGATGTAAGAAAATAAGGACCCTGGTCTGAAGTTCAGATTAGCAAATCAACCAGAAGAATGGGACTCAGCCCTTATGAAGAGTAAATATAAATACTGAAGACGTCTACTATCTCAACCCAAAAGGTGGCGTATTTCCCTGCTCGTCCTTTTTACCCTAGTTGTTTCTCCTTAGGAGTCCTAGGACTTAACAGGCTAATACAATTCACTCTCACTGCTGTTTTATCACTTTGCGGTATGGTTGGGGGTTTTCTGAGGCCAACAACTTAATTCCAAAGTAATGCAGCCCAGGCCAGTTACAGAAGGTGAGTATTCGTGGGGTAGTGTTGAGGGTTTAACGAGGACTGAGTTTTTTTAACTAACGAAGGAAGAATGCAGTCAGACTTGGGAGGTTTTTTTTTTTTTTTTTTTTTTTTTTTTTTTTTTTTTTTTTTTTTTTTACTGATTTCCAGGGTGTACTTTCTGTAATGTTTATTCCAGGAGTCTGAGGGAGGTTGGCATCTGACACGTCTACTCGGATCAAAGGAGCTGGGGCTGAGTGCCACACCTCAAATGGAGAACCATAACTAGGAAGTAGCAAGGGGTATATTCATTTCAGGTGGACCCAATATTAGTCCGTCTAGGCCCAGCTAACTTCATTAAGTCATAGGGTCTAAGGATGTACTGTTTCAAGAATTCCAAAATCAGATAGGATTTGACTTCACATTAGCGGAGTGAGGAGATCTAAACTTGGCTAAACATCAAGAGGAATAACTAAGTGAGGATTTTGAAGTTACTTTACCACAAGATGCAGGGAATATATGTGTTCTTGTGGTGGCAGTTGAACTCTCCTGGCATTAGAACAATGGCAGTAACTTACATGCTCTATTAGGTGGGGGTAAGAAAGGTTGGGAGCAGGAGGAAAGTACAGTCAAAAGGCCATGGAATGGTCTCTCCTCAGTGAAGGGGGAGGGGACTAGACAGGCATCATCAATCCAGGAGGGGGTGACAAGTACCATTTTTCAGGTTCCTCTTAGGCTCCTGAGCAAGGTTTCATCAGGACATAAATAGTGATTCCTGACTCAGAAGAGACAAAATAGGCAAATTCTGAAGAGAAATAGTGGGTTTTCTCTTTCCTCACAAATACAGAAGTACCACTCTGCCTTCTCAATCCACATGTCCAGGACAGCTGGGATGAAAACTTATGATTTCTGAGTTCTATCTAGTAGTCTAAGGGACTGAGAGAAGAGTCAGGAGGTGAACTCTGGTTTTAAGTGAAACTTCAGCCTTGATATGCCAGACCATCAAAGAGAAGTGTGGAACTTCCCATTAATCAACAGCTGTGAGACAACCCGGTATCCTTTTCCCTATGCAGTTGTTCTGGGAGATTTGGAGGTCAGGTTGTTGTAAATGCCACTTATTTTTCTGAGTTCTGTGTCAGGAGACTAATGTGTGAAAGACTTTTAAGGAGAGGACTGGGTTGGATCTGCAGGAGAGAATTCCTGGCTTTGAATCTGAGAACTGTGAGAAGCCGGTGGTAACCTTTTCCTTACATACAAGGGTAGGAGTATCCAGTCCCAATGACACATGCCACTAGTGACCCCTAATGTGCAAGGTCACCATGTCACAGATCAAAAATGTTAATAATTGTTTTCCTGAGTTCTGTCACATGGGTCCCAGGGAACTTTAGCTTTTTTGTGAGGGTAGTGGAATTGACTTAACAGGGAATGAATATGGGCCTTGAAAATTGTAAAGGGGAAGGCACTGAGGGACTAGTTGAAAGATTTTGCAAGAGGACAGGAGTCCTGCCAATTCTCAGCAAATAATGGATTTTATCTCTTGCCTCCTCTAGAGCACTCATCCCTAGTTAACCCAGGAAGGTTGAGAGGTGCATTGTTTCAAGCCTTCCATTTCTGACATCTAAGAGAAGTGAGACTTTGTGGGAGGAGTTACATCTGAGTCAGATAGAGGAGAAGTTACAGGCTATATGGTGAAAAGTCAAATGGAGGAGTGAAATTCTCCTCCTCCACCCACAAGTAAAGAATAGTGTTTATCTTTCTTATCCAAGTAGTTGATTCAGGAGGCTTTAGACCAGTAAGAGACATAGTTTACTTTTAAAGTTTCATGTCTGGAGTCCAAGGATATGGAGCTTTTTTTTCAAAGAATATCCTGGAGCCAGCAAACAGATGACTCCCAGAATTAAGTAGAAAGACTGTGAGGGCAGACTTTGAGCTTCGTATCCACCTATAGAGGATTTTGACTCCTCCTAGAGTTAGCTGCCTTTTGATGTTTTAGGACAAGTCACAGTTCTTACTGCTTCCATGGATCTTAGTGAGTTTTGGCTTTGAAGGACAAGAATGAACCAGTGTAGGAATAAGTTGAGGCTCAACCTTGGAAAATGTTCACATGAGATTTCCAAGAAAATACCAATAATGGGAAGATTCTGAGCTAAGACTTTGAGCCTTCTCCTCTCCCACAGTCATATGGTGACTAGTCATATTTTTTCTCAGTATTAATATCTATGGGGCTGTAGGAAGGGTAAGAGATGTATTGTTTGGGTATTCCATCTTGGGTGATTGAGGGAAATTTGGGGGAGAGTTGAGCCGACTGTTCAAGCCTCAGTTGACATAGGCAATAGTCTTAGACTTGAGCAGCTTCAAGGTTCAGTAGAACCTTGCTTGCCTTCACAGAAATATATTACAGCATTCTTACTTGACTCTAGTAGGTATTTGTACAGAAATGTTCCAGGCTAAAAAGCAGCTCACTTTTATCTCTGAGTTTTAAATTTGAAGTACCAGGGTAATAATAATTTTATTGGGAGAGGACAGGACTTGGGTCAACAGTTGCAGAGTTGCCACTATTAGAAAATATCCAGGGGAAGTGTGTGAGAGAGAACTTCTAGGAATCAGAGGGAGGAACAGGAACATCTGCCTTTCAAACTGTTATTTACTTATGAAGTTCTGGCAGGTTCTAGATGTGGAAGGAGCTATTCACCTTTTTGGAAGGAGGCAAACTTTATTAAGCATAGAACAATGTCCAGATTTGGGAAGAGATCAGGAGTCCCTGAAGAAAGGCAGGGAAGTTCTTTGGGGATGTTTGGAGAACTACTTTTTGGTCACAGACATGGTGATGCAGGTGAAAGAGTATGTCATCCCTAGTTGTCACCATTGAGAGGCTCTAGGCAACATGAACAGTATAATTTTGGTGTGCTATTTCTATTTTCCCAGTTGAATCAGAGAAGGCTGTGGGAGGAGAGTGTTTTCATTTGTTGCTTTTTGTTTGTTCGCTTGGTGTGTGAGTGTGTGTGTGTGTGTGTGTGTGTGTGTGTGTGTGTGTGTATGGAAGGGGCTAAGGTTTGGTCAATGGGGGAAGAAATACAGCCTCAGAATATGTCATAGGAAAGACACTGACTTTTGCATCTCCCACATATAGTAGGACTCAGACCTCTCCTATCCTAGAAAACTTGGGTGGGCAAAACACTGTGCTTCTTTGGTTTTTGTCATTTCCTAGGTCAAGTAAATACCACAAGTCACAGGAGTACAGCAATAATACTTACTCCTTCAGTGAGACATGAGAGCTATTAATCAGGGTTATCAGATGTTATGGATTGAATTTTCTGTATTAAACTTGATTTTTTTTCCTGAAGGTACCAGTTCAAGTCAGCATAGGGAGAACTAAAGCCCTGAGGAATTAAGAAAAACTGAGTGTGGGGGGAGGGCTTTCCTCTGTAAGGTTCTTAGAAATGGCATATACAGGCAGCCATCTTGAAATTTTAGTGGTCCTTCTTAGGCAACTTGGCTCAAGTAACTAGATCAACATTCTCTGGCTGGGTAAAATTTTAAGAAAATGGCCCTGTGGAAACAGTAAGAGTGGTATACGGAGTCCCTTAGCTGTGCCTTATTTCTGATTTTAGCCAAGTGATGCTAAGACTGAAGACCAGAAGTATTATGCACATATTTAGACCTTAGAGTCACTGAATTGTGTTTATCTGGGTGGTCTTGATTTTTATTGAAAGACAGAGGCATCCAGGACTCTTTAGGCTTTAAGATGGACATTCACATTAGAACAAAGGGTCCTTCTAATACTGATAGTAGGAATCCCAAAGGAGCCTGTTATTGTCAATGGTGAGTATCTTTAGGATAAATCATAGGATCATCTTTCATTCCTCCTCCCCTTTTTTTTCCTGGTATGTCAGAGAATTAGTTCTCTGAGATTTAGAGAGCCACCCTCATGTGAGCAGAATAGAGGCAAATGCATGTCCTGTCAGGAGCAAATACAAATAATTTGAGGATGTTTAATGGCATATCCTGCCCCAGGCAAGGGAAGACCTGGAAAAATATCTCAGTGCTGTGCCTTCTGTGTCAATATTGTTAGAACAGGGGTAGTTGTATACAGATGTAGCATTTATCTCATGACCTCCAGTGACTGATGAAGATTATCAAATGGAGATGAGGCATATATTTTGAGGTGATACATATGCCTCAAGAAAAGACATCAGTGCAATCTGCATGGTGGGAATTTCTGGATTATGGAGAAAGCTGGTGCTAAGGAACCTCCTAGGGATCCACAGGGATGACCCCAGCTAAGACTCTAGCAACAGTGGAGAGTGTGCCTGAACTGTCCTTTCCCTCTAATCAGATTGGTGACTCTCCTGTAATCAGAGAACCTTTACCCAGTAACTGATAGAAGCAAATACAGAGTTCCACAGCCAAGCACTGAGCCGAGCTCTGTGTGTCCTCCTGAAGAAAGGAAAGAGAGATTGTACAAGTCCAGGAGTTCAAAGTCATGGTGGAGGAACCCACAGAGACAGATGACCAGAGTTCCTGAGAGCACATGAACTATGTACCAACAGTTAAGGAGCTTGCATAGGACTGAACTAAGCCCTCTGCATGTGTGTGATAGTTGTGTAGCTGTTTATAAGACTCCTATCAGTGAGATCAGGGCCTGTCTATGGCTTGTAGCTGGCTTTTGGGAACCTATTACCCATGATGGATTACCTTGCCTAGCCTTTATACAGAAGAAGGAACTGGGACCTACCTCACTTTGACGTTCCATGCTTTGTTCAAACCAGTGGGAGATATGATCCTTGCTGAATAGAGAAGGAGAAGGAGTGGATGGGGAGAGGGGTAGATGGGAGACAGGGAAAGCAATGGAAGAAAGTAGGAAGGGGAACTATGGTCAGTATGTAAAATAAATGAAAAATGTTAATAAAATAAAAATAAAAAAAGAAATAAAGATATGACTTATATTCACAGTTGACTAGAGGATCTCAGGGAAATAACACTTTTCTGAGATAGAAAAATCATTTTGCAAAGGAAGACACAGATCTGCCAAGGTCACATTAAAAACTGAAGGACTCCCTAATATTAGAAAAAATGGAGCCCACACCATTCCTATTCTTTGAACATGAAGAGACAAGCAGTATTTAATTAAATACCGGAAAGAGCATGGCATAAGTCTTTAATGCTCCTGCATCAAAACCTGTGAGAGTATATAAAACTGGTCATAGTTTGCAAGTCATAACTTTATTTTTTTTTAGAGATGAGGTCTAAAGGAGGTTATGACCTGAATGAAAGCTACATAGATTATCAAAGGAATATTTAGCTATGCCTACAGTAAAGTTTAAGAGTGTGAGTGCCCAGGGAAGTTTATTTCATCTTTTTTCCTTTCCCGGGTTGGATTGGTCCTACAGAATCTTGCTACTTACTGTTCTCAGCCCTGCAAGGTGTAGCTCGACCAGGACCTAAGTGGTTAGCATTAATCAAAATGGTATGCTTTGGTTTCTTGCTGAAACTTAAGACCAGTAGAACATGGGACAAGGCCCACTAGCTGTAAATAATAATCTCCTGAAGTAGAACCATCTCACTCAGTATAATCAACCCTAGTCAGGGATCACTAGATTCAATGCCATTTTTCTTTTGCCTAGAGAGTTCCAGAAAAGTAAATAAAACCTTGATATTAATGTGTAAGAGTACAGAAAGGAGTCCTTAATTTCACAAATATTGACACAGAGAGAAAGCAAATGTTAACCTCCAACATAGAATGGACCCCAAGAATCTCCACCTTGTCCTTCATATCAGCCTGTAGAGCAGTGGTTCTCAACCTTCCGAATTCTGTGGTCATTTAATATGTTTCCTCTTGTTGTGGTGTGTCCCAACCATAATATTATTTCATTGATATTCCATAAGTGTAATTTTGATACTGTTATAAATTTTAATGTAAATATCTGATATGTGACCCCTGACAAAAGGGTTGCTATGCACAGATTTAAAACCACTGCTGTAGAGTTTTGGTAAGGAATGGCTTGATGTGATATGTTCACACCTTCTCCATAAGGTGAATGAGTAGAGTTGTGAATTAAGAACTTGATTTCAAGGGACAGATTATGTCAGTTGAATGAAGGGGGCTTTAAGAACAAGGATTAATACTGTGAGGGTTAATGAGGTATCCCTGAAGGAGCAAATACAAAACTTGATACTGTACAGGAATGAGTGCCTATGGTATGACTTCAATTTGTCTTGCAAATCTCACAGGAGGACAGAATACTGGCCTTATAGAACAAGAAAGAGAGACAGTACCTGAACAGAGAAAGAAGTCCCAATCTTCAACAGTTGTCAAGGTAAGCATGTTTGTGAGTTCCAAAGCCCTTACTACACTATAAAGTCTGACAGTCTCCTATTCTCAGCAAGGTAAGACCCATGCAGGGAAACAAGATGTGTACTCATTTTTTCTCTCTCCAAAGCCTGGGCAGTTGGATCAGAGAAATGAGATTTGGGTCCTAATGAACAATATCAAAAGAAGAGGGAACTACCCAAGCCCTGGAATGTAGGAAGATGAATATTATGAGGGAAAACCAAATGAACCTTTACTGCAGATGAAATATGACCCTGCCTCTGCTATAAGACTTAGAAACCACAGGAAGTGCCAGTCAGATGTCATACCTTTTCACTGTTGTCTTTGTTCTTAGAGAAGTAAGGACACTGGATTGAAGAGACTGAAGTCTGAAGGGGAGGCACAAAGTATCAGTCATCTGCAACAGGATTCCTGGACATTTGTAGGTAGGTTAAGATTAGTATTATTATTGAGGACTGAGGGGGGATTTGGTGTCCATTTCTAGAGCTGAAGTTATGCTCATCCCTTCTTTGTTATCATGCTGGTTGTTGGAGTCCTTGAGGGGTCATGGTCATATATGGTACACACTTACTTCAATTGTGATTCTATCAAAGAATTGAGGGTGTGGTATGATAGGGTAGACCAAGGCCAGGAGCTATATTAGTATCAGACTTTGAGGGGTACCATTCTTAAAATAATGTAATCTCACAATTAGAAGTTATGACATTCTTAAAGTGTTTGATCAGCTCTTCTGGTCACCCCAGTGAAATTCAAGACAGGTGTGATTAAAGAGATTATCCCTTTACTTCCTCTTGATTGTCTTAAGAATATGAGGTCTTGACATGTGAGTTTAGCCTCACTTTAGTGGAAGGTTCAAATTTATGCCTCTCTAGCGGAATGTTTAATAAGAAGGGATTGTGTACCTCAGAATTCCCAGTATCTAACAGCATGGGTCCATCTGTCAGCTCCAAGTCTTCATGGCTATGCTTAGAGCCCTCAGCATCAGAGGATCCTCTATTCCTCTTACAGAGGTACCAGGAACTATAATGAACTCATTAGTTTCAAAACAAAGCAAAAAAGCCTCATGAAGTGTTGGGAGTCAAGGTGAGGTATACACCCTGAGTGTAGGTATCAAGCTCAAGCAAGCACGGAGGAAATCACAAGGTACTGGGTTCCACATAATTTATGTGAGTGCTAGTACTTAATTAGCTGCCAATTATCTGTACCCTAAGGAACTTTCCTAAATTTTCCTACAGGTTTTTATAAAGCAGAGAACCAGAATGTCAATATATCTGTGATACTCTGAAGAAATCACGTATAAAAAAGAATTATAAGTCTGTTTGTGTTAGAATCATCAATTGTGTAACTTTCATATGTATCTACTCATACTGTGTACCCTTTTGTTAGGTCTGTGGAATCCTATCACTCCTGATCTTCTTTTTTTTTTAAAGATTTATTTATTTATTATGTATACAGTGTCCTGTCTGCACATATGCCTGCAGGCCAGAAGAGGGTACTAGATCTCATTACAGATGGTTGTGAGCCACCATGTGGGTGCTTGGAATTGAACTCAGGACCTCTGGAAGAGCAGTCAGTGCTCTTAACCTCTGAGCCATTTCTCCAGCCCCCACTCCTGATCTTCAACTCTAATAAGAGCCATAATGTCTTCCTATAGAAAACGTCCACGTCTATCCTTTGAGGAAGATTTACTAGAGTCTGACATAACACAGGAACTGTTGGTTTCAGATGATCATTCAGAGGAAGGAAAGTAGTAAAAGACAAGAATAAGGGCAGTATAGTGGTAGTGGAAGATGAGGAGGAGGTGATGGTAGAAGATGATGAGTACAAGCTGGTATTAGGAAAAAAACGAAGAAGAAGAGCAGGTGGTGGAAGTTAAGGATCAAGACAAGGTGGTGATAGTGGAAAATGAGGAAGATGACATGACAGTTGGAGAGGAGAAGACTAAAGAAGAGGTGATAATGGAAGATGATAATGAGGTGATATTAATAGATAAGGAGAAAATAAAGAAGGAAGAGAAAGAAGATGAGGTTCTGGAAAAAGAAGAAAATGAAGAGGAAAATGAAGTTGAAGAGAAAGAAGAGGAGCAGCATGATAAAAATTCCTCTTCCATTTTAGCTTTCTCTTTAAAGGGCTCCATCCCTTCCACATTTTCTATTTTTCTGGTTACCCAAGATAAAGAGAAAGGACATACTTCCCATATGATGAATGTTCCCCTGGGTCCCCAAAGCACTCATCCTGCTTCCACTTCATATATCTATTCAAATGAATATTCTGAAGAAGGAGGAGGAGGAGGAAGAGAAGGAGAAGAAGAGAAGGAGGAGGAGGAGAATGAAGAGGAGGAGAAAGAGGAGGAGGAGAACATTTATCCCTTTCATATGTCAGATGGAAAATCCTTAAGGAAAAAAATCCAAAACAAAAAGGTGACTGACTTAGTGAATTTAATGATCCTTAAATATAGGATGAAAGAACCCATCACAAAACTGGAAATGCTCAAAGTTATCACAGAAGACCACAAGAAACAATTCCCTATGATCTTCAAAGAAGCTTCCAATTGCTTGGAAATTATCTTTGGCATTGATGTAAAGGAAATTGATCCTATTAGCCACTCTTATGTCCTTACCAATTCATTGAACCTCACCTATGAAGATGAAGACCAGAGAATGCCAACAAATGGCTTTTTGATACTTATCCTGGGTATGGTATTCATGGAAGAGAATCATGCCTCTGAAGAAAACATTTGGAAATTCCTGAATAAGGTGGGAGTGTATGATGGAGAGGATCATTTCATCTATGGGGACACAAGAAAGCTCCTGACTGGTACTTTTATGGAGCAAAACTACCTGGAGTATAAGCAAGTGCCTAATAGTGAGCCTCCATGCTGTGTGTTCCAGTGGGGACCAAGAGCCTATGCTGAAACCACCAAGATGAAAGTTCTTGGCCAAAGTCACAGGCAGAGATCCCATTTCTTTCTCACTATGGTATGCTGAGGCATTCAGAGATGATGCAGAGCAAAACTCTGGTAGAAGTGTCTCTAACAGTACTGCTACACACAAGCCCATTGAGCAGAATGGATCAGCAACTACTTCTGCCCAAAGTGAAGAATCCGTGATTGGGTCTGTTTACTCTGTTTCTAGAGAGAACAGTCCTGATTGTCAGTAAGGAAGGAGCAAGGTTAGTCTGAGGATAATACTCTGTTGAAAACTTTGTCCTCTTCTTCTGCATGATGATTAGGAATTTTATTCTTTCCCTTCTTTATGACATTTTCATGTTATGACCCTTAGAGTTTACATTTATGTATGACTTTTGTCACATTTATGACTGTTTATCAAGTTTTGAGGAAAATAGGACAAAAATACTTTGAAGCTTATTTCTTTAACATTTTGAGTGTATTCCATGAGTTGAAATGCTATGTATCTGTATGTTTGACTAACTGAACAAAGTATGAAAAAATATTTAGTAAATCTTAATAAAAATGTTTTCTCACCACTGACTTACTTTTTTAAAATGTTTTTTTCTCTTTTAAAAATTTGTTTTACATTAAACTTCAGTTTCCCCTCCCTCTTCTCTCCCCAGTCACTCACTCTGCCTCTCTTCTGCCTGCTCCAAATCCAATCCTCTGCTTCTATTCAGGATAGAACAGGCCTCCCATGGATATCAGCAAAATATTGCATATCAAATTGTAGTAGAACTACGCACTTCACCTTGTATTAAGGCTGGTAAAGGCAAGACAATATAAGGAATAGGACTCCCCAATGTCAGGAAAAGAGGCAAAGACAGCCCCTGCTCCCACTGTTAGGAGTTCTACAAGAAGACCAAGCTATATAGCTGTCTTATAAATACAGGGGGTCTAGGTCAGTCTCATGCAGGCTCCCTGGTTGTCTGTTCAGTCTCTGTGAGGTCCTGTAAGTCCTGGCTAGTAGATTTTTTTTGAGGGGGGGGGGGTTCTTGTGATGTGCTTAAGACCTCTGGCTCCTACAATCCTTCCTCCCTTTTTTCTGTAGGATTCTTTGAGCTTCATTTAAACTTTGTGTTTGGCTGCTGGTCTCTGCATCTGTTTCCATTACTTGCTGTATGAAGCCGCTATGATGACAATTGGGCTAGGCATCAATCTCTGAGTATAGCAGAATACCATTAGACATCATTATACCGACATTTTTTTCTCCAGTCAGGTTTGGTTCTATCCTAAGTTTCTGAGCCATCACTTCTGGATCCTTAGCAGTCCAGGCAGTGCCATGGCATGGGTCTCAGACTGAAACAAGCTGACTTGCTTTTTAACCAAATATTATTTGAATGTTTATACATCTTTGAAAGACAGTTATCAAGTGGGGGAATATGAGACGTAGTCTTACTAAGAGAGGTAGAGGCAGCTATTGTATCAGCAACATAGGGAGATGTCTGTTAAGACATTAAGAAAAGCTTGAATGAGGAATACATGAGTAAATATCAATAGAGTTTTCAATTTGAGCCAAGGCAGTTCAGGGATTTAGGAAAATATTAAATTTGTGGAACGAATCTTATGTTAAATAGTGGAATATGTCAGGGACCAGACTAAGGGTGTATTAGCAGTGAGAAAGTGAGAAAGCAGGGCTTGTTAGGTGAGGGATTACATGAAGGACAGAGGATACCTTTTGTTGATGAAAGAGCATACTTTCACAGAAATCAGCCTTGAGTGCACAGAAAGGCTATAAGTGTGGGCAACAGGCAGAAATCACTTCCTGGGTTCCCTGTCTGCCTTTTCTGGCAGTTTAGCTAGTTAAAGACTCTGAACTGAATAGTTGTTCTAAGGTCAATTAATAGATGACAGTGGGAAAATCCTCTCAGGACTAAATATGAGAACCTTGAGGAGTATTAAGACTACTTTTTTTTTTACCAGAAATGGGAACTTTTCATAGGATGGATGTGTGTGATGCACATGTGTGTTTATGTGTGCACATGTGTATATTTTGGTATGTGCATGTATGTATTATTTATTTTACTTCATATAGTTATGAACATCAAGACTCTGGTATTTTATTCTTAATTTTTCATATTTATTGTTTTTGTTATCTAATTCTTCTACTTTATTTTTGATTCTTGATATATTATATTCTGCTTTATCCATTTTACTTGCTAGATTTTCTCCTTAATTTTTTAGTTAGGTTATTGATATTTTCAATTTCATCTTTACTTCAGCTTAAATTCTACCAAATATTTCATTTTTTTCGATTTAATTTGGTTTTCTAAATCTGTATTGTGCTCATCATTTCCATCAAACTTGTTCTGTTTTCTTGAGCATTATTCAAGCACTTATTCTCTTTAAATTCATTGAGCTGTTGGTTTATGTCTTCTTTAAACTCTTTGAACTCTTCAATGAAGTTAAGAAATGTTCTTTTAAGTTCTCTGTCCTGAGGTATATCTAAACCATTCTCATTAGACAGTATTTCTATAGAACTGGTGGATAAGGCAGGTGTCTTGATTTTTCATAATGTTTAAACATTTTTGGCAAGACAGAGCATGTGGACTTAATTTATTAGTTCTGTATCTGGTGTGCTAGAGCACAGAATAAACATGATGTACTGGGCCCAGAGATTAGATATTTCATGAACATGTTAAAATCAGGTGGATACATGTGGGGTAACGGGACAAGAAATGTGTGCAGGATATACATTTTTGCCCAAGTCTGGAGGTTGGAGAGAGCATGAGCAAAGCTCACAAGACTATGCCAGAGCACTGGATATAGGACATGGACTAGATGATATGACTGGAGAGAGTGGAATTTTTAAGATCAGGGGTAGTCACTAGGCTGGGTTAAGTGTAAGTTGTACGGATAAGCTCTACCTGGAGGTTGAGTATGTTTCACACAGGAGAAAGTCAGGTGGACATGGCAACAAGGAAGTGGGGGAGTGTTTTATATTTTTAGGTTTTTAGTATAAAAATCTTCTATTTGAGTAATTTGATGTATTCCTAAATTTATATGGAGTCTACTGTGAATGGGATTGATTCGTTGATTTATTCCTCATCATGCTTGCATCAGTATGTAGATATATCATGCTCTGTTACTGAAAGTATTTATCAATTCAAAAATTTTCTGGTGGGTTCAGTGTTCCTTAGTAGTTTACATAGAATCATTATGTTGAAAGATTGCTTTAATATCTTTTTATAGTAATTCTTTTATTTTTTTGCCTTGCTTTATAACTATAGCTAAGAAGAAAACTGAGTATTTCTACTATTACACATTTAAAGTAGACAATATACTGTTTCTACTTTTTTAAAAGATCTCCTCCTCTGCCCTGGAGGAGGTTACACTATCTAACCTCAATGTTATTTGATGGAAGCACACTTAAACAATAACATCCACATGCAAGGGAAAACACACAATGTTTATCACCCTGGTTCTGGATTACCTCAGTCTGAATGATTCTTTATCTGCCTCTATCTATTTACCTTCAAATTTCATTAAGAAAAAGCTGAAAATATTCTGTTTCATAAATGTTCCACATTTCCATTATCTATTCATCAGTTGATGAATATCCAGATTGTTTCCAATTCCTGGTTATTATAAATAGAGCAACAAAGAACATGATGAGCAAGTATCTCTATAATAGGATGAAACATTATTTGTGTACATGCCCAAGAGCACTATACCTGGATCTTGAGGGAGGCTGAATTGAATCCCATCTTCCTTGGAAACAATCACACTGATTTACATATTGGCTGTCCAGTTTGTACCCCCACTAGCAATGAACAAGTACTTCACAATTAATTCTCACTAGCCTGAGTTGTCATTTGCTTTATTGGTATTCGACATTCTGAGTGAAGCAAGCAGTTAGTATATCTGATTAAAAAAACTATCATATATATAATTGGTAAAGATTTATTCTTATTCCAGTACCCAACTAAAGCCTTCACCTCTGCTATCTGGTATTCAAGGTGCTGGAAGATATTTTGCATACTATGAAAGGATAAAAATAATCATTAATATCACCCAGCTACAAGCTTAACAACCTATAACAATGGGCTGCCTACTTATTATACTGCTGCAATGTTAGTACAAATATTATGGGGATATATAACACATTTTGAATAGATTTAAGACCCATTCCATGAGATAAAACCTATACCTGACATTTCTAAAATGTTCAAGTTCCTGAGGCTAGGCGAAATCCTCATACTATTATTCTGTTGTTGTTGGTTTATTGAAATTTTCATTTATTGTTTTTCTTTTTTTGGAGAAAGGAGATGAAAAGGATTTGGGAGGAGCTGAAGGGGAAAGTAAGATAAAATATAATGTATAAAGAAATTTTTCATGTAAAAATTTGTCACAATTAAATTTATCAATTGTCTAGTGACTAATTATTTTTAAAATTAGTTGAAAGAAGAGGCAATATAGAATATTACCAAAGTTATTTTATGAATTTATTGAGATGATCTTGTGATTTTAAGCTTCATCCTATTTATGTGACATATCATGTTTACCAGTATTTATATTTTGATCCACCCTAACATCCCCAAAATAAAATCACTTTGATCCCTTGAAATCATTTATGATATTGGCTGTTTAAAGGTATGATGGCTCTCTGCAATGAATCTAAACAGTTCAGGCTTTTTTTCTTCATTAAGGGACTCTATGAATTCTTCAGTCTTATTGAAGCCTATCTATTATTTCTAGGACTGTCTGATTTAGTTTCTGCTTAAGATTTCAATATGTTTTTTTTCCAGTGGAATCAAGAATGGAACTATGGACTGGTCACTATTTTGCTTGGCTTTTGCTTTCTGATTCTCTGTTCTGTGTTAGCTGCCTGCCACCTCCTTTTGCATATCAGATGCGTTGTCTCTAATTCTTCCCACAGAATATATTTTTTCTACTCCTTGAATTGTAAAATTGTTTTTTTTCTTTCTTTGTTTATTATGTTATTATGTTCCCTCCTATTTAAAAAATTTTCAGCCTTAATTCTATTTTGATCACATCATTCCCCTTTTCGAAGTCTTTCCAAAGCCTCTCTCTCTCATCACTCAACTTTAAATTATTTCTCAAAAAAATAAACAACAGCATTGTAGATAAAGTGTTGGTGGTTTTCTGGGTGTTTTTATTTCTTTGTTGATATTTTGCTGAGTACTTTCACATACCAAAGATGCTGGAACATAGAGGTTATTGTAGGCACCAGCTTGACATCTCTATACTAAATGAATTGTGTCAAGAGGGCTAAGGATGAAAAGAATTGTTGAAATACATGTGAACAGCTATGATTTTTTTATATGATAGAAGGTTAAAAAATAAAGGCCATAAGTTGCTTGTTGTTCTATATGTGTTCTGTTCATATAAGAATTTTTAAATTGCTGGGCAGTGGTGATACACACATTTAATCCCAACACTCAGTAAGCCAAAGCAGGTAAATCTCTGCCAATTTGAATCCAGCCTGAACTACAGAGTTAGTTCCAGGACAGTCAGAGCTACACACAGAGGAAACCCTGTTACAAAAAAGCAAAACAAAACAAAAAAAATAACTGTCAAAGTATTTAAAGTTAACTATATTTTATGAATCATTATGCCAGACTTTGATAACCAAAAATGTACTACTTTACAAATAAGTGAGATGATGGTATGCTTTCCATTCTGTGACTAGCATCTTTCTTTTAACATGATATGTACTAGGTACATTTATGCTATTGTTTATATTTCTATATCTGAATGAAATTCCATTATGTGTACATGCTGTATTATCTTTATCCTTTCACCTATTAATTAACTTTTGAGGCCAAATTGCAGCTATTATGGAAATATGGAAATGCAGTTGTCTATTTGAACTACTGATAATATTATGTTTAGCTCTATTGCCAGTGATGAGATACCTGTATTATGTGGTAATTTCAATTTTATATTTTTTGAGGAATGGTACTATTTTACATTTTGGACTTGAAAATTTATGTTTCCATTAAAATATGTGATTATCTGTAGGCCCCTGTCTTTCCTTGCTCCCTGGGATGCAAATCAAGGACTGTTTTGGCTAACCAGCTAAGCTTCCTGCTAAATTCTGTGCTCTGCTCTGCTAGCCTGGTGAATTAGCCATAGGGCCTTGTATTACTTTAAAATGGTAATTTCCCAACCTGCCTGGGAGAGCTCACAGTACCAAGATCCCTCTCACCTGTCTGCCACTGCCCCACACCTCTCGCCCACCTGCCTGCGGAAAAGTTCTCACTCGGCGCCAGTTCCCCCAACCCCCTCTGGCTGGGAGGTGTTTCCATTACTGGGGGAAAATGTATATTAACTCTGGATAAAGCTAAATAAATTGGCATTCACCTCTTGGCGAATGACCCGGACTCTCTGTGTGTGTGTCTTGTGTTTAACCCCTAGGCCCTTGCCCAAGCTCATGATGGTATGGGAGCCGCAGTCCATACTGGGAGGGTGGTGATGCAGACCTCGGGTGATTCAACAAATGGCATCTCTGGGTGGGCCATTGAAAGCGACTGCATCCGAAGAACACTCATCTGTGAAACCCATCTGCAAGTTTTGAGGGGTAATAATCTCCGTGGGGGTCACCCTCGAGAGGCTGGCCAGCAGTAAGTGAATTGCGGAGGGTGGATTGGCCAGGATTGGCTCATTTGGGTGCGGGAACTTCTGCTCCAAGGAAAGGCCGGATAAACAGATATTGTTAGGTCTTTGGGAGAGAATGGGCACCGGTATTAAGTTTGAGACAACACGAGAGTTCCTTAAGACAGTTTTCTTTTATGTAGGATAGTTAATTGCCTAATTTTTTTAAGAGAATTTAATCCCTGGCTTTAACTTGCAAGGGGCTTTAATTTTTACTTAACAGAACAGGCTGGCACAGCTAGCACCAAGCGGAAGTCCGTTACCGAGGCACGCGGAGACCGACAAGGCAGACTGGGATGGGCTGGGGCCGCACCTTTGTCTGGCTGTGCCCGCGCGTCCCATACGCGGGACTCCAGCGGGCTGCGCGACTGCAACTGGCAACTCGAGGGGTCTCAAAGACAGCGGTCGCAGCCGCGGCGGGCCACAGGGACCACGCACGGGTGCGCACCGCGGCCAAGGTGCACGGTGCCCCCGAGACAGGGCCAGGAGTTTTCGCCATAGCTAGGGAGACACGTCGGGCTGGACAAAAGTGCCAGCGGCCGATACGCATAAAGCCAGAGAGAGAGAGAGAGAGAGAGAGAGAGAGAGAGAGAGAGAGAGAGAGAGAGAGATACAAAGTGACTAAGAGAGACTGGCCACATCGGCCTATGGCAAGCGACGAGGGCCAACAGGAAAAAGGCGTGGCCACGGTAGCGAACACTAATAAGCCGGCGGAGGTCGCGGGGCCTGCAGCTAGATGGCAGGCAGTTCCTGCCAGCTGTGTGCACCCGCATCTGGGCTTGCTCAGAGAGGATGCGGTGACTGCGGCAGGGTCGGGGCCTGAACCCTGGATGGCAGAGATGGACGCAGTCACTTGACGGAGGCAGGGGCAGGGCCCACAGCCCCGCGACTGCTAAGCTCAAAAAATTTTGCCTTACAGTGGAGTTGGAGAGATGGCTCAGAGTTTAAAAGCACTGCCTGCTCTTCCAGAGGTCTGAAGTTCAATTCCCAACAACCTAATGCTCTTTATTTTTAAAAAGATGTTCGCACATTTTTTTAGATTGCTCAAGACAAAGGAGAAGAAAAACGGTTAGCCTGTAAAAAGGCTAACAGATTTTTGTTCGAGAGGTTTTGTGCCCCCATATAAAGCTAACAATTTTAATGATTTTATCCTGTTATACGATGGCATTCACATGCTAAGTCAGATAACTGCTTTTGCCCCTAAAAAAGTTCCAGACAAAACTAAATCTAAAAATTGTTTTCATTACAAAAGGTCAAGACACTTCAAAAAAACTGCCCAGTCATTTAAGGGATGGTTATTCAACCCAAACAAAAGGCCGGTTGTGGTGGCATGCGCTGGTAGGATTTACTCCTTAAAGGTGGAGACCTATGGATCTCCATGAGTTCAAGACCAGCCTACACCAATGCTGGTGTTACTAAATTTTGCTCTAAGTTTTCTATTACTCTTAAATCAGGTATAAACAAATACATCATACTCTCAAAGCTTATTTACATAAAGCAAAAAAGGGGGATTATGGTTTCACCCCCAGGGACCATTTGTCTTTTATTTTATACATTCTAAACCTTTTGACTGTTGATACTCGATCCCAGGTTCCCAGACCATGTACTAATTTTGGGGCAGGGGACTTTTGTCTATGTCTTCCCTCAGGATGCTATGGCTTCTCCTGTCCAGAGACCTAAAGCTGGGACAAAACCGAGAGATCCAGCGGGTGCTGACCTCCAAACTCAGGATCCAAAAGGCTGCTGGATTCCTGAGAAGCTACGATGGTGGCCTGCAGCCTTTTCCCAGCTCCCTCCCCATGATCTTTCATTTGTCGCTGTGGCTGCCAGAGTGACTGCTGAATTTCCCTTTTTTCAGACATCAGCCCCTATAGATGCTGTGGGTACTCTCTCAGGGCAGGTTGCAAATACCGTGGTCTCTCAAATTGTACCAAATTTACAATTAAATAGTACAGTTAATTTTACAATTGGTTGGTTTTTGACTTCTGCTGGTCACAAAAGAGGCTTTTTACTGTTTTCATGGACCCTGGAATACAAGATTTACTAATTGGCTATCTTTATAGTTAGCTTATCAGGGACCTTCCACCAATGCTGAATGAAACCTTACTTAAGAGGCTCCATTTTGAGCAGACTTTTTAAGGACTGTGCAGGCACAGTCTCTTTTAGGAATGCTTTTATGTGCTGGGACATCATCTTCATGATCTCATGTTGCCAGAGCCAATGGCTAACTCAGGTCAATGTTGCCACATGACAAGTCCTTTTAGCATTTGCCCCGGAGTATTTTTCAGCATAAATCTGACTAAACTTGAT
The DNA here is from genome assembly GCF_982192425.1 of Myodes glareolus. Lineage (NCBI taxonomy): Eukaryota > Metazoa > Chordata > Mammalia > Rodentia > Cricetidae > Myodes > Myodes glareolus. The sequence goes on along the minus strand of NC_142053.1, from coordinate 11,039,809 downwards.
GATAAACGACTAGTAAGCCAATGAGGGGTAAGCTTTTGGGGAGGCGGCCTTAACTTAAGACAGGAAATATGTTTTGACCTGGATACTTTCCCATGACGGGTAAGAGGTTTTCGCCTGACGTCCATTGCCACCCAAGACAGACCTAGTCATGTAATTTATATAAAAGGGGGACTTGTAGGCCCCTGTCTTCCCTTGCTCCCTGGGATGCAAATCAAGGACTGTTTTGGCTAACCAGCTAAGCTTCCTGCTAAATTCTGTGCTCTGCTCTGCTAGCCTGGTGAATGATGGTATGGAGCCGCGGTCCATACCGGGAGGGTGGTGATGCAGACCTCGTGTGATTCAACAATTATCCATTTTATATTATCATTTTATCAATGAAATTAAAACCATTATAAATGGGGTAGGATTATATCTTGTCGTTTTCGTGTACCTTTCTCTCAGTATTAGAAATACTGGCAATTTTTGAGATCATTTGTATACTTCAGAAATTACAATTTTTGCAGTTGAATTCTGTGTATTCTTTAAAAATTCTGGTTATAAACCTCTTGTCAGAATACATGGTTGCAAAATAAATTCTTACTCCACAGTGATTTTTTTCTTACTTTAGTGAATTTTTTCTTTGTTATACAGAAGTCTTTCACTTTGATATGATTTCAAATGTTTTGTATTGATCTGCTTTTGATATCATATCCAAAATAAGTATGCCAGTAGAATGCCTTCTCTTTTTAATAGAAATTTCAAATTTACAAGTCTTATATTTACAGAGTAGGAGGCTGCTTATTTGTTCTGGCTACCCAGAACCAAAATAATCATACTGAAACTGTATTAATTAAATCACCGCTTGGGTAATTACTTAAGCATATTGTTAGCTAGCTGTTACATCTAGAATTAATTCATCTCCATTATTTTATATTTTACCACAAGACTCATGACCTACTCACACGGTTTCAGCATGTCTTCCTCTGGCAGCAGCTCCATGACTTCTCCTTAACTCTGTTGTTTTCAGCGCCTACCTATATTCCCTGTGCAGATTCAAGACAGTTTCTTTATTAAACAATAGTATTCATAGCATACAGAGGATAATCCCACATCACATTTATGCTCTATTGAATTGATTCTTACAAAGTTAGATTGTTGTAGTAAATAAAAGTGGCAGGCTGCTTCCTGCTGCCTGGCTAACTTTACCCAAAATAATTACACAGAAACTGTAATCATTTAAACACTGCCTGGCCCATTATTTCTTGCTTCATATTTGCTAACTCTCACACCTTAATTAACCTATTTCTAATAATTTGTATGTCACCACAAGGTTGTGACTTACTGGGAAGATTCTAACTGATGTCCATCTCAGGGCTGGAGCTTCATGGCATCTGCCTAAGCCTGATCCCACCATCTGCCCAGGTGCAGGCCAGGAGGGCTGAGCCCTTGGCATGGTCTCAGAGTACTTCCTTCCTGATCCCAAGCAGGCACACAAACATCCGGGCCCAGAAATGCTCCATAGCTGGAGTTTGCACCAGCGGCACAGCCTAGGATGCTGCATTTTAAAATGGCACGGCTTTTTTTCTGATACCTTCTGAGTCATGAAAATTTCTCTGCAGCACCTGTCCAGCAAACAGTAAAAAGCTGTGTTAAACTCTCTATTTGTGTACAGAATTCCTTTTTAAGCCCTCTAAGGTTTTACGTGGTGTTACTCTGAGATCATGTCAATGTCTCAGTGCTCCCTGGCTGCACCTGGGCAGACGGTGGGATCAGGTTTAGGCAGACTTCATGAAGCTCCGGCCCAAGGTGGACATCGGTTAGAATCTTCCCAGTAAACCACAACTTCGTGGTGACATACAGATTATTAGAAATGGGTTAATTAAGATGTAAGAGTTAGCAAATAAGAGGTTAGAACTAATGGCCCAGGCAGTGTTTAAATGAATACAGTTTCCATGTAATTATTTCAAGTAAAGCTAGCTAGGCGGCAGGAAGCAGGCCACTCCTCCTTTTACTACAGATTGTTTAATTTTCACAAATTGGTTTGTTATAACACAGACATGTACTCCTGCGCAGGAGTACATGAAATTTTCAAGAAAATTGGGTAAAATGTTTACTTTGAAAGAGGAGTCATAATTTAGTCTTTGATGCTAAACATACAGGTATTTCACATGATTGATCATTGTTTTCACTGAAACAATTATGTATTATTTTAAATAATCATATACATTGCTATAATTTACAGTGATTTTTTTAAAATCTATTCTTATTGAAATATCTAGAACAAATTATGGTATTTAACATACATCTTTCAAATTCTACAATGATGCTGTGTTTTAAGAAAAAAATATAGAAGCATGTTATTCAGTTTGTCATATGCTCTTCAGATGCAATTAATTGTGATATAAAGTAATAAGAAAATTATTAAATATTAGCTTGGGGCTATTTTTATTTGAAGCTTCTTCACAGAGTTGTAAATGTTTTAAGTGCTTATAATTTCATTGTGCTATATCAAGAATATTTGCTGAATATATCTTCCTTAGTATTTCTTTGAAATAAAATATTTTTTTCAAATAAATTTCTTGATTCACATTTGAACCTGAGATTAATGCATTGGAGATATGTTTTAAAAAAAGATATGTATGGTTTCACACACTTGTCATTTTCAGTGATGGGGACAGAGAATCAGAAAGATCCCTGAGACTTGCTCATCAAGCAGTCTAGCTGAGTCAGTGGAGTCTAGATCATTGGAAGATCCTATCTTCAGAAACATGGCAGATGGGTCCTGAAGAATATCATTCAAATTTGTCCTATTGCTTCTGTAGGAACACAGACATATTCCCATACAGAAACACACACATGCAAATAAATAAATCAATGAAATACAAAAATAAAAATATTTTAAAATATTTTTAAATAATATGTTAATAAACTTTCTAAAATGTTTAATATTAGGTAACTTTTTACAGTAAGTATCCTGATAGGACTATTTTCATTTTCTATTGATAATACAACTTGTTTTTTTATTTTAAGATCTGAATTTTTGCATGTCTGAATTAACATTTAACATTGTAACACCATATACCAGTCTTATTGTGCATTTTTGTGTCTAATAGTAAAGAAGAACATAAATACATATATATATATGAATGTATATATAGATATACAAATGATATATATATATATATGGATGTTATACATAAATACATGAATGTTTGTCTCTTTGAGGGCATTCTCATAAATATTGCATATAATTTTTATTGTTTCTAAGAATGAAATACTACCAGCACAATTATATATAATATGCTTCAAGAATTCTTAGCTAGTGAAGTGGTTTATCTGGTGGAATGCTAGCCCAATCTCCAAGTCTGATTACCTGAGTTTAGTTCCTAGAACTATGGTGGAAAAAGAACAAGCTCTAAAAATCATTCACTCCCCACATTTGCTTTGATATGCCTCCATAAAGTAGTCAATTGAAACTTAATTAAAAATAATTTTCCTTACACACACAAACACACAGACACACAAATATACAATACACACATAAATAGCCATTTTGTAAAAAAATCATGTCTCTGATAATTTATTTCATTTCAAATAGAATGCATTACATTATTAGAACATTTATGATCACCCAGTTTACCGCTTAGTAACTCCCATTGAAATCTATCATCATCAGGAGGAATGACAGTTGCCTACGTCTACTGACCTCAACAATACCAAAAACAGGTTTGAAATTTGGTCATCAGACTCCTAGTCAGTTTATCAATTTATTTTAAGAACTCATTTATTAGGCTATGAAAGCAAGGAGATATTTTGGAAAAAAAACAGAAATTTTTAGCAAATTATAAATTTTTCTATCTGAAGCAAGCCACTTTATGTAAAATAATAGTCCTAATATTTTCAACTTTCCATATCTAAAACTGTTTTTAACTAAATTAGAAGAAATAATACAGCAAGGGATAGTTTTCATAATTATTTTAATTGTTGAGTGACAACATATTCAACTCAAACACAAAATAAACTAAAATCAAATATCTTGACACACTGAAAAGTGCTTAGTATAATGGAAAAACATATGGAGTTGAAATTCTTTATATAATTTCAATTAAGTTTGATATATGTTTCTTTACCAGATTTGAAACATTATAACACAGTGTAAGATGATAATCCTTTTGTCAGAATAAAAGTTTCTATAGTTTAGTTAGTAAAATTCTTACATAAAGCTAAAAATAATCAATTGTCATAATTTCCTAAAATTTGAATTGAGTTTTATGCAAAATGTAAAGAAAAATATTACACATGAGAAAAATGACTCAATTTAATGTGATAAATAAACTGTATAGTAACTATGACAGAATCATAACATTTCTGTGTCCATTCTAATTTTAGTTCATTTATTGGCTCACAGCAATTTTCCAAAACAATAGACAATTAATTTTAATACTAAGAAAAATCAAATTTAACACCCAAATTCACCGCAATGCTTAAAGAAATAAAGCTAATAGCATAGATGAGTGAATGGAAGGTAACAATAAATTATATGAAATTCCCAAAAATTTATCCAGGAAGCAAAAAAAAGCACTTGAATCATAAAATAGACATTAGAGAAGACAATTTTAAAATGATATAATGGCAAAACAATGTGATTTATTTTACTTTTTGTTTTTTTTGTACAAATTTGGTTTTGTAGTTCAAGTTCTTTGGTGCCTTCTTATACAATTTAAAATAGTTTAATCTACCACTATACAGAATGTGATTTTCATAAATACAAATGGTCTTGAATGTTTATATTTATTAGTTTTTGAAAATATCAAACATGAGTTTTGTATTCTTAACATATCCAATCTATCTTCTGCCCTTTCCTATTCCTCTCATGTTCTTATCAAAATCTTGACTACTTTTTATCCATTTTGTATATATACAACCTGTTAAGCCTATTTAATATTGCTGTTATGTATGTGTGTCTATCCGATTGGAAAACCTATCAGGGGATTTATCCCTGCAGAAGAATGATTACTCTGCTCTTAGCAGTCATTAGTTACTTGTAACTCTTCATCTAGAGCAGAATTTCTCCCATCTACATTAGGATATCTACTGTTGTTGTCATTGTGTAGGTCCACTTTAGCCACCCTTGTTAAGATCTGATGGGTGAAGCTCCATGTCATATATACACTATCTTAAAGGAGATATTTTGATATTCTGGCTCTTATGATCTTTCTGATCCATGAACTCCAATGTTCTCAGATTTACCGAAGAAGCAGTTGACATTTCATGAAGTGACGTTTGATATATGGACTACTGTACTGCTTCATGGATTTCTTATTTGTTTGTTTATTTTTAAGAGAGAAAAGGATCTTGGAGAAATTGGGTGAAGGAAGTGAATATGATAAAAACATTTTTATAAAATTCTCAAATGATAAATAGAAACATTATTTATAAAAGTTCCAGGAAAACAAATATCTACAAAATTAAAAAGAGTCAATGCCCATATAAACCAGAAGATAATAAAATTCTCAAATGGAATGCTCTTAAGCACTACACACAAACAAATATCCTTGATAAGTGTAGAACTGAAATGTGTCTAAGAGTAGAACAGAGGCAGTTAATACCTAGCAGGCCATCTTTACAAGAAAGTTTAGAGCAACTATGCACCAAGAACTACTTTCATGAAAACACATGTAGGTTAAAATATCACTAGCAGATCATTTAATCACACTCAAAAGAGGAAATTTTAAGTATTTTCATTACACAAAATGCTCAAATCACAAATGTGGATATAAGAAAAAAGAGAAAGAGTGAAACCAAAGATACACAAAATAATCAGGAAACATTTGACAAACGTTTGTGTTTATATATCAATAATGTAGATAGGTTGAAATCATTAATTAAATATTTACAGTGAATAAATAAAAAGCTAAAGTCCAGTGATGAAATGCTATCTAGAACCACCAGTTAAGATACAGAGGAACTGGGTGAAGGAATAAAAATTCTGTAACATGATATGAGAGCCCATGCCATTGCCTAGGTCTGGGCAGACCTTCTCCCACCCCATGCAGCTTAGCTACCTCTCCAGCGCATCTGCAAATGGCTTGATTCAGCTATCCCCCTGTGCAGCTCAGCAGTTTCCTGCCAACCAGTGCTCAAATGGGTTGGTTTATCTGCATAACCCTACTGCATGGCCCAGTTTCCACCACTGCTGGCAGCTTCCTGCTGTAACTCCTTTGCGACTTCTCCAGTCTCTGGCCCATGTAGCACAGCAGTGCTACCCAAGTTAGGATCTGTTTTTGAGGTACAGCTTCTGTCAGGCTTGCTCTGATTAGGCCGATCTTTGTCCCTGGAAGCTTTAATCCTGAACCTGGAATACAGGTTTGAATTACTTGCTTGGATACACAAGTGCACTAGGCTGTAACCTCAGAGCTCATGACTGCCTGCAAGCTCTGGGTTGCTTGAACATTTGCCCAAGTCAGCCTACTCAGTAAGTGGGTATGCTGCTCTTCAGTATTTAACCAAATTTGTTAGCAATTCTGCTCAGGCTCAGGTAATTCAGGTTCTGATCTAGTACAGATTCAGGACTGATCCAGGTACTTCGACACCAGCTGGCCAATCAAGGGTACTACACCTTCAAAAATTTTCTGAAAATTATAACAGAGGTAAGTTAAATTGATACTTAAATATTAAACTCATTGTTTAATAAATAAAATTGAACTCTGTAAACTATTTCCAAGATAATTGCAGAGAATATCACCAGCCATAAATTTAACAGCCTTTTTGTTTCTACTGTGGATGGATTTCTGCAATCAAAATCTGTTAAAAAGTTATGATAGTTAGCAAATAGAACATCCCTCCAGGAAGGCAATCTACACATCATCCAAATCATCTCTAAAGATGAACAAATACCATTAACTGAAAAATTTAGAGCATTAAAATCACATGTGTAGAATGAGAACCAGAAACTAATTGATTTGATGACTTGATAAGAAATTGACACAGGTCAAGAGATTCATCCTTTACAAAAGACAGTGATAAGAGATGTGAATTGATTGAGGAACTTCTCAGGACTGACAAACAAGGTTAGGAGGTACAGGCAAAGTACATAGTAAAGATTTAGCCTTGCTAGTAGCTCTCAGAGACAGAGATAACTTACCAAGAGTTTTAGCTACTTATCCTGTTACTATTTCTGAAAAGCCATCAAATACTCAATACTCAAAGGGATATATAGAATGTAAATGTGAACCCATATGTATATAAGATCTAAAAGATATTAAGCAAGCAATAGTATCTTATGGCACTCATTGTCCATACGTTAGGGAGTTGGTAAAGTCAGGGCTTCAATGAGTCTCAACTGTGCTAGAAGATGGGCTGTGATTATATTGGAAGTGCTATTGGAGAGAGGAGACTAAGGCCTTGGAATAACAAGGGAGAGCCAGAGGACTTGTGTTCTCCCAAAATCATGATATTGGTGAGGGCTGTTATGCTGATCCAGATAGTCATGTCCCTATGCCATGAAGCTGCCTTGAATGCTTAGGACAAGATTCTAAAACAAGGAAGAAGAATTGAATCATATATTAAGGTCAAACAAGGCCCAAGATAATTCTTTACTGACTTTTTATAAAGAATAACTAAAGCTGTACAAATAGGGGTAACAGATCCAGAAGTTAGACAAGTACTTATTAAATTTCTGGCTTTTTAAAGAGTCAATTTAAAGTCAGGAAATGGCACACCCCTTTAATCCCAGCATTCAGGAAACAGAGGCAGGCAGATCTCTGTGAGTTCAAGGGCAGCCTGGTCTATAGAGCAAGTTCCTGGAGAGCTAAAGGCTGTTACACAGAGAAACCTTGTCTCAAAAGAAAAGAAAAGAAAATGCCAAATTAGAATGCAGAAAGATCAACACCAGTGGATGAATGGATCCTGCACACTGTCAATGTTGGGTCATTTTATTATAATATTGAGACTTGGGTAGGTGAAGCAATTTGTAAAGGTTTGAAGAGACTTCAAAATACCAAATGTTTTAATTGTGGTAGAATAGGCCTTCTGAGAAGGGATTATAGACAAATAGTTCCTAGAAATAATGTTTCTTCTGGGAGTGACAAAATTAGAAGTTCTCAATCTTCTGTGTTATGTGAAAGATACAGCAAAAGCTGACATTGAACCAATGAATGGAAATAAACAAGAGATAAAAAAGACAACCTATTACCATTGAGAAACTCTTTGTAGGGTCTCTCACAGGCCAAATATGTTCCGGTCATTCCCAGTCACTGTGGAGAACATCACTCCCCAGGAAAATTAGATATTCCAGTCCTTGATTAAAAAACAAAACAAAACAAAACATTTGTAGGTGGTGACTGCACTTGCTTTTCTGGGCTGCTCAGACCCAAATGATCACACAGAAACTATATTTTTTACAACACTGTTCGGCCAATGATTCAGACTGAAACAGCTTCTATATTAACCAATGGTACTAAAACAAATTAACAACATACACAGGGGAATGACACATCAATCATTCTTCTATAATCATGGAAGCTGTATCCAAAATTCCAGAAGAAAATAGACAGCACATATTTTGGCTGAATTCTGTAAATGATCAATGACCAAAGCTGAGAGTACAAATAAATAACATTATAATGGAAGGGTTATTGTTTATGGGTATAATTGTGGCTAATTTTACTCCAGAATCTTGGCATCTGAATTGTCCTATTCAGGAGGCAGATGTTCAATTCCTAGGAATTGGAACCCTATCTCAAGTAAAACAAAGCATGAGATGGGTTGAATGCATAGAGCCAGAAGGACAGAAAGGAATGCTGAGACTATATGTAGCTAATATAGCAGCGAATCTATAGGGTTGTGATCTCTTGAAGCAATGAAATATCCTGAACAATATGTCTGCAGTCTCAGAAATGAAACCTAAACCAACTTATGTTTCTGGGAACAATATTATAAGGAACTATAAAAAGCAGTCTCCAGTCATTCATGCTGTACAAAAACAAAATTCAAGTAGCAGACCTTAAGAGGTACCAATGATCCTACCTTTGAAATGGTTAACTAAGAAACTTCTATGAGGTAAGCAATGACTTTTAGCAATAAGAAACTACAGGCTTTAGAAGAGCTGGTACAGGAGCAACTAAAAACTCAGCATACTAAAGAATCAACCAACCCATGAAATTCTCCTGTATTTCTCGTTAAAAAGAAATCTGGAAAATGGAGATCAGCAACAGATCTAAGAGCTGTTAATAAGGTGATTAAAAATAAGAGCCCCCAGTAAGCTGGAATTCTTTTGCTTTCGCTGTTGCATAAAGGATGGCCTCTTCTAGTTATTGGTTTCAAAGATTGATTCTTCACTATATTGCAAGAAACAGACAGAGAAAAAATTGCCTTCACAGTGCCTACTTATAATAATTCTCAGCCAAGTAAAAGAAACCAATAGAGGATTGTCCTACAGGAATGTTAAATAACCTTACCCTGTGCCAAAATTTTGTAAGACAGCCATTGGAAATAATATGTAAGCAATTTTGTGAATCTTTAGTTTCACAATACATGGATACATTTTGCCAGGCTACCTGATTCAAATGTAGATACGTTAGAAAGAATGTTTGCTGATATCTTCCAATTTTTTGTTTGTTTTTTCCCTCCAGTTCATTAAAGTAATTTCTCATTTCATCTTTAAGAAAGATTATTTTATTTTATTTATTTTTTCTTTCCTTTATTTATTTATTAAAAATTTCCACCTCCTCTCCTCCTCTCACTTCCCTCTCACTTCCCCAATCTCCTTCCCTTCCCTCTCCAGTCCTAAGAGAAGTCAGGGTGCCCTGTCCTGTGGGAAGTCAAAGGCCCTCCGCCCTCCATCCAGGTCTAAGAAGGTGTACATCCAAATAGACTAGGCTCCCCAAAAGCCAGTACATGCAGTAGATTCAAAACCCAGAGCCATTATCATTGGCTTCACAGTCAGCTCTCATTGACAGATACATTCAAAGAGTCCAGTTTGATTACATGCTTGTTCACTCCTAGTCCAGCTGGACTTGGTGAGCTCCCATTAGATCAGTCATACCGTCTCAGTGGGTAGACACACCCCTCATGATCCTGATTTCCTTGTTCATGTTCTCCCTCCTTCTGCTCTTCATCTGGACCTTGGGAGCTAAGTCCAGTGCTCCAATGTGCGTCTCTATCTCGATCCATCTCTGGATGAAGGTTCTATAGTGATACGCAATATACTCCTCAGTGTGACTATGGGAGAAGCCCAGTTCAGGCAACCTCTCCTCTGATGCCAAAGGACCTAGGTGAGGACATCCCCTTGGACACCTAGGAATCCCTCGAGCCAAGTCTCTTGTGAACCCTAAAATGGCTCCCTTAATTAAGATATCTTCTTCCCTGCTTCCATATTCACCCTTCCTCCATCTTAACCATCTTATTCCTCCAAGCTCTCCCCAGTCCTCCCCTTCTCCCTCCTCTCTTCCCATCTCCCCTAACCCCTACCCTAATCCCACCCCCATGCTCCCAACTTTTGCCTTGCAATCTTCTCTATTTCCAATATCCAGAAGGATAAATATGTGGGGTTTTTTTGGGTGCACCTTCTTATTTAGCTTCTCTAGGATTACGAACTATAGCCTCAATGTCCTTCGCTTAAGGCTAGAATCCACTAATGAGTAAGTACATACCATATTCATCTTTTGGGGTCTGGGTTATCTCACTCAGGTTAGTATTATCTAAATCCATCCATTTGCATATAAAATTTAAGATGTCATTGTTTTAACTGCTGAGTAGAACTCTAATGTGCAGATGTCCCACACCTTCTTTATCCATTTTTCCCATTGAGGGGCACCTAGGATGTTTCCTGGTTCTGGCTATTACAAATAGTGCTGCTATGAACATAGTTGAACAAATGCTTTTGTAGTATGATTGGGCATCTCTTGGGCATATTCCCAAGAGTGGAATTCCTGGATACTGAGGTAAGTTTCCCCGTTTCCAGAAAAAACTGTCACACTGATTTCCAAAGTGATGACACAAGTTTGCATTCCCACCAGTAATGAATGAGTGTTCCATTTACTCCACATCCTCTCCAGCATAGATATCATTGGTGTTTTTGAATTTAGTCATTGTGACAGGTGTAAGATGGTATCTCAAAGTTGTTTTGATTTGTATTTCCCTGATTGCTAAGGAAGTTGAACCTGACCTTGAGTATCTTCTGGCCATTTGAACTTTTCTGTTGAGAATTCTCTGTTCCATTCAATACTCCATTTTTAATTGGGTTATTCAAGGTCAAAGAGAAGCCATGTAGCCTCTACCAGAAACAGATTTATCAGAACCTTGTCAGCAATCATTAGTTACATGATGATACAAAGATGAATAGAAAGGTGTTAACAAAAGATATAAGAGCTAGCTAGCAATATACCTAAACTATTAGTCAAACAGTAATGGAAATAATATAGTTTCTGTGTGATTATATAGGGGATGAACAAGCTAACAGCCTCTGCCTACAGTTGAAGCAAGGATCTATTCTTGTCTTTATTGGAAAATACCCATGTTCAAAAAGTCAAGAGACCTTGGATATCCAGATGCCTAAAGAATAAAATATAAGTATCAGGAAAGAATCACCAAGCAAAGAGAAATTTGACTTATGAAACTAATATCCTTTGCAGAATTAGATGTTATTTATATACATATAATGGTACTTGTCAATCACTAAACATCAAAACAGGCTTTGGAGTTGGAAGCTGACTATCCTTCTCTAAATTCAAGCAAGCAGATAAAAGAAAAATTCAGAGTTTCTTTCTCAAATCAGGAGCTACCTGATTTGGGACAGAGGGAAGAGAAAATCTAGGAACTACTATTATCAAAACTGCTTTCAAAAAATTTATTTTGCTGTTGTCTGTGAAGCCGTGGCCAGCAAGTGCCCTGATCCTGTACCAGAAGATCCTTCAGAAAGATGATTGTGTTTTTGATCAGCCGGTTGACTCTCCAGAAAGGGAGCACAAACACCCCTCAACCCCGTAAACTTTCTGTACATTCAGCAGGAGCTTCTCTCCCCAGCTACTGCCTCCCTCTTCCTATCCCATCCCAGCTTGCTCCCAGGTACCCCTTCCCTTCTGCGGGGTCATGAGTTTCCCCAACTCAGCCTGTTTGGGTGCTGAGGCTCTGGAGACATAGTAGTGAATGCAACTGCACAGAAGTTTTTTTGTTTCACTGAGCCTGCACACAGCAAGCCTGCCCCTTTGTCTGCAAGTGGCCCTGATCCTGTGCCAGAAGATCCAATGGGGAGCATTTGAAGGAAGAGATGGGAAGGCACTAATGCAAGAATCCCTTCAACATTCTGAAAAGCAACATGATAACACCAGAACCCAGCGGACATACAACAGGAAGACTTGAACACCCTAATCCAGAAGAAGTAGAAGAAATAGACATTATGAAAATGATAGAGTCATTTAAATAGGATGTAAAAACCTCCCTTAAAGAAATGGATGAGAATAATAACAAAAAGTTAGAAGCAATGAATAAATGCTTAAAAGATACCCTAAGAAACCAAACAAAAACAATCAATCAGATAATGGAAACAGTTCAAGACTTGAAAACTGAAATGGAGGCAGTGAAGAAAACACAAAATGAGGGACAGCAAGATATGGAAAATCTGGGTAAAATCAATCAAACAGATAATGGAAAGAGTTCAAGACTTGAAAACTGAAATGGAAGCAATGAAGAAAATAAAAAGTGAGGGATGGCTGGATATGTAAAATCTGGGTAAATGAACAGGAACTACAGAGAGTAGCATAACAAACAGAACACAAGAGATAGAAGAAAGAATCTCAGATGCTGAAGACACTATAGAGAAAATAAATGCACCAATCAAAGAAAACAGAAAAAACAACAAATTCTCATCACAAAATATCCAAGAAATCTGGGACACCATAAAATAACCAAACCTAAGAATTATAGGGGTAGAAGAAGAAGAATTACAGCTCAAAAGCCCAGAAAATATATTAACATAATTATAGAAGAAAACTTTCCCAACATAAAGAAGGATATTCCTATGAAGGTACAAGAAGCATACAGAACAGCGAAAAGACTGGATCAAAAAAACATTCCTTCGCCATATAATAATAAAAACACAAAATGTACAGAATAAAAAAAGAATATTAAGAGCTGCAGGGGAAAAAGGTCAAGTAACTTATAAAGGTAAACCTATCAGAATTACACCAGACATCTCTATGGAAATCATGAAAGGCAGAAGGTCTTGGATAGATGTGCTACAGAAACTAAGAGACCGTGGATGCAAGCCCAGACTACTATACCCAGACAAGCTTTCATTCACCATCAATGGAGAAAACAAGATAATCCAAGATAAAAACAAATTTAAACTATACATAGACACAAATCTAGGCTTACAGAAAATAATAGAAGGAAAATCACAACCCAAGGAACACAACAATAACCACAATAAATCAGACATCTAACAACCCTCCACCAGCACAACTCAAATAAGGGAAACACACAAACTCTACCACCAAAAAAATAATATTAATAACCGGAGTTAACATTCACTGGTCATTAATATCACTTAATATCAATGGACTCAATCCACCAATATAAAGGCACAGGTTAAGAGATTGGATGAGAAAACAGGGTCCAACATTCTCCTGTTTACATGAAACACACCTCCACCACAAGGACAGATATCTACACAGAGTAAAGGGTTGGAGAAAGATTTTTCAAACAACTGGCCTAAGAAGCAAGTGGGTGTGGCTAAGCTAATATCTAACAAAATTAACGTCAAACTAAAATCAATAAGAAGAGATGGAGATGGACACTTTAGACTCTCAATAGGAATAATTAATCAGGATGAAGTCTCAATCCTGAATATCTATGCCACCAATATAAAAGCACCCACTTATGTAAAAGAAACATTACTAGAGCTCAAGGCACACATCAAACCACACACACTAATAGTAGTTGAAATCAACACTCTTCTCTCACCAAAGGACAGGTCAATCAGACAGAAACATAACAAAGAAATAAGAGAACTAATGGAGGTAATGAATAGAATGGACTTAACAGACATCTATAGACCATTACACCCAAATAGGAAAGAATATACCTTCTTTCACCATGGATTAAGTTAGAATTTAACAATAAATCTACTCCCAGAAAGCCTACAAACACATGGAAACTGGACAGTCAACTACTGAACCACCCCTGGGTCAGGGAAGAAAACAAGAAAAAAATTAAAGTCTTCCATGAATTCATCGAAAATGAAGACAAAACATACCCAAACCTTTGGGACACTAAGAAAGCAGTGCTAAGAGGAAAGTTTATAGCTCGAAGTGCCCACATTTAAAAAATGGAGAAAGCTTACCTTAGAGACTTAATAGCACAGCAGAAAGCTCTGAAAAAAAAAGAATCAAACACATCCAGGAGGAGTAGAAGACTGGAAATAATCAAACTGAAGGCTGAAATCAACAAAATAGAAACACAGAAAACAATCCAAAGCATCAATGAAACAAAGAGCTGGTTCTTTGAGAGAGTCGACAAGATTGTCAAACCTTTATCCAAACTAATCAAAAGGCAGAGAGACAACACTCAAATTAACAAGATCAGAAATGAAAAGGGAGTCATAACAACAGACACTGAGGTAATACATAGAATCATTATGTCTTACTACAAAAGCTTATATGCCACCAAGTTGGAAAATGTAAAAGAAAAGGACTTGTTTTTAGATAAATACCATTTACCAAAATAAAATCAAGACCAGTTGAACAATTTAAATAGACCTTTATGTCGTGAGGAAATAGAAGCTGACAAAAACCCTCTCAACCAAAAAAAGCCCAGGACAAGGGGGTTTTAATGCAGAATTTTATCAGAACTTCCAAAAAGAGCTCCTTAATGTGTTTCACATAATAAAAACAGAAGAGTCATTGTCAAACTCTTTTTATGAAACTACAGTCACTCTGATATCAAAACCACAAAAAGACCCAACCAAGAAAGATAATTATAGACCAATCTCACTCATGAACATCGATGCAAAAATCTCAATAAAATTCTGACAAGGAGAATCTAAGAACATATCAAAAATTATTCATTATGATCAAGTAGGTTTTATCCCAGAAATACAGGGCTGGTTCAACATACAAAAATCTATCAATGTATTTCAGCATATAAGTAAACTGAAAGAATAAAAACAATATGATCATTTCATTAGATGCTGAAAAAACATTTGACAAAAATCAACACTCCTTTATAATAAAGGTCTTGGAGAGGTTAGGGATACAAGGATCATACTTAAATATAATAAAAGAAATACATAGCAAGTCGACAGCTAATATAAAATTAAGTGGAGAGAAACTCAGAGCAATTCCACTAAAATCAGCAACAAAACAAGGCTGTCCACTCTCACCATATCTCTACAACATAGGGCTTCAAGTTCTAGCAATAGCAATAAGACAACATATGGATATCAAGTGGATTCTAATCAGAAAGGAAGAAGTCAAACTTTCGTTATTTGCAGATGACATGATAATGTACTTCAGTGACCCCAAAAACTCTACCAAAGAACTCCTACAATTGATGCCACAGTAATTACCTTCAGTAACGTGGCAGATTACAAGATCAACTAAAAGAAATCAGTAGCCCTCCTAAATACAAAAGATAGAGAAGCAGAGAGGGAAAGCAGAGAAACTTCACCTATTATGATAGCCACAAATAGCATAAAGTAACTTGGGGTAACTCTAACCAAGAAAGTGAAAGATCTATTTGACAAGAACTTTAAGGCATTAAAGAAAGAAATTGAAGAAGACACCAGAAAATGGGAGGATCTCCCATGATTTTGGATGGGTAGTATCCACATAGTAAAAATGGCAATTATACCAAAGACAATTTATAAATTCAATGCAATCCCCATCAAAATACCAAGAAAATTCTTCACAGACCTTGAGAGAACAATAATCAATTTTATATGGGAAAATTCAGGAAAGCCAAAACAATCATATACAATAAATGATCTTCTGGAGGCATTATTATCCCTGACTTCAAACTCTATTACAGAGCTACAGTAATGAAAACAGCTTGGTATTTAAATAAAAACAAAGTAGTCGAGCAATGGAATTGAATAGAAGACATAGATATTAACCAACAAACCTATGAACACCGGATTTTTGACAATGGAGCTAAAAGTATACAATAGAAGAAAGAAAGTCTCTTCAACATGTGATGCTGGCATAACTGGATGTCAACCTGTAGAAGAGTTAAAATAGATCCATATCTATCACCATGCACAAAACTCAAGTCCAAAAGAATTAAAGACCTCAATATAAATACAACCACATTGAACCTGATAGAAGAGAAAGTGGGAATTAGACTGCAACACATTGTAAGAGGAGACCATTTCCTACATATAACCCCAGTAGCACAGACAATAAGGACAACATTGAATAAATGGGACCTCCTACAATTGAGAAGCTTCTGTAAAGGAAAGGACACTGTTGTTAAGACAAAAAGACATCCTACTGAATGGGAGTAGATCTTTACCAACCCCCCAACAGACAAAGATCTGATCTTCAAAATATATAAAGAACTCAAGAAACTAGGCTTTAAAATTTTAATTATCCCAATTTAAAAAATGGAGCACTGAACTAAACAGAGAATTCTCAACAGAAGAAATTCAAATGGCCAAGAGAGAGTAAGGTCATGTTTAACTTTTTTATCAATCAGGGTAATGCAAATCAAAACAACTTTGAGATACCATCTTACACCTGTAAGAATGGCTAAAATCAAAAACACCAATGATAGCCTATGCTGGAGTGGATGTGGAGTAAGGGGAACAGTCATCCATTGCTGGTGGGAATGCAAAATTGTGCAACCACTTTGGAAATCAGTGTGGCAGTTTCTCAGGAAATTCGGAATCAACCTACATCAGGATCCAACAATACTACTCTTGGGAATATACCAAAGAGATGCCCAATCATACTACAAAAGCATTTGTACAACCATGTTCATAGCAGCCTTATTTGTAATAGTCAGAACTTGGAAACAACCTAGAAGTCCCTTCAAGAAAGAATGGATAAAGAATGTTTGGAATATATTCATTAGAGTACTACTCAGCAGTAAAAACCAATGACATCTTGAATTTTGCATGGAAATGGATGGAAATAGTAAACACTATTCTGAGTGAGATAATCCAGAACTAAATCCAGACTCACTCATTTGTGGACTCTAGCCATAAACCAAGGTAATTTAGCCTATAGTTCACAAGCCCAGAGAAGCCAAATAACAAGGTGAACCCAAAGAAAATCATATATAAATCCTCCTGGAAATTGGAAACAAACAAGATTGCAGGGCAAAAGTTTTGAGCATGGGGGTGGGTCCAGGGGTGGAGTGACATTAAAGGAAGGGGAGAGGGGAAAAGGGAAGGGAGAAAGGAAAGACTGCCAACAGCTTGGGGGAGTGGGAGGGTGGAGATGGTGGATGGGTGGATATAGGAGCAGGAAAGAAGATACCTACATTAAGGGATCCATTGTAGGATTGGCAAGAGACTTGGCTCTAGAGGGGATCCCAGGTGTCCATGGTGAATTCCCCAGCTAGGTCCTTGGACAGCAGAGGAGAGGGTGCCTGAACTGTTCTTTCCCCACTATAACACTGATGATTATCTCAAATATCATCTTAGAATGTTCATCTGGCGACAGATGGAGATAGAAACAGAGACTATCATCAGAGCAATGGACTGAGCTTACAATGTCCAGTAGAAAGTCAGAAGGAGGGAGAAGAAGAGCAAGGAAGTCAGGACTGCGAGGGGTTGTTCCACCAACTGAGGCAGTTTGCCTGTTCTAATGGGAGCTTACCAAATTCAGATGGTCTGGGTCTTAATAAGCATGTGATCAAACTGGCCTCTCTTTTTGTGGCTGACAATGGGGGCTGACCGAGAAGCCATTGATAAAGGCACTGGGACTTGTTTTTATGGCATTTTCTGGCTTTTTCGGACCATAGTCTATATGGATGCACAGCTCCCTAGGCCTGGATGTAGTGGGGAGGGCCTTGGACTTCCCACAGGGCAGGATTCCATGCACTCTCTCAAGCAGGGTTTGAGAGGGAGGAGGGGCTGTGGGGGGAGCAGGAGGGGATTGGGAGGAGGGAAAGAAGTTTAAATAATTGAATGGAAAAATTAAAAAAAATATATTTCTCTTACAGAGTCAGTGATCTCCACCAAAACAGGAACAGGGGAGCAACCACTAAGCAAGTGAGCCAGAGACAGAGACCACTGAGGGTCCAGATGTGAATCTGAGACATTCAAGAGAGTAGATCTAAGCCAAGAGTCCTGTGGGTCTGAGCATGAGTCTAGGACCTCCAAGGAACTAGGGCTGAGTTAGGACCTCTGCCTATCTGGGTGTGATTCTGGGACCTCCACGGGAATAAGCAGGAATCAGACATCTCTGAGGATCAGACATGAGTCTGAGACTTCAGTGGGAGTTGGCCTGAGCTAGAACTTCAGTGGGTCCCATCATTGGTCTGGGATATCAATGGTAGTAGGCAGAAACCTGGGACCCCTATGGGTGTAAGCATGAGTCTGGGACCTCTGAAGGAATAAGCCTGAGCCAGCTCTTCTGCAGTTTTTGGCACACCCAAGACTGGGAACTCTGAGGTAGTAGACCAGAGCCAAAAAAAATTGCAGGACCAATTCCGAGCCAGAGACTTCTGTAGGAGGGGATTCAGACCAGGATTTACAGGAACAGGACAAAGCCAGTAAACTAGGCAAAAGTAGGCCTGAGACAGCAAGCTCCAAGTGAGCAAAGCAAAGTACAGGAGTGCTGAGCTATCTCCATGAAAATGGAGCAACAAATGAGGTAACTAGAAATGTAGTACTGACTGTACCATGAGGATGGAAGAGAGAATCCCAAGTGCCGAAGATACAATAGAAGAAATAGACTCATCTGTTAAAGAAAACATTAAGTCTAACAAAAGCAAAAGCCAAAATGCCCAGGAAATAAGGAGCACCATGAAAAGGCCAAATCTAAGAATAATAGGTATAGAAGAAGGAGAAGAAGTTCAACTAAAGAGCACAGAAAACATATTTAACTGGAGATAGCAATAATTGATCAATAATATCCTTTATTTTTTTAAAAGTTTATTAAATTATAAAAGTTTCCATTTCCGCCCCTCCTCCCAACACCCTCCCACTTCCCCCACTCCCTCTCCTCCTCCCTCTCCATCCCTAAGAATAGTCAGGGTTTCCTGCCCTGTGGGAAGTTCAAGTTCCTCCCCCCTCCCTCCAGGTCCAGGAAGGTGAGTATCCAAACAGACTGGATCCCAAAAATCCAGTATATGCAGAGGAAACAAGTCCCAGTGTCATTGTCAATGACTTTTCAGAAAGACTCCGGGCCAGCCACATCCAGAGAATCCGGCCACATTCAGAGAATCTGGTTAGATCACGTGCTCATTCAGTTCCAGTCCAGCTGGCCTTGGTGAACTCTCATTAGATCAGTCCCCTTGTATCAGTGGGTGATGGCACCCATCGCAGTACTGATTTCTTTTTTCATTTTCTTCATCCTTCTGCTCCTCATTTGGACCGTGGAGGGCTCCGTCCGGTGCTCCAATATGGGTCTCCGTCTGTATCGCCATCCAACGTCAGATGAAGGTTTCCTCTGCTCTTCCCTTCTTTGTTCACGTTCTCCTTCCTTCTGCCTCTCCTTTGGACCTAGGGAGCTAGGTCCAGTGTTTCGACGTGGGTCTCCGCCTCCATCTCCCTCCATTGCCAGATGAGGGTTCTATGGTGATATGCAAAATGTTCATCAGTATGGTTGTGGGCCAAGGCCGGTTCAGGTACCCTCTCCTCGGTCCAGAGAACAATCTGGGGATCTCTCCTTGGACCTGGGATCCCCTTTATACTCAAGTCTCTTGTAAAACCTAAATTGACTCCCTTAGTTGAGGTATATACTTCCCTGATCCCATATCTATCCATTCTCCCTCCCCCCCAATTCCAGTCCCCCGATCTTTCCCCATTCCTCCCCTACTCCCTTCTCTCTAACCCTCTCCCCTTCCAACAGCCCCCCACACCCCCCCATGCACCAGAGGTTACCTGGCACTCTTGTCTATTTCCGATCTCCAGGAGGATAGCTACATGATTTTCGTCAGGTTCACCTTCTTATTTACCTTCTCTAGGATCTCGATTAAAAGACTCAAAGACCTTTAATTAGAGTTAGAATCCACTTATGAGTGAATACATACCATATTCCTCTTTTTGGGTCTGGCTTACCTCACTCAGTAAAACGTTTTCTATTCCCATCCATTTGCATGCAAAAGTCAAGTTGTCATTGTTTTTTACCGCTGAGTAAAACTCTAATGTATATATGTTCCACACCTTCTTTAACCATTCTTCTATTGAGGGGCACCTAGGTTGTTTCCAGGTTCTGGCTATTATAAATAGTGCTGCTATGAACATAGTTGAACAAATGTTTTTGTAATATGTTAGGGCATCTCTTGGGTATATTCCCAAGACTGGAATTGCTGGGTCCTGAGGGAGGTTGACTCCCAGTTTCCTGAGAAACTGCCACACTGATTTCCACAGTGGCTGCACAAGTTTGCATTCCCACCAACAATGGATGAGTGTTCCCCTCATTCCACATCCTCTCCAGCATAGGCTTATCATTGGTGCTTTTGAGTTTGGCTATTCTGACAGGTGTAAGATGATACCTCAAAGTTGTTTTGATTTGCATTTCCCTGATCGCTAAGGAGATTGAGCATGACCTTAAGTGCTTTTTAGCCATTCGAAGTTCATCTGTTGTGAATTCTCTGTTCAGTTCAGTACCCCATTTTTTAATTGGGTTAATTAGAGTTTTAGTGTCGAGTTTCTTGAGTTCTTTGTATATTTTGGAGATCAGACCTTTGTCTGTTGAGGGATTTGTGAAGATCTTCTCCCAGTCAGAAGGTAGCCTTTTTGTCTTACTGACAGTGTCCTTTGCTTTACAGAAGCTTCTCAGTTTCAGTAGGTCCCATTTATTTATTGTTTCTCTTATTGTCTGCGCTCCTGGGGTTCTGCTTAGGAAGTGGTCTCCTGTGCCTATGTCTTGTAGACTACTTCCTACTTTCTCTTCTATCAGGTTCAAAGTGGTCTGATTAATGTTGATGTCTTTAATCCATTTGGACCTGAGTTTTGTGCATGGTGATAGATATGGATCTATTTTCATTCTTCTACAGGTTGACATCCAGTTATACCAGCACCATTTGTTAAAGATGCTATCCTTCTTCCATTGTATAGCTTTAGATCCCTTGTCAAAAATCAGGTGTTCATACGTTTGTGGGTTAATACCCGGGACTTCTATTCGATTCCATAGGTCGACTTCTCTGTTGTTATGCAAATACCAAGCTGTTTTCAATACTGTTGCTCTGTAATAGAGTTTGAAGTCAGGGATGGTAATGCCTCCAGAAGTTCCTTTATTGTATAAGATTGTTTTGGCTATCCTGGGTTTTTTGTTTTGCCATATAAACTTGATTATTGTTCTCCCCAGGTCTGTGAAGAATTTTGATGGGATTTTGATGGGGATTGCATTGAATCTATAGATTGCTTTTGGTAGAATTGCCATTTTTACTATGTTGATTCTCCCAATCCAAGAGCAGGGGAGGTCTTTCCATTTTCTGGTATCCTCCTCAATTTCTTTCTTCAAGGACTTAAAGTTCTTATCAAATAGGTTTTTCACTTCCTTGGTTAGGGTTACCCCAAGATACTTTATGCTATTTGTAGCTATCATGAAAGGTGATGTTTCTCTGATATCCATCTCTGCTTCTTTATCCTTTGTGTATAGGAGGGCTACCGATTTTTTGGAGTTGATCTTGTATCCTGCCACATTACTAAAGGTGTTTATCAACTGTAGGAGTTCTTTGGTAGATTTTTTGGGATCGTTTATGTACACTATCATATCGTCTGCAAATATCGAAAGTTTAACTTCATCCTTTGCAATACAAATCCCCTTGATCCCCTTATGTTGTCTTATTGCTATTGCTAGAACTTCAAGCACTATATTGAAGAGGTATGGTGAGAGTGGACAGCCTTGTCGTGTTCCTGATTTTAGTGGAAAGGCTTTGAGTTTCGCTCCATTCAATTTGATGTTAGCTGACGGCTTGCTGTATATTGCTTTTATTATATTTAGGTATGATCCTTGTATCCCCAGTCTCTCCAACACCTTTATCATAAATGGGTGTAGAATATTGTCAAATGCTTTTTCAGCATCCAATGAAATGATCATATGGTTTTTTTCTTTCAGTTTATTTATATGATGGATTACATTGATAGATTTACGTATGTTGAACCAGCCCTGCATCTCTTGGATGAAGCCCACTTGATCATAATGGATAATTTTTCTAATGTGCTCTTGGATTCGGTTTGCCAGTATTTTATTGAGTATTTTTGTGTCAATGTCCATGAGTGAGATTGGTCTGTAATTCTCTTTCTTGGTTGTGTCTTTGTGTGGTTTTGGTATCAGGGTAACTGTGTCATCATAAAAAGAGTTTGGCAATGATTCTTCTGTTTCTATATTGTGAAATACATTAAGGAGTATAGGAATTAGCTCTTCCTGGAAGTTCTAGTAGAATTCTGCATTGAAACCATCTGGTCCTGGGCTTTTTTCGGTAGGGAGATTTTTAATAACAGCTTCTAATCCTTCACGACTGACAGGTCTGTTTAGATTGTTCACCTGGTCTTGGTTCAACTTTGGTATATGGTACTTATCTAAAAAAAATGTCCATTTCTTGTACATTTTCCAACTTTGCGGCATATAAATTTTCGTAGTAAGATCTAATGATTCTCTGAATTTCCTCTGAGTCTGTGGTTATGTCCTCCTTTTCATTTCTGATCTTATTGATTTGCATGTTCTCTCTCTGCCGTTTGATTAATTTGGATAGGGGCTTGTCGATCTTGTTTATTTTCTCCAAGAACCAGCTTTTTGATTCATTGATTCTTTGGATTGTTTTCTCGGTTTCTATTTTGTTGAGTTCAGCCCTCAGTTTGATTATTTCCAGTCTTCTACTCCTCCTGGGTGAATCAGCTTCTTTTTTTTCTAAAGCTTTCAAGTGTGCTGTTAAGTCTCCAATGTGTTCTTTCTCCGTTTTCTTTAATTGGGCACTTAGTGCTATGAACTTTCCTCTTAGCACTGCTTTCATAGTGTCCCATAGGTTTGAGTATGTTGTGTCTTTGTTTTCATTAAATTCAAGGAAGACTTTAATTTCTTTCTTTATTTCTGTCTTGACCCAGGGGTGATTCAGTAGTTGACTGTTCAACTTCCATAAATTTGTTTGCTTCCTGGGGGTAGCACTGTTGTTGAATTCTAACTTTAATCCATGGTGGTCTGACAAGACACAGGTGGTTACTAATATTTTTTTTGTATCTTTGGAAGTTTGCTTTGTTACCCAGTATGTGGTCAATTTTCGAGAAGGTTCCATGAACTGCAGAGAAGAAGGTATATTCTTTCCTATTTGGGTGGAATGTTCTGTATATGTCTGTTAAGTCCATTTGATTCAATACCGCCAATAATTCTCTTATTTCTCTGTTAGGTTTCTGTCTGATTGACCTGTCCATTGGTGAGAGAGGAGTGTTGAAGTCTCCTACTATTAGTGTGTGTGGTTTGATGACTGCCATGAGTTCTAGAAGTGTTTCTTTTACATAAGTAGGAGGCTTTATATTAGGAGCGTAGATATTCAGGATTGAGACTTCCTCCTGATGAATTGTTCCTGTTATGAGTATAAAATGTCCATCTCCATCTCTTCTGATTGATTTTAGTTTGAAGTCAATTTTGTTGGAAATTAGAATGGCCACATCTGCTTGTTTCTTAGGTCCATTTGCTTGAAAAACCTTTTCCCAGCCCTTTACTCTGCGTAGATGTCTGTCTTTATGTTTGAGGTGTGTTTCTTGTAAACAGCAGAATGTTGGATCCTGTTTTCGTATCCAATCTCTTAATCTGTGCCTTTTTATAGGTGAATTGAGTCCATTAATATTAAGTGATATTAATGACCAGTGGTTGTTGACTCCAGTTATTATTATTTTTTGTTTATTTGTTTAATAGAGTTTGTATGTGTCCCTTTTTTGAGTTAAGCTCGTGAAGGGTCACTAGATGTCTGAGTTATTGTTGGTAATGTTGGTAATGTTGGATTCCTTGGGTTGCTATTTTCCTTCTATTACTTTTTGTAAGGCTGGGTTTGTGGCTATGAATTGTTTAAATTTGTTCTTATCTTGGAATATTTTGTTTTCTCCATTGATAGTGAACGATAGCTTGGCTGGGTATAGTAGTCTGGGTTTGCATCCATGGTCTCTTACTTTCTGCAGTACCTCTATCCAGGATCTTCTGTCTTTCATGGTTTCCATAGAGAAGTCCGGTGTAAGTCTGATAGTTTTACCTTTATAAGTTACTTGCCCTTTTTCCTTTGCACCTCTTAATATTCTTTCTTTAATCTGTATGTTTTGTGTTTTGATTATTATATGGCAAGGGGATGTTTTTTTCTTGATCAAGTCTATTCGGTGTTCTGTATGATTCTTGTACTTTCATAGGAATATCATTCTTTATGTTAGGAAAGTTTTCTTCTATAATTTTGTTGAATATATTTTCTGGTCCTTTGATCTGCAGTTCTTCTCCTTCTTCGATCCCTATTATTCTTAGATTTGGTTTTTTTTATTGTGTCCCAGATTTCTTGAATGCTTTGTGATGAGAATTTATTGGATTTGCTGTTTTCTTTGATCAGAGCATTTATTTTCTCTATGGTATCTTCAGAATCTAAGATTCGTTCTTCCATCTCTTGTATCCTATTGGTTATAATTGATTCTGTAGTCTCTGTTCTTTTACCTAGATTTTCCATATCCAGCCGGCCCTCGTTTTGTGTTTTCTTCATTGACTCCATTTCAGTTTTCAATTCTTGAACTGTTTCCATTACCTGTTTGATTGTTTTTTCTTGGTTTCCCAGTGTATCATTCATGGATTTACTCATTTCTTCGAACTTTTTGTTATATTTCTCATCCATTTCTTTACTCATTTCTTCAATCTTTTTATTGTACTTCTCATCCAGTTCTTTAAGGGAGTTATTCACATCCTGTTTAAGGGACTCTATTGCTTTCATAATGGCATTTTTTTCCGCTTCTTCTGAATTAAGAGGTTCAAGTCCTTCTATTGTAGGGTCATTGGTATCTGGTGTTTTCATGTTGTTTTTTAGATTGTTGGAGGAGTTCTTGCCTTGGCATCTGCCCATATCTTCCTTCAAATGCTCTCTATTGGATCTTCTGGTACCAGGTCAGGTTCCCTTGTTGGGCAGGGACTTCACTGACAGAAGGTCTACCTTTCCTCAGGCAGCCTATTGAAACACAGGCACTCCCTCCTGCCGGGTTGCACTCACAGCCCAGGCCCAGCGCACAAGGGAGCTGCTCTGGGGAGATCTTGTGGCTCCAGAGGGAAGGGGGAAAGAGAGGAAGGTGTGCCTGGATAAAGACTGGGACAGGATTCGGGAGAGCTCTGCAGGGAGGAGCCTCCTCTGCCTGGTGACCAGAAAGTCGAGGGGGGCGGGGAAAGTCTCAATTCCTCCTAGCCAAAGCCCTCGGGCCAGTAGCAAACTCACCCCTCCTCCAATGGATGACTGCTAGAAGATCACTGTTTCTTGCTCTCCAGGGGTGTGGTTGAGCTGAGACAGAGCTTAACTGTCCTCAGGCAGGCTCTCAAAGCAAAGGAACTGCCCCTGCCGGCCTGAGCCCACAGCCCAGGCCCAGCGTGCAAGGGAGCAGCTCTGGGGAGATCTTGTGGCCCCAGAGGGGGGGAAGAGAGGAAGGTGTACCTGGATATAGGCTTGGACAGGATTCGGGAGAGCTCCGCAGGGAGGAGCCTCCTCTGCCTGGTGACCAGAAAGTTGAGGGGGGCGGGGAAAGTCTGAATTCCTCCTAGCCAAAGCCCTTGAGACAGGAGCAAACTCACCCCTCCTCCAATGGATGTCTGCTAGAAGATCACTCTCTCTTGCTGGCCAGGAGTGTGGCTGAGCTGAGACAGAGCTTGCCTGTCCTCAGGCAGGCTCTCAAAGCAAAGGAAATGCCCCTGCCAGCCTGAGCCCACAGTCCAGGTCCAGCATGCAAGGGAGCAGCTCTGAGGAGATCTTGTGGCCCCAGAGGGGAGGGGGGAAGAGAGGAAGGTGTACCTGGATAAAGGCTAGGACAGGATTCGGGAGAGCTCCGCCCAATAATATCCTTTAATGTAAATTGGACTCATCTCACTCATAAAAAGGCACAGGCTAACATAGAATCCATCCTTCTGTATACAAGAAATACATGTCAACCACAAAGCCATTGTCTCAGAGTAAAGGGTTGTCAAAAAATAAACAAATCAAATGAACCTAAGAAAGAAGTTGGTGTAGGTATCCTAATATCTAACAAAATAGACTTCAAGCTAAAGTCAGTCAAAAGAGACAAAGAAGGTAATTTGATATTTGTCACAGGAAAAATCCATAAAGAGGAAATATTGATAATGACCATCTATGTCCCAAATGCAAAGGAACCCTAATATGTAAAAGAAACACTTCTACAGCTTAAATCATAATTAAACACCACAGAATAATAGTTGGAGACTTCAACCCTCAGCTCTCACCACTAGAAAGGTAAATCAGACAAAAAAATGAACAGAGAAATAAGAGAACTAACAGATATTATGACTTAAATGGACTTAACAGTCATCTATAGAATAGTCCATCCAAACAGAAAAAATATACCTTCTTCTCAGCACCTCATGGAACCTTCTAAAAAATTGATCACATACTCAGTAACAAAATAAACCTTAACAAATACAAAAAAATATTGAAATAACCAAATGTGCCTTATTACATCACAATGGTATAGAACTAGAAGTCAACTGCATTACTAATTCCAGAAAACCCACAAACACATGGAAATTAAACAATGCTCACTTTAATCATTAATGAGTCAAGGAAGAAATGAGGAAGAAATTAAAGACTTCCTAAAATCCAATGAAAATATACACACAACATACCGGAATTTATGGGACACCATGAAAGTAGTGTTAAAAGGAAAGTTTATAACACTAAATGTCTATATAAAGAAGCTGGAAAAGTTCCATACTAGTGAATTAACACAACATTTGAATACTTTAGAACAAGAAGTAAACTCACCTAAGAGAACTACACAGCAAGAAATAATCAAATTGAGAGCTGAAATCAACAAAATAGAAACAAAGAAAACAATACAAAAATTCAATGAAACAAAGTCTTGGTTCTTTGAGGAAATCAACAATATAGACAAACCTGTATCTAAACTAACCAAAAAAAAAAAAAAAACAGAGAAAGTGAATAGAAATTAACAAAATCAGAAATGAAAAGGGGTACATAACAATAGACATAGAGGAAATACAGAGAATTATCATCTCATATTTTGAAAACCTGTAGTCCACAAAATTGGAAAACTTAAAGGAAATGGACAACTTTCTGGATAAATATCACTTACCGAAAATAAATCAAGACCAGATAAGAAAATTAAACTGATATATAACTGCTGAAGAAATTAGAAGCAGTCATCAAAAGTCTCCCAAACAAACAAACAAAAAATACCAGGACCAGAGGGTTTCAGCTCAAAATTCTACAAAACTTTCAAAGAAGATCTAATACCAATACTCCTCAAATTATTCCACACAATAGAAACAGAAGGAACAATGCCAAAGTCTTTTTACAAGGCTAAAATTACCCTGATACCCAAACCACAGAAAGGCATTACTAAGAAATAAAATTACAGACCAATCTCACTCATAAACATTAATGCAAACATACTAAATAAAATACTGGCAAATAAAATGCAAGAACACATTAGAACCATCATCCACCATGATCAAGTAGGCTTCATCCCAGAGATGAAGGGATGGTTCAATATATGAAAATTTGTCAGTGTAATCCATCATGTAAACAAACTGAAAAATAAAAACAACATGATCATCTCATTAGATTCCAAAAATGCTTTTGACAAAATATAATATCCCTTCATGATAATAGTCTTGGAGAAAGCAGGGATACAAGGAACATACTTAAACATAATAAAGGCAATATACTGATGGAGGAGGGTTATCTGTCTATTGTGTTATTTTCATTGGTCAATAAAGAGACTGCCTTGGGCCCTTGATAGGACAGAAAATTAGGTAGGCGGAATAAACAGAACAAAATGCTGGGAAGAGGGCTATGAGCCAGACGCCATGGAGCCAGCCACCAGGTCAGACATGCTAAATCTTTTTCGGTAAGCCACCACCTCGTGGTGCTACAGATTATTAGAAATGGGTTAATATCAAGATATGAGAGTTAGTCAGTAACTAACTCTCTAAGAGATAATGGGCCAGGCAGTGCTTAAATGAATATAACTTGTGTGTTATTATTTCTGGGACTAAGCTAGCCGTGCGGGAGCCAGGTGAGGAGAAAAGCAGGCCTGCCCCGCAGCTCCATTTCTACAGATGGCGCCAACGTGGATAACTGAATCCACAGAAAGCTTAAGAAAGTTTGGGAAAGAATAGAGTAAAGCATGTTTTCTTGGTGGCAGCAATTTCTCGGGTCTGTTCTGCTTGCTAGAGGCAAGCAATGCTCTCATTTAAGAGAGGCTTCCTGACTCAGCTTTAGCTGCAAAACTTTGTAGCTCATTAAGAGGTCCTGCTGCGAAACACTTAAATGGTATTGATGAAAAGCTGAACGCATGCTTTTCGGTTTTCAGTCGTAGCAGGAAAAATGCTGCGCTGTTTTAAAATGCCGTCTTTCTGGGCCGTCCTGCCAGGGCAAACTCTGACTCTTTCAGGCAGGCAGTCCGACTGAGTGTGGTCTGTGAGCAGAATGCTCCAGCTTGTTTGCTGGCAGGGACCTTGAAACGCCATAGAGTTGTGGCAGTAAAAGGCTCCAATGGTACCTCTAATATGAGTCTGGAAAGCTAAAAAATGGACTGGGTCTAACCGTCAAAGCCACGGTTTTAAACTCATGTGGTCATAAAAAAGAGAGAGAGATACAGTAAAGAGAGGTTCAAAGACAAAGAAAACCTCTAAATGGTTTACTATGTGTTAAAAATATATGCAGGCTAAAGGTTAAAGTTCTTAGGGTAAAAGAGGAAGAAAGAAAGTAGTTGGATGTGGTGGTACACACCTTTAATCCCAACACTTGGGAAGCAGAGGTAGATTGACCTCTGTGACCTCAAGGTGTGGTAGTACACACCTTTAATCCCAATGCCTGGGAGGCAGAGACAGAAGGATCTCTGAGTTCAAGGTGTGGTAGCACATGCCTTTAATCCCAGCACTGGGGAGCAGAGACAGACAGATCTCTGTGAGTTCAAGGACAGCCTGGTCTACAGAGTTATTCCAGGACAAAGATATACAGAGAACCTATGTCAAAAAGTAAAAGTAAAAATAAAAAAAAAATAGAGGTTAAAAATAAAGCTGCATAAAGATGGAAAATACACAGAAAATCTTGATACTGTATGCTATTATGCTCTCTTTAAATTGTTTGAATGCTGAGGAAGGAGCAACAGCTGATAAAAGACTTTTGTTTATAAATGCTGCTGAACTAATCCAAGATAGATATGTTGAAAATACCTTGACTTCTGAATTTGGATCTAAGGATATGATACTTTGGAAAGGAGGTTCTTCTTTTGTTTTCACAGAGGATGAGACCCTGTGGATTGCATCTATCCCAATATGGTATGATAGACCACGCCCTCCTGAAAGGTTTCTGTGAACACCCTCAAAATTTCTTCACTCAACTGCCGACTGAGATGAACCTGGCAGACAGGTTATACCATGAAAGACCTGATTAACTGCGCCCCTATACAGCAGGAAGAAGTTTGGAGAGAAATAACTACGTCCATATTCCCAAATATTGTTTATAAATGTTCTTTTACATTTAAAGGGGGATATGATATAGATATGAATAATTTCATTGGTATGGATTTTAAGGTCAATTTTGTTATATGTATATATATTTCTGATCTTGACTGATGTATTGTGATTGTGTAGTTCATTTTAAAAATGTAATGTATAATTAAAAATATAGGTTGTTAATGGATAATCATCGATAATAGTCAAGCTTGTAGTAATGTTAGTCTGATTTTCTAGAAGTGCACAGATATATTTCAGATAAGACATTCATATCTTTCAAAGACTACAGAGCATGGCATTTAATGTTTTAATAACTTAGGACTTTTCATGACAATGAGACACGTCTGCTCCTGGCAGCACCAATCTACTTCAAGAGGAAGAAGGGCATCGAAGAGGCTCCTTATGGAGTTGGTTAGCCATTTGGGCAAGAAACTGTTCTTGCCTGGACTGTTGTATAAACTGGACACAGAGAACCCACAGAGAGAGGACTGCTGAACTTGCCTAAAGGTGAGATGATATTTCGGGGTTCCTGATTCATGAAAGAGTCTGCGAGACATTCTGCAGGACACAGCAGATAGTGACTGAATTGCCTTTGAAATTTCCTGCTTCATGAAAATGTCTCTGGATATTATGGGCCTGAAGGCTGAAGATGGGTGCCCCAACGATACAGAGGAACTTTGGGTAACTGTCCAGGCAGCGAGATGTCTCTGTCATTTCTAGAGTTTTGGAAGTTGCTCACTTCATGCTTACTTAGGTAATATATCCTTCTGGAGCCTTTGATGGAGTTAAAGAATGGATAGTAGTAGTTATAGTTTTCCATTATTATGATATAGTTATAAATATTGTGACTGTAATTCTTGCTTGATAACTGTTTTGTTATGTGTAATTTTACTATGTTAAAATGAAAGCCTTTCTTTTTTGTTTAAACAGAAAAAGGGGAAATGATGGAGGAGGGTTATCTGTCTATTGTGTTATTTTCATTGGTCAATAAAGAGACTGCCTTGGGCCCTTGATAGGACAGAAAATTAGGTAGGCGGAATAAACAGAACAAAATGCTGGGAAGAGGGCTATGAGCCAGACGCCATGGAGCCAGCCACCAGGTCAGACATGCTAAATCTTTTCCGGTAAGCCACCACCTCGTGGTGCTACAGATTATTAGAAATGGGTTAATATCAAGATATGAGAGTTAGTCAGTAACTAACTCTCTAAGAGATAATGGGCCAGGCAGTGCTTAAATGAATATAACTTGTGTGTTATTATTTCTGGGACTAAGCTAGCCGTGCGGGAGCCAGGTGAGGAGAAAAGCAGGCCTGCCCCGCAGCTCCATTTCTACAATATACAGCAAGCCAACAGCCAAAATCAAACTAATTGGAGAGAAAAGTCCAGCGAGTCCACTGAAATCAGGAACAGGACAATGTTGTTCACTTTCTCCATATCTATTCAATAGAGTTCTTGAGGTCCTAGCTAGAACAATAATACACCAAAAGGAGATAAAGGGGATACAAATAAAAAAGAAGTCAAACTATCACTGTTTGCTGATGATATGATAGTGTACATAAGCTTTCCCGAAAATTCAACCAAGGAACTTCTATGACTCATAAACACTTTCAGTAATGTAGCAGGATGCAAGATTAACTCAAAAAATCAGTAGCCCTCCTGTGCACAGATGATAAAAGGGCTGGTAAAGAAATCAGAGAAACAACCCCCTTCACAAAAGCCACAAATAACATAAAATATCTCAGAGTAACTCTAACCAAACAAGTGGAATACTTGTATGACAAAAACTTTAAATCTTTAAAGAAAGAAATTGAAAAAGACAGCAGAGAGTGTAAATATCTCCCATGCTCTAGGGTAGGCAGAATTGACATAGGAAAAATGACAATTTTACCAAAAGCAATCTACAGATTCAATGCCCATAAAATCCCAGCAAAATTCTTCACAAACCTCAACCATATGGTACTCAACTTCATATGGAAAAGCACAAATTCAAGGATAAGCAAAACAGTCCTGTACAATAAAAGAACTTCTGAAGGCATCACAGTCCCTGAATTCAAACTCTTCTATAGAGCTACAATACAGAAAACAGTCTGGTATTGGCATAAGATCATCAGCAGGACCAATGGAACTGAATCAAAGACCCATATATTAATTCACAAACTTTCCAACACCTGATTTTTGACAAAGAAGGAAAAAGTATCAAATGGAAAAAAGAAAGCATATTTAATAAATGATACTGGCATAATTGTATATCAACATGTAGAAACATGAAAATAGACCCATATCTATCACCATACACGAAACTCAAGTCCAAATGGATCAAAGACTTCAACATAAATCCAGCCACACTGAACCTCATAGAAAAGAAAGTGGGAAGTACATTTGAACACATTGGCACAGAAACCACTTCCTAAATATTACCCCAGCAGCACAGACACTGAGAGAAACAATTAATAAATGGGACCTCTTGAAATTGAAAAGCTTCTATAAATCAAAGGAGATGGTCAACAAGACAAAAAGACAACCTACAGAATGGGAAAATATCTTCACTAAACCCACATCAGACAGAGTGCTGGTATCCAAAATATACAAATAACTCAAAAAAGTGGTCATCAAAAGAAAACATAATCAAATAAAAAATGGAGTACAGACCTAAACATAGAACTCTGGACAGAGAAATCTAAAATGGCTGAAAGAGACTTAAAGAAATGTTCAATATCTTTTTTTCTCTGTGGGGTCCTTCAACCTCCAAGAGTCCTGTCCCTGTGCTGAGGACAACCTTTCAGACCGAACCTTCATCTGGTGATAGATGGAGATAGAGACAGAAACCCACACTGGAGCACTGGACTGAGCTCAAAATGAGTTCAAATGAGGAGCAGAAGGAGGAAGAACATTAGCATCGAAACCAGGACCACAAGGGGTGCGTCCACCCTCTGACATGGGAGCTCACTAAGGCCACCTGTACTGGGACTAATGGAGCATGTTATCAAACTGGACTCTCTGAATGTGGCTATCAATGAGGGCTGACTGAGAAGCCAGAATGGTACTGGGTTTTGATTCTACTGCAGGGACTGGATTTGTGGGAGCCTGGTTTGTTTGAATGCTCAACTTCATAAACCTGGATGGAGCGGGGAGGACCTTGGTCTTTTCATGGGGCAGGGAACCCTGACTGCTCTTAGGACTGAAGAGGGAGGGGGAGGGGGAGGGGAAGAAAGGGAGGTGGGGAGGAGGTGGAAATTTTTAAGAAAGAAAGAAAGAATGAAAGAAAGAAAGAAAGAAAGAAAGAAAGGGGAAAAATCAATATTTAACGTCTTTAGTTATCAGAGAAATGCAAATCAAAACAACTCTAAGTTTCCATCTTATACCTTTAAAAATAGCCAAGATAAAAAACACTGATGACAACTTACACTGGAGAGGTTGTGGGGGGTAATGTGAACACTAATGCATTGCTGGTGGGAATGCAAGCTGGTACAGCCACGTTGGATGTCAGTGTGGCAATTTCACAGTAAATTAGGAAAGAACCTTCCTCAAAACCCAGTAATAATACCACTTTTGGGTGTATATATCCAAAGAATGCTCAATCGTGCCACAAGGACTTGTGAGCAACTATGTTCATAACAACATTGTTTATCATAGCCAGAACCTGGAAACAACCTAAATGTACCTCAATTAAAGAATGGATAAGGAAAATGTGATACATTTCCACATTGGAGTACTATATAGCAGAAAAAAATGACATCTTGAATTTTGCAGGAAAATGGATGGAGCTAGAAAACATCATTTTGAGTGAGGTAGCACAGACCCAGAAAGACAATTATCACATGTACTCACTCATAGGTGGTTTTTAAACATAAAGCAAAGAAAATCAGCTTACAGACCACAATCCCAAGGAACTTAGACAACAATGAGGACACTAAGAGAAACTTACATAGATCAAATATACATGGGAAGTCAAAAAAGACAAGATCTCCTGAGTAAACTGGAAGCATGGGGACCCTGGGCTGAGGGTTGAAGAGGGAAGGGGAGAGGCAGGGAGAGAAACAGAAAAATGTAGGGCTCAATAAAAATTAAAAAAGATTACTTCTCACCATACCTATTTATATCTCTATGGTACCTTTTGTTGAATATATATCCATGGAAATTCAAACTTTCCATTTTGACATGAATAACATTTAAGCTTTCCACAATGAAAAATAAATTTTCCTGTAGTACCTTTTGAGTCTCCAGAAAGAAGATGGGACCCCACATCAAAGATTTCATGTTATGGATACCATGCTATAATGCTTAAAACACAACTTCAAGATTAGTTTTTGGTTATAAACTGCTCAAGATGATTAAAAGATGGCTATCTGAGATGGTGTTCCTTTTTACAACATTCTTGTTCAAATAATATTACTCAGAGACTATCTGCAATTGTTCCAGGCCGTAATCTTGAAGCTTAACTGTCATTATAGCTTTTAGAGGATCCCACAGAAATAACTTTGTCTCCATGACAGCTGGAAGCAATTCTAGAAAATGACAACCCTCTCTCCCAACAAAGTTTTTCCTCAGTGTTAGGGGACAATTGACATCTGATACGGGTTGGTTGTAAGAGGTCTAGGGTTGGGGGTAGAAGTGAAGTAGGCAGACATCTCTTTTGAAAAAAATAGTAAAAAGGGAATATATAGGATGGCCTTATAGGTAGATTTGTGTAAGCTTATTCACACTAATAATAATAGTGACAGTGAGGTTACTTATGAGATATTATTTATAGATAATTTACATAGGTTTATATTCTTGCATATTGATACAAATTATATTTGTTAAATTGAATATGCTCCTATTTTTTGCAATATTTGTGTACCTATGCAAAATAATTTTGTCATATTGTATGCATGCACATTTCTACCTATCCTTAAGATACTTTGTATATTGATGCTATTTTCAGATGTATTTATCATATTGCACCATACATTTCTACATTTGATCAAGGCACACACACCCACCCATTCATATATATATATATATATATATATATATATATATATATATATATATATGGTTTACACTTTGTGGTAATTGTCTTCATTTGCTGCACATTTGTTAAAGATTGTTTAATTTTTTAATGTGAAGCTTTTTCATTAACATTTATGGGTATTAAGAACTACAAGTCAATAGTCATACATGCTTGTCATAGACTAATCAGGCTTTTTAGATTCATAGAGATTGAATTCACCATTAAATAGATAATCTTCAACCACTTCAAATAACTGTAGAATATGGCAATTAAATAACTTAGGATTCTGTTGACATAAGACATGATTGCTCCTGGTAGTACTGATCTATTCCCCAGAGAATGTTGGGCGCCGAAGACACTCTGCTTAGAGAATGTTACTGTATGGAAAAATGGGCCTTTGGACAAAGAATTGCTCTGCCTTGAATACTGACAAAATGCATGGTTTCCAAACTGGACAAGCAGGATACAAACGAATGCCAAGCCTTGCCAAGACAGGGTGAAATGATTTTTTCAAATTTTGCTGCCTCTGCAAATGGTCTGTCAGATACTCAATGCCTTAGCCAATGTTGGTTGTTTCAACGTTGCAAATGAGACTTTGGGTAATTGCCCAGATAGCTGGTTATTTGTCATCTCTTGCATCTTTTGGAAGTTGCTTGATTGCACATCCTGTTTACTCAGGTAGTACTATTTTCTATTTTTAGGTTTTTGATGGGGTTGAAGACTAGATAGTCATAATAACTTTCCTCTCATGACTTAATCAAGTCATTTTTATACCTGATAATTTTATTATTGTATATAGTTTTGTAATAGGCTTAGAACTCTCTTATTTAGATAAAAGCAGCAGATGTTGTGGGAACTACTTCAGTAAATAGCCTTTAAGATACTGGTCCACTTTGGGCATGGTCTCATGTACTATATGTGTAGACAAAAAGCATGCCTGGCCCCTTTTCTGGGGGATTTGGGTCCAGCTCCCAACACATGCACAGAACTCTGAATCGCTACCTTTACTAATATATACACCTTCATTATATCTCATTTTGGGCTCTTGTGGAAGTCTTTGGTTTAACTATGGTAATATAAATAGGTAATCCAAAATTAATGTAGAAAAATAGATATTAAATTTTAAAGTGCAAGAAATGACAAATGGACATTATATAATAATTGAAGTATTGATTTTTCATAAGAAAACAGAAACTGAAAAGCATACACTCCCAATCAAGTATCCAAAGGTATAAGGAAAATAGTATTAAATTACAAAGAGAGAACCCTAAGTAATTTAATAATTGAGTACATGAAGACCCTTCTTTCATGAGCAAATAATATAAGCAAATTGAATAAAAGTCTATATCAAACTATACATATACCAAAATGAACTAATATACATTGATAAATACTTTACTTAATAGCTGCAGGAGGTACATTCTTATATTCAGCATATTCTTATATTCTTAAGGATAGAGTATATGCTACACTAGATTACAAATATCAACAACTCAAATAGTTTTTATTGTTTGAGATTTCCATATATGTACATAATGTGTTTTTTAGCAGATCTACATGTCTACATGACACAATGCTTTCCTCTCCAATTGCTTCCTTAACCCCTCTAATAGTTTTACATTTCAACTTTTTATGATTCCCTCTCCAAAAAGCTACAAAGTAAAAAAAAAACAAAAACAAACAAACAAACAAAAAAACGCCCATTGAATCCGGTGAAGGGCTATCTTCTGGAGAATGAGAAGTCTCACAGTGACTACACAATTGAAGAAATTGACTTCACTTACTCCAGCAACCATCAATTACATATAGTTCCTCAGCTAGTTTTGGTACTTTGTAAACCCTTCTGCCATGTATGCTGAGATTTTGGATGCACTGATTTGATGTATATATGAATTACTTAGGGATTTCAAGAAGGCAGATATTTTTATATATGAAGATAAAATGAATGTTAAGTTAAAAATGTAAAAGTGATGACTGTTAACTAGACATTACTCTAGCTAGACATTAATAAAACTATTGATTT
Source organism: Myodes glareolus (assembly GCF_982192425.1). Taxonomy (NCBI): domain Eukaryota; kingdom Metazoa; phylum Chordata; class Mammalia; order Rodentia; family Cricetidae; genus Myodes; species Myodes glareolus. Next base: position 11,002,980 of record NC_142053.1, on the reverse strand, counting down.
ATCAAGGTTATTATTATTATTTTATTATTATTATTAATTATGGTGTCTTACAAAATGTGGTTCAGTTAGTACAACAATGACTATATTCAAATGAAGTGTAGAAGAATCCTGTATTGTTCATTCCATGAGGCTGTTTGTCTCAGCTGTTCTTTGCTCCAAACATGAATTCTGAAGAAGGAGTATGTTGAAAGAATGGCCTTGACAAGAAAAGAGAGAGCAAATAATTAAAAAATTGAAACTTCCTTCTTCTATGTTCATTATTTAGGCTGCTATCATAAAGATGTGTTCCTGATTAAAGGTGGGTCTTCATACATCAAAAAGACCATTCCTAAAGAAGGGTCTTCCCATTTCAAATGTTTTAATTTTAAAAATTCTACCACAGTTAAACAAAGCCAAATGGGTTTCAGTTAATTCCAGATGTAGTCAAGTTGACCACTAAGAATATTCATCACATGATCTCCTGTATGCACTTACAAATGTTTTATGTTCACATGAGCAATGGTCTTCCTTGCCTGGCACTTACTCTTTTAATTCAGGAACACATCTCTTCTTATGGACAGGTTCATAAAGCCAATAAAAATTGTTTGTTTACTTTGAAATGTTCACCACTGAGATTACAGACACTCTTATAGCTCATAGCATTCTCAGCTATGTAAGAGAATTAATTACTTTTCTTATAGTGACTCTTAACGAGAATTTCAGGCCCATGAAAAGATCTGGGTTGTTAGTCAGTAGAGTTCCATAAAATTCTCCCCATTATCAATTATTATTACTGATCTTCTTTGTAGATGAGCTGCCATGTATCCTATGCTGGTCTGCAGTTTGATATATTAGAGTGACACATTTGAATTGCTGATCCTCCTTCCTGTACCACATGAACACTGTAAATCCAGTCATGCACTACCATGCTGAGGTTAAGTGGTGCTATAAATCTAATTCATATTCTATTCATGCAAGGTAAGACCTCTCCCAATTGAAACATTTATTTCTATCCTATAGCATATATCTTAAATTAATAAAATAGAAATGAAAATCAAGAGAAGTTTTAGAAACATATAAACACATGCAAATCCCATGGTTTACAGTTAAATGACTGAGAAGTCAATAAAGAAATCAATATTGAATTGAAATTTAATTAACCTTAAAAATTTCAATAATCACTCTTGATATTTGTATTTAAGGCAATGGAATTTTAAAACAAGTCATAAATAATTTTAAAAAGCACATTCAGATAAAAAAGACACACAGGCATATACAAGCAGAATTTCCTTTTTCTCGTGGATATCTATATATCCCTGAATAGTACACTCAAAGACTGTTATACATATGAACAAATTCAGTACAAAAAACTAATACAGGAAAGTTAACCTGTGTTTATATAACCACTAAATATTTAAGAGTGGGTATATATTTTTAAGTACTTAAAAAATACCATTCCAAATTCCCACTCTTTCACCTCCTCCCTGTCCCCCCCTTGTCCTTCCAGACCCTCTCCCCACCTTCCAACCATAAGAGAAGGCCATGCACACCAACCTGTGGAAAGTCCAAGGCCCTCCCTACTACATCTAGGTTGAGCAAGGTTTACTTCCAAAGAGAATAGAATTTCATGAAGTCATTATATGCAAGTAGAAAACACATCACAGTGTCACTCTCAGTGGCCACTCAGTCTGCCCCAACTCTCAACCCCCTTAAGAGGGGCTTGGTTGTTCCCATGCTCATTCACTCCCAGTCCAGTTGGAGTTGATGATCTCCCATTAGCTCAGAAAAACTGTCTCAGTGGGTGACTCCCTCATGGTCTTGAATTCCTTGCTCATGCTCTCACACCTTCCACTCTTCAACTGGATCTTGGGAGCTCATTTTAGTGCTCCAGTGTGGGTCATTGCCTCTGTTCCCATCTGTTGTTGGATAAAGATTCTATGGTGATGTTTAAGATAATCATCATTCTGACTACAGAGTAATATCAGAGCAGACACCCATTCCTCTATTGCTCAGGGTCTTGGCTAGGGTCATCCCTGTGTGTTCTTAGGCATTTTTTTTGTAAATTTTATTAAATTATAAAAGTTTCCATTTCCGCCCCCCCTCCCAACACCCTCCCACTCCCCCCCCTCCCCCCCTCCTTCCCCTCCGTCCCCCAGGGCAGTCAGGGTTTCCTGCCCTGTGGGAAGCTCCAGCTCCCTCCCCCTCCCTCCAGGTCCAGGAAGGCGAGCGTCCAAACAGACTGGATCCCCAAAATCCAGCATATGCAGAGGAAACAGGTCCCAGTGTCATAGTCAATGGCTTTTCAGAAAGACCCCGGGCCAGCCACAGTCAGAGAATCCGGCCAAATTCCGAGAATCTGGCTAGATCACGTCCTCGTTCAGTCCCAGTCCGACTGGCCCTGGTAAACTCTCATCAGATCCGTTCCCTTGTATCAGTGGGTGATAGCATCCCTCGCAGTACTGATTTCGTCTTTCATGTTCCTCCTCCTTCCGCTCCCCCTCCGGACCTCGGGGGGCTCAATCCGTTGCTCCAATGTGGGCCTCCGACTACATAGCTGTCCTTCGCCAGACGAAGGATCTATGGTGATAAGCAAAATATACATCAGTATGGTCATGGGCCACAGCCGATTCAGGCACCCTCTCCTCTGTCCAGAGAGCAATCTGGGGGATTTCTCCTTGGACCTGGGATCCCATATATAATCAAGTCTCCTGTAGACCCTAAAATGGCTCCCTTAGTTGAAATATATTGTTCCCTGATCCCATATTCATCCTACCTCCCTCCCCCCTCCATCCCCGGCCACCAAGCTTTCCCCGTTCCTCCCCTACTCCCTTCTCTCTAGCCCTCTCCCCCTCCATCGACCCTCCCACCCCCCCATGCACCCGAGGTCAAAACCACTTTGAGATACCATCTTACACCTGTCAGAATAGCTAAAGTCAAAAACACCAACAATAGCCTATGCTGGAGAGGATGTGGGGTGAGGGGAACACTCATCCATTGTTGGTGGGAATGCAAACTCGTGCAGCCACTGTGGAAATCAGTGTGGCGGTTTCTCAGGAAACTGGGAGTCAACCTCCCTCAGGACTCAGCAATACCACTCTTGGGAATATACCCTAAAGATTCCCTAACATACTACAAAAGCATTTGTTCAACTGTGTTCATAGCTGCACTATTTGTAATAGCCAGAACATGGAAACAACCTAGGTGCCCCTCAATAGAAGAATGGTTAAAAAAGGTGTGGAACATATATACATTAGAGTTTTACTCGGCGGTTAAAAACAATGACATCTTGAATTTTGCATGCAAATGGATGGAAATAGAAAACGCTTTACTGAGTGAGGTAAGCCAGACCCAAAAAGAGGAACACGGTATGTATTCACTCATAAGTGGATTCTAACCATAATTAAAGGTCTTTGAGCCTATTATTCGTGATCCTAGAGAAGCTAAATAAGAAGATGAACCTGATGAAGATTATTTAGCTATCCAACAGGAGGTAGGAAATAGACAAGAGTTCTTAGGCATTTTTAAAAGCCAGATTTCTTGGCACTGATCCTCTAGCAGAAGATCCATCAGAGGGGTGAGTTTTCTCCTGACCTGTGGCAGAAGCCTGGCAAGGAGGAGCTCATACATTCCCTGATCCCCTTGATTCCCTGGTCACTCTGCAGGGGATGCTCCACCCTGATAAGCTCTCTCACCTCCTATCCCATCTCAGCATTCATCTAGGAACACCTTCCTTTATTCCTCCCTTCCTCCTAGGGGCCAAAAAATCCCCCAGCTTAACAGGCTTGCTCGCTGTGACAGGGCTGTAAGTGTACCCCAGCAGGAGGAAGTTCCTGTGTTTCAATAGCCTGCCTGCAGAAAGGTAGGCCTTCTGTCAGTGAGGTCCCTGCCCAACAAGGGAACCTGACCAGGTCCCGGAAGATCTATTAGAGAACATTTGAAGGAAGAGATGGGCAGACGCCAAGGCAAGAATTCCTCCAACAATCTGAAAAACAACATGAAAACACCAGATCCCAGCGATGCTACAACAGAAGGACTTGAACACCCTAATCCAGAAGTGGAAAAAAGTGCCTTTATGAAAGCAATAGAGTCCCTTAAACAGGATATGAATAACTCCCTTAAAAATGGATGAGAAGTATAACAAAAAGTTTGAAGATATGAGTAAATCTGTAAACTATACCCTGGGAAACCAAGAAAAAACAATCAAACAGGTAATGGAAATAGTTCAATAACTGAAAACTGAAATGAAGGCAATGAAGAAAACACAAACCGAGGGCTGGCTGGATATGGAAAGTCTAGGTAAACGAACAGACTACAGAATCAAGCATAACAGGTAGAATACAAGAGATTGAAGAACGAATCTCAGATTCTGAAGATGCCATAGAGAAAATAAACTCTCTGATGAAAGAAAACAGCAAATCCAACAAATTCTCATCACAAAACATTCAAGAAATCTGGGACATAATAAAAAAAAAAACTAAACCTAAGAATAATAAGAGTAGAAGAAGGAGAATTGTGGAATAAAGGCCCAGAAAATATATTCAACAAAATTATAGAAGAAAACTTTCCCAACCTAAAGAACAATATTCCTATGAAGGTTCAAGATGCATACAGACCACTGAACAGACTGGATAAAAAAAATCCCCTTGTCATATAATCAAAACACAAAACATACAGATTAAAGAAAGAATATTAGAGCTGCAAAGGAAAATGGTCAAGTAACTTATAAAGGTAAACTTATCAGATTTACACCAGACTTCTCTATGGAAACCATGAAAGCCAGAAGGTCCTGGATAAAGGTACTGCAGAAACTAAGAGACCATGGATGCAAGCCCAGACTACTATATCCAACCAAGCTATTATTCACTATCAATGGAGAAAAGAAATATTCCAGGATAAAAATAAATTCAAATACTACTTAGCCACAAATCCAGCCTTACAGAAAGTAATAGATGGAAAAGACAACCCAAGGAATCTAACACTGCCAATACTGCCTACAATGACTCAAACATCTAGCAACCTTTCCCAAGCACAACTCAAAGAAGGGAAACACAGAAACTCTCCTACACAAAAAATAATCAAAAAAAAAAAAAAACGGAGTCAACAACCACTGGTCATTAATATCACTTAATATTAATGGACTCAACTCACCTATAAAAAGGCACAGACTAAGAGATTGGATACAGAAACAGAATCCAACATTCTGCTGTTTACAAGAAACACACCTGAACCAAAAAGACAGACATCTACTAAGAGTAAAGTGTTGGGAAAAGATTTTTCAAGCATACGGACCTAAGAAACAAGCAGGTGTGGGCATTCTAATTTCCAATAAAATTGACTTCCAAATAAAATAAATTAGGAGAGATGGAGATGGACATTTCATACTCATAACAGGAACAATTAATCAGGAGGAAGTCTCAATCCTGAATATCAATGCAACTAATATAAAAGCACCCACTTATGTAAAAGAAAAACTTCTAGAACTCAAGGCAGTCATCAAAACAACACACTAATAGTAGCAGATTTCAACACACCTCTCTCACCAATGGACAGGTCAATCAGACAGAAACCTAACAGAGAAATAAGAGAATTAATAGAGGTAATGAATCAAATGAATTTAACAGACATCTATAGAGCATTCCACCCAAATAGGAAAGAATATACCTTCTTCTCTGCAGCTCATGGAACCTTTTCGAAAATTGACCACATACTCGGTAACAAAGCAAACTTCCACAAATACAAAAACAAAATTAGTAAACACCTGTGTCTTGTAGGATCACCATGGAAGAAAGTTAGGATTCAACAACAATTCTTACCCCAGAAAGCCTACAAACTCATGAAAACTGAACAGTCAACAACTGAATCACCCCTGGGTCAAGGAAGAAATAAAGAAAGAAATTAAATTCTTCCTTGAATTTAATGAAAATAAAGACACAACATACTCAACCTATGGGACAGTATGAAAGCAGTGCTAAGAGGAAAGTTCATAGCACTAAGTGCCCAATTAAAGAAAACGGAGAAAGCACACATTGGAGACTTAACAGCACACCTGAAAGCTCTGGGAATAAAAAAGAAGCAGACTCTCCCAGGAGGAGTAAAAGACTGGAAATAATCAAAATGAGGACTGAAATCAACAAAATAGAAACACAGAAAACAATCCAAAGAATCAATGAAACAAAAAGCTGGTCCTTGGAGAAGATCAACAAGATTGACAAACTCCTAGCCAAACTAATCAAACGGCAGAGAGAGCACATGCAAATTAATAAGATCAGAAATGAAAAGGGGGACATAACCACAGACTCAGAGGAAATTCAGAGAATCATTAGATCTTACTACAAAAGCTTATATGCCACAAAGTTGGAAAATGTACAAGAAATGAACTTGTTTTCAGATAAGTACCATTTACCAAAGTTAAATCAAGAACAGGTGAATAATCTAAATAGACCTGTTAGTAGCGAAGAACTTGAAGCTGTTATCAAAAACCTCCCTACTAAAAAAAGCCCAGGACCAGAGAGTTTCAATGCCAGAACTTCCAAGAAGAACTAATACCTATACTCCTTAATGTATTTCACAATATAGAAACAGAACAGTCATTGCCAAAATCTTTTTATGAAGCTACAGTTACCCTAATACGAAAATCACACAAAGACACAACCAAGAAAGAGAATTACAAGAAAGAGAATTCTCACTCATGAACTTCGACGCAAAAATTCTCAACAAAATACTGGCAAACCGAATCAAAGAACACATTAGAAAAATTATCCATTATGATCAAGTAGGCTTCATCCCAGAGATGCAGGGCTGGTTCAACAAACGCAAATCTATCAATGTAATCCATCATATAAATAAGCTGAAAGAAAAAAAAATATGTGATCATTTCATTGGATGCTGAAAAAGCATTTAAAAAATTCAACACCCCTTTTTGATAAAGGTGTTGGAGAGATTGGGAATACAAGGATCATATCTAAATATAATAAAATCTATTCACAACAAGATGGCAGCTAACATCAAACTGAATGGAGAGAAACTCAAAGCCATTTCACTAAAATCAGGAACACGACAAGGCTGTCCACTCTCTCCATACCTCTTCAATATAGTGCTTGAAGTTCTAGCAACAGCAATAAGACAACATAAGGGGATCATGGGGATTCGAATTGGAAAGGAAGATGTTTAACTCTCATCATTTGCAGATGATATGATAGTGTACATAAGCGACCCCAAAAACTCTACCAAAGAACTCCTACAGCTGATAAACACCTTTAGTAATGTAGCAGGTTACAAATTCAACTCCAGAAAATCAGTTGTGCTCCCATACACAAAGGATAAAGAAGCAGAGAGGGAAATCAGAGAAACTTCACCTTTCACAATAGTCACAAATAGCATAAAATATCTTGGGATAACTCTAACCAAGGAAGTAAAAGACCTATTTGACAAGAACTTTAAGTCTTTGAAGAAAGAAATTGAGGAGGATACCAGAAAATTGAAAGATCTCCCTTGTTCTTGGATTGGGAGGATCAACATAGTAAAAATGATACTTCTACCAAAAGCAATCTATAGATTCAATGCAATCCCCATCAAAATCCCAACAAAATTCTTCACAGACCTTGAGAGAACAATAATCAACTTTATGTGGAAAAACAAAAAAACTCAGAAAAGCCAAGACAATCCTGTCCAATAAAGGAACTGATGGAGGTTTTACAATCCCTGTCATCAAGCTCTATTACAGAGCTAGAGTAATGAAAACAGCTTGGTATTGGCATAAAAAGAGAGTCATTGACCAATGAAATTGAATTGAAGACTCAGATATTAATTCACACACCTATGAAAACCTGATTTTTGACAATTCTGTGAAGAATTGTGTTGGGATTTTGATGGGAATTGCATTGAATCTATAGATTGCCTTCAGTAAAATTGCCATTTTTACTATGTTGATCTTTCCTATCCAAGAGCATGGGAGATCTTTCCATTTTCTGGTATCTTCTTCAATATTTTCTTCAAAACATAAAGTTCTTGTCAAATAAATCTTTCACATCTTTTTTTGTTTTTAGTGTTACCCAGAGATATTTTATGTGATTTGTGGAAATTGTGAAAGGTGATGCTTCTCTGATTTCTCTCTCAGCTTCTTTATCCTTTGTGTATAGGAGACCTACTGTTTTTTTTTTTAATTAATCTTGTATCCTGCCACTTCACTGAAGGTATTCATTAGCTGTATGACTTCTCTGGTAGAGTTTTTAGAGTTACTTATATACACTATCTTATCATCTGCAAATACGTTTAACTTCTTCCTTCCCAATTTGAATTCCCTTGATCTCTTTATGTTGTCTTATTGCTATTGCTAAAACTTCAAAAAACTATATTAAAGAGATATGGAGAGAGCAGAGAGCCTTGTCTCATTCCTGATTTTAGTGGAATCATTTTGAGTTTCTCTCCATTTAATTTGATGTTAGCTGTCACCTTGCTGTGTATTTCTTTTATTATATTTAAATATGATCATTGTATCCCTAATCTTTCCAAGACCTCTATTATAAAGGGATGTTGAATTTTGTCAGATGCTTTTTTTCTGCATTTAATAATCATATTTTTTTCTTTCAGTTTATTTATATGGTGAATTACATTGATTGGTTTTCATATGTTAAACCAGCCCTGCATCTCTGTGATTTAGCTTATTTGGCCATGATGGATGATTTTTTTTATGTGTTCTTGGATTTGATTTGCCAAAATTTTGTTGAGATTTTTGCATCCATGTTCAGGAGTGATATTGGTCTGTAATTCTCTTTCTTGGTTGAGTCTTTGTGTGGTTTTGGTATCATGGTAACTGTAGCTTCGTAAAAAGTGTTGGGGAGTGAGCCTTCTGCTTCTATTATGTGGAACACTTTGAGAAGTATAGGTATTAGCTCTTCCTGTAAGTTCTGGTAGAACTCATTACTAAAACCATCTGGCCCTAGGTTTTTTGTTGTTGTTGTTAGGAGGTTGTTTTATGGCAGCTTCTATCACCTTACAGCTTATAGGTCTATTTAAGTTTAATCTAATGGTCTCATCCAGTCTTGATTTAATTTTGGTAGGTGGTATTTATCTAAAAAATCCAGTTCTTTTACATTTATCGAGTTTTGTGGAGTACAGATTATTGTAGTAGGACTTAATGATTCTCTGAGTTTCCTCAGTGTCTGTTGTTCCATCCCCCATTTCTTTTTTCATTTTGTTAATTCGGATGTACTCTCTCTGCCTTTTGATTAGTTTGGATAAGGATTTGTCAATCTTGCTGATTTTCTCAAAGAACCAGCTCTTTGTTTCATTGATTCTTTGGATTGCTTTCTGTGTTTCTATTTTGTTGATTTCAGCCCTCAACTTGATTGTCTCCTGTCTTCTCCTTTCGGGTGAGCCTGCTTCTTTTTTTTTTTTTCTAGAGCTTTCAGGTCATTGATGTGAGCTATCTCCATTTTCCTTATGTGGGCACTTAGTACTATAAACTTTCCTCTTAGCACTGGTTTCATAGTGTCCCATAGATTTGTATACATTTTGACTTCATTTTCATTGAATTAAAGAAAGATTTTGATTTCTTTATTTCTTCCTTGACCCAGTAGTGGTTCAGTAGTTGACTGTTTACATTTGATGAGTTTGTAGGCTTTCTGGGAGTAGTATTGTTGTTGAATTTTAACTTTATTCCATGGTGATCTGATAAGATTACTTTGAATTTTTTTTTGTATCTGTAGGTTTTTGCTTTGTTACTGAGAATGTGATCAATTTTAGAGAAGGTTCCATAAGGTGCTGAGAAGAAGCTATATTCTTTTATTGTTTAGGTGGAATATTCTATAGATATCTGTTAAAACCATTTGATTCATTACATCTGTTAGTTGTCTTATTTCTCTGTTAAGTTTCTGTCTGTTTGACCTGTCCATTGTCGAGAGAGGAGTGTTGAACTCTCCTACTATTAGTGTGTGGGGTTTGATGTGTGATTCAAGTTTCAGTAATGTTTCTATTACATATATAGGTGCTCTTGAATGAGTGGTATAGATGTTCAGGATTGAGACTTCATCTTGATAGATCGTTCCTGTTGTGAGTATATAATGTCCTTCTCCATCTCTTCTCATTGATTTTAGTTTGAAAACAATTTTGTTAGATTTTAGAATAGCCACACCTGCTTTTTTTTTGGTCTGTTTGATTGGAAAACCTTTTCCCAACCCTTTTCTCTGAATTAGTGACTGTCTTTGAGGTTGAGGTGTGTTTCTATTAAACAGTAGAATGCTGAATCCTCTTTATGTATCCATTCTCTTAACCTGTGTCTTTTTATAGGTGAATTGAGACCACTGATATTAAGTGATATTAATGACCAGTGGTTGTTAGCTCCGGTTGTCTTTTGGTAGTAGTGTTTGTGTGTTTCCCTTCTTTTGGTTATGATTGGAGTTATAAGATGGCTGTGTTATTGTGGGTGTAGTTAGCTTCCTCAGGTTGTGGCTTTTCTTTTATTACTTTCTGTAAGTCTGGGTTTGTGGATACATATCATTTAAATCTATTTTTGTCATTGAATACCTTGTTTTCTCTGTGAATGGTGAGTGAAAGCAATGATGGTACAGTAATCTCGGTTTGAATCTTAGTGTCTGCAGCAAATCTATCCAGGACTTTCTGGCTTTCATGGTTTCCTTTGAGAAGTCAGGTGTAATTCTGATAAGTTTTCCTTTATATGTTACTTGCAGCTCTTAATATTCTTTCTTTGTTTTGTTTCTTTTGTGTTTTGATTATTATTTGGTGAGCAGATTTTTTTTTGATCCAGTCTATTTGGTGTTCTGTAAGCTTCTTGTTCCTTTGTAGGTATATCCTTTTCTAGGTTGGGAAAGTATTCTTATAAAATTTTGTTGAATATACTTTCTGTGCCTTTGAGCTGTAATTCTTCTCCTTCTTATCCCCTATTATTCTCAGGTTTAGTCTTTTCATGGTGTCCCAGATTTCAGAATGTTTTGTGTTAAGAATTCGTTGGATTTAGTGTCTTCTTTGACCAATAAGTCTATTTCCCCAATAGAATCTTCAGCACCTGAATTTCTTTCTTCTATCTCTTGTATTCTGTTAGTTATTCTTGTCTCTGTAGTTTCTGTTCATTTACCCAGATTTACTATTTCCAGAATTCCCTTGGTTTGTTTTTTCTTTATTACCTCTATTTTAATCTTCAAATATTGAACTATTACCTTCACCTGTCTGATTGCTTTTTCTTGGTTTTTTTTGTTTGTTTTTTTTGATATATTTATTACTTCTTCCAGATTTTTGTTTGTCTTCTCCTCCATTTCTTTAAGGGAGTTTTTCACCTCCTCTTTAAAGGTCTCCATCATTTTAATTAAGTAAGTTTAAAGTCACTTTCTTCTATATCTTCTGGGTTAGGATGATCAAGTCTTCCTGTTGTGTGTTTGCTGGGTTCTGGTGGTACCATCTTGCTTTTGAGGATGTTGGAAGTGTTCTTGCATTGGCACCTTCCCATTTCTTCCTCCAACTCTTATGTCTTTTATGTCCACCAATAATTGGTCTCTATGGAGCTCACAGGGAAGGATTTATTGGGGGCAGTGTAGATGGCTGTCTATCAGATCAGCTCTCTGCTGGTGCTAGGAATGCCAAAGACACCTGGGGAGGGGGCCGCTGGCCTTTCTCCCACATGGAGGTTTTAAGGAGTGGGGGTCTGGGATCCTAGGGCCACTATTGTTGTACCTCTTATGTTCACCAAGTATTGGTCTCCACGGATCTCATAGGAAACTAAGAATGGGTATAACTTAAAACAAACAGATGCTTAAAACTGTAAAATTGTGATGACATAAATTTTAAAAAACTAATGAAAAATAATAATTCAACTATTAGGTAAAATAGAGTGAATTCTTGAACACAAAAATACGTGGTGGAACTAAAATTTGACCTATCAGCTGTATTTCTATATGTATATAGCAAAGAATTGCTAATCAGTGTATTATCACATTGATATATGTATGTAAATAATATATATAGAACATATATGATTATATGTATATTTGCCAGGATATTGTACCAATCAAATCATTTATACATATTATGTATATATAAAATCTTCTTGATGTCTTCAAAAATATCATATTTTACATTGCAAAAAAGAAAAGGTCATTATTTATAATAACATGAATATACCCAAAGTATATTTTGATAATTACAATGATGTAGGCAAAAAATTCATATATAACAATGTCATTCATGTATAAAATATAAAAATCATAGCTCAGGGAAGTACACAGGTAAATATGATTTGATAGAGGATGGAATAGAGGGAGTAGGAAAGGGAAGAGATGTGGCCTAATGAAAAATCTTCTATTTTTATGCTTCTAAAAAGGCAAAATATTAAAGCAACTCCTCATAACTTCCTCATACATCCCTAAATTAATGCATCTTCCAACCTTCAGCTTTCTGATTTAAGTAAATGGTGATTAACACAGAGACCCACAACTGGTCAAAATGCAGAAAAGTTGAAACTACAGAAAGTTCAGCAGTAAGGTAACATATATACAACATATTCCCTCTCTTACATCTAGAACATTGAAGAAGAGAGGGAGTAAGAGTGTAAAAGCCAAAGGTACTAAAAATGTACAAGGAAGTAAATTTTGGATATATTAGGGCAATTCTGTTATATGTATGAATTCACATTTGTTCTAACAGATTGTAAAAGATCTGTATAAGCTTAATTTAGACTATATTCTAGGATGGAGATTAGAACAGGGCATGAAGTTTCAACACAAATGGAAAAGCTACTGATAATTGATAGCTACTATGGGAGGAGATTCAATTTTATGTAAGAGCATAGCACCTGATAGTCAACTATGTACCATAGGAAGCACACATCCCCAAGCATATATGGGTGCTAAAAATCAGAATGGGTAGAAAAGGACAGAAAGTTGGCTGAAGAGTGAAAGAAGACTGGTTCTGTAAGAAGTTGGAGATAGGACAGTGAATATGATCAAAATGTTGCATGAAATTCTGAAAGAACTAATAAAATATCTTAATGTTTCATTTAATTTAAAATATAGTTAAATTAAAATTACAAATAAATTTATGTAAATACATGTGAAAAGAATTTGAGTAATTTATTTAAAGACATAAAATTCTAAAAGAAACAGAAGAATAAGTTTTAAAATCATGAATAGGCAAGTAACAATTCAGAAACTGAATTGTAATCAAAGGTGCCTCATTATAAAACAACAATTCCACATTAAACTAAACTTCTGTTTTCACTCATGACAGAATAATTCTCACTGAATTGTTCTCTTATCAAGAATACTTTTAAACTGACAAAATAATATCAGAGGCACACATTTCTTTAAGCATTAAAAATGGTACTATGATTCTCAGAAAATGAAACATTCAAAACAAGCCATATGTAGTAATTTAAAAGCAAATGGACCAGATAGACCCATATGTTAGAATATTTGTCTCCCTGTTATTGGAACTCATTTGGAAAGGAGTAAAAAGTGAGTCTTGTAGAAGAAGTAGTGTTACTGGGGTGGAATTCGATGTTTCAATAACCCACAATGTCTGTCTGTCTGTCTGTCTGCCATTCTCTATCTCTCTCTTTCTTTATCTACCATGGGGTTGGACATCAGATAAAAGTTCTCAGTTGCTGCTCAGACATATTATGCCATGCTTCCCAACATGAAATCCATGATCTTACCCTCTGAATCTGTAAAGAAATCTCCAATTAAACATTCCTTCTACTAGCCACTTCAGTCATAGTGTCTCGTCACAACAATAGGAAGGAACTAAAACAAACTTTTGCATCAAGAGTGAGGTATTGCTATAATCTCTGCTCTTTGTGACTGGACGAGAAATGAAATTGGACACAGTAAGCAGAGTTTAATGGGTCATCCTAGTAGATCTTGGAAGACAGCCGTATTGAGAGTATTTAACGATAAGGCTGAATTGAAGCAGCTTCAGAAAGAAACAGTAGTGTAACTAGCCTAATAATCCTTGTGATCTTTTGACAAAGAAGGCAGTCGCTTTTCTTCCTTATATTTGAAATCTGCCTGAGACAAAATGGAAGAGTTTTAGACTTCAATGACAGAAATTTCAAGAAAGACTTATATTGACTATTTTCCATTGTTAATAGTGATCATTTTTAAACAGGTCTACAATGAAAATGAGAAAGTAAGTTGTAAAGAAATATAAAATGTGCACTTTGTGTAGAGAAAGAGCTCCATAGAACATAATGTTGGTTCCTTGATTTGTGATAAAAGAGAAATAATCTTGAAAACTAAGGAAGACCAAGAATATACCATGAAGACAGGTTAGTCTCTTTAATTATTATTTCAACAAAAATTAATATCCATATGCAAAAAAGAAAATGTAGATTCTTATATAATCCACAAAATCTAGTTAAAGCAGATTAAACACAAATAAAATGAAATTATGATGTTTTCAAAAAATGGGTGGAACTAAGTATTTTATACAAAGTGGAACAAGTCAGACATAGAAATAAACGTGCTGTATCTTTTCTCTCAAATTTGAACTTGAAATTTTAAATTCTATGTTTATTTTCTCTCTCTCTACATTGTTATTGGTAATGTACCTTAGTACTGATATTGAAAAACAGCATTATGAATGTTCCTCCAAAAGCAATCAAAAATAGAACTTCTATATGATCCAGGATTCTACTCTTATGTGTTTATGTATTACAAACCCACTATAATAAAATTACCCCTGAATCTCCATGTTCACTGTAATACTACCTGCAATAATTTTGAAATGGGAAGAAACTAAATGTCTATTTATATTTTTATTATACCTCAATGAAACTGTAAATTAGAAAGTATATTTTTCAGAATATCAGAAAATATAAATATTTAAAACCCAAAGAGAATAGAAAGGCAAAATATACAAAATAACTGTCTTAGAGGTTCATAACTATTAAAACCACACAATAACTATATGATTATTTGATTTATAAAATTAATACTTATAAGCATGTGATTTTATGTTCTGTTATTTATTAAAAATATTTGTTTCATAATTTCATACTTGTATGTAACATGTTTTAAAATATAATTTGATCTTCTGAGTAAGTTGGTAGCATGGGGACTTTAGAAGAGGGATAAAGGGGAGGGGAGAGGCAGGGAGGGGAGCAAAGAAAAATGTAGAACTCAATAAAAAGATCAATAAAAATGCTAAAAAAATATAATTCAATTATGATATCATTATTTCCTTTCCTTCTTCCATTTCTTGCCTCCAAACACTCCATGTAAACTGCCATTTTTCTATTTCATTACCCCTAACTCAGCATCCATAGCAGGAAAAAAGCTGCGTGGTTTTAAAATGCCACTTCCTGGGCTGTGCTGCCAGCACCCACTCTGCCTACAAAGCATTTCAATGGCTTTTATGTGACCGAATGTTTGTGTGCCCGCTCAGGATCAGGAAGAAAGTACTCCAAGACCATGCCAATGGCTCAGCGTGGAGTCAACATTCAGTGCAGCTTTGCCATGCTAGTGGTTCAGTGTGCACAGCTCAGAAGCACAAGCAGCACTGCCATGTTGGACTGGGTGGGGCAAGCCCAAAGTCCTTGTTTTTTGACCTAGGAATGTCACAGTTTAGATTCTTAAGTACTTAGTGATTAAAAAGCACAAAGCAAAAATATTCCTGGACAGCAAAGAGTTACAACTAATGAAAGAGGACAGATTCAGACCATAAAAGGCCTCTAAATGGGTCATAGTGTTAGACGTATGTAGGCTTGAGAGAGAGAAGATAAAGAATATAGAGAATAAAGTTAGTGCCTTAAAAAAAGGTAAAGTCTTTAAAGAGACAGAATACAGATAGTCATAAATTAAAAGAAAGAAAGAAAAATAAGCCATGTGAAAATGGAAAATTCACAGAAAGCCTGGATTCTGTATATTGTATTTTCTTTGAAATTTTTGACTGTGAAGGAGCTAAATACAAAGAGACATTTATTTCATTGTTTTGTCTGATAAGCTAATCCATCATGTGTATTATAAAGCTATCTTGACCTCAGAATTTGGATATAAGGATATGATGCTTTGGAAAAGAAGTTCTTCTTTTGTTTTCACAGAGGATGAGACCCTGTGGACTTTTTCTAGACCAAAAGGGTATGATAGACCATGCCCTCCTGAAAGGTCACAGTGAACACCTTCAGAAAACTGCTACATTCAACTGCCAGCTGTGATGAAACTAGCACACAGGTTATAACATGAAAGATCTGATTAACAGTGCCCCCATACAGCACGAAGCAGTTTGGAGAGGAATAACTACGTCCATATTCCCAAATATTGTTTATTAATGTTCTTTTACATTTAAAGGGGGATATGATATAAATATGAATAATTTGCATTGGTATGGATTATAAGGTCAATCTTGTTATATGTTTATGTATTTTTGATCTTGATGCCAGGTCAGATATGCTGAATCTTTCCCCGGTAAGCCATGAGCTCGTGATGACATTAGAAATGGGTTAAGAAATGGGTTGAATCAACATGTGAGAGTTAGCTCATAAGAGGCTAGGACTAATGGGCCAGGCAGTGTTTAAATTAATTCAATTTCTGTGTGGTTATTTAGGGGGTTAAGCTAGCCAGGCGGCCAGGAGCTGTGAAGAAGTGGCCCACACTCCTTTTAACAACACAAAGGACCCCCCCCTTATTTTGCTCAGAGGCTTACATTTTCCACAAAGAAAACAAACTCCATGTGGAGGTGCTTCAATGCCCATCATCTTTTCTGAAGTAAGCTGATGCTGCCATGTGCAGACATGTTTCATTGTCATAAAAAAATAGGATAAAGAACTGATGTTATTAAAACATCTTAAATTCCATAATCTATAGTTCTCTAAAGGGTTTGAAGATGACCTGCCTATTTAAAATGTATATTTGTTTGACATTGAATACATATCAAATGTGATTACATGTTTAATTGTAGTAGGTAACTAATTAATTACCTGCATTTACTTAATATCTTAAACAGTTGGTAATAACTTTCAGGGAGTAGAGATTTGTTTTACATTGTTAAATGAGATGTATAGGTACAATACCTTTATCAATATTAGAAATGTATGTATAATATGATCTAATAAAATTAATATCAAATTTGTATCAATATACAGAGATTGTATACAGTATACAACAATCCAAAGTATTGTAAAACTATCAGTTGCCTTTTAAAAGTAGATTCAGTAATCACTTTTTTATGTTATCACACACATATACATATATACATACATACACACACACACATACACATACACCCTTTTTCCCTTCAAAGTGGAATCAATAATCTATCTTTTCACCCTATCATATTTACAACCTTATTTTTTCTTTTCTAAACAAGAACCTTGAATCTAGTTTCCTTTGTTTTGCCTTTTTTTCTGATCATTACCAATAATAACTTGTAACCAATACCCCTAAAAAATGAACAATATCCATAAACCATTGAGCAACCAAAAACTACTCATACCATCTCTTGTCATTGTATTCTTAAATTTACTTCCTGATGCCTGGTTGTTAAACCATCTTTAGTAGATCCTGAAAAGAAAAATTTTGGTTAATTATTAAGTCCTGAGAGAGATAGCTTTATCATTTGTTGTCTAATCTCTGTGTAATAGAAAAGTGCAGGGCTAGTCTCAAGTCCTGGCTAAAGTAGTGAGTGAGGCTGGATCATCTCAGTTAGGTACCTCAAAATTATTTTGGGCAGTTTGTATTCCAAAAACCAATTTTTAGGGGAAGTGTTTCAACTTAGTGCTATTATCATAGCCCTTGATTAATTATCATTGTAGGACTTAATCATTCTTATGGGGACTTCAAATGTCATTGATAGGCATATTCATGGTTCACTACAGAAAACTGATAGGAAACCAAACCCAAAATCATGTACAGGAAGATAGATGAAACCTTTTTCTAGAATTATAAAGTATATGTTAGTTCTCTATATGACTATGAATATCACAACAGAATGTTTTAAAAAGTTATATAGTTTAATCTTATAAATCTTAAACTTGAAGAATAGCTTTTAAAGAGTCACTATGAAACCAAAGGGTTATGAGATTATTGGCAAAAATTTAGACCTTAAATGTTTGTATTTTTCTGTTCCTTATCAGGGAAATGAGACAGAGATTTTGGATTTCTTTTTAATAAGCATGCATGTGTTTAGACAAGGAGAGGTCCACACTCCAACAGATTTCTAATTAGACTTGAAATACAAAAAGACTATTTGTATTATATGTCTGTAGAAAACATCAGGAACAAAGGTTTGGGAAGATGTATGAAATTTTACACTGTTGAAATGTGATATACTAGTTGGTCAATTTATTCTTTTTCTTCAGACAATTTTATTGGATGATATGTCTTTTTTCTTCAGATGTCTTATTTGCTCTTTAGTCTTCAGATACTTTAGCTGGATGACTTCATTGTCCTGAAAAGGCAAAACAAACAAACAACAACAACAACAAAACAACCTTTCCCCAACACTGACTTTCAGAATATTATCTTTGCACAAGTAATATCTGACGAAATGAAAAGCAATTGTAAGTTTTATATGTTAGTTTAGATTAAATGGCCATATTATTTGATGAACTATCACATCTTCTAATTAAAACGTGTCTCTTGTACAAATCAAATCTTTATCAACGTTTATGTTATCCATATCTTTTCTTCTTCTGTGGAAACAAAAGCAAAACCTCTTCCCCAATATAACACATGTCCTTGTTTCCATTCTGAGGTCAGTAAATATTTAAAGCTCATCATTTGATTTAATTCTATAGTTTTTTCTACTATACAATGTCTCTCAGCAACTAGTATTCCTTTCGCATTAGCACTTGAAAATTCAAAGTTAATAAAATCATTACGCAATCTTTTTTTCTGGGGGTCTTTTTTAGACCTTTCTGTTTATTTAACTTACCATTAAGAGTTCAATTTGAAATTTCTACAATTTGAAATGTCTAATCTGCAGGATTCTGTGGTATACCAGTAAAATGCTTTATATTATATTGAACAAAAATATGTTTCATTTTCTTGGAGACATATGTTGGACCATTTTTATTGAACAGGTGTAACATGAGGGGTCCTGCTTGTTGGGGTTTCTGTCCTGCCCGGTACCTCAACAAGTTGGGAAGCCCAAAAGAAAATTACACAGAGGACTCCATAAGATTATAAACTGATTGACTCATTAGATCAGGCTTCCTGTTAACTCTTGTAGTTTATATTAACCCATTATTCTGATCTATTTTAGCCATATGGCTTGGTACCTTTTTCAGCTGTTAGCTCACATATTGCTTCTTTGATGGTCTGGACAGGAATGTGGAGGACTGGTCTCCCTCCTTCCCAGCATTCTCCTGTTCTACCTCCTGTCTGGTTTACTCGCCTATACTTCCTACCTGGCCAATCATCGTTTATTTAAAACATGATTGACAGAATATAGACAATTCTCCCACATCAAACAGGTATATTCATGAAGGCCCTAACTTCTAGCAAATGTGTGATTAATAAATCAGCCATTTCTGAACTTCAAGCAGTTTTCCATTAAAAATACGAATAGCTATCAATGGTGTTGTGTACATATTTAGTTTTCCAAATTCTACAAAACAAAAGACATCCATTTGCGAGACTTCATTTTTTGAGCATCCATTGAGTTACTTCCTGCAAGTAATGGTAGTATTTGGTTGTATAATAAACAAAAAGATATTTTCCTTATAATATTTTGACTTGTTTTCACATGCTGAAAAAGTATTTTTTAAAACCTTTTTATTGACATCATGTATTTATGAAATTCTGAGGCATTTAGCACATTTTAAATCAATAAATGATCTATTTCTGCATTACCATGTCATGGAGTATCTGGCAGATACATATAGGACCTTACATATATGATGATTCCTATCCCTGCTTGTATCTTGTAATTGAATAAATAATAAAGTCAATTTTATATAATCAGGTAAAAATTCAACAGTTTCAATATGCAAAACAACTTTTTGCGCATATGGTAAATTGGTAACTATGTTGAAAGATTCTTTAAAATCTCTTGCTATCATGAGAAGATACTTTTGGCAGACATATAAGGACTGTGATGAACTTTACTTAAATTATCTGAATTGTATTCTATCTTTCCTAATTTATTTGTACTAGTATAGAATGTAGGGGCACCAGTTATTTGTGTGTCCCATACAATACGAAGAAGGACCTAGATAGTACTCGTTATAAATTAAATTATCTTGCTTTTGGGATAGTTCTTATTGATTTCTCCTAAAAAAGTATGAGTTTTTTTTTAACCAGGACTGACTTTCTTTCCATAATTTCTCAATTTCCTCATTATTAAAGGATACTATGATTTCTGCTGGCTCTATTCCTGCAAACTTTTAAAGTCTCAGTCTTTCTTTTATTACTAAGTCAGAGACTTTTTGCATGTAAGATTTTAATTTTGTACTTGGTTTATGTTAATAAAAGATACATTCTAAGATAATATGTGAGGCTTCATTAAAACTCCTATAGGGGAATGTTTGGAGTTAATATGACCAGAATACAGTTCAGATTTGAACCAAATGATATACATGTGCTCTGTAATTTCTTTTCAATTAAAACCAATTCTCCCTCAGCTACAGATGATAATTTCCTGGGATTATTTAAGTCCTTGAAACCACCTATGGTTTTATTCAAATTACTCAGTTCATCATGTTTCACCCCAATGGTACACTGTAAATGGGATATGTCTTCTAGCAATTTTTGAACAGTCTGCAATTTGATTACATATCATTTCCAATGACTGACTTACAGAATATTGGCAAAGATGGGACCTTTTATCATTTCCTATAGATGAATCCTTTATTGATATCTTTTGACAGTCTGAGAACTATTATAAGTAGGTGTTGCCTGCACTTTTCTGTGAATTCCCAAACCCGAAACAGGAGCGCACTTTCCCGAATCGAGCCCACGAGAATGGATGAATATCCTAAGGGTTGAAATAGACAGACACAAAGAGACCATGCTCATTCACCAAAGAGTAACTGGCAACTTTATTAAACACAGGTCGGGTATATAAATACTAGGGAGCAAAGGGGCAAAGCCCCCTCCCATCAGGAGCAGTGGAGGAGGTTGTCAGGTGTCCAGTGCCCAAGCCCAGGAGGAGCTGCGGTTGGCAGGCGTATAGGGCCTACAAAGAAGCCAGGAAGTCAGAGGTAAAACGGCCCTGCATAGCGCCACGAACAAAAGGGGAAGAAACCTGGGTACCTACAAGTAGGCACTGTGAAGGCATAATTTTCTGTCTGTTTTTGTAAATGTATAATGAAGAAACAATCTTTTAAGTCAGTAACTGTAAGAAGCCCTCTTATAGGCAATAGAGAAGGCAAAGGAATGCCAACTGCAGAGAGTCAATTGGATGAATGACCTTATCATCTCTCAGATCTGCTACCATTCTCCATTTTCCATATTTCTTGTTTTAACAAAAAAGCTGATTGATTTTTCAGTATGTTGAGCATCTAGTTGCTCCTGTATCAGCTTTTCTGAAGCCCCTACAGTCTCTCTGTTATTAAAGACAATTGATTAACCCAAATAGATTTATCTGTCAACTATTTTCAAGGTATGACTATTGGTGCCTTTGAAATATGAGGGACTCTTGTGCCCTATTCTCGTATAACCTAAATGTTTGGTGATTGTTCTACATAATAATCTTGTAATATTTTCCCCAAAAATATATGTTAATGTATTGTTTGTTTCTGAGATTGGGGGAGTGTTAATCTGAGTATTCCATTGCTGTAACAAAACATGTCTCCGAAATTCATTTCTTTGTAAGTAACACATGGTTTTAATATTCCTCTCTTTCCTTTAACCCTATACATTCAATCCATCTCACACTCTGCTTTACTTGAGATAAAGTTTCAAGTCCTAAAACCTGAGCATTTACATTCTAAAGAGGTCAATTTATTTTTGGTCTTTGTTCTTTTATAGAAGATTGCCAAAATACTCACCTTAAGGTTTCTTCTGAATTTTTATTCTCTCTTCTGTAGCTATTTTTTATACAGAGAAATATGGTGTCTTACTAAAGGCATTAGGCTCTTTAATTGCCCTGTGAAGGAGTTTCCTCTATAATGGCCATAAATAAATAAACTGGATTTAGTATAAGGACCTAAGAGAGGCCCCTCAGAGAGATTCCAAAGGGCAAAGAATTATGATAAATATTCCACATTGACCTACATGCATTAGTCCAATTTCTGCCTTACCACACCTTACTCATATTCCAAAATTAAGGGAGTTGTGAATGAATGGTTTTTAGGAAAAAGCATCATTTCTGGGAATACCCTGCCTACAATCCCTTTTAAGGTGACAGTGTTTGCATCAATTATACCATTTGACATTTTAAGCTTTCCTCAAGTCTCTGGAAATCACCTTCCCTATCCATGCAGCATTATGGTCATGAGAGTCAATATTAATTTTATCTCAAAACCATTCCTCCAAAGGTGCTGACCTTGCATTCAATGGCCTAATTATTACTTTTTCATAGAGAATAGGCATTTTCAAAAGCCAGATCTTCAATTATTATTTGTCTGAATTCTGAATTTGATCATTTTATTTACTTCTGAAGTCAATATTTATTTTAAAAATCCATAAGGTCTTCCTTTGGGCCCTGAAAAACTGTTATAAATAACGCAATTCTATTTTCTATTTCTTCAATTCTTTCCCACACATTCAAATATGCTGCATGGTATAAATCCAGGGTGTGATCATCATATACAATTTGCCTTTACATATTAACATAATCTCCTTTTTCATGAATTTGATTTTGGGATATTTACCTACCTATAGCTTTACTCAATTGTTCAATAATCTTAGCATCTTCTCTGAACCACATACTTCACTATAAATGTGAACTAGGCTCTAAAACACCATCAACCGATTTTATCCAGTCTTTAAAGAAAATTCGATTACTAACTGACTACAAATTTGATCATTTGCTTCACAAAAGGTGATTGGATGTGATATGAGACTATTCCTTCCTTGAATATCCTTAAATATAACATTGGAATAGGAGTCCAGATAACTGTAACAAAATCTCTGCCATTTCACTATTCCTGTAAGGCATGTATTAATGTTGGTTGACTGTAAACCTTCAGCTGCTCATCTCTATTCTTGTAATGCACCACTTAAGCATTGCTCTCCATTAATTTCTTCTGTATTGATTTGAATGTCTCTGTGAACTGTTTTATTAGTTTTTCCTATGGTTTTTGTCTTAGCACTCAGATTAACCAACACTTTTAGTAATCAGATGAAAATGATAAACCTAATAATGTTGACAATTGAAATTATGTAAATTTCATCTAAATTAGGTATCTTCTCATTTAATCATTACATTTTCAAACTGTCAAGCATGTTATCACACAGAACTCCAAGCCACTCCATTGTAATGGTTTTTCTCATGTTTTAAAGTGGAAAAAAACTTTCTTTTAAATAATTTCTTCCTCTTAGAAGTCTCAATTGTCTTACCAAATCTACTGATAATTTTTATGAAAATGTGAGTCTTATTGCTTCTGTGTAGAAGAATAAAAGCCTGAGTGGATTTCAAGGCAGCTTCTGAGTTTGACAAGAGCCTGAGAAGGGAGTTCTGGGAGAGACCACAACCCGTGGGAGAAAGAGAGAGAGAGAGAGAGAGAGAGAGAGAGAGAGAGAGAGAGAGAGATTGTTTGGAAAAAGCACGAGGTGGTGAATTGCCTGAAGACAGTACCAGTCAGTCTAGGGTCAGTGAGTCCTATGAAACTTGGAGTCCAGGTGCTTCTGGAGTTTGGGTTGCAGCTGGAGACTATTTCAGACAGACTACAACTGGAAAACCCCAAACTTGCTCAGAAACTTAGGGAAAAAAGAAAGTAATCTTAGCTGGGTGGATCTAGATCCTCATATGCAACTCTGGTGGGAGCTCCACATACAACTCTGGCCTGTGCCAGTGGCTAAAAGGCCACTGACAAAACAAAAGTTGTTTTTTTTTTCATGAATTTATATCCCAAATGTTGGGCTCCAATTGTAGCTTGATTTAAAAATACCCAGAGACAGATATTGAAGTTAAACCTAAAGATCAGAAAAGCAAAACCAACCAAGCCACTAGAGAGCTCTTACCCCTATAAAATTTTAGACTGAAAGAAAGTGATTTCCTGTCTCATTCTGCCTTATATGTCTCCCTAGTGCTTTACTACTGAAATTAAATGTGTGTGGAACTGCTGCCTCCCTTATACGATTGCCAAGTATGGCTGAGTTGCACTGACCTTTAGGCAAGCTTTATTTTTTGAAACACAAACACCATTGAACTGTAACTCCCAAAATATCAGCATTGCCAGACAGAATAAAATAGTGTAGAGAATGATACCCCATTCTCAAAAATGGGTTAAAGGTGTTTATTATCAATTAAGTGAGGTGGTTAAAAGTCATTATTGCTAATAATCAGAAAAAATACTAAACAAAAGAGTTCAATTCAAATATCTCTTTCTAAAAGAAAAAAGGAATTATAATATAGAAATGAAGAGATGAAAGAACAGATTATTGAATCTACTTTAACCGAAAAAAACAATTATTAATCTAAAAATATTTTCATTCATATGGATTTTAGTTTATTGATACAAATTTAAAGTTATTTCTGTTATGTTATATGTATGTTTCTATACTTCCTTGGGGTATTATGCTTATTTAGCTCATATAATAAATAAAATGTATAATTAAGAAATAGCTCAGCCGGGGCGGGCACCGCGAGCCGGGGCAGGCGGTGAGAGCAAAGGGGTGGGAGTCCCTTTGTTCTGATAACCGGCCTGCAGCAGCTAAGACCGCAGGCAGGGACTCTTCTGACCAGCGAGGGGCTCTGATCCTGTGCAGGGGTAAGTGTGTGGACCGGTGAGGGGACACACAATATTCCCGCCATCCTTATCTCCCTGGCTACTCCAAAGGGGCAGCTTCCCCCAGCTAATCCCTCTCTCCTGCTACGCCATCCCAGCTTTTGGCCTCGAAACCCTCCCCTCCCCTCTCCCTTTTTCGGGGCTTAAATTCCTCCATCTCAGCCGGGGTGGGCACCGCGGGCCGGGGCAGGCTGTGAGAGCAAAGGGGCGGGAGTCCCTTTGTTCTGATAGCCGGCCTGCAGCAGCTAAGACCGCAGGCAGGGACTCTTCTGACCAGCGAGGGGCTCTGATCCTGTGCAGGGGTAAGTGTGTGGACCGGTGAGGGGACACACAATATTCCCGCCATCCTTATCTCCTTGGCTACTCCAAAGGGGCAGCTTCCCCCAGCTAATCCCTCTCTCCTGCTACGCCATCCCAGCTTTTGGCCTCGAACCCCTCCCCTCCCCTCTCCCTTTTTCGGGGCTTAAATTCCTCCATCTCAGCCAGGGTGGGCACCACAGGTCTGGATAGGTGGTGAGTGCAAAGGGAAGGAAGTCCCTTTGTTCTAATAGCCTGCCTGCAGCTAGCTAAGACTGCAGGCAAAGTGATTCCTGGATAGCAAGGGACACTAATCCAGTAGAAGAAGACCCAGCGGAGGGAAGAGCCATTGGAGAGCATCTGAAGGAAGAGATGGGCAGGCACCAAGGCAAGAATTCCTCCAACAATCTGAAAAACAACATGAAATCACCAGATCCCAGCGATCTTACGACAGGACTCAAACGCCCTATTCCGGAAGAAGTGGAAAACAGTGTCATTATGAAAGCAATAGAGTCTCTAAAACAGGGTATGAATAACTCACTTAAAGAAATAGAAGAGAAATATAACAAAAAAATGGAAGAAATGAGTAAAGAAATGGAGGACAAATATAACAAAAAGTTTGAAGAAATGAGTAAATGCATAAATGATACCCTGGGAAACCAAGAAAAAACAATCAAACAGGTAATGGAATCAGTGCAAGAATTGAAAACTGAAATGGAGGCAGTGAAGAAAACACAAACCAAGGGCCGGCTGGATATGGAAAATCTAGGTAAACGAACAGAGACTACAGAACCAAGCTTAACCAATAGAATACAAGAGATAGAAGAACGAATCTCAGATTATGAAGACACCATAGAGAAAATAAACGCCCTGACCAAAGAAAACAGCAAATCCAACAAATTCTCATCACAAAACATTCAGGAAATATGGGACATAATAAAAAAACCAAATCTAAGAATAATAGGAGTAGAAGAAGGAGAAGAAGTGCAGATCAAAGGTCCAGAAGATATATTCAACAAAATTATAGAAGAAAACTTTCCCAACCTAAAGAGGGATATTCCTATGAAGGTGCAAGAAGCATACAGAACACCGAATAGACTGGATCAGAAAAAAACGTCCTCTCGCCATATAATAATCAAAACACAAAGCAGTCAGATTAAAGAAAGGATATTAAGAGCTGCAAAGGAAAAAGGTCAAGTAACCTATAAAGGTAAACCTATCAGACTTACACCAGACTTCTCTATAGAAACCATGAAAGCCAGAAGGTCCTGGATAGAGGTACTGCAGAAATTAAGGGACCATGGATACAAGCCCAGACTACTATACCCAGCCAAGCTTTCGTTCACTATCAACGGAGAAAACAAAATTTTCCAGGATAAAAACAAATTTAAACAATATGTAACTTCTAATCCAGCCTTACAGAGAATACTAAAAGGAAAATTACATCCCAAGGAATCCAACACTGCCAACACTGACTACAATAATTCAGACATCTAGCGACCCTTCACTAGCACAATTCAAAGAAGGAAAACACATACACTCTATTATCACCAAAAAAATGACTGGAGTCAACAACCAATGGTCATTAATATCTCTTAATATCAATGGACTCAATTCACCTATAAAGAAGCACAGACTTAGAGATTGGATACGAAAACAGGATCCAACATTCTGCTGTTTACAAGAAACACACCTCAACCAAAAAGACAGACACCTACTCAGAGTAAAGGGTTGGGAAAAGGTCTTCCAAGCAAATGGACCTAAGAAACAAGCGGGTGTGGCCATTCTAATATCTAACAAAATCGACTTCAAACTAAAATCAATCAGAAGAGATGGAGATGGACATTTCATACTCATAACAGGAACAACTCATCAGGAAGAAGTCTCAATCCTGAATATCTATGCCCCTAATGTAAAGGCACCCACATATGTAAAAGAAACTCTTCTAGAACTCAAGGCAGTCATCAAACCAAACACGCTAATAGTAGGAGACTTCAACACTCCTCTCTCACCAATGGACAGGTCAATCAGACAGAAAACAAACAGAGAATTAAGAGATTTATTGGAGGTATTGAATCAAATGGACTTAACAGACATCTATAGAACACTCCACCCAAATAGGAAAGAATATACCTTCTCTGCAGTTCATGGAACCTTCTCGAAGATTGACCACATACTCGGCAACAAAGCAAACTCCCACAGATACAAAAAAATATTAGTAACCACCTGTGTCTTGTCAGATCACCATGGATTAAAATTAGAATTCAACAACAATGCTACCCCCAGGAAGTCAACAAACTCATGGAAGTTGAACAGTCAACTACTAAATCACCCCTGGGTCAAGGACGAAATTAAGAAAGAAATTAAAGTCTTCCTTGAATTTAATGAAAACAAAGACACAACATACTCAAACCTATGGGACACTATGAAAGCAGTGCTAAGAGGAAAGTTCATAGCAATAGGTGCCCAAATAAAGAAAACGGAGAAAGCACACATTGGAGACCTAACAGCACACTTGAAAGCCCTAGAAAAAAAAGAAGCTGATTCACCCAGGAGGAGTAGAAGACTGGAAATAATCAAACTGAGGGCTGAACTCAACAAAATAGAAACAGAGAAAACAATCCAAAGAATCAATGAATCAAAAAGCTGGTTCTTGGAGAAAATCAACAAGATTGACAAACCCCTATCCAAACTAATCAAACGGCAGAGAGAGCACATGCAAATTAATAGGATCAGAAATGAAAAGGGGAATATAACCACAGACTCAGAGGAAATTCAGAGAATCATTAGATCTTACTACGAAAGTTTATATGCCACAAAGTTGGAAAATGTAAAAGAAATGGACATTTTTTTAGATAAGTACCATATACCAAGGTTGAACCAAGAACAGGTGAATAATCTAAATAGACCTGTTAGTCGTGAAGAACTTGAAGCTGTTATCAGAAATCTCCCTACCAAAAAAAGTCCAGGACCAGATGGTTTCAATGCAGAATTCTACCAGAATTTCCAGGAAGAGCTAATTCCTATACTCCTTAATGTATTCCATAATATAGAAACAGAAGAGTCATTGCCAAACTCCTTTTATGAAGCTACAGTTACCTTAATACCAAAACCACACAAAGACACAACCAAGAACGTGAATTACAGGCCAATCTCACTCATGAACATCGACACGAAAATTCTCAATAAAATCCTGGCAAACCGAATCCAGGAACACAATAGAAAAATTATCCATTATGATCAAGTAGGCTTCATCCCAGAGATGCAGGGCTGGTTCAATATACGCAAATCTATCAATGTAATCCATCATATAAATAAACTGAAAGAAAAAAATCATATGATCATTTCATTGGATGCTGAAAAAGCATTTGACAAAATTCAACACCCATTTATGATAAAGGTGTTGGAGAGACTGGGGATACAAGGATCATACCTAAATATAATAAAAGCAATATACAGCAAGCCGACAACTAATATCGAATTGAATGGAGAGAAACTCAAAGCCTTTCCACTAAAATCAGGAACACGACAAGGCTGTCCACTCTCTCCATACCTCTTCAATATAGTGCTTGAAGTTCTAGCAATAGCAATAAGACAACATAAGGAGATCAAGGGGATTCTAATTGGAAAAGATGAAGTTAAACTTTCGTTATTTGCTGACGATATGATAGTGTATATAAGTGACCCCAAAAACTCTACCAAAGAACTCCTACAGCTGATAAACACCTTTAGTAACGTGGCAGGATACAAGATCAACTCCAAAAAATCAGTGGCCCTCCTATACACGAAGGATAAAGAAGCTGAGAGGGAAATCAGAGAAACATCACCTTTCACGATAGCCACAAATAGCATAAAATATCTTGGGGTTACTCTAACCAAGGAAGTGAAAGACCTATTTGACAAGAACTTTAAGTCTTTGAAGAAAGAAATTGAGGATACCAGAAAATGGAAAGATCTCCCTTGTTCTTGGATTGGGAGGATCAACATAGTAAAAATGGCAATTCTACCAAAAGCAATCTATAGATTCAATGCAATCCCCATCAAAATCCCATCAAACTTCTTCACAGACCTTGAGAAAACAATAATCAAGTTTATTTGGAAAAACAAAAAACCCAGGATAGCCAAAACAATCTTATACAAAAAAGGAACTTCAGGAGGCATTACCATCCCTGACTTCAAACTCTATTACAGAGCTACAGTATTGAAAACAGCTTGGTATTGGCATAAGAACAGAGAAGTCGACCTATGGAATCGAATAGAAGACCCGGATATTAACCCACAAACCTATGAGCACCTAATTTTTGACAAGGGAGCTAAAGGTATACAATGGAAGAAGGAAAGCATCTTTAACAAATGGTGCTGGCATAACTGGATGTCAACCTGTAGAAGGATGAAAATAGATCCATACCTATCACCATGCACAAAACTCAGGTCCAAATGGATTAAAGACCTCAACATTAATCCGTCCACTTTGAACCTGATAGAAGAGAAAGTGGGAAGAAGTCTACAAGATATAGGCACAGGAGGCCTCTTCCTAAGTAGGACCCCAGCAGCACAGACAATAAGAGAAACAATGAATAAATGGGATCTACTGAAACTGAGAAGCTTCTGTAAAGCAAAGGACACTGTCAGTAAGACAAAAAGGAGGCCTTCTGACTGGGAGAAGATCTTCACCAACCCCTCATCAGACAAAGGTCTGATCTCCAAAATATACAAAGAACTCAAGAAACTCGACACTAAATCTCTAAATAACCCAATTAAAAAATGGGGTACTGAACTGAACAGAGAATTCACAACAGATGAACTTTGAATGGCCAGAAGACACTTAAGGTCATGCTCAACCTCCTTAGCGATCAGGGAAATGCAAATCAAAACCACTTTGAGATACCATCTTACACCTGTCAGAATAGCTAAAGTCAAAAACACCAATGATAGCCTATGCTGGAGAGGATGTGGGGTGAGGGGAACACTCATCCATTGTTGGTGGGAATGCAAACTTGTGCAGCCACTGTGGAAATCAGTGTGGCGGTTTCTCAGGAAACTGGGAGTCAACCTCCCTCAGGACCCAGCAATTCTACTCTTGGGAATTTACCCTAGAGATTCCCTAGCATACAACAAAAGCATTTGTTCAACTATGTTCATAGCAGCACTATTTGTAATAGCCAGAACCTGGAAACAGCCGAGGTGCCCCTCAATAGAAGAATGGTTAAAAAAGGTGTGGAACATATACACGTTAGAGTTTTACTCAGCGGTAAAAAATAATGACATCTTGAATTTTGCATGCAAATGGATGGACATAGAAAACGCTTTACTGAGTGAGGTAAGCCAGACCCAAAAAGAGGAACACGGTATGTATTCACTCATAAGTGGATTCTAACCATAATTTAAAGGTATTTGAACCTATTTTTCGTGATCCTAGAGAAGCTAAATAAGAAGACGATCCTGATGAAGATTATTTAGCTATCAGCCAGGAGGTAGGAAATAGACAAGAGTCCCAGGTAACCTCGGGTGCATGGGGGGGTGGGTGGGAGGGTTGTTGGAAGGGGAGAGGGTTAGAGAGAAGGGAGTAGGGGAGGAATGGAGAAAGCTCGGTTGACCAGGATGGGGGGAAGGGAGGAAGGATGAATAAGGGATCAGGGAAGAATATATTTCAACTAAGGGAGTCATTTTAGGGTTTATAGGAAACTTGATTATATATGGGAACCCAGGTCCAAGGAGAGATCCCCAGATTGTTCTCTGGACAGAGGAGAGGGTGCCTGAACCGGCCTTGGCCCACAACCACACTGATGAATATTTTGCATGTCACCATAGAACCCTCATCTGGCGATGGATGGAGATGGAGGCGGAGAACCACGTTGGAACACTGGACCTAGCTCCCTAGGTCCAAATGAGAGGCAGAAGGAAAGAGATCGTGAGCAAGGAAGGCAAGGGCACAGGAAACCTTCATCCGACGTTGGATGGCGATACAGATGGAGACCCATATTGGAACACCGAACTGAGCACTCCACAGTCCAAATGAGGAACAGAATGATGAAGAAAATAAAAAAAAGTAATCAGGATTGCGAGGGATGCGAGCACCCACTGATACAAGGGGACTGATATAATGGGAGTTCACCAAGGCCTGTTGGCCTGGGACTGAACGAGGACATGATCCAGCCAGATTCTCTGAATGTGGCTGGCCCAGAGCCTTTTTGAAAAGCCGTTGACAATGACACTGGGACTTGCTTCCTCTGCATGTACTGGATTTTGGCGCTCCAGTCTGTTTGGACTCTCACCTTCCCTGGACCTGGAGGGAGGGGGGAGGAACTCGGGCTTCCCACAGGGCAGGAAACCCTGACTGCTCTGGGGGATGGAGAGGGAGGGGGAGAGGGAGTGGGGGGAGTGGGAGGGTGGTGGGAGGAGGGGCTGAAATGGAAACTTTTATAATTTAGTAATAATAAAAAAAGAAATACAGGATAACATTAGTCTATAATAGTCAAACTTATTTTCATGTTAGTTATGTTTTCAAGGTTATAACCATATATATTTAGAAAGATAGATTGTCTTCAAACACTCTAAAGACCAACAGAATATGGTATTTAAATTTTTTTAATAACCAAAGATTTCTTATGACTGTGAGACATGTCTGCTCCTGACATCACCAATTTACTTCAGAGATGATGACCGACATTGAGGAAACTCCATGTGGAGTTTGCTTTCCTTATGGCAAAAGTTAGCCATTTGGGTAAAAAAGCTAACATTGTCTCAATTGCTGATAATATTTTGTCCAACCTTGACGAGCAGGGTGCAAAAGAAAGCACTAGCAAATTTGCCATAAAAATGTAAGACAGTTCTTCAAATTTCCCTACTTCTCAGAAAAGTCTTTCCATTATGCTAGGCCTATTGGTCAAAGATGAATGCCACAACATTACAGAAGAATTTTGTGTAACTGTTCAGGCAGCTAAATATCCCTGTCATTACATAACATTACCCACGTCTGGGTCCTTTCTTGGAGTACAAGGCTAATTTACACTTAATATTTTTTTAGTTTGACCCAATGTAAATTACACATAAAATTATAGACTCACAAAGAGTGATAATAGATTATTTTCTCTAATCTTGTCAAATACAAATACAGTGAATATTGCAACTGCAATTCTTAATAGATGTTCTGTTGTATATTATCTTACTTTAAAGTTAAAACCTTCATTTATAATTAGAGAAAGAGGGAAGAAATCTATGGAGAAACCCTTTTGTACATTTTGAAGATTTGTCACTCAGATTGGTTTTAAAGAAGTTGGTTGGCCAGTAGCCAGGCAAAAAGTATAGGTGCAACAACCAAACTAAGGACACTGGGAAGAGGGCAGTAAGAGTCAGAGGAATTACCATACAAAAGTAGAGGAAGCAGGAGGTGAACATGTCATACTAACAAAGTCACTACCATTTAACTTAAATAAGGAATATGCATTAAATTAAAATCTATTAGCTAGCTAATAATAAGCCTGAGCTATTGACCAATTATTTATAATTAATCTTTACTCTCCATGTTATTTATTTGGGAACTGGTTGAAAGGAAAGAAAAGTTTGCTTCCAATCAAAAAAAAAATACTATGCTGTAAATATGCAATATATAAATATACTATTTCTCTTTATATATTTCTCTTTGTGTTAGTGTTATATTACTTGTGATATGTGTTTTTGTTATGGTAGATGTAAAAATATTAGTGTGTACATTCATACAGAGGCCAAATGTACATATTAATGTTTTTTAAATTGTCCTCCACCTATCTTTTTCTGATAGATTCTTTCTCCAGAAGTGAAGCTCATTGATTTATCTAAGATTGGCTGTTGTAATAGGATACTTCTGTTTCTACTAGCAACCAGTGCTACATTTCCTGACACATGGTCTAGGGTTTCCCTGGATTTCTCATTAAACAAACTCAAGTTTGCATACTTATAGTGATAACTATTTCTCTGTCTTCACAAAGGTTTTGATATGAAAGATTGCAGAACTTTTGGATGTCTTGCTAGAAGGTCAGTGGGGATGAATTATGAGGCTCTACAATCTTGCCCATTTCCTTTTTCAATCTACTATGAGGTTGCTTATAAATTGTAGTCAGCCATCTTTGTATCCTACAGTCATACTTTCCTCATCATGTCAAACTCTATCTCCTTAAACTGTAACAAAACATAACATATCCTTTACATTTTTCACCAAGTACTTGATCTTAGTCTTTGTGAAATGTGTACATATTTTTGTGTTATATATAATATAAACATAGATGTTTATATCGAATATGGTTATGTGAATTGTATATGTGTTTCATATATATATATGTGTGTATGTATATGAATGTAAAAAATCTTGATTTTTGACTTAATTAAATTAAAAGAAATTCAGAACATTAAGACACATTTTTTTTATAAAAATTATTAATTTATAAAAGTTTCCATTTCTGCCACTCCTCCCACCACCCTCCCACTCCCCCCACTCCCTCTCCCCCTCCCTCTCCATCCCGAAGAGCAGTCAGGGTTTCCTGCCCTATGAGAAGTTCAAGTTCCTCCCCCCTCCCACCAGGTCCAGGAAGGTGAGCATCCAAACAGACTGGATCCCAAAAATCCAGTATATGCAGAGGAAACAAGTCCCAGTGTCATTGTTAATGGCTTTTCAGAAAGACCCCATGCCAGCCACATTCAGAGAATCCGGCCACATTCAGAGAATCTGGTTGGATCACGTGCTCGTTCAATCCCAGTCCAATGGGCCTTGGTGGACTCTCATTAGATCAGTCCCCTTGTATCAGTGGGTGAACGCACTCCTCACGGTCCTGCCTTTTTTGTTCATGTTCTTCCTCCTTCTGCTCCTCATTTAGACCTTGGGGGCTCAGTCCAGTGCTCCAATGTGGGTCTCTGTCTCAATCTCCATCCATCAATGGGTGAAGGTTCCCTCTGGTCTTGCCTTCTTTGCTCACGTTCTCTTTCCTTCTGCTTCTTGTTTGGACCTAGGGAGTTTTGTATATACATGTGATATTTTTTGAGATGAGGAATAGATAATATGTTTTAATGTGTTAATTGATTCAAAATATGAATAGATTGTTGGTATATGGTAAAATCTCATGATGTTGAAGATTATGTCATGGGCAGGGGTTGGGTGGACATGCTGTTAAGGAGGTAATCCTTGTTGCCAGGACTGTCCCTGAAACTCTCTGGATTCTGGTTGCTGGTTCCTAGATATGAGGCGGTCAGTGACAAGACTGTCATATTTTCAAATTTCTAACCAGAAAAATAGCATAACCCCATGTGTTTGGGTTAAAATATATAATTAAATACATGATGAAGGATGCAAAAAGACTGTTTATATCAAAGATGGATATAGAGATCATAAAAAAAGAGGAAGGGATTTGTATGGTCTTTTTTCTTGGCATGTGTGATAGAATTAAATTCTCTATCTGAATCTCCAAAAGGTATAATGATTAGCATTATATTTGAGATTTGAATGTATTTTCTAAAAAAAAAACCAATGCTATAACATTACTTGTGTTTTATCTCACTTTGAAAGATTTTATATATGCAGAATACTCACATTGTCATTTAGACTTCAAAACACCTGTCTTATTTTAAATGTCCCTAGACTATTATGGATAAAAAAAACCTGAGGGTAAGAGCAAATAAAAGAGATGGGAAAATTTAAATAGATTATAATCACAAAAATAAAAAAATAATAAATTAAGGGGTTCAGTAATCTAAGTTTTCAGACTAAGTTGCAGATCTAAGGCAGCAATCAATGCGTATCTGTCTCTAAGCAAAAAGAAAGCCTTATAGTTACATGATATAAAGTTCAATTTTCTAATTTTATGTTTTCTGAAGTGTTTCTAATAGGAATTTTGCACATTCATAAACTAAATTCAAGTATTTCATTTTTATTCATGTGGGAAAACTGGCAATATTTTATCTTCATAACTTTATGAAAAAAATTGACACAGTTGATATTTAAAACTTTCATTTTGATGTTGTGTAGGATGATGTCAAGGATTATGGACTAAAAAGTTTTAATCCTGAGTCCTTTATGGAAGAAATTCAGTACAAAGAAATGCTTGAAATCATAAAAAATGTCTACTTATGAATGTAGAAATTATTGGGCATATGATATATAAAATGTTCATGGTAACTCATTTTCTCTGTACATTTTCTAAATTTTATAAATACAATGGTTCATATTCTGAGAGAATTTTGCTCTGAGGAACTACTAGATAATGAGCATTTAATTAAGACTGTTAAGTCTACACATATAATATGCTTATTCCAGCAGCTTTCAATCGAGATTAATTTTAAAATATAATTGGTACGATACTTTCAAGTTCATTTCACTACAAATAAATTTCATCAAGTGTTTTCTGGTGAAACTAATTGTCCTTTACAAAATCACCCTCTTGATAGAAATCATTACACAAGCAATTTCACCAGTAAATACTAACATTTGGGCAGTTAACATTTTTCCCTGCTTAAATTTGTACATTTTTTTTGATATTTTATTACATACAGTCTGCAAAAAGAAGGATAAATGAACCCATGTGGATATTTTTCTCTGTAGAGTGTATTTTCTAATACATGTCATTTATTTCTTTTATGTAGAAGAACAAGATATTAACATGATTTGTTCTACTTGAGTACTTGAAGAATATGAAGATGAGTCAAGAAACAAATAATGTCAAGACCTATGTAATAAAATATAAATAAAAATAGTTTATGCATCATGAAAAAAATCACAATACCAACTAGTTTCTTGTTACCAAAAATTATTATTCTGATGAAATAAACACTTTTGATTGCAGTTCATTAATTTTTTTAATTTCTTACCTAGGTAATTTAAAATGACAACATTCATATAGTCTTAAATAGTAAATGAACGTTTAAAAATTCAAGATCATATTGACTATATAGGAAAGTAGGATGGATCTCAGAATAAGCATACACAATATTGAATTGAAAAATCTCTGTGTGTGTAAAATTTAAAGTAGTCAATGGGAATAAAATATATTATTATATTTAATATCTTCAGTGTTTACAAAGTTTAAAAATTCAGGAGAACACATTTCATAAAATCACTTAAGCAAAATTTGCATGGAGTCTCAGAGACACAAACAGCAAACATGGGGCCTGCATAGTCTGTGTCAGGTCCTCTGTGTTTATGTTGTGATTTGGTGGTTTGATCTTTTTTGTGGGACTCCACACAGTGGGAGCAGGTACATCTATGACTCTTTTATCTGCTCCTTGGGCTCTTCCTCCTTACTGTATTTCCTTGTCCAGCCCCAATATACAAAGTTTTTTTGTAGCGTTACTGTATTGTGCTTTGTCCTGGTAAACACTTGTCTCTTTGAGGCTGGCTGTATTGTGAAAGGGAAACAGAAGTGTTTAAGAGGGAAATGACAGATGAGGAAGCTAGGCAGACTGGAGGGAGAAAAAAACTGTGGTGGGGATATATTGTGTTAGGGAATAATCTATTTTCAGTAAAAAAAAAATTCAAGAGAAAATATGATGTGTGGATCATTATAGAATTTGTGTAATATTGCTAAAATATAGTTTTCCCTTTCAGTTTATAGTCATTTAATGAAAGTATTTAATTGCTTAATTATTTATATTTAATAAGGCACTAATAAAAAGGTAACATTAGCATAAAAAGCAACTCAAATATAATCACAAACATTTAGCTGTTTCTTTTTTTCTTTCATTCTCCCCCTCCTCTTCTCTCCTTCCTCTTCTACTTTTCCTTCTCCCCCAAACCCCAATGCTCACAATTTTCTCAGGAGATTTTGACTATATCCCCTTTCTAGGTGTATCTATATATGATTTTCTTAAGATTAAACTTTTTACTTAGCTTCTCTTGGGTAATCGACTATAGGATCATTATCCTTTACAACTAATATCTACTTATGAGTGAGTAGAAACTATTTTTTTTCTTTCTAGGTCTGGGTTACCTTTACCTTACTCAGAATGGTTTTTAGTTCCATCCATTTGTATGCAAATTTCAAGATTTCATTGTTTTTTATCACTGTAATATAAGATTTTGCTCTGTATGCTGTGATTATCATTAATAAATACAGAAACTAGTTTAGACCTATAACAGGAAAATACTTAGCTAAGTGGGGAAAACTGAACTGAATTCTGAGAGAAAGAAGGGGAGAGTCAGAGAGAACAATGTAGCCCCACTGGATACAGAGGAAACTTTAGATGATAAGCCACAGCCATGTGGCGATGCAGAGATTAACAGAAATGGGTTAAATTAATATGTAAGAGTCAGCAAACAAGAAGCTAGAGCTAATAGGTCAAGCAAAGATTTTATTAATATGATTTCTTTGTGATTAATTCAGTCGCATTCAGCCAGGACAAACAAGCAGCCTCCCTCCTACACCACTTAGTAATACTCCATTGTGTACTTCAGTTGAGGGGTATCTAGGTTGTTTCCAGGTTTTGGCTATTACAAATAGCTGAACATAGCTTAACAAATGTCTTTGTGGTATGATTGAGCATCCTTTGGGTATATGCCCAATAGTGGTTTTGCTGGATCTTTTGATAGGTTGATTCTTAAGTTTCTGAGAAACTGCCATACTGACTTTCAGAGTGGTTGTGCAAGTTTACATTCCCACCAGCAATGGATGAGTGTTCTCCTTACTCCACATGCTCTCCAAAATAATCTCTATCATTGGTGTTTTTGATCTTGGCCATTCTGTCATGGTGTATGATGGTATATTAAAATTGTTTTGATTTGCATTTCCCTGATGGTTGCAATAATTATCAGGATGTTAGTTGGGTGGTTGAAGTGCACACCCTTGTTATGAAAGGCTACTTCTTTGTTTCCCGGCTGTCCAACAGCTCAAACCTGAAATAATCACACAAAAACTATATTATTTGGAATGCTTCTTGGCCAATAGCTTAAGCATATTTCTAGCTAACTTATATACTAAACTAACCCATTTCTATTAATCTGTGTGTGTATCACCACGTGGCTGTGGCTTAATGGGTGATGTTCCATCTTGCATCTGCCTCCAGCAGGGATTGTGTGGTTTCTCCCTGACTCTGCTCTTCTTTCTCCCAGCATTTAGTTTAGTTTCCCCCACCTATCCACCCTATCAGGCCAAGCCAGTTTCTTTATTAACCAATGGTATTCACAGCATACAGAGGGGAATATGACATGACGCCTTTAATCCTAGCACTTGAGAGGCAGAGACAGGTAGATCTCTGAGAGTTTGAGGTTAGCATGGCTTGCAGAGAAAATCTAGGATAGACTCCAAAGTTACACAGGGAAATCCTGTCTAGAGAAACAAAACTAATGGGACAGGGAACCCTGACTGCTCTTAAGGCTAGAGAGGGAGGGGGAGGTGGGGAGGGAGTGAGAAAAGGGAGGCAAGGAGGAGGTGGAATTTTTAATAAATAAAAAAAAAACAAAAACAAATACAAAAAAAAACAAAAAGAAAAGAAAAACAAAACTAAAAGAATCAGGATATCATATAGAAGTATCTAACTATAAAGATTTTTGTACTCATTGTACTTTTCTCATATGTCATTGAAAATGTAGAACTGCAGTACTTGAAGCATGTCTAGAAACTAAGGATTCAGTCGACAATTTCTTACTCTCTAAATGAAGTGATTCTTGAAAAGATAGTCCTATCTAAAGTAACATTAGAAATTGTCTCATGAGAAATGTTATCCATAGAAACATATCCATCTTTCTATCATCTTGTTTGTTCTATAACTCAAATGTAAACTACAAGTAGTAGTAAAGATTTTTGTTCATTGTCATACATAAAAGAATAAAAACCTGACACTAAAAGTTCTGGATGTAGTAAAATAAACAGACAGCAATATATTAAGAAACTGGTATACTAACAACGGTTTGTTCAAGTTAGGTGTATTATTGATGAATTAGGCTTATTCAAAAGAAAGATGTATTTTCTAAATCTATACTTTAAACACACATTTTTATCATCATAAAGGTAATGCATATAACATATACATGATCACTGAGTAAAGAGGAGAAAGATTTACTCTTTCACTTCTTATAAGACTATCAGAAAACTGAGGTCTGAAGTCAAGTCAGCGAATTTGGAACATCATGTGATTGTTTCTAAGAGCTGTTCTCTCAGATGCTCAGAATCTCCCCCTTACACTCAACCTATACTCTCAAATCACTGAAGAAATTAATAATAAGCTAGCCCCCAAATAGTATCCAAAACACATATTCAACTTTTGAAACAGTAGCAAGATCATATGTAACTGTAAGTCAAGACAAAGAGTAGCAAATGAGGTAGCACAATTTTATTAAAGAGTTATGTATTTTATGAGGCAAATAACTAAAACTGAGGTCTGTTTAAAACTAACAATACATTGACATTAATGTAATTCTTAGCAATTTATAAAACATGTTGATTAAAATAAATAATAAAATAAAGCCCTTTAACTGGCATCACCATTTTTTTTTCTGTAAAAGGTTTACTAGGAAATACTTAAAATTCTTATGCATCTTTGCAGCTGTGCTATTAAAGTGCAGTCAAATTTGGATAGAACTGTCCAAGCATTCATAAAATGGTATTTAAACCCAGTGGCCATTCAAATATGTTGCACAGACTAATTTGCTAACCTCTAATAAAAAAAAATCTGCTAAAAGGTGTCAAATAGTTTCTTGTATAAAAACAGATGTTTTATTATGTAACAGCTTATTTGGAAAGTAATTTACTAGCCCAACAAAAGGAACACAGTAATATGAAACAGGGACAAGTAGAAGTCTGGATTCTAAAATTACATTTCAAAAAAATGAATAAAAAATACATTTAAAACAGAACTTACATATAGGCTTGAAGAAAAACCAAACCTCATTAATGAATGCATGTGGCTTTAATAAAGAAAGTTAAAATTATACTTAAAAAATTTTGAATTAGGGCAAAGTATGAGTATCTATTCTCTCATTACTACACAAGTCATTAGGTATTAATAGTCCCTTTAATGTTTTCTATGATAGGTGGAAAATTGTGCTTTGTTATTTTTTTAATTTGCATCTTTTATTTATTCATGATATTGCACATCTCTTATATCCTCATTGAGCATAGTTATTAGAAAACAAGATATAGAAAAACATTTTCTTATTGAATATTAGCTTTATACTTAATGAAAAAATAGAGTGGGTATAAGAAAGCCATTGCTGTGAAAATAAAGCAAAACATGAAAACAAATTATGATCCAAATTAGTAAATTATTAGGAAATAATATAAATATCTATTTTGGTTTATTATTATAATTAGAAAATGAAATAAAAACAATTGCAACAATTAATAATTCCATATACTTATTTATGCACTTTTAGATAATATTTTTTTTCAAAGAGATGTTAAAGACATGATTGTATTTGATCAAGACTAGAAATAGATCTAATAATTCATTCTTTCTGTCAGTAATCTATATGCTAGGCTTCTATCATTTTACACCCTTCTGCTCCTACAAGAACACACCAGTTCATTTCATTCTTCATATATTTTTGCTTTGACATTCACTCACTAAAACATTTCCTTTAAATAATTTAATAGTATATGTATCATGATTTTATGAGTCTTCTCATGTCACAATCCTTCATAATCATTCTAGCCAAATTCACAAGCTCACTATCATTACTACTGCTTTTAGTACTGCCCTACCTTGTATGGTTTTCAAAACTATGCAGGAAAAAATGGCATGAATATGTTCTTGAAAACATAGAAGAAACTCTGAAATTCATTTCCAGAATTTTTTAACAAGATTAATTCTATCTATCTATCTATCTATCTATCTATCTATCTATCTATCTATCTATCTATCATCTGTATATCTATCATCTATATATCTCTTTATCTTATATCTATCATCTATCTTCCTTCCTTCTTTCCTCTCTATTTTTCTATTTATATTGATTTATCCATTTTTCTCTCATCTTGTTTTTTCTATAACTCTAATGTAAACTACAAGTAGTAAAGATTTTTGTTCATTGTCATGTATAAAAGAATAAAAACCTGACACTAAAAGTCCTGGATGTAGTAAAATAAACAGACAGCAATATATTAAGAAACTGGTATACTAACAATGGTTTGTTCAAGTTAGGTGTATTATTGATGAATTAGGCTTATTCAAAAGAAAGATGTGTTTTCTAAATCTATACTTCAAACACACATTTTTATCATCACAAAGGTAATGCGTATAACATAGTACAAATTATAACCAAAGTTGTCTGGAAGGCAAGGAAATGGACACTAAAATTTGATCCCTAAACAGTCACATTAACTATATTCTTACTATTTTTAAAGAGTAGCAGCATCTACGCCTTTCAAAAATGGCCATGTTCAGCTGGGTGGTGGTTGCACACACCTTTAATCCCAGCACTCAGGAGGCAGAGACAGGCAGATCTTTGTGAGTTTGAGACCAGTATGGTCTACAAAAGAGCTAGTTCCAGGACAGGCTCCAAAGCCACAGAGAAACCCTGTATGGAAAAAAACCAAAAAAAAAAAAAAAACCAAAAATGGCCATGTTCTTCTGTTAAAGAGTAGCAGCATCTATGCCTCTCAAAAATGGCCATGTTCTTTTGTTAAAGAGTAGCAGCATCTATGCCTTTCAAAAATGTCCATGTTCTTTTGTTAAAGAGTAGCAGCATCTATGCCTTTCAAAAATGTCCATGTTCTTCTAACATTTTTGTTTCTGTGTTTGACTTATGATTATCTTGTTCCAGGCTAATATGTATGCTTTAAGGAAAGGGCTTCCTGTTTGTCCTGGCCACCCGGCTAGCTTATACCTGAAATAACCACACAACATTGCTCGACCATTAACTCTAACTTCTTATGGGCTAACTTCTTTTTTAATTTTTATTTTTCCATTCAATTATTTACACATCCGTCCCTCCTCCCAATCCCCTCCCGCTCCCCCACACCCCCTCCTCCATCTCCAACCCTGCTTGGGAGGGGGCCTTGAAACCTGCCCTGTGGGAAGTTCAAGGACCTTCCCCTATATCCAGGCCTAGGGAGCTGTGCATCCATATAGACTAGGGTCCCTAAAAGCTAGAAAATGTCTTAAAAACAAGTCCCAGTGCCTTTATCAATGGCTTCTCAGTCAGTCCCCATTGTCAGCCACAAACAGAGAGTTCAGTTTGATCACATGCTCGTTCAGTCCCAGACCATCTGGATTTGGTGAGCTCCCATTAGAATAAGCAAACTGCCTCAGTTGGTGGAACAACCCCTCGCGGTCCTGACTTCCTAGCTCATCTTCTCCCTCCTTCTGCCTTTCAGCTGGATCTTGGGAGCTCAGTCCATTGCTCTGATGATGGTCTCTGTCTCTATCTCCATCTGTAGCTAGATGAAGATTCTATGGTGATATTCGAGATAATCATCAGCATGATTGTGTGGCAAGGACAGTTCAGGCACCCTCTCGTCTGCTGTCCAAATACCTAGCTGGGGACATCCCCTTGAACACCTGGGGTCTCCTCTAGAGCCAAGTCTCTTGCCAACCCTAAAATGTATCCCTTAATGTAGGTATCGTCTTCCCTGCTCCTATATACACCCTTTCTCCATCTCCACCCTCCCACTTCCCCAAGTTCTTACCAGTCCTTCCCTTCTCCCTTCTCCCTTCTCTCTCCTACTC
This sequence comes from Myodes glareolus, assembly GCF_982192425.1. NCBI lineage: Eukaryota > Metazoa > Chordata > Mammalia > Rodentia > Cricetidae > Myodes > Myodes glareolus. The sequence continues at coordinate 10,960,238 of NC_142053.1, read as the reverse complement.
TCCCCTTCCCCCAAAGTCACCCACACCCCTGAACCCACCCCCATGCTTACAACTTTTGCCTTGCAATCTTGTTTGCTTCCAATTTCCAGGAGGATCTATATATAGTTTTCTTTGGGTTCACCTTGTTATTTGACTTCTCTGGGCTTTTGAACTATGAGCTGAATGACCTTGGTTTATGGCTAGAGTCCACAAATTAGTGAGTACATACCATATTCATGACCTTGAGGAAATAGTCGCAAGGAAATAGCAGCTGTGATAAAAAAAACTTTTTTAACCAAAAAAAGCCCAGGACGAGATGGTTTCAGCGCAGAATTTTATCTTAACTTCCAAGAAGAGCTGACACCTATATTTCTTAATATGTTTCACATAATAGAAACAGAAGAATTATTGGCTAACTCTCACATATTAGTTTAATCCATCTCCATTAATCTGTGTACTGCCATGTGGCAGTGGCTTACCAGAGATTCTAATTGGCATCCTTCTCAGGCAGAGGATCCATGGCTTCTCTCTCACTCTCCTTTCTTCCTCCCAAATTTTAGTTCTGTTTTCCCCGCCTACCTAAGTTTTGCCCTATCAAAAGGCCAAGGTAGTTGCTTTAATCATTAACCAATGAAAGCAGCACATGAACTGAAGGACCTCCTACACCATATGTTTTTGCTTTACATCATCTGACCTACTTAGCTTTATCAATAACTCTAAAATTCAGAGCAGGCAAATGTAACGCCCGAGCCTTCCCTTGCTCCCTGGGATGCAAATCAAGAACTGTTTTGGTTAACCAGCTAAAGCTTTCTGCTAGTTTCATGCTTGTTCTGCTCTAGCGTGGTATAATAGCCTAGGGCTCTATATTACTTTGAAATGGTAATTTCTCAACCTGCCCGGGAGAGCCCAGGTGCCAAGGTCCCTCTACCCTGTCTGACACTGCCGTGCACCCCTCGCCCACCTGCCTGTGGAGAAGCTCACTCAGCGCCAGCTTCCCCATACCCCTCTGGCTGGGAGGGGGTTCTCTTCTTCTGGGGCCAAAGTATTTATTGGCCCCAGAAGTAATTTATTGAGGATTAAGCTCAATAAACGGGCATTCTCCTCTGGCGAATGACTCGAACTCTCTATCTATGTGTGTACGTCTTGTGCTTTAACCCCTAGGACCTTACCTAGCTTGTGGAAAGTATGGAGCCGAGGTCCATACCAGGTGGGTGGTGATGCAGACCCCGGGTGCAGTGGAAATGTCCTCCGCAGGCAAACATAAATTTATTCTCATATTTCCAAGTTCTGTAGCAATGAATCAGTATGGTATGTTGGGCTTCTGTGTTCACATGAATGAATTGATAGGAACTCAGGAATGATCCTCCTCTTCTTCATATAAGATCCCTAAACAAATAAACCATGCAATTGTTCTTGACTATGACTAAGAGTATCAGCACTTATGTATTTCAAAATGACTCTATTCTTCTAATATGTATTATTCTTAAATAAAATGCATATTCCCTTGGTCAAAAATCTTATCATAATATAATGTAAGTAGTCAAAATATCATAAGTTTACTGAATATCTAGTGAATAACTGGCACATATTTATATCCTGGAAAAGAAAAATATGCAGAAAATATAATCTTTGTTTTTAAGAGTATACCACCAAGAACAACCATATTTTTGAGAAAAATAAAAAGTTAAAAAGCAATAATAACTACTAAAATTAACAAATGTTTGCACATTCACAGAAGATGCAATCACTAAATTTGGAGACAGAAGACAAAGCAAAATGAATGTATTTGTGAATTACATAATGGCCAAGAACATGATGTCTGAGTAAGACGGGATTTTTCTGTGAAAATAGATTCTTGGATCTAATTGAAAATATAGAGAAGATTCTAATTGGAAACAGATTTTTCTCTCATTCAATACATCCTGACTATATTTTCCCTTTCCTCTACTCCTTGGAGCTCCCATTAACTCTCATATTCCCCAGATCTACTCTCTTACTATTTTCTATTCAGAAAATACAATCCTCCAAAAGACCATAGCCAAACAGGACAAAACAAGACAAAATACGTCAAGGAAAAAGGCATTATATCAAGGTTCTGCAAGGTAACACGATATAAAGGGAATAGTCCCAAGAGCAGGCAAAAGAGAAAAACCTTATCCCACAGTTAGGAGTCTCACAAAAATACCAAGTTAAATACAATAATATATACACAGAGGACCTGATGCAGACCTGTGAAGGTCAAGTACTTGCCTCTTCAGTTTCTGTGAATCAATTTGAGTCCTGCTTAGTTGATTCTATAGGCCAAGTTCTGTTGGTGTCCTTTATACCTTCTGACTCCTGAAATCTATCACCCCTCTTCCACATCACAGAAATAAGGAACTAAATAAAGACCACAATTTATACTCCACCTCCCATAATGTTCGATTGTATGTCTCTATGTCCACTCACATCTGCTGCCAGAGAAAAACCTTTCTTATTATGACTTGAAGAAGCATTTATTGTAGAGTATAGTAGAATATCATAAGGAAACATTTCATTGATTTTTTTTGTCAGTCATGTTTTGTTCTACCCTAGATGTCAGGGCTATCCAGTATCTATTTCCTGTTCATCCAGGCACTATTGGGCATTAACTTCCTCTTGTGGCATGATCTTAAAATTGAGTCAGACAATGCTTGACCACTTCCATTTCTGTGTCATCATTACCACATGAAGAATATCTTGTAGGCAGGACAGATTGGGGGTTAATTGGATACAATATCCCATCTTTAATAAAGATGCGATCTCCAATTTAAATCCACTTTTAAGGAAAAATTTTGTTTTCTCCAGTGATGTCTCATTGGGTACATGAACCACTCTTATGTGTAGGTCCCATGTAGAATCAGGACACTTGTTCTTGCAGGCCACTTGTTTATTCCTGGCCCCCCTGAACCAAAATAGTCACATGGAAACTTTATTAATTAAATTACTGATTATCCCATTAGCTCTTGCTTCTTATTGGCTAACTCTTAAATCTTAATTTAACCCATCTTCATTAATCTTTGTATTGGCACGTAGCTATAGCTTACTGGGTAAAATTTTGGCTTGTCTGACTCTGGCAGTAGCTCCATGGCTTCTCACTCACTCTTCCCTTCTTTCTCCCAGCATTCAATTTAGTTTTTCCTGCCAAACTCTATTCCCTGTGCAGACCCAAGATAGTTTCTTTATTAATCAATGCTATTCACAACATACAGAGGTGAATCTCACATTACTTCCCCTTTTCTCTTTAAATAAAAATGAAGGATTTATCTTTAACATAGTAAAATTACATATAACAAAACAGATATCAAGCAAGAATTACAGTTATAATATTTTTATCTCCTTTATTTTTACCATAACTACGGAAAACTGTAAATATAACTATAAATTCTTCAACTCCATCAAAGACTCCAGAGGTTATAATATTAACTAGGTAAATAGGAAGTGGATTGTAAACAACTTCCAAATCTCTAGGATTGACAGAGACATCTCACTATGTGTTCTTTTGAATCATTGGCGCATCCATATTCAGCCTAAAGGCCCATAGTATCCATGAGGATTTTTCATGAAGCAGGAAATTTCAAAGACAATTCTGCCTATATTGGCAGTTGGTCAGGCACTTTCTTCTGTATTCTTCAGAATGTCTAGCAGACACTTTCTTGAAGCAGGAACACCAAAGAAGCATCTCCCCTTAGGCAAGTTTAGCAGTCATTTTTCTGTGAGTCCCATATGTTAAATGGCTAACAAACTTGGTAAGGAGCCTCTTTAGTGTTCATCTTTCTCTTGAAGTAATTGGTACTGTCAGGAGAAGATATCTCATTTTCGAGAAAAGTCCTAACTTCTTAAAATACTTTAAATGCCATATTCTTTAGTCTTTGAAAGATTTGAAGAATATCTATCTAACTGAAATATATCTCTTTATGTCTAAAAAAATAACTAACATGACTACAAGATTGACTATTATAGATGATTATCTATTAACCTGTATTTCTTAATTATACATTACATTTTTGTAAATTAGCTGAACAAACACAATATCTTAATCAAGAGCAGAAATATACATATAATAAAATTGACTTTAAGTTTGTATCAATAAACCAAGATCCATGCCAGTGCAAGTCTCAACAATATATTCCTCTTTTAAAGTAATCATTTATAGATAACATTTGAGAATGTGGGCATAGTTCTGTCAAAACTTCTTCCTGCTTTTTATTGGATGAAGTAATTTTTGAGGAGTGTTCAAAGCAACCTTTCAGTGGGTCTTGATCCATCAAACCATATTAGTCTGGAAGCAATCTACAGGTTTTCATCCTCTGGGGAAACAAAAGAAGAACCTCGTTTCCAAAGCAACATATCTTTAGACCCATATTTGAAATCAAGATACCTTTAAAATATTTATTTTGGCTTATCTTAGAAGTCCATAAAGTCAAATGTCTCTCTGCAGTCAAAAAATAAAAAAAAAATAGTGTACTTAATCCAGACTCTCTGTGTATATTCCCATCTTTATGTGGCTTGTTTTTTTTTCATTTTTTTAATCTATGACTGCTTGTACTCTCTTGAAAGACTGCGTTTTATTTCTTAAAAAAGCAATTTACTTCTTTTACAACTCTCTATACTCCTTTTCTTATCTCCCCCAAGCCTATGTATATTTATCCAACAATGTGATCCATTTAGAAGTTTATATCTGTATGAATCTGTTTTTATTGTGTATCTGTAAGTCTTTTATGACTAGGATGGCTTCTTAAAATGCTAAGTGCCACATGGCATTGGCTTACTGGGTAAAGTTTCAGCATGTCTGATGCCAGCGGCAATGCCATGACTTCTTTCTCCCTCCACCTTTCTTACTTCTAGCACTCAATTTTGTTTTCCTTGCCTACTTCTATTCCCTGCACAGGCCCAAAACAATTTCTTTATTAACCGATGGTATTCACGGCATACAGTGGGGAATCTCACATCAGTCTCATAACCAATAGTAGATAGCCAAGAAAAAATAAACTCAGTGGCATTTTTGTAGATATTTTTGACTCATATTTCTTTGTCTGGGAATCTTATGGTTCATTGTTTGTATATTATTGTTTCTAATTTCATGCTTTTATTTTTTAATGTGTTTTATTTTATGAATATATGCGCACGTTTCTTGTGGCTTTATTTTCTTTTTAATACTGTGTAAGAGGAGCTATTGTTTAGTCCCTGGCTATATTAGACTCGATTTAACCACACAGAAACTGCATTAATTAAATCGCAGTTTGGCCCATTAGCTCTAGCTTCTTATTGACTAGTATATTTATTTAACCTATTTCTATTAATCTTTGAAACGTCATGTGGCAGTGGCTTACTGGGTAATATTTCCAGCATCTATTTCTGGCAGTTCCATGTTGTCTCTCTGCCTCTGCCCTTCTTTCATTCTCCCAGTATTCAGTTCAGTCTTCCCTGCCTACCTAAGTTCTACCCTATCATTAAGCCAAGGGAGTTTTCTTATTTATTAATGATAATGACAGCACACAGAGGGGAATCTTACGTCAATTCTGGTTTGTTTGTTTTAGAAAGAGAGAGACAGAGACACACAGAGAGAAAGAAGGTATTAATTTGGTTGGGGATGATCTAAGAGCAAATGGGGTATAGGAAATCATGTTAAAAATATGTGACTTTTTTTCAGTAAAACAACTTAACACCTATTGCTTATATATCAATAACATTAAACAGCTGACAGAGACATAAAGTAAGACATAATTATATTTATTAAAGGAGGGGAAAAGATTGGATGACAGCTGAGTATTTCAGAATGTTCAGTCAAAATGATAGTTTTGAAATTTAGGCTACAGTCATTTTTCAAAATTTCTTAAAAATTATAACTGAATTATTTTATATTTAAGTCTGTAGGAAAAAGGAAAGGTTAAAAAAGTTTGTAGAGTCAACTATTAACATAGTGTATCTTTATAAAGACTTTGTGGGTGTGAATATCCTTCAATTTTCATGGTTATCCCTGAGTAAATCATCTTAAGAGGGACTTTAATTTTAAAGAAAAATGAGTTGATGAGACAGCTTTCTGCCAGCAATCATTAGTGTACTCTAAATTCTTAATCACAATTCTCAAAATTGTCCATTAATATGTTTTATAAAATGATCATAGTCTAGGAGGAAAAATAGTATCCTTGACCCTCATTTTTATTCAGTGATAAGGGGGAAGCATGTAAGTACCCAGTTGATCTGAAAGTTTAAATTTTTAATTGATGTTTATGGCCTTAAACTGTTCACATTTTCACTAGCATAATAACCCTAAACATTTCTGAAAAAGTTTTAACAATTATACTATTCAGTCACTAATTAGAGAGAAAACTGCTTTGAAGCTTGTAAATTGTTGTATTTGCTGCCCTAACCTTGACATCAAAATCCAAAAAAAAAAACTGTTTCACAATTTGCAACACTTGATTTATTCCTATTGACATTTCTTCTGTTCCTCAAACTGTCAGCCAAACTTAAAGAAAATACAATATTTTTTTTTTCAAAATTCTTTTCTTTTTTATTTTTGAGTTTTCATGGTATGATATGTTGCATGTTAATGCATTACCATCTTATTCTACAATCCTATTTCATGCCCCTCTCCCATACCACTATTCCCTATTATCCACTTAGATATTTTGATTACTACATCCATGTCACAAATACAAGCACATGGCTCTATATGATCGTACAATCTTTCTGATACTGATATAATTCATTAATGTAATAATGTACAGGTGCATCTTTTTTTTCTGAAAACAACATAACTTTATGCTTTTTGTGATTTAAATTAATTTCAATATGTATGTGTAAATAGTTATGTGTGCATACAGATATATATTACATTTTTATTTATGCCATTTTTTTCTTTCAAGAAAAATTTTGGTATTTATTATTGGTCATAGGTTTCTGAGCTTGAGAACTATGACCAAAAGTAGTACTGATATATTATTTCATAACTAATACTCAGGATGATGTAATTTAGTCTCCTTCATCAATATAACCCAGTTTCACATCCACTGATAGGCATATATGCCTATAGACTAGCTCGGAAGCAAGGAAAATATGCACAAAGAAGATGGATAATATCTTCAAAGTCTCATAGCTCTTGGTTAACAGGAACTAGGACATCAGCAGCAGCATTCTTCCTTCATACATACTTTGAGATTTTAATAATTGTATAAGCCTAGTAAATACATGATCCTTGTGGGGAGTAGTATTTGTAATTTAATAATGAGAAAATTTCAAATGAAGATTTGATTTTAGTAATATTATTAAAAATAAATGTGTAATATAAGGGCAAATATTTAAAATTGCTTTAATTATAGAAACATTTAAAATTTGTGATATATATAGTTCCAATTTGTAAAGTCTGTAGCAGTTGTATAATTGATAATTCTTGGGCAATCACATCTATATAAATCAAGAGTATAAGCCTTTAATAGTCTCTAACATTCCTTTCTTACAACATGTAATATTCCCTTATTTTTCTGACATAACGTCTAAGATTTTTCTTAAATCTATCCATTCTCCAGTTCTTCTTCCTTGGTACACGGCTTAAAGAACCCCTACAGAATTTGTTTAAGATTTCATATTTCAGAGAAGTTCACTGGTGCACATCCAGCAGCAGCAGTACTCATGAAATGTACAATAATACCTACATTTCATTCAAGAATATTAAATTATTTTTCAGGCCTTAAATAAAAGAAATGACACCTTTACCAGAAATTAATTTTGTATTTTTATTTGGATTTTTGCAGTTTGCTGTGTTGTGGCCAGCCTGATACCACACTCATGAGGTAAGTCACTAGATCCTAGGCAAGGATATAAATTCTGCATAGAAGCTGAGATAACTAGGAAGCAAGACTTAGCAATGCAAATTAGAAGCTGAAGCATGCATCTGTGGGCCAAATGGAGGTTCAGAAGTGGATCCTTGGGAAGTATTTTTAATTTTCTCCATCTTTTGAGAATTTCACATGTGAATTCTGTTAGTGTATTTATATTTGTTTTGTTTTGTTTTTGTTTTTTGCTGTTGTTTGGAGAGAGTGTTTTTCTGTAGCTTTTGAGCCTGCCCTAGAAATAGCTCTTGTAGACCGTGCTGTTCTCAAACTCACAGAGATCCGCTTACTTCTGCTTCCTGAGTGCTAAGATTAAAGGTGTGTTTCACCACCACCTGGCTGTATTTATATCTGTATTCTCTCTCCCCATTCCAACTCCTACCCCTTGAACTCATGACCCCTTCTTTAATTATTATTTTTACACACATGCACAAAAATATACACACATTCACATACTCACACACACATCTATTGAGTTCAGTTACTGTTGTTCATATGTACACATTTTGGGGGATGGCCACTTGGGATTGGATAGCCTATAAGTGGCTTTATTCTTGGAAAAAACTGATTCTCCCCCTCTTAGTAGTCTTTGATTTGCTATAGCTCTTCATCATTGGGTGAGGTTTTGTAACATTTCTTCTAGCCATGGTGTGGGAGGTCCTTCTGTCTCTGTGTTGCTTTTATTGGCTAGTGAATAAAAAAAGAGCTTTGAGTCTGTGGCAAGGGTAAAACAGAACTAGGTGGGAAAAGCTAGGCTGTATGCTGGGAGAAGAAATGCTAAATCAGAGAGACACCATGGAAGCCCCAACAGCGTCAGGTATGCCAAAACTTTGTCAGTGAGCCACTGCCACATGGCAATACACAGACTAAAAGAAATGGGTTAAATTAATAAAACAATTTAGCCAATAAGAATCTATAGCTAATAAACCAAGAATTGGTTTAATTAATACAGTTTCTGTGTGATTATTTCAAGGATGAGCAGCCAGGAATGGACAAGCAGCCTGCCACTACAACATACCCATATTGACACATTGAAAAGTACAGCCATTATACAGATCTTATTGTATAGACGCATTGAGATTTCATGGGTATGTATGAGATTTTTTCATATTAAATTATTGTTAAGATTTCATGAGTAGCCTTGTCATGTACAGAAGATAGTATCTTGTTGTTTTTGCTTCCTGGTCTTAAGGCTCTTATAATATCTCTGCACCCTTTGTATTCTATTCATTGAGCCCCGTGTGTTGTTGAATTTTAGATCATGGGGCTGAGCTCTGAACTATTCTTTATTCTTTGATTTATTGCTAAGGTATGTATGTAACTTATACCTACAGATAACTGTAACTCTCACTGCTTACTGAAGAAGCTTCTCTTTGCCTTCTTTAAACAGATGGTGTTGATGAAAATTTCTGTCCCACCTGCTCCTGCAGCTGTTCAGTGACAAATAAACTCGCAGAGACTGATATTAATTATAAACTGCTTTGCCTATTGTTTAGGGTTATTACTAACTAGCTCTTATAACTTAAGTTAACCTATATTTTTAGCCACATGACTTGGTACCTTTTCTCAGAAAGGTATTTTCATCTTGCTTCCTCTACATCTGGCTTGTGACTTCATTTCTCCCTTTTCTCTTCCCAGAATTCTTTTTTACTGGTTGCTCCATCTTTATTTCCTGTCTGGCTACAGGCCAATCAATGTATTTTTGAACCAATGAGAGTTACAAAGCCTTATATTGTATAAGAGCAATATCCCACAACAAGATGAAGTTATACAAGAGAAGGCAGAAGACATGAGTTTGGTAAAGTCTTGTTAGTATATTTTATAGACAGTAAGTAGTGAATGTGTTATTAATAGTTATTTTAATATTTTTGCAACCATACTACAGCAGTAGAACAACAACAAAGCAAATAGAAAATGGATTTTTTATCTGGTATATTTGCAGACACATTTAAGGCATGATTTCTGAGGTTCCTCAAAATAAATTTAGACTTCATGTTAGTTAATATTCTTACGTCTGTTACCAAATACACAACAAAAGGTAACTTATGGTAAGAAGAGCTCATTTTTGGTTTAGAACTTAAAGTGATACAGTCTAAATTGTAGAAAGTCATAACACTATTTATGAAACTAAAGAAACTTTTGGGAGATGGAATATACCTGATGATAGAAGGGTGTTAGGGACAAACCTGAGGCCATACAGCACTTACTACTTCCTGATTTAGATGCAATGTCACAGTTTATAGTGATATTTTATTTGTGTTTTAATCGATAAAGTTTGTCTGAAGTTCAGAGTACAATCCTAGCCACAACAGTTAGTCATACAGGTCAGGCAGTGGGAACGCCTTCTTTTTTTTTTACTTTTTTTATTTTGTTTTGTTTTGTTTATTTCTTTTTTAATTTACTTATTTATTTATAAAAATTTCCACTTCCTCACCTCCTCCCCATACTCTCCCATTATTTATTTATAAAAATTTCCACTTCCCCCCCTCCTCCCCATACTCTCCCATTCCCCCCACTCCCTCTCCTACTTCCTCTCCAGTCCTAAGCCCTTCTTAAATCATACTGCAAGACTAGAAATTTGGACTGTATCTTAGTGGTGGTGGGAAAAATTTCTGTTGACCCTCTTTCTTCTTTTCTGTCTTTGCACCATAAGTCGATTTAGCACCTTATGACAATAAGATAGCCATAGTATAACCATTGAGTGTCCCTTTACAGTTTACTGATAAAAATAGATGGCATTAGAGGGATAAAGACTATTTCCCATTTCACAGGTTTATTGAATAGATAAAAATGTTGTTTAATTTATTTGTAGTTATGTTATGTTCATGAGTGATTTGCCAGCATGCAGTTCTATGCAATGTATGTATACAATGCCTTCAGAATCTGGAACAGAAGATCATATTCCCTGAAAGAAGAGTTACAGGTAGTTTTTTAAGATGTGGGAAATTGGAAATTGAACTATGATCCTCTGGAAGAGCACCTAATATTTTTAACCACTGAATAATCTCCTAATCGCACAGTTATTTAAATTTTAATTACAAATGTACAGAGAGGGTACTGGTAGTTGCAATATTTTTCTAAGTCTTATAGCAATAAAATTGTGTTACACTGAGATATTTATCCCTCTCTGAAGTAAGTCTTGTTTAAGTTTTTCATTGTCAGTGTTTCAACTTATTGACTAGAGGTGTGTAAGATACTTGCCCAGGTCGCCCTGAAGTGCTGGCTACCCCCTCCCGACTGACTTCCCAGCTCCCATCCAGGTACGAATTCCAATATTTCTCCCTTCCCCCTGGGGCCATAAAATTTCCCCAGCTCAGCTTCCTTTTGAGCTGGGCCTGGGCTGCAGGCGCATCCCAGATGGAGGCAGTTGCTGGGTCTTAAAGGCCTCCCTGAGGACAGGTGGACCGGGGCCAGCTCAGCCACATTCCTGACCAGCAGGGGCCCTGACTTCTAGCAGAGGGCCATCAGAGGGGTGAGTTTCCTTCGGACCGGGGCAGGGTCCCGGTGAGGAGGAGCTTGGGCGTTCCCTGACCCCACAGATTTTTAACACAATGACAGAATCACTTCTAAGAATGACCTCATGTGCATGACAAAACTTTAAAATTGTTTTATTGGCAACTCATGTTCATGCAGATAAGTTCCTAAAACATTGACGGAATTTGTTTTCATTCTCTATGAACAAAAATTCTTATGACAATCTGCTGTAGCATGAATGATAAAATTCTAGTCACAGGTATAAATTGAAATTGCACATCAGCAAGCCACTAGAGAGTTTTTTTATTTACCAAGGCTTATTTAGAGAGGCAAAAGGAGATCCTGTTTTCAGCATGACTGAAGACTGCAATGTTCTCCACCAAACCTCAGATTGCAGACTGAGTGCTGAGCTCCTGTTTCCTCATCTTGTATGCCTCTTTAGGCCTGGTGCTAAAGGCATGCACCACCAATGCCTGACTGCTATGATTAGCTAGTGTGGCTACTGGGATTAAAAGAATGAGTTCCCGCCTTCGTTGCTCACATTCTCCCTCCTTCTGCTTCTCATTTGGACCTAGGGAGTTAAGTCCAGTGTTCCAATATGTGTCTCTGTTTCCATCCATCGCCAGATGAAGGTTCTATGGTGATAAGCAAAATATTCATCAGTATGGTTATGGGTCAAAGCCAGTTCAGGCACCCTCTCCTCTGCTGCCCAGGAAACAATCTGGGGATCTCTCCGTGGACCTGGGGACCCCTCCAGAATCAAGTCTCTTGCAAACCCTCAAATGGCTCCCTAAGTTGAGATATATACTTCCATGCTCCCATATCCATCCTTCCTCCCTCCCCCCATCCCATTTCCTCAAGCCATCCCAATCCTCCCCCACTAACTTCTCTCTAATCATCTCCCCTTACTTCCACCCCCCACCTCCCATGCACCCAAGTTTTCCTGGCAATCTTGTCTACTTCCAATATCCAGGAGGATAACTATATTACTTTTTTCAGGTTCACCTTCTTATTTAGCTTCTCTAGGATCACGAATTATAGGCTCAAAGACCTTTAACTATGGCTAGAATCTACTTATGAGTGAGTACATACCATATTCCTCTTTTTGGGACTAGGTTACCTCACTCAGTAAAGCGTTTTCTATTTCCATCCATTTGCATGCAAAATTCAAGATGTCATTGTTTTTTTACCGCAGAGTAAAACTCTAATGTATATGAGTTCCACACCTTCTTTAACCATTCTTCTATTGAGGGGCACCTAGGTATGAATTCCTATATTTCTCCCTTCCCCCTAGGGCCATAAAATTTCCCCAGCTCAACTGCCTTGCAAGCTGGGCCTGCATTGTAAGCACATCCCGGAAAGAGGGAGTGCCTGTGCTTCAATAGCCTGCCTGAGGAAAGGTGGGCATTCTGTCAGTGAAGTCCCTGCCCAAGAAGGGAACCTGACCCAGTAACAGAAGTTCCAATAGAGAACATTTGAAGTAAGAGATGGGCAGATGCCAAGGCAGGACCTCATCCAACAATCTGAAAAATAACATGAAAACACCAGATCCCAAGGACCCTACAATAGAAGGACTTGAACACCTTAACCCAGAAGAAGTGGAAAAAAGTGCCATTATGAAAGCAATAGAATCCCTTAAACAGGATATGAATAACTCCCTTAAAGAATTGGATGAGAAATATAACAAAAATTTGTAAGAAATGAGTATAGAATTAGATGAGAAATATAACAAAAAGTTTGAAGAAATGAGTATAGAATTAGATGAGAAATATAACAAAAAGTTTGAAGAAATAAGTAAATCCGTGAATGAGACCCTGAGAAACCAAGAAAAAACAATCAAACAAGTAAAGGAAACAGTCCAAGAATTGAAAACTGAAATGGAGGCAATAAAGAAAACACAAACCGAGAACCGGCTGGATATGGAAAACCTAGGTAAACGAACGGAGACTACAGAATCAAGCATAACCAATAGAATAAAAGAGATAGAAGAATGAATCTCAGATTCTGAAGATACCATAGAGAAAATAAATGCTCTGGTCAAAGAAAACGGCAAATCCAACAAATTCACTACACAAAACATTCAGGAAATCTGGGACACAATAAAAAAACCAAATCTAAGAATAATAGGGAATGAAGAAGGAGAAGAACTGCAGATCAAAGGCCCAGAAAATATATTCAACAAAATTATAGAAGAAAACTTTCCCAACCTAAAGAACGATATTCCTTTGAGGGTTCAAGAAGCATACAGAACACCGAATAGACTGGATCAGAAAAAAACATCCCCTAGCCATATAATAATCAAAACACAAAACATGCATATTAAAGAAAAAATTTTAAGAGCTGCAAAGGAAAAAGGTCAAGTGACTTATAAAGGTAAACCTATCAGGCTTACACCGGATTTCTCTATGGAAATCATGAAAGCCAGAAGATCCTGGATAGAGGTACTGCAGAAACTAAGAGACCATGGATGCAAACCCAGACTACTATACCCAGCCAAGCTATTATTCACTATCAACGGAGAAAACAAAATATTCCAGGATAAAAAAAAAATTTAAACAATACGTAGCTACTAATCCAGCCTTACAGAGAATATTAGAAAGAAAATCATTACCGAAGGAATCCAACATTCCCAACACGGCCTACAATAACGCGAACATCTAGCGACCATTCACAAGCACAAATCAAAGAAGAAAAACACATACACTCTACTACCTAAAAAAAAAAAAAAAAAAAAAAAGGACCGGAGTCAACAACCACTGGTCATTTATATCACTTAATATCAATGGACTCAATTCACCTATAAAGAGGCACAGACTTAGAGATTGGATACGAAAACAGGATCCAACATTCTGCTGTTTACAAGAAACACACCTCAACCAGAAAGACAGACACCTACTCAGAGTAAAGGGTTGGGAAAAGGTTTTCCAAGCAAATGGACCTAAGAAACAAGCGGGTGTGGCCATTCTAATATCTAACAAAATCGACTTCAAACTAAAATCAATCAGAAGAGATGGAGATGGACATTTCATACTCATAACTGGAACAATTCATCAGGAGGAAGTCTCAATCCTGAATATCTATGCTCCTAATATAAAGGCACCCACATATGTAAAAGAAACTCTTCTAGAACTCAAGGCAGTCATCAAACCACACACACTAATAGTAGGAGACGTCAACACTCCTCTCTCACCAATGGACAGGTCAATCAGACAGAAACCAAAGAGAGAATTGAGAGATTTATTGGAGGTATTGAATCAAATGGACTTAACAGACATCTATAGAACACTCCACCCAAATAGGAAAGAATATACCTTTTTCTCTGCAGTTCATGGAACCTTCTCGAAAATTGACCACATACTCGGTAACAAAGCAAACTTCCACAGATACAAAAAAAATATTAGTAACTACCTGTGTCTTGTCAGATCACCATGGACTAAAATTAGAATTCAACAACAATGCTTCCCCTAGGAAGCCAACAAACTCATGGAAACTGAACAGTCAACTACTAAATCACCCCTGGGTCAAGGAAGAAATAAAGAAAGAAATTAAACTCTTCCTTGAATTCAATGAAAACAAAGACACAACATACTCAAACCTATGGGGCACAAAGAAAGCAGTGCTAAGAGGAAAGTTCATAGCACTAAGTGCCCAATTAAAAAAAGCAGAGAAAGCACACATTGGAGACTTAACAGCACACTTGAAAGATTTAGAAAAAAAAGAAGCTGATTCACCCAGGAGGTCTAGAAGACTGGAAATAATCAAACTGAGGGCTGAAATCAACAAAATAGAACCACAGAAAACAATCCAAAGAATCAATGAATCAAAAAGCTGGTTCTTGGAGAAAATCAACAAGATTGACAAACCCCTATCCAAATTAATCAAACGGCAGAGAGAGAACATGCAAATTAATAAGATCAGAAATGAAAAGGGGGACATAACCACAGACACAGAGGAAATTCAGAGAATCATTAGATCTTACTATGAAAGTTTATATGCCACAAAGTTGGAAAACATAAAAGAAATGGACATTTTTTTAGATAAGTACCATATACCAAAGTTTAACCAAGAACAGGTGAACAATCTAAATAGACCTATTAGTCGCGAAGAATTAGAAGCTGTTATCAAAAATCTCCCTACCAAAAAAAGCCCAGGACCAGATGGTTTCAATGCAGAATTCTACCAGAACTTCCAGAAAGAGCTAATACCTATACTCCTTAACTTATTCCACAATATAGAAACAGAAGAGTCATTGCCTAACTCCTTTTATGAAGCTACAGTTACCCTAATACCAAAACCACACAAAGACACAACCAAGAAAGAGAATTACAGGCCAATCTCACTCATGAACATCGACACGAAAATTCTCAATAAAATACTGGCAAACCGAATCCAAGAACACATTAGAAAAATTATCCATTATGATCAAGTAGGCTTCATCCCAGAGATGCAAGGGTGGTTCAACATACGCAAATCTATCAATGTAATCCATCATATAATTAAACTGAAAGAAAAAAACCATATGATCATCTCACTAGATGGTGAAAAAGCATTTGACAAAATTCAACACCCATTTATGATAAAGGTGTTGGAGAGACTGGGGATACAAGGATCATACCTAAATATAATAAAAGCAATATACAGCAAGCTGACAGCTAACATCAAACTGAATGGAGAGAAACTCAAAGCCTTTCCACTAAAATCAGAAATGTGACAAGGGTGTCCACTCTCTCCATACCTCTTCAATGTAGTGCTTGAAGTTCTAGCAATAGCAATAAGACAACATAAGGAGATCAAGGGGATTCGTATTGGAAAGGATGAAGTTAAACTTTCGTTATTTGCTGACGATATGATAGTTTACATAAGTGACCCCAAAAACTCTACCAAAGAACTCCTACAGCTGATAAACACCTTTAGTAATGTGGCAAGATACAAGATCAACTCCAAAAAATCAGTGGCCTTCCTATACACAAAGGATAAAGAAGCAGAGAGGGAAATCAGAGAAACATCACCTTTCATGATAGCCACAAATAGCATAAAATATCTTGGGGTTACTCTAACCAAGGAAGTGAAAGACCTATTTGACAAAAACTTTAAGTCTTTGAAGAAAGAAATTGAGGAGGACACCAGAAAATGGAAAGACCTCCCCTGCTCTTGGACTGGGAGAATCAACATAGTAAAAATGGCAATTCTACCAAAAGCAATATATAGATTCAATGCAATCCCCATCAAAATCCCATCAAATTTCTTCACAGACCTTGAGAGAACAATAATCAAGTGTATATGGAAAAACAAAAAACTCAGGATAGCCAAAAAAATCTTATACAATAAAAGAACTTCTGGAGGCATTACCATCCCTGACTTCAAACTCTATTACAGAGCTACAGTATTGAAAACAGCTTGGTATTGGCATAAGAACAGAGAAGTCGACCTATGGAATCGAATAGAAGACCCAGATATTAACCCACAAACTTATGAACACCTAATTTTCGACAAGGGAGCTAAAGGTATACAATGGAAGAAGGAAAGCATCTTTAACAAAAGGTGCTGGCATAAATGGATGTCAACCTGTAAAAAATGAAAGTAGATCCATATCTATCATCATGCACAAAACTCAGGTCCAAATGGATTAAAGACATCAACATTAATCCGTCCACTTTGAACCTGATAGAAGAGAAAGTGGGAAGTAGTCTACAAGATATAGGCACAGGAGGCCTCTTCCTAAGTAGGACCTCAGTAGCACAGACAATAAGAGAAACAATGAAAAAATGGGATCTACTGAAACTGAGAAGCTTCTGTAAAGCAAAGGACACTGTCAGTAGGACAAAAAGGCTGCCTTCTGACTGGGAGAAGATCTTCACCAACCCCTCATCAGACAAAGGTCTGATCTCCAAAATATACAAAGAACTCAAGAAACTAGACACTAAAACTCTAATTAACCCAATTAAAAAATGGGGTACTGAACTGAACAGAGAATTCACAACAGATGAACTTCGAATGGCCAGAAGACACTTAAGGTCATGCTCAACCTCCTTAGCGATCAGGGAAATGCAAATCAAAACCACTTTGAGATACCATCTTACACCTGTCAGAATAGCTAAAGTCAAAAACACCAATGATAGCCTATGCTGGAGAGGATGTGGGGTGAGGGGAACACTCATCCATTGTTGGTGGGAATGCAAACTCGTGCAGCCACTGTGGAAATCAGTGTGGCGGTTTCTCAGGAAACTGGGAGTCAACCTCCCTCAGGACCCAGCAATTCCACTCTTGGGAATATACCCTAGAGATTCCTTAACATACTACAAAAGCATTTGTTCTACTATGTTCATAGCAGCACTATTTGTAATAGCCAGAACCTGGAAACAGCCTAGGTGCCCCTCAATAGAAGAATGGTTTAAAAAGGTGTGGAATATATACACATTAGAGTTTTACTCAGTGGTAAAAAACAATGACATCTTGAATTTTGCATGCAAATGGATGGAAATAGAAAACACTTTACTGAGTGAGGTAAGCCAGACCCAAAAAGAGGAACACGGTATGTATTCACTCATAAGTGGATTCTAACCATAATTAAAGGTCTTTGAGCCTATTATTCTTGATCCTAGAGAAGCTAAATAAGAAGATGAACCTGATGAAGATTATTTAGCTATCCGCCAGGAGGTAGGAAATAGACAAGAGTCCCATGTAACCTCGGGTGCATGGGGGAGGGGGTGGGAGGGTTGATGGAAGGGAAGAGGGTTAGAGGGAAGGGAGTAGGGGAGGAATGGGGAAAGCTCGGTGGCCTGGGATCGGGGGGGAGGGAGGAAGGATGAATATCGGATCAGGGAAGAATATATTTCAACTAAGGGAGTCATTTTAGGGTTTACAGGAGACTTGATTATATATGGGATTCCAGGTCAGAGGAGAGATCCCCCAGATTGTTCTCTGGACAGAGGAGAGGGTGCCTGAACCGGCCGTGTCCCATAACCATACTGATGTATATTTTGCTTATCACCATAGATCCTTCATCTGGCGAAGGAAGGCGATACAGACGGAGATCCACATTGGAGAACCGGACTGAGCCCCCCAAGGTCCAAATGAGGAGCAGAAGGAGGAAGAATATGAAAAAGGAAATCAGGACTTCGAGGAATGCTATCACCCACTGATACAAGGGAACGGATCTAATGAGAGTTTACCAAGGCCAGTTGGACTGGGACTGAACGAGGACATGATCTAACCAGATTCTCGGAATTTGGCCGGATTCTCTGAATGTGGCTGGCCCGAAGTCTTTCTGAAAAGCCATTGACTATGATACTGGGACTTGTTTCCTCTGCATATACTGTATTTTGGGGATCCAGTCTGTTTGGATACTCACCTTCCTGGACCTGGAGGGAGGGGGGAGGAACTTGAACTTCCCACAGGGCAGGAAACCCTGACTGCCCTAAGGGACGAAGAGGGAGGAGGAGAGGGAGTGGGGGGAGTGGGAGGGTGTTGGGAAGAGGGGCGGAAATGGAAACTTTTATAATTTAATAAAATTTACTTTAAAAAAAAAAAGCTAGTACTTTCACTGCCAGGTATGACAAATATCCTGTTTTATCTGCAAATTTTTTATTGTTATTCTTCAGCGTATTTTATAACCATATGCAGTTTCTCTTTAGGTGAAATTGGTTACCCTATTTCAATACTCCAGAGAATCTGTCTACAGCAATAGGTCTTTGATTTCTGTTTATAGAGGGAAACTATATATCTTTTGTAGAAGTTTGAGTTGTTTGGAGTTCCCATGAGTCACCTTTGAGTAACAACTCAATTAGATGTAACCAGTTTCCAGTACTGGAAGTTCATTTGGTGACAGGAGATATCCAGTTGGTTATCTGTATCCCCATTATTTGACAATTTCATGTAGATTGCCTTCAAATAAATATATATTTTAGGAAGTCTCTAGTGTATTAGGTTCCCAAACTCACCTCAAATGGCCTTTTACTTTTAGCTGTCTTTCCTCAATATTCCCTTCCTCACACAGCTACCCTCCTTTCCCTGATTGACCCTCACACTCCAATCTCCCAACACTTGTCCATCCATAAATATCTATTCAATTTCCTTTCTTTAAGAAGGTCTATTCATCCAATCCTAGTCCCTTACTCTTTACCTAACCTCTGTGTTTCTATGGATGGGAACTTAGTTATCATCTACTTAGTTGCTAATATACAGGTATAAATAAATGCACTCCATATTTTTCTTTTTGGGTCTCAGATACCACACTCCTAATGATATTTTCCAAGATTAAACCATTTACCTGTGAATTTCTTGATTTCATTTTTAATAGCCATGGAATATTCCACTTTGTAAATATACTGCATTTTATTTATCTATTTTTTTCTGTTGAGGGATATCTAGGCTGTTTCCAATTTCTAGCTATTATGAAGAAACAACAATGAACATAGTTGATAAAGTGTTTCTATTGTAGGGTGAAACAACATTTTTATATTTCCAAAAGTGGTAGAACTAGATCTTGATGTGAATCTAGTCCCATTTTCATGAGAAACCATCACGCTGATTTCTATTATGGCTGTATAAGTTTGCACTCCCACCAGCAAAAGATGAATGCTCATTCTCCTTGTTCCACATCCTTGTCAGCATGAACTGTCATTTGTGTTATTGATCTAAGCCATTCTGATGGTGATAAGATTATATCTCAAATAGTTCTGATTTATATTTCAATGATGACTAAGAATGTTGAATATTTTTTGAAGGTTTTTCAACCACTTTATTTTCCCCTTTTGAGAATTCTCTGTTTATATCTGTACTCCAATTTTAATTGAGCTGTTTGTTGTATTCTTATCTGTTTTTTTATTGTGTTCTTTATATATTTTGTGTATTAGACCTTTCCTGAGTATGTAGTTGTGTATTAGACCAATGCATAATGGTGGGATCCAAAGAAGGTGCCTCTTTTGTCAGACTCTATACTCTCTCCAGAGAACACAACTCCTTTTTTCCATGGAAACTACTCTTTTTTATTTTATTTTTATTTTTTTTTCATTTTTACATACCAATCCCAGGTCCAATTCCCTCCTCTCTTGCCATTCACTCTACCTTCCCCTCTACTTCACCCCATGCTGCACTTAAAGCTCACAAACAACTATCATATTTTCCATTTATACAAGTTCTATATGTAGAACTCTATCTCATTGATATTACAGATTTGATGCTTTCAAATAAACATTATAAAGGTAAAGTATATTTACAGTCACTTACACATGTATGTTTACTGCTTTTCATGACAGCAAGTACATGGAACTAGATTATATGTCATCAACATACACATGAAGGAATAATGAAATGTTATTGTAAATATATAATGTTGAATATAATGTGTTTTGAAATAGTTTTTACTAGACAAATATTTGTGACTTTCCTTTATGCTATAGAATATTTCTTTAGCTATACAAAGTTGTAATTGCATTTGTTTAGAAATGTAAGGATGTGTGTTTAATTATGTAAAGATGTGTTACATTTTTTTTCACATTGCCTGGCTGTGGGGTATGATTGGTCTAATAAAAGGTTAAATGGATAATAGTTAAGCAGAGAAAGAATAGGAGGGACTACTAGGCAGAGAATAAATTGGAGTCAAAATTCTGTCTCAAAAAGAAAAACTAGAAGGAGTAAGAGAAGAACAACACGGGATATAACCAGGGCAAGAATCCAGCCAGTTGCAAGACAGACAGGGAAAGAGCGAAAATAAGAAAGGTATAAGCCCCAAGGCAAAGGGCAGATTTAAAAAAATAGGTTAATTTAAATTCAAAGAGCTAGACAGAAATATGTCTAAGTAATAATAAATCTTTAATTCATGATTTGGGAGCTGGATTGTGGCCTAAAAAGCCAGGTAAAATAATAAAATTTTATTTAACTATAAATAAATTTCAAGCAAATTATCAATATTTTCTCATATACAGACCCTAGCCTCAAACTATTAGGTATTAGGTAAGTAAATAAGGATAAAAGACAGAAAACCAAAATGGGGGTCATGAGATTTGTAAAATGAGGCTTTACAAAAAAAAATATAACAATAAAACAAATTGGAAGAAGGAATATAGCTGAGGAAAAAGGCAAAGCATGGGTGTAGGAGCAAGGAGGGAGGAGGTAAATATCAGAAGTTAATTATGTATGTCAGAGATCCAAAAATACCTACCATCTATAGGTTCATACCCCATTTTTATTATTCTAATATGTAAGTTAAGTTAAAATTGGAAACAAAGAAATTTTTAAGTTTTTGCTAGTGTAGATTATACTTCATTTACTACTAAAATATACAATAGAACATGCTAAAATGATTCAATATGAAACCTTACTATTTATGCTTGAGGAATCAGAATCAATGCTGTTTAGTTTCTAACTAAAACTATTTTTAAGGTCTTGAATTTGCTTCACATTCCATAGTCGAGTAAAAAAAGGTCCCAAATTAACAAATTTATCTATTACATATATCTAAAACCAGGAATCAAAAATTAAGATTTTTGGGGAGAGCTTTGGGGGAGTGGGATGATTGAGATAAAGGAAGGGCGGATATGGGAGCAGGGAAGAAGATATCTTAATTAACAAAGCCATTTTAGGGTTTGCAAGAGACTTGGTTCTAGAGGGGTTTCCAGGTAACCAAGGGGATGTCCCCAGCTAGGTCCTTGGGCAGTAGAGGAGTGGGTACCAGAACTGGCCTTGTCCCATAGCCACATTGATGAATGTCTTGAGTATCACCATAGTTAGAACCTTCATCAGGCGATGGATGAAGATAGAGACAGAGACCCACATTGGAGCACTGAACTGAGTTCCCAAGATCCAGTTGAAGAGCAGAAAGAGGGAGAAGATGAGCAAGGAAGTCAGGACTGCAAGGGGTTCATCCACCCACTGAGACGGTGTAACTCATCTAAAGGGAGTTCACCAAGGCCAGCAGGACTGGGACTGAACGAGCATGTGATCAAACCGAACTCTCTGAATATGGCTGACAATGGGAGCTGACTGAGAAGCCAATGATAATGGCACTGGAATTTGATTCTACTGCATGTACTAGCTTTTTGGGATCCTAGTCTGTTTAAATGCACACCTTCCTAGACCTGGATGGAGGGGAGAGGGCCTTGGACTTCCCACAGAACAGGGTAACCTGCCCTCTCTTAGTACTGGAGGGGGCAGGGGATGGTGAGTAGGGGAGGGTGAGTGGGGGAGTGGAAGGCAAATGGGAGGAGGGGGGAAGGTGGAAATTTTGAATGGTATTATTTATAAAGCAAAAAATAAAATTAAAAAAAATGTTTGAAAAATAAGAATTTTCAACATGTATCTATGCAGATTTATACTCTGAATAAAATTTGGAATTTAAATAAATAAATAAATAAATAATTAAATGTTTTGACTTTTATTTGGATCTTGTTCTCTCAGATATCTCACAGAAACCATGAATTCAGACATTTATTTGTTTTACAAAATTCCTAAATTAAGCCTACACAATATGCCATTTAGGGAGAAAATATTTTATGAATCTCAGAGTGAGCTGTCAATATGTATTGAATGTTCTAGAGTCTTGATCCAAACTCTAGAGCCTTCAGAATGGTAAGCAACAAATTTCAGAAAGTTCTATTGCTTGATGGTCATGTTTAGTTATTTCTTATGAAATCAAAAATTTCTTGTATATGTATTTGTGTGTGTGTGTGTGTGTGTGTGTGTATGTATGTATGTATATATGGTGTAGCAATCTGTAGGGTTTCAACTTTTATGAATTAGCACCTGTCTTGAGGAGGGAGTTTTGATTTCACAGATGTAATTGAATAAATGCTGATTTCCTATGGTACTCTTTCTCTATCTTTCTGTAAATATGTTATAATCTCATTGATTCACAAAAAAGAAAACAAAATAAGTAATTTCTAAATTCTGTTACAATTAAATCCTATATGTCTTAAATGACTTCTTTAGGTAGAATCCTGTAAATTCTACACTATTTTAGTTAAGCTATGCCATATAATTTTCTTTTTATTTAAGTTCTATGTTTCTACAGAGTGTTATATTCTTAAATTATGTTATCTTGTATTGTTATTCTTTGGTGTAGGCAGTGGAGATTAGAAGCATTTACAACAGATCTACATTCTATCATTTCCATTTTCAGTACCAAAGATAGTTTATTTACTCATTAATTCACTCAACATTTACTAAATGTGGCTAGAAGACTCTGTTAGCTACTAGACTATTTGCTATAGCTAAAGCAGTAGGTACTAGTAAAGAAATCCTGTTTTAATGGGTCAGTTTCTGAAGGCATATGTCACAAACAATCCCACACAAGTTTGGAATTATGATTAATAGAATGGTTATTTATTCAAGAGGAAACACAGATCACCATCCTGGACAACAGCCCCTCTGCTCAATAAGGAAAGGAGTCTAGGAGCCGGAAGCAGAGCCAGAAGCCAGAGAGAAAATGGAGGGCAGCCGCTGCTTTTTTAAAGAGAGAGAGAGACCACGCCCCAGTGGACTTGTATCTCAGCAGCTATTGGCTGAAGGAGCAGAAGGAGCTCTCGCAGCACCTCCCCCTTTTGTTTAGATAAGAGAGTTCTAAGCCTATTATGAAATTATATACAATAAGTATAAATATCCTATTCTAACTAGCTTAAATCTTGTACAATAAATAACTTGGCCAAGTCATAAGAGGAAAGTAACTACATTTATACAATCTTCAACCCCATCGAAGATCAGAGAAGGGAAATAATGTTACCTGAGGAATTAGGAAGTGCAATCAAACAACTTCCAGAACATGATACAAATCACAGAGACAACTGGCTACATGGGAAACCACCCAAAGTCAGGTTTGCAGCATTGAAGCAACCAACTTTGGCTAAGGCCTAACATAACTGACATATAATTTTCAAAGGCAAGTAATTTTCCAAAACTATCTTACTCTGTCATGGCAGGATATGACATCCCTGTTTTATCCATTTACGGATACTCTGTATCTTTGTCAGTAGTTTAGGTATGGGCATTTCTTTACTCAAAGACCAGTTCTGCCAAGAAGAAAGGCTCTAGGTGAAGTGTCTTTGGTGCCCAACATTCTCTCGGGAATAGATCGCTGTTGCCAGGAGAAATTGTGTCTCACTACCACAAAGATTAAAGGCCATTTTCTACAGCTCTTTGAAGAGGCTGAAGATTATCTATCTATACTGAATATAATTTCTATGTATCTAAAGAACCTGATTAGTCTAATTATAAATGACAAACATAGATGACTTTTGATCTCTATAATTCTCAATACCTCTCTAACTTAAAGACTAAGACAATAAACAACTGTGCAATAAATGAGGACAATATGACCTCCAAATATAAACAATGTACAAGTATACATTGCAATATGGTAAATATATATCAATACATAAACAATATATAAGTATGTTAATCAGAGGTAGAAATGTATAATAAAATATGGTAAATATACATATATCAATACTATATATATATATATATCCATACATAAAAATGTTTTAAACAGAGGTAGAAGCATGCATACATACAATAGTCAATATATTTTAACTTTGTATCAATATACAATAATGAATACCAATATATTTGTCTAAAAACAATAACCCACAAGTACCAATCTATTTTCCCATTATCCAATTATCATGCTTTTTTTTTTTCTAAAAAGTCCCTGAGCTTATAAAATTCCTCCCCCAACCCTCACCCGTATACTAATTATAATAAACCCCTAAATGATGTCCCTAAACCCAAGGACAAACTTCACTGGGAGAGGGGAAGTCGTCCTCTAAAATTTCATCCAGCTGTCATGGGGCCAATGTTCTTTCTGGGGGATCATGAAGAAGCTATTCTTTTCCAAGCTTTCTCAAGCTTTCTGCTTCCCAGAATATTCCTATTCTCTTTGCTCCATCTCTTTTTCCTGGCCTGGCTAGCCCAGTTGGTAGAGCGTGAGACTCTTAATCTCAGGGTCGTGGTTTCGGGCACCAAGTTTGGCGCCAGATGAAGGTGTAAGTCATAAGCAATCCCACACCAGTTTGGAATTATAATTAATAGCCTGGTTATTTATTCAAAGGGGAAAAACTTACAGATCACCATCCCAGACATCAGCCCCTCTGCGTGATCAGGAAAGTAGTCTAGGAGCCAGAAGCAGAGCCAGGAGCCAGAGAGAGAATGGAGGGCAGCCACT
The DNA here is from genome assembly GCF_982192425.1 of Myodes glareolus. Lineage (NCBI taxonomy): Eukaryota > Metazoa > Chordata > Mammalia > Rodentia > Cricetidae > Myodes > Myodes glareolus. The sequence continues at coordinate 10,934,774 of NC_142053.1, read as the reverse complement.
GCTTTTTTAAAAAGAGAGAGACCACACCCCAATGGGTTGGTATCTCAGTGGCTATTTCCTGAAGGAGCAGAAGGAGTTCCCACTGCAAGGTTCTAGTGAAATGAGTCTTAGACATTCTTAATTAGTGAATGGCATGTGATATAGAGAAAAATAAAGTTAAGTGAGGTGAGAAGAGAGAAACAAAGTCAATATATCGGAAAAGATTCACTGAAAGATGACATTGTTCTATATATTTATCCTCCACCTGACTCTAGACTGCAGAAATGATAGTAAGTCATAAAGTCATTAAAAATATAGGCATTCTGACACCAAAAATGCCATTATGTAAGTGGTGTTAATCTTCTCTAGAAGATATTTTTATAATATAATTTTTTCTGACATTTATATTATTATTTCTCAGCTTGCTTCTCCCTTTTCAAAAAGGTCAAGTGTTGCTGGTGGCCAATGCTTTACTTCCCTATGTTTTTCCTTGCCCTTATTGACATGCTTTTATGACATATACTTTGTCTTAGTAACTCCTTTTCAAGTTTTTAAAACATCTTTCAGTTAGGACCAAACAAAATGTGTTTCAGGGAAGGCCTGCATATTTGCTCCAGCCACCCAGAACCAAAATAATCACACAGATACTGTATTAATTAAATCACTGCTTGGTCCATAAACTCTAACTTCTTATTGCCTAACTCTTACATCCTAATTTAACCGATTTCTTTTAATCTGTGTATCACCATAAGTTTGTGGCCTACTAGCAAAGTTCCAGCACATCTAACTCTGGTTGCAGATCCACGGCGTCTCCCTGACTCTGTCCTTCTTCCTCCCAGCATAAAGCCTAGCTTTCCCCACCTTGTTCTGTTCTTCCCTGTCACTGGCTCAAAGCAATTCTTTATTCATTAACCAATAGAAGCTACACATAGACAGAAGGACATCCCATACCAAAAATGAAATAGAAAAATTGACTGGGTTCATTTTTAACTGTTTATAGAAATCAGTAGAGAACTTCTTGGTTTCACAGGCTCAGTCTCTCCTGAAGCACCTTAGATCTTACTAAGAAATGTACCTTTGTGTTGTATTTCTCTAAGTTTTTCCATATAAGCTTCAATCCATAATGCTTTTCTTTCCTAATTTCTTCATTTGCTCCTCAAATAATTATATTAAAAATCCCTTCACATCTTGATATTTCTTTAGTAACAAAATAGTTTTCCCATAGAAAGCTTAGAACTGGCATCCTTCCTCTCAAATTCTTATAAATTATTAACAATATAGATGTGGAAGGTGAATTTGCATTCATTGTTTTTCATTTTCTTTGTTAAATGTTAATGGTGATTACAAGAGAAATTTAAAATTGTCTTTTAGGCAAGTGCTGTACAATTGAGCTACAATCAAAGACTTTTTTAAAATTATTTACTTTTATTTGGGTGTGTGTGTAAGTGTGAAAGTATACTTGTACACTTTTAACTGCTGAGGCCAAAAGAGGTCATCAAATAACCTGGAGATGAAGATATAGATAGTTCTGACCACCCCCATGTTAATGCTACCAACATAATCCGCCTAATGGTTTTACCAGCTAGGTCTTCGCTTCCAATTTTCTCTAACTTTTCTTAATTTCTACTTTTCAAAAGGTGCCCTTAGTTTCCCACAACATGTACAGTTTTATTCAATAGAAGTTTAATTAGCAAAGATACTAGTGACAATCAAAATTGATGAGACTTGTTGATAAATATACATACCCTGTAATGACATATCTTTGCAAATGTCATTCCTGAAAATACACATAAGAAGAAAATTACATCTATATTGAGTTAATTAAAACATTATATGGACTGAGCTGTATTCAACAGTTTTTCATTAAAGCGTATTAATTTTGTGGGTATCGGGAAGGGTACAATTCATTAGAGTTCCTTAGGCAAGGAAATAGAAGGGAGAAATACGATTATATTCTTAAATATAAAAGAATAATGTGACAATATTTTTATATGTAGATAGCTCCACTGCTGTGGGTATTACTGAGTGTTTTCTATAGGAATACAACTGCCAGAATTACTTCATATATATTTAAATATATTTGTTATAATATCTTACAAGACATAAGATGTCTGGCTAGTTTGACAATGACTGCATTCTGGCAGAAAGACCAAAAATTAATTTAATATGTAATCCATAAGGCTGGATGTTTTAATTGGTCTTCATTATATGTTAGACTCCCACAGAAGTAAGTTCTAATATCAATGAAAGAATGTCTTATCAGCAGAATAGATGAAGTTGTCAGTAAGATTGAAGTCAAGCATGCAAAAATCTAAAGCTTCTTCCTTCCATGTTCTTTCAACCAAGATGAGTCTCAAGATTTCAAATGATCTAGTCAATAATGTTCCCTAACAAATATGCCTGAATTTTTGGGTTTTAATTGAATGTAGATGTGGTCAACTTGAAAGCAAAGATTAACCATCACACCATATTTCAAAGGCTTTTATTTTAATGTATACCTATTTTACAATTCATGAGAACCACTTCTTAGTTATAAGAGGAAGCATTACCAAAGTATAAATATTGATTATGCTGAAAATTTTAGTTAAAAGCTATTAATGATTAACTATTTTAATATGAGTATTCCCTATTTGTATTTTTTTAAAATATTTAAATACAGTGCAAAGCAGACTGTACGCTTTGGAACTGTCTACTGTGTTGATTAAAAACATATAAATTGTAGATTCACATTATAATTACTAAAAACGAAGTCAAGTTAAAAGAACAACTCTTTTCTAGTTTCCAATGAAATTCTAAGGCACAAAATATTTTTAAAATAAGTATTTTTTTAAATGGAGAACTTTAATTTTTCGCCTGAACTTCTACTATACCTACTCCTACCACCTTATTTCCTTCAAATTTGTATCCTCTATTTATATATTCTATATAAATCAAATATGGGCTATCCATGTAATTATGGGTGTGGACCATAGACTGAAAACAATTGATTAAAATATATATCTGTGCTTTCTGCTTGATTTTTTTAAAACATACAACATAATAAAATTAAGTTGAAGACTTTATTAAGTCTTTTCTTAGTCTATATATCTCACAATGATCTTAATTCTTAGAAATATAGAATTATCTATCCTATTGTAATAATCTAAGTATTATTGCATATTGTATAAGTAATCATTGTATAAATTTATAGAATGTACTTGTCAAAACTTTCTATTAATCTTGAAGTATCTGCATAGTTAAAACTGTGAAGGCAAGAGTTTTAAGAGTATGCACTGAGTAAAACTAACTTATTTAAATCAACTAGCTCATTATATATATATATATATGTATATATATATACATACATACGTGTGTGTGTGTGTGTGTGTCTTCATTCTATGGATGTGAAAGGTTGCTATGCTAAAGGTTCAGATAAGAAATGACAGAATTTGGAAAAAAAGTCTCATAAGAACTGATTCCATATATATGCTAACCCTTTCATTGATTAATAATATGATAACAACACTATGAATTGGTAGGATGTAAGAAAATAGGACATGTAGTAAGAGCCTGCTCATTTGTTTCTGGCTGCTCAGCCACAAAATAACCAAACAGAAATCACATTATTTGCAATACTGTTTGGTCAATAGCTTAAGCGTATTTCTGGCTAATTAACATCTTGAATTAACCTATCTCAATTAATGTATGTATTGTCATGAGGCTGTGTCTTACTGGGTAAAGTTCTATCATGTGTCCCTGGTGGGCTACAAGGCTTCTCACTGACTCCACCTTCTTTCTTCCAACATTCGGTTTAGTTTTCCCTGCCTACCTCTGTTCTGCCCTGACCAGGCCTAAGACAGTTTCTTTATTAACTAATGGTATTCACAACATACAGGGGTAATCACACTTCACCTACTCTTTTCTGTTTAAATAATAAGGAAGTTTTTAACTTTAACATATTAAAATTACAAATAACAAAATAGTTATCAAGAAAGAATATAAGTTCTATGTTATCTTTCATTACAACTAAGGAAAACTATAACTGTATATTATTCAACTCATTCAAAGACTCCAGAAGAATATAATATTACCCAAGTTAGCAGTAAGTACATGATAAGCAACTTCCAAAACTCTAGAAATGACAGATGCATGTTGCTTCCTGGACAGCCACCCAAAGTTTTTCTGTACCATTGGGGCATTCATCTTCAGCCTACATGCCCATAGTATCCAGCATACATTTCCATGAAACAGGAACTTTCAAAGACAGTTCTACCTATATTGGCAGCTTATCAGTCACTTTCTTCTGTGTCCTATAGAATTTCTGGCAGACTCTTTAATAAAACAGGAACCACAGAGGACCATCTCACCTCTTTTAGGCAAGTTGGGCAGTCATCTATCCATGGGCCATGCATGTTCAGCTCACTCAGTATAACAGCAAGCAGTCCAGATAACAGCAGTTTCTTGCCCAATGGCTAACAAACTCCATAAGCAAACTCTTCAATGCCCATCTTCCACTTGAAATATTTGATGCTGCCAGGAGCAGATACGTCTCATTATCATGAAAATTCCTAAGTTCTTAAAACATTTTAAATGCCATATTCTCTAGTTCTCGAAAGGTTTAAAGAATGCCCATCTAATTGAAATATATCTCTATATATCAGGATAAACTAACATGACTGCAAGTTTGACTGTTATAGATGACTATCTATTAAGCTGTACTAATTAATTATACATTATAGGCTTTGAGTTTTTATATTTTATTAGATTTATAAAAATACCAATACAAGTTCCTACTCTCTCCCTGTCTCCCATGCCCTCCACACACCCAAACACCATACCACCATCTAATCATCAGAGAGGATAAGGTATATTTTCTTGTGGAAGGTCCAAGTCCCTCCCTACTATATCTAGGCTGAGCAAGGTATACATCTAAAGAGAATAGGATCCCCAAAATCCAGTATATACAGGTGGAATAAATCCTGGGACAACTACCAGTGTCTGTGTTACTGGGGTTATATTTAGGAAGTGGTCTTTAGTGCCCCTGCACTGAAGACTACTTCCCACTTTCTCTTCTATCAGGTTCAGTGTGGGAAGATTTACATTGAGGTTTTCAATCTATTTGGACTTGAGTTTGGTGCATTGGCTATAGATATGGATCTATTTTCATTCTTCTACATGTTGACATCCAGTTATGCCAGCACCATTTGCTAAAGACACTTTCTTTTTTCCATTGTATAATTTTAGCTTCTTTGTCAAAAATCATGTGTTTATATGTGTGCTGCTTATTATCTTGGTCTTTTTTTTCAATTCCATTAGTCAACATCTCTGCTTTTATGCCAATACCAAGCTGTTTGCATTACTGTAGTTGTGTAATAGAGCTTGATGTCAGGGATGGTGATATCTCCAAAAGTTCCTTTATTTTATAGGATTATTTTAGCTCTCCCTGATTTTTATTTTTTTTTTCATATGAAGTTGATTATACTTTCATGGTCTGTGAAGAATAATGTTGAGATTTTGATGGGTATTGCATTGAATCTATAGATTGTTCTTCGTAGGATTTGCATTTTTACTATGTTGGATCCTACCTTTCCAAGAGCATGGGAGATCTTTTAGTTTCTAGTATATTCTTCATTTTTTTCTTCAAAGTCTTAAAGTTCTTAACAAATTGGTCTTTCACTTCTTTGGTTATAGAAAGTTCAAATTGAACTATAAATGAAATGTTAAACAAACAGAAAGTGGTGGAAAACGACCCCAGAAAAAGAATACTTAATGCTTTATTAACCTAGAATTTTCTTAATGCTAATGAGAAAGGGACAACAGCAGCAGAGACACATTGGATAACAGAGGATAATAGAAAGTCATGTGAATTAAATCAGCCAGTTTATTTCAAGGGTTTGCTGACGTAACAATGGAAGCCAGAAGATGTGCTGCATTGGGGAAGGGGTTTTGCTCTTGGTTCCACAGGAGAAGAAAAACTATAGGTACCATCAAAATGAATAAAGAGTCAGTTTTTAAAAAAAAGAAGCCTCTGGAAAAAGAGAAATGACAGCTCATACACAATGATGACAGCCATATAAGTGGTAAGGAAAGCATATAATGTTGGGGCAGAAAAATATTCATCTTCAAAATTTCAAGAGACCCTGGGTGTTTTGATGATAACAGAAGGAAAAATAACTAATAAGGTTCAACAAGAAAAATAAATAAGACTTGTAAGTACAGGTGATAAAGCATACACATTTACTTATATGTGTGTATATATATACATCTTTATATATGTTTATGAATATATAAAGCTGGCTTTGGAGTTGGACACTGGCTCTGTACATATTTACATTCAAGCATGTTGTTAAAATAAAAATTCAGATTTTCTGTCTCATGTCATGAGCCAAGATATGGGACAGAAAGAAAAAAAATTAGAAAAAAATTTACTTTTCTTCATATGTATTTTTGTCTCTATCCCATCTTTCATTGAATATACATGTCTGCATATGTCTATATAAATAGTGTTGAAGTTTTCCACAGATGAATAATTAATTTTTTGCAGTAATCTTCAAAGTTTCCAGGAAGAAGATGGGGTCCCACAACAACAACTTCACCTGGTTTATATGATGTCATGATGCTGATAGTGCTGCAATAAGATCTTTTTTGGGTACCAGCTACTGAAGATGGTACCAACTTGGTTAGCTAAAATGGTGTACTTTTTTACAATGTTCCAGTCAGAATTCCAAATAGGAACCTCAGAAAAGCCCTACTCAGTGACTATTTGCGATTATACCAGACACTAATCTTGGAACATAGACATCATTTTACTTTCATAGGATCCCATAGAAATAACATTGCCCCTATTATAGCTGGAAGTAATTCTAGAAGATGAGGTCCACTCTCCCAACAAAGTTTGTCCTCAGGTTTAGAGATATCATTTAGGAGTTGAATATAACTAGTATAGGTTTGGGATTTGGGGGAAGTTATATAGGCTTAAGAATCTCTTTGGGAAAAAAGAGAAAATTGTATGGGATAATAGATTAGTGTAAGTTTACTCACACTAATAATAATAGTGAGTAGTAGAGTGAATATTTGTGAGTTATTATTTATAAGCAATTACAATGATGTAGATTCTTGTCTATTGATACAAAGTTAAATTATATTGAATATTGTATGCATCCATGCTTCTACCTCTGCTTAAATCATTTTTTATTTATTTATAAAAGTTTATTAATTTATAAAAGTTTATTAATTTATAAAAGTTTCCATTTCCGCCCCTCCTCCCAACACCCTCCCAATCCCCCCACTCCCTCTCCTCCTCCCTCTCCATCCCTAAGAGCAGTCAGGGTTTCCTGCCCTGTGGGAAGTTCAAGTACCTCCCACCCTCCCTCCAGGTCCAGGAAGGTGAGCATCCAAACAGACTGGATCCCAAAAATCCAGTATATGCAGAGGAAACAAGTCCCAGTGTCATTGTCAATGGCTTTTCAGAAAGACCCCGTGCCAGCCACCTTCAGAGAATCCGGCCACATTCATAGAATCTGGTTGGATCACGAGCTCGTTCAGTCCCAGTCCAACTGGCCTTGGTGAACTCTCAATTGATCCGTCCCCTTGTATCAGTGGGTGAATGCACTCCTCATGGGCCTGCCTTTCTTGTTCATGTTCTCCCTCCTTCTGCTCCTCATTTAGACCTTGGTTACTCAGTCCAGTGCTCCAATGTAGGTCTCTGTCTCAATCTCCATCCATCGCCAGATGAAGGTTCTATGGTGATATGCAAAATATTCATAAGTATGTTTATAGGCCAAGGCCGGTTCAGGCACCCTCCCCTCTGTCCAGAGAGCAATCTGGGTATCTCTCCTTGGACCTGGGATTCCCTTTATAATCAAGTCTCTTGGAAACCCTAAATTGACCCCCTTAGTTGAGATATATACTTCCCTGATCCCATATCCATCCTTCCTCCCTCCCCCCATCCCAATCACCCGAGCTTTCCCCATTCCTCCCCTACTCCCTTCTCTCTAACCCTCTCCCCTTCCAACAACCCCCCCCATGCTCCCGAGGTTGTCTGGCACTCTTGTCTATTTCCAATCTCCAGGAGGATAACTACATGATTTTCTTCAGGTTCACCTTCTTATTAGCTTCTCTAGGATCACGAATAATAGACTCAAAGACCTTTAATTATGGCTAGAATCCACATATGGGTGAGAACATACCATATTCCTCTTTTTGGGTCTGGGTTACCTCACTCAGTAAAGCGTTTTCTATGTCCATCCATTTGCATGAAAAATTCAAGATGTCATTATTTTTTACCGCAGAGTAAAACTCTAATGTATATATATTCCACACCTTCTTTAACCATTCTTCTATTGAGGGGCACCTAGGTTGTTTCCAGGTTCTGGCTATTACAAATAGTGCAGCTATGAACATAGTTGAACAAATGCTTTTGTGGTATGATAGGGCATCTCTTGGATATATTCCCAAGAGTGGAATTGCTGGGTCTTGAGGCAGGTTGACTCCCAGTTTCCTGAGGAACTGCCACACTGATTTCCACAGTGGCTGCACCAGTTTGCATTCCCACCAACAATGAGTGAGAGTTCCCTTCTCTCCACATCCTCTCCAGCATAGGCTATCGTTGGTGTTTTTGACTTTAGCTAATCTGACCGGTGTAAAATGGTATCTCATAAATGTTTTGATTTGCATTTCCCTGATCAGTAAGGATGTTGAGCATGACCTTAAGTGTCTTTTGGCCATTCAAAGTTCATCTGTTGTGAATTCTCTGTTCAGATCAGCACCCCATTTTTAATTGGGTTAATTAGAGTTTTAGTGTCTAGTTTCTTGAGTTCTTTGTATATTTTGGAGATCAGGCCTTTGTTTGATGAGGGGTTGGTGAAGATCTTCTCCCAGTCAGAAGGTAACCTTTTTGTCTTACTGACAGTGTCCTTTGATTTACAGAAGCTTCTCAGTTTCAGGAGGTCCCATTTATTCATTGATTCTATTATTGTCTGTGCTACTGGGGTTCTACCTAGGAAGTGATCTCCTGTGCCTATGTCTTGTAGACTACTTCCCAATTTCTGTTCTATCAGGTTCAAAGTGGTCAGATTAATATTGAGGTCATTAATCCATTTGGACTTGATTTTTGTGCATGGTGATAGATATGGATCTACATTCATTCTTCTACAGGTTGACATCCAGTTATTACAGCACCATTTGTTAAAAATGCTTTCCTTCTTCTATTGCATACCTTTATCTCCCTTGTCGGAAATCAAGTGTTCATAGGTTTGTGGGTTAATATCTGGGTCTTCTATTCAATTCCATAGGTCGACTTCTCTGTTCTTATGCCAGTACCAAGCTGTTTTCAATACTGTAGCTGTGTAATAGAGTTTGAAGTCATGGATGGTTATACCTCCAGAAGTTCCTTTATTATATAAGATTGTTTTGGCTATCCTAGGTTTTTTGTTTTTCCATATAAAATTGATTATTTTTCTCTCAAGGTCTGTGAAGAATTTCTCTGGGATTTTGAGGGGATTGCATTGAATCTAAGGATTGCTTTTGGTTGAATTGCCATTTTTACTATATTGATCCTCCCAAACCAAGAGCAAGGGAGATCTTTCCATTTTCTGGTATCCTCCTCAATTTCTTTTTTCAAAGACTTAAAGTTCTTGTCAAATAGGTCTTTCACTTCCTTGGTCAGAGTTATCCCAAGATATTTTATGCTATTTGTGGCTATCGTGAAAGGGGAAGTTTCTCTGATTTCGCGCCCTGCTTCTTTATCCTTTGTGTATAGGAGGGCAACTGATTTTTTGGAGTTGATCTTGTATCCTGCCACATTACTAAAGGTGTTTATCAGCTGTAGTAGTTCTTTGGTAGAGTTTTTGGGGTCACTCATGTATACTATCATATCGTCTGCAAATAACCAGAGTTTAACTTCTTCCTTTCCAATTCGAATCCACTTGATCCCCTTATGATGTCGTATTGCTATTGCTAGAAATTGAAGCACTATATTTAAGAGGTATGGGGAGAGTGGACAGTCTTGTCATGTTCCTGATTTCAATGGAATGGCTTTGAGTTTCTCTCCATTCAGTTTGATGTTAGCTGTCGGCTTGCTGTAAATTGCTTTTATTATATTTAGGTATGATTCTTGTATCCCCAATCCCTTCAACACCTTTATCATAAAGGGATGTTGAATTTTGTCAAATGCTTTTTCAGGATCTAGTGAAATGATGATATGTTTTTTCTTCTTTCAGTTTATTTATATGATGGATTACATTGAGAGATTTCTGTAAGTTGAACCAGCCCTGCATCTCTGAGATGAAGCCTACTTGATCATAATGGATAATTTTTCTAATGTGTTCTTGGATTCGGTTTCCCAGTATTTAATTAGAATTTTTGCATCGATGTTCATGAGTGAGATTGGCCCATAATTCTCTTTCTTGGTTGTGTCTTTATGTGGTTTTGGGATCACGGTAACTGTAGCTTCATAAAAAGAGTTTGACAATGACTCTTCTGTTTCTATATTGTGAAATACCTTAAGGAGTATAGGTATCAGCTCTTCTTGGAAGTTCTGGTAGAATTCTGCATTGAAACCATCTGGCCCTCGGAGTTTTTTAGTCGGGAGGTTTTTGATAACAGTTTCTAATTCTTCGTGATTAACAGGTCTATTTAGATTGTTTGCCTGGTCTTGATTTAACTTTGGCAAATGGTATTTATCTAAAAACCAATCCATTTCTTGTACATTTTCCAACTTTGTGGCATATAAACTTTCGTAGTAAGATCTAATGATTCTCTGAATTTCCTCTGTGTCTGTGGTAATGTCCCCCTTTTCATTTCTGATCTTATTAATTTGAGTGTTCCCTCTCTGCCGTTTCATTAGTTTGGCTAGGGGTTTGTCAATCTTGTTGATTTTCTCCAAGAACCAACTTTTTGTTTTGTTGATTCTTTGGATTGTGTTCTGTGTTTCTATTTTGTTGGTTTTAGCCCTCAGTTTGATTATTTCCAGTCTTCTACTCATCCTGGGTGAGTCTGCTTCTTTTTTCCAGAGCTTTCAGGTGTGCTCTTAAGTCTCCAATGTGTGCTTTCTCCGTTTTCTTTAATTGGGCACTTAGTGCTATGAACTTTCCCCTTAGCACTGCTTTCTTTGTGTCCCATTGGTTTGAGTATGTTCTGTCTTTATTTTCATTAAATTCAAGGAAGACTTTCATTTCTTCCTTTATTTCTTCCTTGACCCAGGGATGATTCAGTAGTTGACTGTTCAACTTCTATGCATTTGTAGGCTTTCTGGTGTTCGAATTGTTATTGAATTCTAACTTTATTCCGTGGTGATCCGACAAGACACAGGTGTCTACTAATTTTATTTTTAATCTGTGGAAGTTTGCTTTGTTACCGAGTATGTGGTCAATTTTTGAAAAGGTTCCATGAGCTGCAGAGAAAAAGGTATATTCTTTCCTATTTGGGTGGAATGTTCTATAGATATCTGTTAAGTACATTTGATTCATTACCTCTAGTATTTCTCTTATTTCTCTTCTGATTGATTTTAGTTTGAAGTCAATTTTGTTAGATATTAGAATGGCCACACCTGCTTGTTTCTTAGGTCCGTTTGCTTGGAAAACCTTTTCCCAACCTTTTACTCTGAGTAGATGTCTGTCTTTGTGGTTGAGGTGTGTTTCTTGTAAACAGCAGAATGTTGGATCCTGTTTTCGTATCCATTCTCTTAGTCTGTACCTTTTTATTTGTGAGTTGAGTCCATTAATATTAAGTGATATTAATGACCAGTGGTTGTTGATTCCTTTTATTATTTGTGTGTGTGTGTATGTGTGTGTGTGTATGTGTGTGTGTGTGTGTAATAGAGTTTGTTTGTTTCTCTTCTTTGAGTTGTGGTTGTGCAGGGTCGCTAGATGTCTGGGTTGTTGTAGGCAGTGTTGGCAATGTTGGATTCCTTGGGTTGCTATTTTCCTTCAATTACTTTCTGAAAGGCTGGATTTGTGGCTATGAATTGTTTAAATTTATTTTTATCCTGGAATATTTTGTTTTCTCCGTTGATAGTGAATGATACTTTGGCTGGGTATAGTAGTCTGGGTTTGCATCCATGTTCTCTTAGTTTTTGCAGTACCTCTTTCCAGGACCTTCTGGCTTTCATGGTTTTCATAGAGAAGTCTGGTGTGAGCCTGATAGGTTTACCTTTATAAGTTATTTGACCTTTTTCCTTTGCATTTCTTAACATTCTTTCTTTAATCTGTATGTTTTGTGTTTTGATTTTTATATGGCGAGGGGATGTTTTTCTTTGATCCAGTCTATTCGGTGTTCTGTATGCTTCTTGAACCTTCATAGGAATATTGTTCTTTAGGTTGGGAAAGTTTTCTTCTATAATTTTGTTGAATATGTTTTCTGGGCCTCTGATTTGCAATTCTTCTCCTTCTTCAATCTCTGTTATTCTTAGATTTGGTTTTTTTATTGTGTCCCAGACTTCTTGAATGTTTTGTGAAGAGAATTTGTTGGATTTGCCATTTTCTTTGATCAGAGCATTTATTTTCTCTATGGTATCTTCAGAATCTGAGATTCGTTCTTCTTTCTCTTGTATTCTATTGGTTATGCTTGATTCTGTAGTCTCCGTTCGTTTACCTAGGTTTTCCATATCCAGCCAGTTCTTGGTTTGTGTTTTCTTCATTGCCTCCATTTCAGTTTTCAATTCTTGCATTGTTTCCTTTACCTGTTTGATTGGTTTTTTTTGTTTGTTTGTTTTTTGTTTTGTTTTGTTTTTTGGGTTTTCCAGGGTATCATTCACGGATTTACTCATTTCTTCAAACTTTTTGTTACACTTCTCATCCATTTCTTTACTCATTTCTTCCAACTTTTTGCTATACTTCTCATCCAATTCTTTAAGGGAGTTATTCATATCCTGTTTAAGGGAGTGTATTTCTTTCATAATGGCCCCTTTTTCCTCTTCTGGATTAAGGTGTTCAATTCCTTGTACTGTAGGGTCATTAGGATCTGGTGTTTTCATGTTGTTTTTCAGATTGTTGGAGGAGGTCTTGCCTTGGCATCTGCCCATCTCTTTCTTCAAATGCTCTCTATTGGATCTTCTGGTAACAAGTCAGGTTCCCTTGTTGGGCAGGGACTTCACTGACAGAAGGTCTACCTTTCCTCAGGCAGGCTATTGAAACACAGGCACTCCCTCTGGTTGCACCTACATCCCAAGTCCAGTGCGCAAGGCAGCTGAGCTGGGGAAATTTTATGGCCCCAGGGGGAAGGGAGAAATATAGGAAGGTGTACCTGGATGGAAGCTCAGATGGCAGGTGGGAGAGCTTAGCAGTGTGAAGCCACCACTGCAGATTGACCTGGGAATCTAGGGGGTCGGGGAAAGTCTGACCTCTTCCTCGCTGGTCTCCTGATGCAGGCCAGAAGCAAACTCACCCCTCCGATGACTGTCTGCTAGAAGTCAATGCCCCTTGCTGGTCAGGAATGTCGCTGAGCTGACACTGCTTAAATCATTTTTATATATTGATATATATATATATGTGTGTGTCATATTGCAATGTAAATTTCTACCTCCGATCAAGATACTTATACATTGTTTACATTTTGAGGTCATTGTACTCACTTGTTGCACAGTTGTTTATTGTATAATATTCTAATATGAAGTCTCAGTCTTTAAGCTATATAGGTATTAAGAGTTATATATCAATAGTCATCTATGCTTGTCATACTTATATTTAGATTATTCAGGTTCTTTAGATATATAGAGATTCTGCATATATAAGTAATCTTCAACTACTTTAAGGAGCCGTAGAATATGTCATTTAAATAAATTAGGGTTCTGTTGAAGTGAGGCAAGATTGCTCCTGGCAGCACTGATCTATTTCTGAGAGAATGTTGAACACTGAAGACACTCCACTTGGAGCTTGTTTTCTTCTTGGCAAAACTGGCCTTTGGTCAAAGAACTGCCCATGCCTCAACCAGTGACAGTGTACATAGTATCTGGAAATAGATAATCAGGATTTTCAAATATTGCCTAGAGAGTGTAAGACAGTTTTGAAAAATGTTCTGTCTCTAAAAATGGTCTGTCAGTTATTCTAGGACTTAGCCAAAGTTGCAAATGAGACTTTGGGTGATTGCCCAAGTAGCCTGTTGTCTCTGTCATTTGTTGCACATTTTGGACGTTGCTTGATTGTCCTTCCTACTTATCCAAGTAATACTAGTTTTCCTTTCAGATCTTTGATGGGTTTGAAGACTAGATATTTGTAGTTACTTTTCTCTCATGACTTGTCCAATTACTGTTTATACATATACAAGACTTAATCCAGTTGCTATAGGAAAATTATTGAATGTGTTTGTTCTTATTGTATATACTTTAGTATGAGGCTTAGTTGTTGTCTTCCGCACTTTTCTTGGACACCCGAACCTCGAAACAGGCGCGCGCTTTCCTGACCCGAGCCCACGAGAACGGACAATTGTCCTAGGGGTTTGAACAGAGACGACACACACACAAAGAGACCTGGCTCATCTGCCGAGGAGCAGCGGCAAATGGCAGCTTTATTAAGCATCAGTCGGATATATATACTGTGGGGCAAAAGGACACCAGCCCCCACCAGGATCAACTAAAAAGGGAAGTCAGGGATCCACACCCAAGGTTGGAGAGCAGCAGATCAGAGAAAAGAGGAAGCCAGGTGGGCATGCTCAGGTTCAGGGAAGAGCTGACCCAGGAACCTTGCCTGCGGCGAGAACCTTGCTTGCAGGTGGAACTACCATAACAGTTAAGGGAGAGTTCTTTCTAAGCTACACCTTTGGGCCGTAGGCAAAACTGACAAAACAGGAGAAGGCAGTTCTATGCCATGCCTTCAAGCTGATGCAGTGGAACCAGGAAGCAGAACAGCCCTGCATAGCGTCTCAGGAAAAATGGGGAACCTGTGTACCTACAAGTCTCCCTTTAAATATATATAAAATATGATGACTAGCAGCTGTCTTAGGCATGTCGGTCGTTGGGTAAGTTCTCTAAACCCGTCTACGGGAATGTGTTCAGGTCCAAACGCACCCCCTGTCTTAGGCGAGACCGCCCCCCCGTGCAATAAACCCGTCATTGCTTTACTAGTCATACATTGAATCCAGCCACATTTCTGCTGAAAGATATTCCGAGGCGAATGCCTACTAGGGCCAGGCCGTGGCGGACCTGAAGCCATTGGCCAGGTGAAAATGTTCCAGCATACACATGAGCAATCCTGGAAGAGACTGTGCTTGCACAGTGTCTGAAATGTTTTGCTCTGAATAGAGCCCTTTTGAGTAAGGCTACGGCACCGGCAAATGGGACCCTTGGAATGACTGATCAAACTAAATTAAAGCCAATTAGCAATTTGTATTCTGGGGTCCGAGAAAAGCAGCAAAATCTTATCCAGCGACCAGCAGAGGTCAAAATACACACCCAGTTTGTAAAGATCAACAAAAGCATCCAATCGAGAATTTAAATTAATTCGAATGTCCATGGTATTTCTGTCTGACCGGCAGGGTTCCCGCCGCTGTGAGTACTCAATGCTGCAATCTAGGGTAGGGGAAGTAGCTGCTTCCCCTCTGGGGGTAGAACAGCCTTGGCTAAACAGGCAGATCAAGGCAGAGCAAAGAAAAGAAGCTGGGAAAGGGGCAAAGGCAGGCGCTGGATCATCTCTCAGGAATCTGCCATCTCTGTCGCCGCCTCTGCCGCGCCCGCGGGGTCTCTTGATCTCGCCTTGGCCTCAGGTCTCTGAATAGAGGAACTCACGGTCCGCACCAGACGTTCAGGGACCCAAATGGATTGCTTTGCATCCTGTGGAAACACACAAACAGCTCCTCTACCCCAAATTAATGCATGAACTGGACCATATTACATATTGGGAGTAACAAATAGAACCAAACTTAGCTCAGCCAGTATTGACGTTGGCTGGTCTTGAATTTAGAGACCTACAGGTCTCTGGTCCAAAGAGCAAATTTTATTGGCCTGTGCCATTGCAACCGGCCTAAATATTGGGCTGCATAGCAAACCCCAAAACATCCTTTAGAATTAGTTTTGCCTGGAACTTTTCCAGGGGCAGAAAATAATTATCTGATCCAGTATGTGAGCACTTACATAACTGGATAGAATTATTAAAATTGTTATCTTTATGGGGGCACATTGTCTCCCGCCAACATTTTGAGAAATAATTAATAGGACCGACATATCTGGCTACAGATGTGGAAATCTTTGTCAGTCATCAATCCATACAGAAAACATTAGGACTCCAGAAATAGTCCTCCAAAGAACAATTAATGAAATAAAAATATACGTAACAGATCTAAACTGAAAACTCTCAATAGACAAACTTAAAAATGACTGAAAGATATTTAAAAAATCCTTAATATGACATCTTTAGTCATAGGAGAAATGTGAATCAAAATAACTTTTGAGACTTTATCTTATTTTAAATGACATGACCAAGATCAAACATTGTTTACAGTTTATACTTAAGAGAAACCTTTCCACGATTGGTGGAAATGTAAATTGGCACAGTCTGGAATTTTAGAAAATTAGGCAACATACCATCTCAAAATTTAGCTATACCTCTTTTTTGGGCCTATATATAAAAGATGTTTAACCATGTCATAAGGACATGTGTTTAACCATGTATATAGCAGAATTACTTTATTAATATAGAACCTGAAAACAACCCAAATGTATTTTTTAACATGCCTGATAAATGAGATAGCCATAAATGTTATAAAACATTTTGAATAACTCTAATTATATAAATTAAAAAAACCTGTATAACAAGACTTTAAACCTTACAAGAAATTTAAGCCATTAGACAATGGAGAGATCTCCATTCATCTGTGAAAACAGTATCAAATAAGCCAAATGGACAATATTATTGAAAGTTAATCCATGAACTTAATGTAAATGTCCATTAAATTTATGATGAAAATTTAGACTTTGAATAAAATAATTATTACCCTTACGAAAAAATGTAAACTTAATATCCTGTATAATTAAGGAACCTTTGAATCTATAATAATCCTTAACTTAAAACTGTCTAGACTTAAGTCCTAAGTAAATTGTTTTAAACCAACACAGTTGAGCCATTGCTCCAAAAATATGAGAAAACCAGTTCTCCCACTCCTAGCCTAGAGCCCTCTAAAAATGTGTAAGCAACCTTTCTTTAGAAAGGAAAACATTAGATTTAAAACCAGACAACTGTTTCTCACAACAACCTCTTTAACTCTGATTTACCCGGGGTATTCCCCATTTTTTAATTATCTCTTATTTAATTATATCTCAATCCACAATGCATCCTGGCCACACAACAGGATGACCCAGTCCACGATCCTCATCTTTCCGATCTTGTCTACGAGTCTCGGCAGAGGGTGTCCAGGTTGAATGAAATCCATAGAGCATGAAGTTGAGGAGAAACAGCAGCTTGCTTATTGCTCTGCTGGGGCTAGCTTTTTACCATGGCACCAAATGGGGAGCCACGGAGGGACTGTTATCTGACCCCAGCAGGGATCAAGGACTGATCACGTGTATACAACCTTCATCTGCCCCAGTAGGGACTGTCACCTGACCCCAGCAGGGATCAAGGAATAATCACCTGCACTCAAACTTCCTCATCCAACTCCAGGAGCAGAGGGAAGTTATGATTTTTTGTAGATAAGCTCCTCAAACGTACATCTTTGTCCTGGAATAACTCTGTAGACCAGGCTGTCCGTGAACTCATAGAGGTCTGTCTCTGCTTTCCAGGCAATGGGATTAAAGGTATGTACCACCACACCCAACTACTCTTTTTCTTAAAGAACTTTAACTTTTAGCCTGCTTACATTTTTAACACATTGTAAACCAGTTAGAGGTTTTCTTCCTCTTAGAATCTCTCTTTACCGTATATTTTTCTTTTTATGACCACATAAGCCTTTAATTTACTAAGCAATATGAAGACCCGTGGCTTTGACGGCTAGATTTAACCCATTTCTTAGCTTTCTATTGAGATGGAAAATCCTTGACCTAGCAGCCTTATCGTTGTTTGCCATTGCCCCAGGCTATAGGTCCGTCTTTGTTATCTAGGATACAGGCAACCTGCTGAAGCAGCTCCCCAGCTATGGCACGCTTTCTGAGCTAACCCAAAGGTAGCAACTGCCTGCCAGAAAACTGTAGGCTCGTAGCTTCTGTCAGCTTAAAGGCATTTGTGTCTGGCCCGGTCTTAGTCATGGGCGTGTGCAGCCTTTGCTCTGTAGACGCCGCTCCGAGCCTCACATAACATTACATACAGACTCCGATGTAAACCTGCCCTTAGCCCGCCCACTTGTGGCAGGCACCTTTTGGCATTGCAGCGTTCTGCGCCTTGGCCACCAGTTTCCTGGGACTCCTAGAGTTGCCAGCCGCAGTTGCGCAGCCTGCCGGAGTCCTGTGTACAGACCCTGTATGGTCTATCGGCTCCACGCAGGTGGATCACATTCCGCCTAGCATGTAGCTCATTAGCTGCTGGTAATTCCCAGCTCCATCTACGGCTTGGGGCTCAAGGCTGCTGTGCTCTCTTATTTTGTCAAAACTCTCTCTCTTTTGCTCTTTTGCCTTTAGTTACTCAGAAACTTTTAATAGAATTGTTAGACACACCTTTGAATATTTTCTCAGCCCGAGGTCCACATTTACGTGGCCATCGGCTATTGCTAGCGTGCTCACTTAAGCTGGGTCCTGGGTCCTGTAACCTTGGGAACAGATTTTAGCAGGGAGCTAGCTGCACCCAGCCTGTTTTCTTAGGCAAAAATTAAAGTTCCCTGCATGTGAGAGTCAGGGACTGAGTTTTAAAAGAGTCTAAACAGTCTCTTGTGCAGTGTCATCTTAATCCTGGTACCAAGTCTCATTACGAATTTTAGCAACTGATTTGCCCACTGGCCTTCAGCTCTGGATCAGACCTTTCGGCACCCATACTTCTAAAAATCAAACTATTTCCCCCCCTTATCACACGTGCACAATTGCACATTACAACACTGGCCAGATTCCGGATCGTGGGGGGACCCCTACCTCTTTGGGGTTCTCGTGTGGATCCACAGACGGCAGAACGCGGTTCTTCAGTCCTTATTCAAAGCCGACCAAGGGACGCCATTTGTTGTCTTCCGCACTTTTCTGTGGACACCCGAACCTCGAAACAGGCGCACGCTTTCCTGACCCGAGCCCACGAGAATGGACAATTGTCCTAGGGGTTTGAACAGAGATGACACACACAAAGAGACCTGGCTCATCTGCCGAGGAGCAGCGGCAAATGGCAGCTTTATTAAGCATCAGTCGGATATATATACTGTGGGGCAAAAGGACACCAGCCCCCACCAGGATCAACTAAAAAGGGAAGTCAGGGATCCACACCCAAGGTCGGAGAGCAGCAGATCAGAGAAAAGAGGAAGCCAGGTGGGCATGCTCAGGTTCAGGGAAGAGCTGACCCAGGAACCTTGCCTGCGGCGAGAACCTTGCTTGCAGGTGGAACTACCATAACAGTTAAGGGAGAGTTCTTTCTAAGCTACACCTTTGGGCCGTAGGCAAAACTGACAAAACAGGAGAAGGCAGTTCTATGCCATGCCTTCAAGCTGATGCAGTGGAACCAGGAAGCAGAACAGCCCTGCATAGCGCCTCAGGAAAAATGGGGAACCTGTGTACCTACACTTAGTCTTCTCTTATTTAAACAAAACAAGAAAGTGCTTTAACAATGCTAACAGCCAGTGGTTACCTGCTCAATGGGGTGTGGCCTTTTATACTATTTATGTCAATGTAGAGAATGTGTCCAGTGTCCTTTCTGGCTGCAGGATTCGGTTTCTGATCTCCATTCAAGCAAAGGCTTCTGATTTTTGAGTCTACCCGTAAAGAAATAACTGTCTGTTTCTCAATTCTGAGCTAGTGTTAGATCTTTTATAGCATGCTTCCTCTATGTTCTCTGATTTCTCTCTCAGCCTCTTTATCATTTGTGTATTGAAGGGCTACTGATTTTTTTGAGTTGATCTTGTATCCTGCCACATCATTCATTTATCAGCTGTTGGAGTTCTCTGGTAGAGATTTTAGGGTCACTTAAATGGACTGAAAATTTTCTCTTCCCATAATTCTCATTGCCATACCTCTACTTCCTGCCTTGTTGCCCTGTCTCTACTTGCTGCCTGGCTACTGTCCCATCACTGTTTATTTAAAATACAGGTGACAGGGTACAGAGCATTTTCCCATAGCACCTGATCTCTCCAAGACCTTTATCATGAAGGCATATTGGATTTTTTTAAATGCTTTTTAACCAACTAATAAGATGATCCTATGGTTCTTTTCTCTCTGTTTATTTATATGATGGATTACATTGATATATTTTTGTGTGTTGAACAATCCATGAATCTCTGGGATGAAGCTGACTTGATCATGGTGGATGATTTTTTTTGATGTTTTCTTGAATTTGTTGCAAATTATTTTATTGAGTATTTTTGCATCTATGTTCATGAGTGAGATTGGTTTGTAATTCTCTTTCTCATTTGAGTTTCTGTGTGGTTTCAATATCACGGTAACTGTAGCCTCATAAAAAGAGTTTTCCCATGTTCCTTCTGTTTCTATTATGTGCAACACTTTGAGTAGTGTTCTGCACTAAAACCATCCAGCCTTGGTATTTTTTGTTTGTTTGTTTGTTTTGTTTTGTTTTGGTTTGGTTCTTTTTTTGAAGTTTTTGATGACGACTTCTATTTCCTTGCAGGTTAATGGTCTATTTAAATGGTTTGCCTGGTCTTGATGTCATTTTGGTATGTGGTACCTATCCCAAAAATTGTCCGTTTCTTTTACATTTTTCAATTTTGAGGAGTACAGGTTTTTGTAGTATCCCCTAATTATTCTCCATATTTACACAATGTCTGTTGTCCCCCCTTTTCATTTCTGATTTTGTTAATGTGGATGTTCTCTCTCTGATTTTTGATTGTTTGAATAAGCATTTGTCTATCTTGTTGATTTGTTGATTTTCTTAAAGAAGCAACTCTTTGTTTAATTTATTCTTTGTATTGTTTTCTTTGTTTCTATTTTATTGACTTGAGCCCTCAATTTCATGATTTTCTGTCATCTTCTCCTCCTGGCTGAGTCTGCTTCTTTATATTCTAGAGCTTTCAGGTGTGCTGTTAAGTAACTAGTGTGAGCTTTCTCCACTTTCTTTATGTATGCACTTAGTGCTTTAAACTTTCCCCTTAGCACTACTTTAATTGTCATCCAAAGGATTGGGTATGTTGTACCTTCATTTTCATTGAATTTTAGCAAATCTTTAATTACTCTCTTTATTTCTTCCTTGTCTCAGGGCTGGTCCAATAGTTTATTGTTCAATTTCCATGAGTTTATAGGCTTTCTGAGAGTTGTGTTGTTGCTAATTTCTAACTTTAAACCATGGTGATTTAATGATATACAGGGAATTACTCCATTTTTTTAATCTATTGAGGGTTGCTTTGTTACTAAGTATGTGGTCAATTTTTATTGATGTTTCAATGAGCTGCTGGAAAGAAGGTTTATTCTTTTGTGTTTGTGTAGAATGTTCTATAGACATCTTTTATGTTCATTTTATTCATAACATCTGTTACTTCTCTTATTTCTCTGTTAAGTTTCTGCCTAGTTGACCTTTCCATTGACAAGAGTGGAGTGTTGAAGTTTCTTACTCTTAGTATGTGGGGTTTGATTGTGATTTAAGCTGTAGAAATGTTTCTTTTGTATATGTGAGTGCTCTTATATTAGGAGCATTACTTTTCTGGATTCAGACTTTATTTTTTGGATTGTTCATGTAATGAGTATAATGTGTCCTTCTCAATCTCTACTGATTGATATTAGTTTGAAGTCTGTTTTGTTAGATGTTAGAATAACTACACCAGCTTATTTCGTAAACCCATTTGATTTAAAAACTTTTCCCCAACCCTTTACTCTGAGGTTATGACTTTCTTTGAGATTGAGATGTGTGTATTTTATACAGCCAAGGCTGGATCATGTTTTCATATCCATTCTCTTAGCTTGTGCATGTTTATAGGTGAATTGCATCCATTGCTATTAAGATATATTAATGGCCATTGATTGGTAATTCCCGCTGTTTTTCAGTGGAAGTGTGTGTGTTTTTTTCCATTCCTTTGGATTCACTGGTGGGAGATCATCTGTTGCCTGTGGTTTTGTGGGTGCAGGAAGCTTCCTTGGGTTGGGGTTCTCCTTCTAGTACTTTCTGTAGGGTTGGATTTGTAGATAAGTATTGTTTAAATCTGGTTTTGTCATGGAATATCTTGTTTTCTCCATTGATGGTGGTTGAAAGCGTTGCTGGGTATAGAAGTATAGGCTTGCATTCATGGTCTTAGTTTCTGCAACACCCGGGAATTTCTGGCTTTCATGGTTTGCATTGAGATGTTGGGTGTAATTCTGATAGGTAAACATTTATATGTTACTTGTACTTTTTCCTTTTCAGCTTTTAATATCTTTTCTTTATTCTGTATATTTTGTGTTTTGATTATTATATGGTGAGGGGACATTTTTTGATCCAGTTTATTGGTGTTCTCTAAGCTTCTTGTACTTTTGTAGGGATAACCGTGTTTAGGTTGGGAAACTTTTCTTCTATGATCTTGTTGGACATATTTTCTGTGCCTTTGAGTTGGAGTTCTTCTTCTTATTCTATAACTATTATTCTTAGTTTGATCTTTTCATGGTGTCCCATATTTCCTGGATGTTCTAAGAATTTTTTGATTAAATGTTTTCTTTGACCAAAGAATCTATTTCCTCTATACTATCTTTAAACCCTGAGATTCTCTCTTCCACCTCTCTCATTCTGTTGGTTATGCTTGACTCTGTAATTCCTGTTTGTTTACCCAGACTTTCCATATCTAGAATTCCCTTGTTTCATGTTTTCTTTTGCCTTTATTTCAGTCTTCAAGGCTTGAGCTGTTTGCTTCACATGTTTGCTTGTTTTATTTTTTCCTCGGGTTTTTTTTGGAGGATTTATTAATTCATTTCAATTTTTTGTTTGTCTTTTCCTACATTTCTTTAAGGAGTTTTTTATTTCCTCTTTAAAGGTCCCCATCATTTCCATAAAGTTACATTTAAAATTGTTTTCTTCTGCTTCTTCTCGGTTAGGATGATCAAGTCTTCCTAGTGAATGACTACTGGATTTTGGTGTTGCCATGTTGGTTTTTTTCATATTACTGAATAAATTTTTGTATTGGAATCTACCCATCTCTTTCTTCAACCGTTACTGAGAATTTCTTTGCATCTTGGTCCAATCCTTGCAGTAGTGGTCTGTCACTTTTGGGAACTGTATTTGGTCTGCTATGTAGTGTCAATGTCTTTGTTTCAGGAAGTCACTGAGGTCTTTCTCTGCCTGCTCTGTTGTTCTGCTATATTGATTCAGTCTCTTGGTCCACTCTGTACAATCACAGCTTGCACTTTAGAGGTCCTCTCTTGGTCCTTTCTCATGGTTCACTCTGTGTAGTTTTAGTTTTCCTCTCTTAGTCCTCTGTGTTTTTCTTATCTGTGTTGTAGTAAGCCAAGTTTCAGAGTTCCCCTAAGGTTGCAGGAGTATCTGAATCTATTTTTAATAGAAACTATTAATTTAAAATGTTTTGCTGTTGTATATTGTATGCAAATTTTCTTTATTGATACAAATTTGATATTAATTTTGTTAAAACATGATATACATACATTTCTAATCTTGTTCAAGATATTGTACCTATACTGCTCATTTAACAATATAATGCAAAATTCTAATCCTTGAAAATATTATTATCAACTGTTTAGTATAATAAAGAAATACAGGTTAGTAGTTAATCACCTAGTATAATCAAACTTGTAGTCACATTAGGTATGCCTTCAAGGTCAAACAAAGATATAATTTAGGTAGATTGGTCATCTACAAACACTTCAGAAATCTAAAAAATATGGTATTTAAAATGTTTTAATAACCTAGGTTCTTAATTTTATGACAATGAGACACCTGGTATCACCAAAGTACCTCAAAGAACATAATGGGCATGGATGAAACTCCACATGGAGTTTACTTTCTTTGTGACAAAAGTATGCCACTAGTCAAGAAAATTTCCCTGTGTCAACTGCTGACATTATGCTGTCCTAATTAGAAAAGCAGGACACAAAATATTTTGCTTCAAGGAAAAGTCTGTTGAATATGTTATGTCTATATGATGAAGATGGATGTCCCAAAGTTGCAGAGGAATGTTGACTGACTGTCCAGGGAATGAGCTGTTTTTGTCATTACTCACATTTTTTTGGAACTCACTTGCTTGCAATTCCTCCTTACTTGGTTAATATTATTTTCTTATTGAGTCACTGAGGGAGTTGAAGATTAAGTAGCTATAGTTATAGTTTTCCAGACATAGAAAGCAAGTTATGATAGTAAGTAAATTAGGTGTAAGACTTTGAACTCACCAAGATAAGATAGATATGAAATATTATCTCTGAATTTGTCAAATGTAAATGAACTAGACAGTATTTATTATTTGTATATATTGCATATAGTTGTTATTCTTATTGAAAATAGTTTTACTTATATTAATTATAGCTTTCTTTTTATTTTTTTAGACAAAAAGGAGTAATGTAGTGGTATTTAAATTGTATTTTAATAAATACTGTCTGAAGATCTGGGAGTAAAAAAAATTCCACTGATCAGTCTTACCAACCTTAATATGGTAATACACACCTTTAATGCCAGTAGCCACCCTAGTTGCCATAGAAATTGGGTGGTACATGCCTCTAATCCCAGTGGTGCACACATTTAATACCAATCCTTAAAAAGACCATAAGATGAAGGAAGACAACTTTTAGAGCAGTCTCACTCTGAGATTCCTGGAGTCGGGATTACCATTTTCCAACTGAGGTCGAAGTAAGAGCCAGTGGCTGGTTGTTTTGCTTTCTAGATCTCCAGGCTGAGCCCCAGTGTCTGATTTAAGTTTTTACTAATTGTACTTCAGACACAGAAAACCCAAGAAAGCAAATAGAACAAAAAATGACAATATAAAATGAAAAGTTCATACACACAAACATACAAGACAACAATAACAAAGTTGATCAAAAGACTCCAAACCTGAGACCTATCCTTCTGTCTGATTAATAGTCCCAGTGACATTCCACTGAATAAAACTGATTTTTCTCATTCCTAGAAGGTATCGATTGCAAATAGCTTGTATTTTGTGTTAATTTCTCATTCTCAGCACTGGGATTTTGTTTGGATTGTACCTACATAGGTATTGTGAATGCTTTTCACATTCTCTGAGAATTCCTTTGAATAATAATCCTGTCATGTCTGGAAGATGATGTTTTCTAGAAATCTTCTCCTATCTCTGACTCTTACAATCTTGCCTCAGTCTCTCCTTATAAATACTTGAGTCTTATAGATAAAGGTTTGTTAAAGACATCCTACTTAGGACAGAGTATTCCAAGTCTCTCACTCTCTGCAGATATACTTGTCTATGGCATTGTCTCCAACATTATATTCTGACTCCATATAAATATTTCCACATATGCATATATCATGGGAAGATTCTAGAGCATTTGGTTTCCATATGTTTTTTTCTTACAAATGACCTTTAAAGTTAGTTGTCCTTCCCAACATTTCATCCTTCATCATTCTGTCCAATTTTATTCCCCATTTTATCCTTTCATTTTACTTTCTCTTTTATACCTATATGACATAAAGGTATTTTATACCTTTATGACATCTATATAGTCTAATATATATTACATTCTACCATTCTACTTCCCCTTCTTTTATAGATTCTCACCTTTGTCCTAGTCCTTTACTAGAAAAAGAACCACTGTAATTATTAAGAATGCATGCATATGGAAGGGTTTATATTCAACATATACAACAAAAGAAAATATAAAATATTTGTCTTTTTTGAATCAGGAGTAAATTACTCATGATGTTTTATTCTAGTTTCATCTACTTACCTAAAAATTTATAATTTCATTTTGTTAACAACTGAATGATATTCCATTGTGTAAATGTATCACATATTCATTATCCATTAATTAGTTTATGGACTTGTAGGTTATTTCCAATTTATGGTTATTGTGACTTGAACAGAAAAGAATAAGGATGACCAAGAAGTTCTGATATAAGAAGCAGAATAATTTGAGTTTATGCTTAAGAATATTATAAGTAGATATTGGGGTAGGTGGATTTGCATATTTATGAGGAATCACCAAACTGATATCCATAAGGGATGTATCAATTTTCACTCATTGCATTGACTAGCAATAGGTAACTTTTCCTTACTAGCATGTGTTATTTGTTTAGTAGATGTTAGCCATTCTGAATTGAGTAATATCAAACCTACAATTAATTTTAAGTTTGAATTTTTTTCTAAGGGTGCTAAACATTTTTTTAAAAATGTATTTGTCATTTGTGGGTCTGAAGACAAATGTTTTGATTATTTTTAGAATATTTTTAGGGATTATGCTGGTTTAACAAAATATTGACTGTATGTTTTC
The DNA here is from genome assembly GCF_982192425.1 of Myodes glareolus. Taxonomy (NCBI): domain Eukaryota; kingdom Metazoa; phylum Chordata; class Mammalia; order Rodentia; family Cricetidae; genus Myodes; species Myodes glareolus. The sequence goes on along the minus strand of NC_142053.1, from coordinate 10,908,391 downwards.
CTCTAGCATCTAGGACTAAGCTTACAGTGAATAGTTAGCTATGCTTTGAGTACCATGAATAATTATTTTCTTGAGCAGGTTTTAAGACCAAATATATAGATAGCTATAGATTACTGTCAGGTATGTGTACCATTACAGAACCCTTAGTGTTACCGTGTTTTACTGTGGTAATTATATTACAATGCAAATTGATTTTTTAAAAGTACATATCTTCTTAAGTGTTTAAAAGTATTTTATTGCTATTTGTGTTTCATCTTTTGAGAACTCTCTGTTTAATTCTATGGTTTACAGTGATATTTTAATTATATTTTATAAGTAAAGCTTGCATAAAGACCAGAAAGTAAAACTAAGCTACTAGAGGCCAGACAATGGTATCACACAACTTTATTCCCCTGATAAAGAAAGAGGCAGCTCTGTGTGTTCTTGGACACTCTGAGCTGCACAGGATCAATGCAGAGACATATCCAGGTGGTGGTGATTCACACCCAGATTTCCAGCACTGGAGATGAATATAAGGTGGGGTGAGACAGGAATTTGTTCTCTTTCATTCTGAGGGTATTGTAGAGGTAAGCACTCTCTAGTGTCTTGGCTGCTTTGCTTTTCTGATCTTCAAATTTAACCCCAATAGCTGTCTCTGGGATTTTATTACTTATGTTGGGCTTATTTTTGATTAAGTAGTTTGCTTTATTTCTGATGTTTAGGGATTTGTAGCTGTTCTTTATATAGCTTAGATACTAACCCTTTAGCAAATACGTAATTGGTAAAAGACATTTGCCCATTCTGTAGGCTGACAGTGTATTTGAATGATGTTATTCTTTTCGTATATTATCATGAGGTCTCATTTATTGTTTCTCTTAATGAGAACACTATCAAATATCTGTTCAGAAAGTCATTTTTTTGTACTGTTGATTTCAGGCCTCTTTTGAACCTTGTCTTCTTTCATGTTTATCCTATCTGATCTTATAATATGCTTCTTTTATGTATTAAGAGTTAAATTTTGTGTTGGGTGAAAGTAATGAATTTATTTTCATTCTTCTATACTCAGTGATCCATTTTTACCAACATTGTATGTTGAAGATGTAATTTGTATAGCTGTATGACCAATTGTGTTTTATTCCAATAGGCAAACAGGTTGGTAAATATTGTTAAACAGCAAAAATAGTTTATGTAGAAAGAAATACACATATAAAAATAATTTTAAACTACACCATTGTGCCAATAAAAGAAAAAAAACTACTTTAGTGTGCCTGGGTCATATTGTGAACTCACTGAAGTTTTGAAAAATAAATTTGCCTTCTAGGTATGGCTACAAGTGATAAAGGAACTTTCAAGACAGAAAGTGAAAACCGTAGCTATTACTTTAAAGGAAATAAAACCCAATGTAACTGTTAAACTTGTTTAGAGTTTCTGTAAATATTGTGTTAAGCCAAATTCTCAGCTTCTGAACCTTCCTGCTGGCCATGATTTATGTCTACAAATGATGGTCATAAACCCGTGCCTGACTTTCTATGGCTACTGTGAATAAAATTTGGCCTCAGAGTATGATAAACATATTGGCTGCCAAAATTTAATTAAAATTCCCAACTGACTAAGCTGACTTTTAATAGTGCCATAACTAAACTTAGCAACTTTCTCCTGCAGAGAAATGTGGCATTAATCTTGAGGCCAAATCTTATTTCAATACTTCAAGCACCGTAATTCATATTGAAGCTGTCTTTGTATTTGTGGATGTTTTCCAAGCAAAATGTATGTTTAGGCAAATCAGCAATTCATTGGGAACAGCCTTACAAGATCAAAAACATTTGTATTGATACAAAAGTACTTTACAAAGACTGATAGAAATTAATTTCTTTTAAAATCTTGATAATGTTTTAGTGCATATCAAAACTTACAAAAAATTGTTTATAGTATATAGTCATTGCTAATACTCTGCAAAGTTACTGGCAATAATATTGAAGAAATTAGTCAATAGTTGCTCAGCAGTTTGATGCTTGATCCAGTGTGTACCTGGCTGATTTCTAAAAATGATAGATTATTATTATTTGATTATCATATTTTATAAAATCTTAAATTAAATTATTGCATTGGGATGTATAAAAAGGGTAATATCTGGGACTGATAAGGATTTGTTTGTATTATGACAATATATATCAGTCAATATTGATTAATTTTTTTATACTGAGAAATGGTATGATTGATACTTTAAACCTGTTTTAAAAAACTTATGAGTGGTAAGGTCCCAGGTCCTAAGAAAAATTTATTACTGACATTTTTGTAGTTAGACATGTGGTTAAGCTGTATTTTAGTTATGCATGGTTATTTGCACAGACTAGTGACTATTCCAGCCAGAATGGATCATAGAAACTTCATTTTGTAAAGTGACTATCAATAAAGACATTTATAACTGGCCAAAGTGTTGAGAATCAAAAAAAAGAGAAACATTCAGTTCTTGGCTATAGATGGGGCATGTGCAAGACCTGTTTAAAGGCATGTTGTAAAAGGAAGGAGAGAACATAAGAGAGAGAAAATAGGAGGGAATGCTATAAAACACTGTCTTCTGTAACTGATGTTATTTTCACAAGAGAGATGGTTATCTGTATAATGTAAGAAGATGATTGTTTAGGTTTTTTAAAGGATAGGTGATTGTGGATATTAGAAGGAAGAAGGTAGGTGAGTGAATATGATCACAGTACTTGTACATGTGTATAAAATTAACATTAAAAATCCTCTCAGAAAGAATAGACTAAAATATTAATTTCATGAGGACAATTTAGGTATTGTAAATCACATATAATTAAATGGCAGGAGGCGATAAATGCAGTTGAGGCATCTATAAAGAGTGGATGGTAAGTAATACAGAAAATATATCAACCTACCATCTATACAACTAAAGAATTTACATGCAAGCAAATACTTAAATGATTGGATGATTTCAGTAAATTCACTGTTTCAGCATTTAAGCAACCTTTATTTTGTTAGTGTTAAAATACACATTTGTCAATAAAGTTAACACTTTATTGAACAGAGTAAGAAAATGATTAAATTATCAAAACATCCAATAAAACCAGAAGCATATTTGATTTTTTTCTTCTACCTGAACCAGTTGAAGATTTTGTATTTGGTAACCATTAAACCTTTTTCTTGTTTATGTTAATTTTTATGAGTTCAATTTGATTATATCAGTTTACTTTACCATAACAACTGAGATAGCTTCTATAATAAAATAATCCTTCTTGAAAGGTATACTTTTTGGTACTCTAATTTCTAAATTGAATACTAATTGGTAGATATTCTTTTGTGATCTAGTATTACGTTTAGCACATTTTCATTTCTCATTTCTTTGACTTCTTCTTTTAATCAGTGTTAAAAAGTTTTGAAAACAAAGAAATATGTACCACTCCATCAATACTCCACATGTTAGATTGTAAATATATATCTGACAAGCTAAATGAAAGACCTTAAATTTCTTTAAATAGGAAAGCATACCAAAAATCACATAAAATGATTTAGCCAATACAGTACAAAAGATGTTCAAATTAATTTTCTAATTTTAGCATCAAATATCATTAGGTTATATAGAAAGAATTAATAATTCACTTTAAAGATAAGAAAACAAATTTTAAAGTGTGAAATGACTATTAAATGAATATGTTATTAATAATTTAGACTAGAAGCTCAAGCTGGGTGCTGCTAATGAAGTTCTGCATGAAATAGTTATTATAAAATTAATTAATTAATTAATTGATTAATTTATATTTATTTATTAAAAATTTCCGCCTCCTCCCTACTTCCCTTTTTCCTCTGCCTCCCCTCCCCCCTCTCCCTCTCCAGTCCAAAGAGCAGTCAGTGTTCCCTGCCCTGTGGGAAGTCCAATGTCCTCGCATCTCCCAGGTCTATGAAGGTGAGCATCCCAACAAACCAGGCTCCCACAAAGTCAGTCCATGCAGTAAAATCAAAACCCAGTGCCATTGTCCTTGGCTTCTCAGTCAGCCTTCATTGACAACCACATTCAGAGAGTCCGGTTTGATCACATGCTCCATCACTCCCAGTCTAGCTGGCCTTAGTGAGCTTCCATTTTGTAGTGGTGGGAGCGGCGGACTGCGGCCTGGCTCCCAGCAAGCTTTACCCAAAATGATTACACGCAAACTATATTCATTTAAAACACTACTTGACCCATTATTTTCAGCCTCTTATTAACTAATTCTCACATCTTTATTAACCCATTTCTAATAATTTGTGTAGCACCACGAGGTGGTGATTTACCAGGAATAACCTTAACCTGTGTCCATCTTGGAGAGGAGAGCTATAGTGTCTGCCTCACTGCCTTCTTCCTTTCATCATACTGTTCTGTCTTCCCTGCCTACCTATATTCTGACCTATCAGGCCAAGCAGTTTTCTTTATTAATTAACCAATGAGAGTAACACATAGACCAATGACCCTCCTCCATCATTTTCCCTTTTTCTTTTTAAACAAAAAAGAAAGGCTTTAACTTTAACATAGTAAGATTACATATAACCAAACACTTATAAAGCAAGAATTACAGTTAAAATACTAATATCTACTTTATCTTTTATCATAATGAAGAAAAACAATAATCATTTATTTATTCTTCAACTCCATCAAAGACTCCAGAAGGATATAATATTACCTAACTAAACAAGAAATAAGCAATTTCCAAACTCTAGAAATGACAGAGACATCTCACTGTCTGGACTGTCACCCAAAGTTCTTTTGTATCATTGGGCCGTCCATCTTTGGTCTACAGGCCCATAGTATTCAGCAGACATTTCCATGAAGAAGGAAATTTCAAAGACAGTTCAGTCACTAGCTGCTGTGTCCTGCAGAATGTCTCGCAGACTCTTTCATGAATCAGGAACCTTGAAAGACCATCTCACCTTCAGGCAAGTTCAGCAGTCTTCTCTCTGCAGATTCTCTGTATCCAGTTCATGCAACAGTCCAGGCAAGAGCAGTTTCTTGCCCAAATGGCTAACCAACACCATAAGGAGACTCTTCGATGCCCATCTTCCTCTTAAAGTAGATTGGTACTGCCAGAAGCAGTCGTGTCTCATTGTCATGAAAATCCCTAAGTTATTAAAACATTAAATTCCATATTCTGTAGACTTAGAAAGATATGAGGAATGCCTATTTAACTGAAATATATATCTATAAATCCAGAAAATACAACTAACATGACTACAAGCTTGACTATTATTGATGATTATCCATTAACAACCTATATTTCTTAATTATACAGTACATTTTTAAATGAACTACACAATCACAATTCCTTAATAAATATCAGAAATACAAATACATATAACAAAATTGACCTTAATTTTATAACAATGCAAATTATTCATATCTATATCATATCCCCATTTAAATGTAAAAAAAACATTTATAAACAGTATTTGGGAATATGGGCAAAGGTTTTTCTCTCCAAACTGCTTCGTGCTGAATGAGGGCACTGTTAATCAGATCTTTCATGGTGTAATCAGTGTGCCAGATTCATCTCAGTTGGCAGTAGAGTGAAGTAATTTTTTGAGGGTGTTCACAGCAACCTTTCAGGAGGGTGTGGTCTATCATACCATATTGGGATAGAAGCAGTCCCCAGGGTCTCATTCTCTGTGAAAACAAAAGAAGACCCTCTGCAAAGCATCATACCCTTAGACCCAAATTCTGAAATCATAATACCCTTATGATATCCATTCTGGTTTAGCTTGGCAGCCCATATAATGAAATGTCTCTCTGTATTTAGCTCCTTCACAGTCAAAAGATTCAAAAACACAATGTACATAATCCAGACTCTCTGTGAATTTTCCATTTTTACGTGACTTATTTTTATTTATTTCTTTTAATCTATAACTATCTGTACTCTGTCTCTTTAAAGACTTTACCCTTTTTTAAGGCATTAACTTTATTCTCTATATTCTTTTTTTTGTCTCTCCCAAGCCTATGTATACTCATTCAACACTGTGACCCATTTAGAGGTCTTTTATGTCTGAATTTTTCCTATTGTGAATCTGTAATTCTTTACTATCCAGGAGCAGTTCTTAAAATGCTAAGGACTTCTTTAAAAATTGAGTTGCATCATGTAGAGGTAATAAGGCACCATCTGTGTCCTGCCCAGTCTAAACCTTAACTGCACTGTTATTATGGTAATTACGATAGTTCCTGCCTGAGATCAGCACAGTCCTGCTGGCGGAGCTGCTTCTGCCTCAGAGCCATTTGGTGCCTCTGAGCCACACGCAGTTCCAGGCAGGAGCTGCGCTCAGCAGTCCAACCCAAGAATGAGCGTGCAACACATAAACAGTTTTCATCTAAGTTACAATCCAATCTGCCACGCAGAGCACTGTGCAGCCTGGAAACATCTCTCTGTATGGCAAAGCAATGCTCTCCCACCTGCCTAAGCCTCATAACACAGTCTGCCCAGGTGAGGAGCGCTGAGCCATTGGCATGGTCTCAGAGTACTGTCCTTCAGATCCCGAGCGGGAACACAAACATACAGTCCCATAAAAGCCATTGAAATGATTTAAAACTAGAGTTTGCAATGGCTGCACAGCCCAGGATGCTGCATTTTAAAACCGCAGCTTTTTTCCTGTTGCGGCTCCTGAGTCAGGGAAATTTCTCTACAGCACACCCTAGAGAACAGCAAAAACCTGTGTTGACCTCTGTTTTTTTTTTTCTGTGTTTAAAATTAAGCTCTCTCAGGTTTTACATGGAGTTCCTTACCACGTTGGGTGCCACTCAGTGGGTGAACACACCCCTCGTGGTCCTGACTTCCTTTCTCATGTTCTCCCTCTTTCTGCTCCTCATTTGGCCCTTGGGAGCTCAGTCCAGTGCTCCAATGTGGGTCTCTGTCTCTATCTCAATCCATCACCAGATGAAGATTCTATGGTGATATGCAAGATATTCATCAGTGTGGCTATGGGACAAGGACAGTTCAGGTACCCTCTCCTCTGCTTCCCAAGGAACAAGCTGGGGACATCTCCTTGGACCTGAGAAACCTTCCAGAGTCAAGTCTCTTGCAAACCCTAAAATGGCTCCCTTAATTAAGATATTTACTTCTCTGTTCCCGTATCCACCCTTCCTCCATCCCGTCCATCCAACTCCCCCAAGCACTCCCCAGTCCTCCCTTCTCCCTCTTCTCTACCCATCTCCCCTTACACCCACCCCAACCCCCACCCCTGTGCACCCAACTTTTGCCTGACAATCTTGTCTACTTCCAATATCCAGGAGGATAACTATATGATTTTCTTTGGATTCACTTTCTTATTTAGCTTCTCTAGGATCACAAATTATAGGCTCAATGTCCTTTGATTATGACTAGAATCTACTTATGAATGAGAACATACCATATTCACTTTTTTGGGTCTGGGTTACCTCACTCAGTAAAGCGTTTTCTATTTCCATCCATTTGCATGCAAATTTCAAGGTGTCATTGTTTTTACCGCTGAGTAAAACTCTAAAGTGTATATGTTCCATACCTTCTTTAAACATTCTTCTATTGAGGGGCACCTAGGTTGTTTTCAGGTTCTGGCTATTACAAATAGTGCTGCTATGAACATAGCTGAACAAATGCTTTTGTAGTATGATTGGGAATCTCTTGGGTATATTCCCAAGAGTGGAATTGCTGTGTCCTGAGGTAGGTTGATTCCCAATATCCTGAGAAACCGCTACACTTATTTCCAAAGAGGCTGCATGAAGGCGTAAGTCACAGAGAGTACCACACCAGTTTGGAATTATGATTAATAGAATGGTTATTTATTCAAAGGGGAAAAAACTTACAGATTACCGTCCCAGACAACAGCCCCTCCGCGCAAACAGGAAAGGAGTCTAGAAACCGGAAGCAGAGCCAGAAGCCAGAGAGAGAGAGAGGAGAACAACCGCTGCTTTTTTTAAAGAGAGAGAGACCACGCCCAATGGGCTGGTAACTCAGCGGTGATTGGCTGAAGGAGCGGAAGGAGCTCCCGCAGCATCTCCCCCTTTTGTTTAAGTAAGAGAGTTCTAAGCCTACTATGAAATTATATACAATAAGTACAAACCTTCAAAATTATCTACAATAAATACAAATATCCTATTCTAACTTGCTTAAGTCTTGTATAACAAATAACTTGGCCAAGTCATGAAAGAAAAGTAACTACATTTATATAATCTTCAATCCCATCGAAAATCTGAGAAGGGAAATAATGTTACCTGAGTAATTAGGAAGTGCAATCAAACAACTTCCAGAATATGTAACAAATCACAGAGACAACTGGCTACTTGGGCAAACACCCAAAGTCACATTTGCAGCATTGAAGCAACCAACTTTGACTAAGGCCTGACGTTACTGACATACCATTTTCAAAGGTAAGTTACTTCAAAACTATCTTACCCTGTCTTTGCAGGATATGACAGTCCTGTTTTATCCATTTATGGATATTCTGTAACTCTCTCAGCAGTTGAGGTATGAGCATTTCTTTACCCAAAGGCCAGTTCTGCCAAGAAGAAAGGCTCCAGGTGGAGTGTCTTTGGTGCTCAACATTCTCTCGGGAATAGATCGCTGTTGCCAGGAGCAATTGTGTCTCCCTACCACAGAGCTCTGAATTAGATTAAAGGCCATTTTCTACAGATCTTTGAAGAGGTTGAAGATTATATATCTATACTGAATATAATCTCTATGTATCTAAAGAACCTGATTAGTCTAATTATAAATGGCAAACTTAGATGACTGTTGATCTATATAATTTTCAATATCTATCTAACTTAAAGACTGAGATAATAAACAATTGTGCAATAAATGAGGACAATGTGACCTCCGAATATAACCAATGTGCAAGTATACATTGCAATATGGTAAATATACATCAATACATAAACAATATATAAGTATCTTAATCAGAGGTAGAAGTGTACAATGCAATATGATAAATATACATATATCAATACAATATATATATATATATATCAATACATAAAAATGTTTTAAACAGAGGTAGAAGCATGCATGCATAAAATGGTCAACATAATTTAACTTTGCATCAATATATAAAAATTGATACCAATATGTTTGTCTAAAAACAATTGCTCACAAGTACAAATCTATTATCCCATAATCCAATTATCCCTCTTTTTTTTTAAAGATTCCTGCGCTTATAAAATTATTCCCCCAACCCTCAACCGTATACTAATTATAACCAACCCCTAAATGATGTCCCTAAACCAAAGGACAAACTTTACTGGGAGAGGGGACGTCGTTCTCTAGAATTACTTCCAGTTGTCATGGGGGCGACGTTCTTTCTGGGGGATCCTGTGAAAGTAAAATGATGGTTAAATTTCAAGATCAATGTCTTTTAAAATTGCAAATAGTCTCTGAGTATTTTGTGGAGGTCTGGCCAGAATGTTGTACAAGATGTGCACCATTTCAGCTAACCATGTTGGAACTGTCTTGTGCATGTGGTACCCAAAACAGGTCTTGTAGTAGCGCTATCAGCATCATGACGTCATCTCAACCAGGTGGAGTTGTTGTTATGGGGCCTCATCTTCTTCCTGGAAACTTCAAATGTTACTGCAGGAAAAACTTATTGTTCATTGTGGAAAACTTAAACAGTAATCATATAGACATATACAGACATACATATATTCAATGAAAGGCATGATAGATCTATTTAATGAAAAGTATGATATATATGAAGAAAAGTAAAGATGTTTTCTAAACTCATATTTCTTTCTGTCCCATATCATGGCTCTTGACATGAGACAGAAACTCCAGAAACTCTGGGTTTTTCTTTTAACAACAGGCTTGGAATTAGAGAGGGACTGAGCCAGAGTTCAACTCCAAAACCAGCTCTAAATATAGAAATATGATTTAGTATATTGTACTTACAGAATCTATTCAGTTTTCTTGATAGTCCCTATTGGGCCGTTATTTTTCATCTGACAGTATTCAAATATCCAGGGTCCCTTGAACTTTTCAAAGATCAATATTTTCCTGTGGAGATAAGAACAGAACCCTGCCCCCATTCTACATGTTTTTCTTACCACCTGTATGAATATCATCATTGTAGATGCGCTGTCATTTCTCCTTTCCAAGAGGTTTCGCCTCTTCAAATTGAACCTTTATTAATTTTGATGGTATCCACAATTTTTCTTCTCCTTTGGAAACAAGAGCAAAACCCCTTTCCCAAAGTAGCACATCTCCTGGCTTCCACTGAGAGGTCAGCATGTCTTTGAAATAAACAGGTTGGTTTAGTTCAGAAGTTTTTCCACTATCCAATGTCTCTCTGCTGCTGTTGTTCCTTTTTCATTAGCATTAAGAAAATTCAAGGTTAATAAAGCATTATGCAATCTATTTCTGGGGGTATCTTTCGTCCCTTTCTGTTTGTTTAGCATAACCTTTATAGTATGATATGATCTTTCTATAACTGCCTGACCTGTAGGATTATTTGGTATACCTGTAACATGTTTTATATTATAATAAGCAAAGAAGTGTTTCATTTTCTTAGATACATATGCTGGACCATTGTCTGTCTTTATTTGTGCAGGTATACCCATGATATCCATAACTTCCAATAAATGTGTGATTACCGAATCAGCCTTTTCTGAGCTCAGGGCAGTTGCCCATGGAAAACCTGAATACGTGTCTATGGTGTGGTGTACATATTTTAATTTACCAAATTCCATAAAGTGGAACACATCCATCTACCAGATTTCATTCCTTTGAGTACCCTTTGGGTTACTCCCTTTAGGCAACGGTGTTTGATTATAGAAAGAACAAGTAGGACATTTCTTTATAATGTCCTTAGCTTGTTGCCATGTAATAGAAAACTCTTTCTTTAAGCCTTTACTATTGATGTGATGTTTTTTATGAAATTCTGAGGTCTGCAGAACGCTTTCAATCAATAATTGGTCAATTTCAGCATTACCTTGTGCTAGAGGGTCAGGCAGACCAGTATGGGACCGGATGTGTGTTATGTACATTGGACAAAGCCTATTCCTAATTATGTCCTGTACCTGGATAAACAATAAAGTCAACTCTGTGTCATCTGATATGAATTCAGCGGTTTCAATATGCAAGATAACTCTTTCTGCATATTGTGAATCTGTAACTATATTAAGAGGTTCTTTAAAATCCCTTAGCACCATAAGAATGGCATAAAATTCTGCCTTCTGGACAGAATTATAAGGGCTTTGTTCCACCTTACTCAGTTCTTCCGATTTATAACCTGCTTTCCCTGATTTATTTGCATCAGTATAAAATGTCCGGGCTCCAGGTATTGGAGCATCATGTACAATTCTAGGAAGAATCCAAGAAGTTCTCTTTATGAGGTTAAGTCTATCATTTTTGGGATAGTTGCTGTTAATTTCTCCCAAAAAATTAGCACAAGCTCTTTGCCATGGTTCATTATCTTCCCATAACTTTCTTATTTCTCAGTAGTAAAAGGCACTATAATTTCTGCTGGGTCTATACCTGCTAGTTGATGAAGTCTCAGTTTACCTTTTATAATTAATTCAGAGACCTTTTCTGCATAAGTTTTTAATTTTTTACTTGGTTTATGAGGTATAAATATCCACTCTAAAATAATATCTTCCCTCTGCATTACAATCCCTGTAGGAGAAATTCTGGAAGGCAGTATGACTAGGATGGAACTAAGATTCGGGTTGACTGTATCCACATGTGCCTTCTGTAATTTTTCCTCAATCATTGTCAGTTCCTTTTCTGCTTCAACTGTCAATTTTCTGGGACTATTCAAATCTTTATCACCATCTAAGGTTTTGTTTAAATGAACTATTAGATCAAGTGTTATCCCAACAGCTGGTTGTAGACTGGAAATGTCACGTAACAATCTTTGGAAGTCATTAAGAATTCGTAACCGGTCTCTCCTAATTTGTGCCTTTTGCGTTCCAATTTTCTCTAACCCTATTCTGTAACCTAGGTAATTAATAGAATCTCCTCTTTGAATCTTTTCAGGGGCAATTTGTAATCCCCACCTAGTCAAGACTTTCTTTACTTCTTCAAACATACTTTCCAAAATGTCTTTATTTGAATCAGATAATAAAATGTCATCCATGTAATGATAAATTATGGACTTGGGAAATTGCTTACAAATTATTTCCAATGGCTTATTAACAAAATATTGGCACAATGTGAGACTCTTGAGCATCCCCTGTGGGAGGACAGTCCATTGATATCTCCTAGTAGGCTGAGAATTATTATAAGTAGGCACTGTGAAGGCAATTTTTTCTCTATCCTTTTCTTGCAAAGGTATAGTGAAAAAACAATCTTTCAAATCAATAACTATAAGAGGCCATCCTCTTGGTAATAGAGAAGGCAAAGGAATTCCAGATTGTAGCGGACCCATAGGTTGAATTACCTTGTTGACAGCTCTTAGATCTGTCACCATTCTCCATTTACCAGATTTCTTTTTCACAACAAACACAGGAGAATTCCAAGGGCTGGTTGATTCTTCAATATGGTTAGCATCTAGTTGTTCTTTTACCAACTGTTCCAAAGCCTGTAATTTATTTTCAGCTAGAGGCCACTGCTTGATCCATATTGACTTCTCAGTTAGCCATTTTAAAGGTAGGGCTGTTGGTACCTCTAAAGGTTTGCTACTGGGTGTATGTTCTTGTACAGCCTGAATGGCTGGTGACCTTTTCCCACAATACCTCAATATATCCTTCCCAGAATTGTGAGTTCCTGGAACTACAGGAATGTAATTTGGGTATTCCATTGCTGTAGCAGGTCATGGCCCCATAAATTTATTGCAATGTTGGCTATATATGGCCTTAGTCTTCCTATTTGCCCTTCAGTCCCTATGCATTCCACCCATATTGTGCTTTGTTTTACATGAGATAGGGTTCCAATTCCCAGGAACTGAACATCTACCTCTTGAAGAGGCCAATTTGGATGCCAAGATTCTGGAGTAATTATACTTACATCCGCACCTGTGTCTAATAAGCCTTCAATAAAAATGCCATTTATACAGACTCTTAGCTTTGGTCTTTGATCGTTAATAGAAGTTTGCCAAAATATTCGTTTACTCTGTCCTACTGAATTTTTTGACTCATTCTCTACATGTAACTCATCATTTAGACCAGTATTACTTTTTACGGCAGACATTGGAGTTTTCAGTTTTCTTGGTGAGACACATTTTCCACTGTAACTTGGAATGACTGGGCCACTTTTGGCTTGGGGGCCTGTGAGAAGCCCCTCAAGGAGTTTCCCGATGGTATCGGGTTGCCTTGTCTGTCTGTTGTTGACCTGCATTCGTTGAACCAATGTCGGCCTTTACCGCATCTCCTACATATACCTGAATGCTGAGGTCTCCTACTTTTGTCATTCCCAGAAGAGATATTATTACTAGAATTTCTTTGCCTGCAATCCCTTTTCAAATGTCCTAATTTACCATAATTAAAACACCTGGTAGTTTGATGTCTCCTCATATCTTTGGAAATCACTTCTCCTACCCAGGATTCATCATTATAGCTAAACGTCTCAACATTCATTGTATGTTGTATCCATTCTTCCATAGGTGCTGATCTAGATCTTAAAGGCCCAATTATCTTTTTACATTCAGTATTTGCATTTTCAAAAGCTAGAGATTCAAGAAGTATTCGTCTAGCTTCTGGGTCTGTTACCCCTATGTCCAGAGCCTTAATTAATCTTTGCACAAAGTCAGTAAAGGGTTTTCTCAGTCCCTGCCTAGCCCTGGTATATGATTCGACCCTTTTTGCTGGATCTTGTATTCTATTCAAAGCATTCAAGGCTGCTTTGTGACATAAGGACAACACTTCTTTGTCATAAAGAGCTTGGACCTGTGGATCAGCATATGCTCCTACACCAAGAACTTGATCTTGGGATACGTCCATACCTTTTGATCTTCCTTGCTGTTCCATATGTTTGGATTTTTCTCTAAAATAAATTCCAAACATCAAGGAAGGTCCATCATGGGGAGTAGCTCTGACATTAGAAGCCCAAGTCCTTATCATTTCCTTAACAAATGCAGAGTGCAAGCCATAATTAACGGCAGCTTGCTTAATTTCTTTTAAATCATTCATTGCTATTGGTGTCCATCTAGCTTCTTTAACTCCCTTTGAGCTTTTAGAAGTTGACCCCTTGTCAGAATAAATTACAGGGTATGTTCTTAGAACCCTCGGTAAGCCAGTTCTAACAGCTAGTGGTGGCATTGTATCCTGTCCTTGTGCCTTCTTACTCTGTTCACCAGCTCCAATAATTTCTTCAATCATTTCTAATCTTTTTATCATTGTCTCCCTTAAATCTTGAATCTCCTGACCTACCCATATTTCTAGGAATTTCACTAAGGTATCAGTTTTTTGGATCCCATTCTTGAGGTACATTCTATCTGTTACCTTATCAAAACTTTGTGGTAACGTCTGAACGTCAAATTCAACAGCCTGAACCCTTTCAGGTAACTTCCTAGTACCCTTGGACGTGGAGTCAATTTTGTCTATCATAGTATCCACTTGTTCAGATAACCCCTCATTTTCAATAATTTTAATCCTTTCAACCAGTTGTTCATTATTAGTCCGTAAAAATCACATCTTCCTTACTGATAAAATATTGAAAAGAAAGCTGAAACCTAGTAACAAGTAAATTAATGTATCCCCATAGTCATATAAACCTTGCATGACATAATCCATTGTATTAATAAAGAAAACAGTAAAATTGGCATTGAAAGCAAAAACTGCCATATTACCTCTTGTCTAGTGGGCGGCTCTGTTGCCATGTCGTGACTAGAACCACTGCAAAGGTGAAGGAAACGGGGTTCTGTTTTAGTGTCTGCCTTAGTATTTGTTAAAAACTAGGAAATATAAGTTTCTCAACAAAGAAAATGTAATTAAATCAATTCCATACATGGAACCAGAAACCCAGAATCCAAGGGTAGAAAAGAGCAACCCGGAAGCCGCATATGCCTCCACCTGACCGAGTCATTCTTATTTAGGCCACTAAAGCATTGCACTTACAAGGGAAATTTAAAAACAACTCAGAAAAGAGCAGACCAGTCAGGCAGAGACTGTCCAAAGCCTGTGGAGCTTGGGAGGCATGGGGTTTAATTGAACTGCTGGCTCCACACACAGGGCACAGGCCGCAGCTGAGGGAGGGATCGTGACTAGCCGAGCTGGCAGCAAGTAGTTGAGTGGGGGGAGGGGAGATTCTACAAACAAACGTGTGGCTCCAGTTGAAGGCATAAGTCACAGACACTACCACACCAGTTTGGAATTATGATTAATAGAATGGTTATTTGTTCAAAGGGGAAAAAACTTACAGATTACTATCCCAGAAAACAGCCCCTCCGCGTGAACAGGAAAGGAGTCTATAAGCCGGAAGCGGAGCCAGAAGCCAGAGAGAGAGAGGAGGACAACCACTGCATTTTTTAAAGAGAGAGAGACCACACCCCAATGGGCTGGTAACTCAGCAGCGATTGGCTGAAGGAGCGGAAGGAGCTCCTGTAGCAGCTACACAAGTTTGCATTTGCAACAACAATGGATGAGTGTTCCCCTTACTCCACATTCTCTCCAGCATATGCTATCATTGGTGTTTTTTATTTTAGCCATTCTGAAAGGTGTAAGATGGTATCTCAAAGTTGTTTTGATTTGCATTTTCTTCTAAGCTAAGGAGGTTGAGCATGACCTTAAGTGTCTTTTGGCCATTTGAATTTCTTCTGTTGAGAATTACAAACATATACTTACATCATTAAATCAGCAGTGAAACAGTTTAAAATTTGCACATTTTAACATGAGTATGTTTAATATTAAATAAAATGTAGAAAAACAAATCTCAATACAATATTTATATTATTTTAATACTCTAGAAGCAATTCTTGTCATATGTATGCAATTGTGAAGAAGACAGAGTAGTTTACTGATTTCACAGACAAGCCATTAGAGTGACCTGCTTGACAATAAGCTAGTGAATACCATCTACCTTGTATATTAGAAAATTTTTCCTTAGTTTTGAAAAATACAAGTATGTTTTAAAAGTCAAATATCTAAATAAAATGTCTAAAAGAAAACAGAGATGAAAAACTAAATAAGATTAGTAACAAAATGAGTCAAAAGAAAACATATAACAGTTTGGTGACAACTGATCTATGACAAAGGAACAGAATACAATTTAAGGAAAATTAAGGAAGACCATTCTAAACCAAGAAAGTAGCCAGTAAAATCATCCTAAGATTTTAAAAAAAAACTCTTTTTCTTTATGCAAGAATTAGCCTGGAGGTACATGTGACATACATTTAACCATGCAAATTAAGAATTTATTCATAATAAATGGAAATCTAGTAAATGAATGATAAAATGAACTTCTATTTTGTAAGGACCAGTTAGAATCTTTCAAAAAGAATTGAATACTTCAACAAAGTTGGAAAAAAAGCAAACAGTTGTAAGATTATTATAATTGTCCAAGAGAGACAGGCTAACCTTTTCTACTAGGATTGTAGATATTTCTTCTAAAGAAATAAACACATGTGAGAGAGAGAGTTGATAGAGGCTGCATATTAGATTACATTATGCTTTTTATCTTCTGTCTTCCATGCCTAGTGTACAAAGAGTATTTTGCTGTGGGAGCACATTTTTCTCCTTTAGCCAGTTGGCTTTAAGATATCAGCCACTTAGACATGGTAACTGATACTGTAAAAGCAACTGTAAATGTGTGCCTGCTCTCTTGTTTCTGGTTCCTGCTTTTGGCTGCTAGACTCTTTTCCTGTTCATTCAGATGATCATAATCTAGGATAGTGATCTGTAAGGTTTCCCTTTAAATAAATAACCCTTTTATTATTCATAATTCTGAACTGGTGTGGGATTATTTTGTTACTCCATTTTCAGTACCTAAAAATGCAAGCTGAAGAAATACCATGTCAAGTTTTCTAAAATGAAGCTGCTCCACAATATTTGAAATATTTTATATGATTTTTAAAGGGGAAATGAAGCATATATCCATTGTTTGTTACTGCACAGAAGAATAGGTTATTCTTTTCCCCACCTTGGGACACAAATCTATTAGAATCTGATAACTCTTGAGAAATTCCTAGGAGAACAATCAGTGTTCATTTTCATTCATGCATATCAACCTAAGGTATTAAAATACTTGTCATTCATAGTGCAATTCACATGTTGCTCCTAGGTATAAAATAATATGAAACCATTCATGAAGTATTAGCTGTGGAAGACAAAATTATCTTTTATCTTGATAGTGAGAAGAACATCTTACACACACTGTGCAGTGATATAATCCTTTTTAGTTTAATGACAGAAACTGTCCTGTGTAGTTTTAACAATATTTAATTTAGTAGAAAAGTAATTAATAGAAAAGAAATAACATTAACTTTGAAAATACATTAACCAAGAGAACGCTCACAACAAAACTGAGAAACAAATGTCTACATCTGATTATATCTTCTGATTAATATTCAAAGCATATAACAATATTTTGCTGTTTTACATAGTGAATATTAAAATTCTTAGATATTTTCTAATACTAGTATTATTTGGGAACCCACCAAAGATAACATATGTTTATAATTATCTCTGTGTAAGGGAAAGCATATTATATTTACATTACTAGAACTTTAAGGTTGGGTGATTCTTTGTTTGGAGGACTATACCATGTATCTTATGACTTTCAGTAACATTCATGGTTTCCACTAATAGATTCCAAGAGCCATCCCTTTGCATTCATAACCTCTAAATATGCCCCTAGACATTGATAACTGTTACCCATGAAGAAAATAATCCAAAATCAGAAACACGATTGTAGAAAAATGAAAAGATACTATCGTGTTCTTTAATCCATTTAATAAATTATTCAAATGTCTTTTATACAGTAATAAATATTCTTGGTTTTTTTAAATATATTGGTAAATGAAAGAGAAATGGTCTCTGTCATAATATAGCTTCCAGTAAGAAAAAAACTTAATCAGTGAGTACTCCCATATATGCATAAATCAGAATTACCATACAATATGTTGAAACAGCAGAATGCCCTGGATATATGATTTAAGTAGTCAAAATTCTTGATACAGTAATATTTAGTTTAACACACATGAAATATTAAAATGAGTCCACTTGGAAAATATTGAAATATGGGAATTTGAATCACAGAGTTATAAAAGTGAAGCCTTTTCTATAAGCCAGACAATGTATACTAGTTCCTTCACTTTTAATATTTTAACTAGGCAGAGTAATTGCATATACTCTGTAATTTAATGTGAATATAATATGCCTTGGTGAATCCATTTATACCTTTGATTTTGTGTACATATGCAATGGTTGATGACATTTCCACTGTACATTTAACTAATTGAATATTTGATATGGATTTGCTTCCTATTATTTTATAATACAGGAAAGAACTACAACTACGTTAAGTAGTACAAGTTTGTAAACTGTTTTGTGGCAAAAACCTACCTAGACTTGTACTTCCTCTGCAACAAGAGTCAATGATTTGATTTTTCTATTAAGAAGCCTCTTCTGGAGAGTTGATGAGATCAGATAAAAGTACCAAGCAGAGAGAGTGTAACAACTGAATTGCTTATAATGCAATGAACAATAAGTATTTAACGAAGCAATATGTTGTGTGAAGAAGTCAAAGTTGGGATCACTTGAATTACCTGACATTTGTGCTCCCTCAAAACCTATTGTGGCATGTGAAGATAAAAAAAATATGTTTTTATTGGACTCAGCAGACATGTAGATGTTGGTAGCAAAGTGTATCATGACTAGAGCCCTGAGGAAAAAGAAAAATATCAAAGTTCAATTTCTGGAAAAGATTTTTCTTAGATATAAGAGTCTAATAATTTCTAACCACTTAGATTATTCTACTTCTACAATAAAGATAAAGCCCTAAACTTCCTATAAAATAAGATGCAGTGAGAGCTCAACTAAGACAACTTATATCTGCCTATTATGTAAACTAAACACTAAAATAGCTAATTTTTAAAAATTGGCTTTTGTGCTTTCACCATTCCTATTGTTATATTTCAGTTACTGTTTTTATTTTTGCCCATCTTGACATCTGTAAAAGAGTTGAAGAAATTGGGAGTTTCTATTTTTGATTTGCTTGGCTGTAAACAATAGTCTTGGTCCATGACAACTTGATACTATTGAATCGACATTTCTAATATTCTGTGAGCCACACAAAGTTAACCACAACAACACATTTTCTTGCTTTCATAATTTTTCCAGTTGGGAAAAAGAAGAAATGAAACAACACAAATATCTCTATTCTGGAAATATATTTCCATATATCAAATTGGAATAAAAATAGCACTTTTATACACCCTATCTACTTGCACAATCAACTCTCACTGTATGAGATTTCAGTTAACTTGAAAAATATTTCTTACAATAGAGTACCCATTTGACCTCTAATCAACCTTTCAATAGTCAGTTTCCATAAAAGGTAAGTACTGAAAACCACTATTCTTTTATTACAGGTTTTTGTTTGAGTTTAGTGCATCAAATGGAATATATTCTTTAGAATAACAGGGATATAAAATTGTAGTATTATTTGAAAAGTTGTCAAGTAATTTCTATGCTGTTTCTTCAGAGAATAATAACTTTATTAAAACAATTGACTAACTATAAAATTTGCTCTATTAAATGGTGCAGGAGAATTGTCTGCATTCTGTCAATCATGTTTTAAGTAAATACTGATTGGTCAGGCAGGAGGTGTAGGCAGGGAAACAAGACAGGAAGTGGAAATGATGCAAGGAGAGCAGGAGAATTCTGGGGAGGAGGAAGTTGATTCCTCCCACTCCTGCCCAGATCACCAAAGCAGCAGGATGTGAGCTGCCCCACTGAAAAAGGTACTGAGCCACATGGCTAACATAGATTAGAGAAATGGGTTAATCAAGATGTTAGAGTTAGCCAGTAGGAAGCCTGACCTAACAGGTCAATCAGCATTATAACTCATAGAGATCTCTTGTGTGATTTTTCTCTGGGACTAAATAGCTGGGGGACGGGGTGGAACAGAAAAACCCAAACAAGCAGGCCCCCTCATGTTACAATTAAAAGCTTTTATTTCAACAGTTTATAATATATTCACAAAATTTTTACTGTTTAGTCATTTATTTTAAATTCACAAAGTTATGCAATCACCATTAATACCAAATGTTAATTTCATTAATATGCAAAGAAATCTCATACCAATTATTTATTAGAACCCAATCTCTCTCCTCTCCTTTTTAAAAGCATATACTGATCTAACTCCTGTACATAGATTTTCTTAATCTGAATATTTAAGATAAATAAGAACAGTGTGTGACTTTGTATCTGATTTCATTCACATATAGTCAACTTGTCTTAAACTGTATGTATTTGCTTAGTCATTTCTCATTTGAAGAAACTTGAATTCTTTGTTTTGACTTATTACAAATTACATTTTTATAGATATTTCTGAATATTTGTGGATATCTAATTTTTTTAATTCAAAAATTTCCACTTCCTCACCTCCTTCCATTCCCCTCCCACACACCCTCCTCCCTTCCCCTCCAGTCTTAAGAGAGGGCAGAGTACCCAGCATTGGGAGAAGTCCAAAGCCTTCCCCTATCCATCCAGGCCTGGGACGGTGTGCATCCAAACAGACTAGGGACCCAAAAAGCCAGTATATGCAGTAGAAACAAGTTCCAGTACCATTATCAGTGGCTTCTCAGTCAGTCCCCATTGTGAGCCACATTCAGAGAGTTGAGTTTGATCACATGCTCGTTCAATCCCAGTCTAGCTGGATTTGGTGAGCTTCCATTAGATCAGGGTGTACAAACCCTTCGCAGTCCTGACTACCTTGTTCATCTTCTCCTTCCTTCTGCCCTTCAGCTGGACCTGGGAAATCAGTCCAGTGCTCTGATGTGGGTCTCTGTCCTTATCTCCATTCATCACCAGATGAAGGTTCTATGGTGATATTTGAGATTTTCATCAGTGTGACTATGGGACAAGGCCAGCTCAGGCACCATCTCCTCTACTGTCAAAGGACCTAGCTGGGGACATCCCCGTGAACACCTGGGATCCCATCTGGAGCCAAGCCTCTTGAAAACCCTTAAATAGCTCCCTTAATTAAGATATCTTCTTCCCTGCTCCTATGTCTGCCCTTCTTCCATCTCAACTATCCCACTCCCCCAAGCTCTCCCAAATCCTTCCCTTCTCTCTTCTCTCTTCCCCTCTCTGTTCCCTCACCCCACCCCCACTACCACCCCATGTTCCCTACTTTTGCCCAGTGATCTTGTCTGCTTCCAATATCCAGGAGAATCTATATATGTTATTCTTTGGATTCACCTTATTATTTGGCTTCTCTAGGCTTGTAAACTATAGGCTCAATGTCCTTTGTGTATGGCTAGAGTTCACTAATGAGTTAGTACATACCATATTCATCTTTTTGGATCTGGGTTATCGCACTCAGGATAGTGTTTTCTATTTCTATCCATTTGCATGCAAAATTCAAGTTGTCATTGTTTTTTACCGCAGAGTAAAACTCTAATGTGTATGTGTTCCACACCTTCTTTAACCATTCTTCTATTGATTAGCATCTAGATTGTTTACAGGTTGTGGCTATTACAAATAATGTTGCTATGAACATAGTTGAACAAATCCTTTTGTACTATGATAGGGTATCTTTTGGGTAGATTCTCAAGAGTGGTATTGATGGATCTGAAGTTAGGTTGACTCCCAATATCCTGAGAAACCAGCACACTGATTTCCTAGGTGGTTGCATAAGTTTGTATTCCCACCAACAATGGATGAGTGTTCCCATTACTCGACATACTCTCCAGCTTAGGCTGTCACTGGTGTTTTTAAGTTTAGCTATTCTGACAAGTGTAAGATGGTATCTCAAAGTTGTTTTGATTTGTATTTCCCTGAACGCTAAGGAAGTTGAACGTGACCTTATGTATCTTTTGGCCATTTGAACGTCTTCTGTTGAGAATTCTCTGTTCAATTCAGTACTCCATTTTTAATTAGGTTATTTAGGAGTTCTTATTATATTTTGTAGATCATACCTTTGTCTGATGCGGGGTTGGTGAAAATCTTCTCCCATTTAATAGGATGCCTTTTTGTCTTAATGACAGTGTCCTTTGCTTTACAATAGCTTCTCAGATTCTGGATGTCCTATTTATTCATTGTTGCTCTTATTTTCTGTGCTACTGGGGTTAAACATAGGAAGTAGTCTCCTGATCCCATGTGTTGCAGTCTACTTACCACTTTTTCTTATATCAGGTTCAGTGTGGTCAGATTAATATTGAGGTCTTTAATCTATATGGACTTTAGATTTGTGCATGGTGATAGCATGGATCTATTTTTATTCTTCTACAGGTTGACATTCAGTTATGCCAGCACCATTTGTTAAAGATGCTTTCTTTCTTCCATTGTATAATTTTAGCATCTTTGTCCAAATTTAGGTGTTCATAGGTTTTTGGGATAATATCCGGGTCTTCGATTTGATTCCATTGATCAACGTCTCTGTTTTTATGCCAATACCAATCTGTTTTCATTACTGTACCTCTGTAGTAGATTTTGAAGTCAGAGATGGTAAGTACTTTTTTTGTATAAGATTGTTTTGGCTCTCCTGGTTTTTTTTGTTTGTTTTTCCATATAAAGTTAATTATTGTTCTCTCAAGGTCTGTGAAGAATTTTGTTGTGATTTTGATGGGGATTGCATTGAATGTATACATTTCCTTTGATAGAATTGCCATTTTTACGATGTTTATCCTACCAATAGAAGAGAATGGGAGATCCTTCCATTTTCTGGTGTCCCCTTTGATTTCTTTCTTCAAAGCCTTAAAGTTTTTTTCAAATAGATCTTTCACTTCCTTGACTTTTGCTACCCCAAGATACTTTATGCTATTAGTGTTTATAGTGAAAGTTGAAGTTTCTCTAATTTCCCTCTCTGCTTCTTTATCCTTTGTGTATAGGAGGGCTACTGATTTTTTTTTTTTTTGATTTGATCTTGTATCCTGCCACATTACTGAAGGTATTTATCAGCTGTTGGAGTTCTTTGTAGAGTTTTTGGGATCTCTGATATACACTATCATATCATTTGAAAATAACAAAAATAAAAAAAATGATATCATATCATTTGAAAATTAACTTCTTTCTTTCCAATTCAAATAAGACTTATGCTGTCTTATTGCTATTGCTAGAACTTCACACACTATGCTGAAGAGATATGGTGAGATTTGACACCCTTGTTTTGGTCCTGATTTTAGTGGAATGGCTTTGAGTTTCTCACCATTTAATTTGATGTTAGTTGTTGACTTACTGTATATTGCTTTTATTATATTTAGGTATGATCCTAATTATATTAGGTATCCCTAATCTCTCCAAGACCTTTATCATAAAGTGGTGTTGAATTTTTTCAAATTATTTTTCAACAACTAATGAAAGGATCATATGTTTATTTTCTTTCTGTATATTTATATGATGGATTACATGGATAGACTTTTGTATGTTGAACCAGCCCTGCCTCTCTGGGATGAAGCCTACTTGACCATAATGGATATTTTTTGATCTGTTCTTGGATTCTTTTTGTCAGAATTTTATTGAGAATTTTGCATCGATGTTCACGAGCAAGATTGGTCTGTAATTCTCTATTTTGGTTGAGTCTTTGTGTGGTTTTGTTATCAGAGTAACTGTACTTCATAAAAAGAGTTTGGCAATGACTCCTCTGTTTCTATTATGTGAAACACCTTAAGGAGTATAGGTATCAGCTCTTCTTGGAAGTTCAGGGAGAATTCTGCATTAAAACCATCTGGTCCTGTGCTTTTTTTGGTTGGGAGGTTTTTTTATGACAGCTTCTATTTCCTCATGACTTATAGGTCTATTTAAATTGTTCACCTGTTCTTTATTTAATTGTGGTATATAGTACCAAAAATTAGTATATAAAAATTATCCATTTCTTTTATATTTTCCAACTTTATGGCATACAGGCCTTTGCATTAAGACCTAATGATTCTCTGTTAACTCAGTGTCTGTTGTTATGTCCCCTTTTAATTTCTGATCTTGTTAATTTGCATGTTCACTCTCTGCCTTTTAATTATTTTGGAGAGGGGTTTGTCAATTTTGTTGCCTTTCTCAAAGAAACAGCTCTTTGTTTCATTGAGTCTTTGAATTGTTTTCTGTGTTTCTATTTTGTTGTTTTCAGCCCTCAGTTTGATTATTCCCAATCTTCTACTCCTGCTGTGTGAGGCTGCTTCTTTTTTTCTAGAGCCTTTATCTGTGCTGTTAAGTCTCTAATGTGAGCTTTCTCCTTTTTTTTCCTAATGTGGGCAGTTAGTTCTATGAACTTTCTTCTTAGCGCAGCTTTCATATTGTCTTCATAGGTTTGGGTATGTTGTGTCTTTATTTTTGTTGAATTCAAGAAAATCTTTAATTTCTTTCTTTATTTGTTCCTTGACAGAGTGGTGGTTCAGTAGTTGACTATTCAGTTTACATGCATTTGTAGGGTTTCTGGGGGTAGAAGTTTTGTTTAATTCAATCTTTCTTCCATGGTAATCCGATAAGACACAGGTGGTTACTAATTTTTTTTGTATCTGTGGAAGTTTGCTTTGTTTTTGAGTATGTGATCAATTTTCAAGAAGGTTCCATGAGATGCTGAGAAGAAGGTATATTCTTTCCTATTTGGGTGGAATGTTCTATATATGTCTGTTGTGTCCATTTTATTTATTACCTTACTTAGTTCCCTTATTTCTCTGTTAAGTTTCTGTCTGGTTGACCTGTCCATTGGTGAGAGAGGAGATTTGAAGTCTCCTACTATTAGTGTGTGGGGTTTGAGGTGTGCTTTGAGTTCTAGTAATGTTTCTTTTACATAAGTGGGTGTTTTTATATTAGGGGCATAGATATTAAGGATTGAGACTTCCTCCTGATGAATTGTTCCTGTTATGAGTATAAAGTGTCCTTCTCCATCTCTTCTGATTGATTTTCATTTGAAGTTAATTTTGTTAGATATTAGCATAGCCACACCTGCTTGTTTCTTAGGTCTGTTTGATTGTAAAACCTTTTCCCAACCCTTTATTCTGAGGTAGTTTCTGTCTTTGTGTTTGAGGTGTGTTTCTTGTAAATAGTAGAATGTTGGAGCCCATTTTCATATCCATTCTCTTAACCTGTGCTTTTTCATAGGTGTATTGAGTCTATTGATATTAAGTGATGTTAATGACCAGTGTTTGTTAACTCTGACTATTTTTTTTTCTTAGTGGTAGAGTTTGTGTGTTTCCCTTCTTTGAGTTGTGCTGGTGGAGGGTTGTTAGATGATTGTGTTATTATGGGTGTTGTTGGATTCCTTGGGTTGTGGTTTTCCTTCAAGTATTTTCTGTATGGCTGAGTTTGTGGCTACATATTGTTTAAATTTTGTTTTACCCTGGAATATCTTGTTTTCTT
The DNA here is from genome assembly GCF_982192425.1 of Myodes glareolus. Lineage (NCBI taxonomy): Eukaryota > Metazoa > Chordata > Mammalia > Rodentia > Cricetidae > Myodes > Myodes glareolus. Next base: position 10,883,022 of record NC_142053.1, on the reverse strand, counting down.
CACCGATGTTGAAAGAAAGCTTTGCTGGGTCTAGTAGTCTGTGCTTGCATCCATGGTCTCTTAGTGTTTGCAGCACATCTACCCAAGACCTTCTGGCTTTCATGGTGTCTATTGAGAAGTCAGGTACAATCTCATAGGTTTACTTTTATATGTTACTTGACCTTTTTCCTTTGCAGTTCTTAATATTCTTTCTTTATTCTGTATGTTTTGGGTTTTGATTATGATATTGTGAGGGTATTTTTTTAAACCAGTCTATTTCGTGTTCTGTATGCTTCTTGTACCTTCAAAGGAATATCCATCTTTAGGTCAGGAAAGTTTTCTTCTATAATTTTGTTGAAGATAATTTCTGTGCCTTTGAGCTGTAATTCTCCTTCTTCTACCCTTATTATTCTTAGCTTTGGTCTTTTCATGGTGTCCCAGATTTCCTCGAAGTTTCTTGTTAAGAATTTGTTGGATTTGCTGTTTTCTATGATCAATGAGGTTATGTCCTCTATAGTATCTTCAGCATCTAAGATTGTTTCTTCTATTTCTTGTATTCTGTTGGTTATTCCTGTTTCTGTAGTTCCTGTTCATTTACCCAGATTTTCCACATCCTGCTATTTGTTGGTTTGTGTTTTCTTCATTGTTGCAATTTCAGTTTTCAAGTTTCCAAATGTTTCCCTTACCTGTTTGATTGCTTTTTCTTGGTTTTCTTGGGTATCTTTGAGGGATTTATTCATTTCTTCTAACCTTTTTTAGTATTCTTATCCATTTCTTTAAGGGAATTTTTCACATTCTGTTTAAAGGTCTCTATCACTGTCATAATGTTAATTTAAAGTCGATTTCTTCTACTTCATCTTGATTAGGATGTTCAAGTCATCGTATTGCATGTTCACTGGATTCTGGTGTTGTCATGATGCTTTTCAGGTTGTTAGAGGAATTCTTGCATTGGTGCCTGCTCATCTCTTCCTTCAATTGCGATCAGGAGAGTCTTGGTGTCTTGTTCGAATCTTTACTGTGGCTAATTGTGTACTTGGAGGTTTTTCTTGATCTGGCCTCTCTTAGGTCCCCTCAGCACTGGAGTTGGCTCTCAGATCCCCTCCACCCTGAAGTAGGCTGTGGTAGTGGATCTAAGGACCCTGAAGATGGAATAGAGTGTTTGGGGGCAAGCTGGAATGGGGTAACTAGAGAAAGCCAGTAGCCAGGGAGACACCCTGCTGAATGGCCAGAAATGTTTTTAGGAAATTGGAGGGGTCCTGCAATCCATTACACACACTTATCCTTCTGGATGGATCTCCTGTTACAGGAGCAGGGCCTCTTGCTGGTCAAGGACCTTACAGACAAACTATGGGCTTTGTAGGTGCAGAATTGTGTGGAACAAAGAAACATCTGCAGCTGTAACACTCACCACTATGTCCCCAGACACTCAGTCCCAAAGCAGACTGAGTTGGGGGATTCTAGAACCCCGCAGATGCAAAGGGGTGCTTGGGAGCAAGCTGGGATGAGATTAACAGAGAAAGCCAGCAGCAGGGGAGAAGCCCTGCTGAATGTCCTGAAAGTCTAGGGGACTGGAGGGTGCCTGCATTCTGCTCCCAGGGCATTTGTTCGCAGGGTGGCACACACATACCCCTCTGGATGGATCTCCTGGTCTGTTTGGATATCTATTTTTTCCTAGCTGTACTTCTAGGTATAGAATTCCTGTGTTTCCACACCATCTTTATACAAAAGCTTAATAATAGAATTTGAAACAATTTTTACAGAAATGAATTAAATCAGGGAACAATATATTTCAACTAAGGGAGCCATTTTAGGGTTTACAGGAGACTTGATTATATATGGGATCCCAGGTCCAAGGAGAAATCCCCCAGATTGCTCTCTGGACAGAGGAGAGGGTGCCTGAATCGGCCGTGGCCCATGACCATACTGATGTATATTTTGCTTATCACCATAGATCCTTCGTCTGGCGAAGGACGGCTATGCAGTCGGAGGCCCACATTGGAGCACCGGATTGAGCCCCCCGAGGTCCGGAGGGGGAGCGGAAGGAGGAGGAACATGAAAAACGAAATCAGTACTGCGAGGGATGCTATCACCCACTGATACAAGGGAACGGATCTGATGAGAGTTTACCAGGGCCAGCCGGACTGGGACTGAACGAGGACGTGATCTAGCCAGATTCTCGGAATTTGGCCGGATTCTCTGACTGTGGCTGGCTCGGGGTCTTTCTGAAAAGCCATTGACTATGACACTGGGACCTGTTTCCTCTGCATATGCTGGATTTTGGGGATCCAGTCTGTTTGGACGCTCGCCTTCCTGGACCTGGAGGGAGGGGGAGGGAGCTGGAGCTTCCCACAGGGCAGGAAACCCTGACTGCCCTGGGGGACGGAGGGGAAGGAGGGGGGGAGTGGTGGGGGGAGTGGGAGGGTGTTGGGAGGGGGGGCGGAAATGGAAACTTTTATAATTTAATAAAATTTACTAAAAAAAAAAAAAAAGAAATCTTATTAAACTACTGTGGAGAGGTAAGAACTAGAGTTAAAATATTAATTTAAAAGCTAAAAGTAATGAATTATTATTTCTCAAATATATTAATTTGCAATTAAGTTATCAGCCAGAAAGTCTAAAAATTTTCTAATTGTAGCTAGCCATTATAACTTAAATATTTACTGCCTTTTTTAGCACTGCTATTACTTTGCATTAATTTTATTATTGTCGAATTTTAAATTACACTATGAAAGATTATTATGTCAGATCACAAGTTTTAGGCAATTTATATTTGTAAAATGCAAGGCTTAAAATAACTATTGTTTTCTTTGTGAATAATTAAATGATCAGACACTCTGATGGGAAATATAAACACAGACAGACACAAAATGAGCCTGAAATTTCTTTCATCTACTAGAAACAATAAATGCAGCTTTTCTTTAAAAAAATGAACACAAATAACTGCTGGTTTTTCTAATACGTTACTAGTTTCATAGGATGTTCTTAAGTCAAGCACATTAAATGTATATAATTTAAGTGATTCATGTTTTTAAATAACCACTTACCGAAAAGGCCAAGAATAATCAAGAGAAGTTGAAATTCTAGAACCAAAAGCACAGTATGGTAGGCTTCACTCCTACACTCCAGCCCACTTGAGTCAGCAGTCTTCTCACAATGTACCCAGTAGGTTCTCAGGAATGAATTAGGCCTCTAGCTAAATTTTCTAAGTCTAGACTCTTCTTCGTCAAATACTACCAGGAGGAATTTCAGAATAGACCATGTGGTAAAACTCTCAAGAAGATTTTAGTGCTATGATTATATAATAGATTTACAAACATGTTCATTAGAATATCTAACAGATCTTTTTGCTGTTGATGAAATAATCTTCATCCTACAGGAAGCCAGTCATCCCACATGTTCAATAAATCTCCTCCCTTCTTACTTACAAAGGACACTAATGCAGAAGGGCTCCCTTTTCTCTCTTGCATTTTCACCTTCAACTTTACTATTCACATTATTGCAAAGATAGACATCTTACAATCTCTCTGATTTTATAAAATAAAGAACTGGAACTATCTTGGCCCTCAAATATTCTTCCATGTATCTCAAATTCTTCCACTTTTATTTTCAATAAACTTTATTGAAACATTTTTCAATGTCTAGAATTCATGTCTCAATTATTTTTCTTTATTCACCTCAATCAAGCTTTCACTTTTATATATAACCAAGCTTATATTTTAAAGCTCCAAATTGACAGTCATGTTAAGAATACCTGGGTTTATTTCCATCCCTCACTTTATATGGTAACTTGAAGCATTAGCTGGAACATATAACCATTCTTCCTCTTTTAAATATGTTTCACTTCTTTACTTAGGGTCCAATTAAGACACTGAAATCATTTTTTTCTAGTTCACTACTTATTACACATTAACAGTGGTAGCTCCATGTCTTAGTTCTCCATGTTTGCTTTTCCATCTATAGTTTTTCTTTAAATATCTTACCCACTCACTTGACTTTAACACCATTTACAAATTCAAATCCATCTTCTCTGTGCTGACGTCTATACTAGTATGTTTCATTGCTTAGTTGACTCAACTATCTCTTTAACACATATATTGAAATGACTGTGTTAACTTACAAGATCCTATTTTCTTTTAGTAATATTGTTTTTTGGGATTTTTATTTCTTATGTTATTTTTTTATCTTGTTGGTGAAATCACTTTAAATGTTCACTTTAAAGTAGTATACCATGATATTCTCATTCATTTTAAACAAACTTTTTCTCAGTCACAAATAATTTTTTCAGTTATGTCTTTGGTTTTTGATATATATAATCCATAATTGATGACACCTTAAAATTGACATTCTACTACATTGTATTCTATTATTCTGAGTCTTTCTCAATCAATAAACAGAAACACCAACTTTATCATGGCTCAAAAGCTCTTGTCAGCTTTTTTTCTCTTTCCTTCTTTCTTATAAACCACATTTAATTTTTAAATATCTCACAATATTTTTCCAAATCACCACCCTTTCTTTCACAGTTCATACCACTTTTCTTTGCTTTCATCTTTTTCTCCATTTGGTTCTTCACCAAAAAGAACACAGAAATAATCTTGTTATTGAATAAATCAAATCGTGTTATCCTTTTATTCTTTTACTTAATAGTTGCCTCCAAAACTATATCACTAAATAAAATTGAAATTCATTCATAGCTATAACATGCGGGCCAGCTTGCTGGGGTTTCTATCCCGCCCACAGCTGGCATACATATATGATCCAATTCAGTTGAATCTATGACTTTATGCCATAATCCCCTTTTCCTAATGACTTGCTTGAAACAGCATAGCATTTATAATTGTTATTTGTCAACATGACAGAATAAGGAATCAGCCTTTAGTTGTACTATTTGGGATGCCTGTGGAGGATTATCTTTATTGAATTACTTGGTGAAGGAAGATCCATGTTGATTGTTGGTGTGATTATTTCCTGAGCAGGAGATCATGAACTGTATAAAATGGAGAAAGGTTAGCATAATACTAGCAAACATTCATTGTTCTCTGCTTTTTGGATGCTATTGCAAATTGATCATATGATTCAAGTTAAGTAGCCTTAACTTCCTTGCTGTGATAGATTGTACCTTGAAGTATAAGAAACAAGCCCTTTCTACCCTAAATTGTTTCTATGCTGATATTTTATCATAGCAACAGGAAAGGAAACTAATATATCATTACTTCTCAAAGACTAATTAGGTCCTACACAATTTTGTACATGTGTTTGGTGCATTCTGTTTACTCTCTTTATACCAGTCTTTTTATTCCTCTTCTACTTGTATCATACCTCTCTAAAATGTATCTATTATATTTTCATATGCATGCCTTTATATTTTATGCCTCACTGATTTTACCTAAGGTCTTTTTGAGGCCAAGGATTTGGAACTGATGGATTCTTGAGAAGGGATAGGCATTGCCTTCACTTGTGTAGCCATTACCTTTTCTTGTGTATCAAAAAGTGAATCCATTGGGATCTAGTAGATCCAAATATTTTTCAAAATGAGAAATTTTTGGTGTGGCTGACAGTAGACACATTTTTTACCTTAAGCAATTATTTGTTTATAGTTAGTTCCTTGTGATTCTTATTACTCATTGGTTATCTTTTATAATCAGAATTAAGAATTTACAAAAGCAAGGACGTTTCAGTATTGTTTTAATATATACTTCACAAGATTTTTAACTAAAACTTAACTAATTACATTTTTGCTGAATCTTTATATCAACTCACCAAATATCATAGCTATTTTTAAATTAGTTCTTTGAGAATTTCTTTCAATGTGATTTTATTATTTTCATAGACAACCCTATTCTTCCTTTAACAACTTCCCTTCTATAACCATTCAACTTTCTTTTTTTTAAAACTGCCTATGAAATCCAATTTGTACAGGGCCTATATTCTCCCGTGAGGGATCTTCTACTATAGCATGGTCAACTTACCACATAGAATAATCTTTAAAAAAATTGATGTTCTCTCTTGCACCAGTTACTTTCTAATCTTAACTCTTCATCTAGAAATGAGATTTCACTCCCAAGCCCCTGCTACATACTGAGACTTTAATCTGACTTGAGCTTGTACAAATTTTGCTCCAGCTGAAGGAATCATTCTGAATTAACATTAAACTGCCCAGTTGTTCCCAGAAAACTATGCTTCTTTTTAATCACCTACAGCTTCTGTCTGCTATAGATTTTCTACCCTCACACCTCAAATGATATCTGAGACTTGAGAGGAAGTGTAGGATAGAGTTATACCATTTAGGGTTGAGCATTCTTCAGTCTCTTATTCTCTGCACCATGGACGGTAATGAGTTTCTGTGATAATTACCATCTACTGCAAATACAAGCTTCTCTATTGAGAGTTGACAGATGAATTATTCTACAGGTGTATCAGTAACTCATTGGAAGTTGTTTCAATACCTTGTCCTTTTAACAGAGAATAGTGATAATTTTCTCACTTAGGGCCAATGACCTGTCTATCCATTGGTCCTTTAATTGGGAAATGGTGTCAAGTATGGGTTTCATTTGTTAATCTGGTCTTAAATATAGTCAAAAAGTTGTTGGTTACTCTCATGACATCTGTGTGTGATTAAACCAGACGGCAAATCTTCCTTTAAGAAGGATAATATGGTCACTCCTCCAGAAAAACAACTAAGTCCTTCTCAGGTGCTTTCCAAGGGTAGAGGAAGTAGAGAAAGGTAATAGAAGACAATAGTTAAAAATATTATCTAAGAATACATGGCCAGCTCCTAAAAGAAAGATTGAATTGTCATTAATTTTTCTGTGCAACCTTGTTAAGAATGTTTTTACTGACATAAACATATGTTAAATAGATATTTGTAAGAAATTAACTTTTTCCTCTTTAATCAAGTAATAAGTTTTCACAGATAGCTGATAAATTTTACGATGAGAAAGTTAAAAAGAAGCATGTCCTAGTATTTGCTACAGCACAAAACATGTAATGAGAATTCAAAATCATAAGTGGTATTTGGTCCTAAAGAGGATTAATTTTCTCTAAGGTGAATGATTCAATATTAACAAATTTTAAAAGTTTTTTCATAAAATACTTGGGAATGTAACTAAATATGTTAATGTTAATATTTTTCCCAGTTAAATGGTCCAAAATTATCCCATAAGTTTCATTAAGATAATTGATTATAAATGGTTGATAGTTATTAATTTTCAAGACCAAGGGCAATAATAAAGCTTTTCTTTAGCTACCCAAATACATTTTTAATGTTTAAAAATATCCAAGTAAATCAGCATATACAAACTGAGTTTAAAGAGTTTTGAGTTTCATAAGCTTATAAAGACTTACAAGAGAAATATTAATGTGTTGAATAGCACATTGAACTATTTTTTAATTTCTATTTTATAGTGTTATTACTAAAATCTCAATATAAAATACAAAGGTAGAGGCTATGTAACTCATATAGAAAAAAAGTTAGCTTTTTAAATTTTGGTTTTTCCTGATTTTATGAGCATTACATAGGCTTCACTGAGCTCTGTGAACCATGGCTTCCAATTAATAATTTTATTATATGTATAGCTGCTATTTATATCACCAATGATTTCATCTTTTCTTTTCTCTTTCTTCTACTGTTTAGATGGCAGTGACTTTTTACCTATCATTTGTGACCCCTTTGGGGTCTAGTGATCTTATCACAGGGTTTATCCAAGACCATAGAGAAACATAGATATTATATTACTATATTACACTAACAAAATTACAGTTTCAAATTAGAAATGAAAGTAATTTCATGGTTGGTGTCACTGCAACATAAGGAACTGTATTAAATGGATAAAAGGGCACAGAATCTAGATGTTAAGATCTACTAATTTAGACAATATTGGTGATAGTGCAAAACCTTTGTCATTAGTCATGGTGAGTCTTTGCTTTCTGCCAATGCTTTTGTCTGTGTATGCAATTACCCTGAGCATATCAACATTAGTGCGCAAAAGATTATTTATGTCTAGAGAATTCTGTGAGTAAAACAAGAATCCCAAAGTTTCAGTTTCAACTCATTCAGCAGTTTTTTTTTTTATGTTTCAATTTTGGCTATAGGTTTTTCTCATTCTAACTAAAAGAGTAGTTTTATTGTTAATGAAATTTATGAATAGTTGAGTTTGCTTTATAATAATGATGACAATTTTGTTTATAATAGAATACCTAAATCCTCTAGTTGTTTCAGTGGAAGGGGGAGGGGTATTGTTATTTACTCTAGATGGGCTTAAAACTCAGTATGTAACTCAGGCAGACTTTGAAGTCCAGCAATGGAAAAAAAAACAACACTGATACTGTTTTAAGATTTTGTTTATTTCTATGTGAATAGAGATTTTTCATCTCTTTGGTCTCTGTAACCTTAAAAGTGTAGCTCCATATATACACATAACTTTTTTAAAGGCTCCTCTATTATTCTATTTCCTTATCCTTAAACCTTTTGTTGCACAAAATTCCACAAGGATGCATATAATTTTTATAGTATTAACAAAACCATCTACTATAACAGTTTGGCAATTGAGTATAATGTATTGAAAGGATAACTAAGAATTTGACAGTGAATGGAACTCAGAAATGTGGTTCACTCCATCCCTAAATATATCACTTGCTAGGTACCAGTAAAAATATTTTTATGAGGGAAGGGTATTTAATGATGGGAACCATGGCACATTCCCTACTAGGTAAGCGCTTAGTTTGGTAAAGTAGAATGTAAATATGTGGCTATGTCCTCAGGTTATAAGACTCTGACTTGAAAACAACAATAAAAACAACAACAACAAACTAGGAATATTCTATTTGGTTATACCAGTTGTTAATAAATACTTTCCACCATTTTACATTCCTAAAGTATTTCTTTATTTTGTTTTTTTTTTCCCTCTTGCTACTAGGCATACCTACTTCCCACAGTGGTATTTAATTTGTAATTTAATAAATGAAGCTTGCCAGAAGATAAGAGAGTGAAACAACCACACTGATCAGCCTTACAGACCAGGCAGTGGTGACACACACCATTAATCCCAGTAATCAAACTAATTTGACATAGAAACCCTGTGTTAGTGGTGCATAACTTTTATCCCAGCCCTGGAGAGGAATATAAGAAAGGAGGAGACAGCTCTCAGACACATTCTCACTCTGAGATTTCTGGAGGCAAAGGATCAACATTTCAGGCTGAAGCTAAGGTAAGAGCCAGTTGCTGGTTGTTTTGCATTTTAAACCTGTAGTTTGAACCCCAATTTCTGTCTCTGGGTTTTTATTAATCATGCTACAGCCCCCCAGTCCACCCACAAATCTATTTTATTTCCCGTCTCAGGGAGATCTATGTAAACCCCAGACTCCTCCTCTTTTTTTCCTAACCTGTCTGGGTCATTGGATTAAAGCTTGATTATAATTTACTTAACAGCTAATAAATTCTTATAAATCAACACATACTATATTTCTTTTTCTGGATCTGGATTATCTCACTCAGGATGATTTTCTTTAAGTTTTATCAATTTACCTTCAAATATTATTTTATCATTTTTTATCAGCTGAGTAACACTCCATTGTGTAAATGTACCACATTTTCTTTATCTCTTCTTTGGTGAAGGTGCATCTAGGTTGTGAAATACAGATCACTGACAAAGCCTCAAATGAAAGAGAAGGTGGTAAGTTATACTTAAATTGATGGCAATGGAGAGTAGAAGGAAGGAAAACTTTTCCATTTGGGAGACTATTTCTTTATGCATAGTCAAAACACACAAATGTCTGTACTCACAGCCAGTGTAAGTATAGTGTTTTCAAAAAAAATTATTACACTGCTATTTTAAATTAAAATTTAATGTTATATTAAATATCACTTGAAAATATCCATAGATTTAATGAATTATCTAATTAAATATTATACATGTAGCAACATAGAGTAGACTGGAAGCAAATATTTAGTTATTTTTGTGCTTAAATACAATTAGCAAATAATGTTTTAAAGACAAAACCCGTAAGGAATTTTATGAAACTTTCTTGCAAAAACATAAATTACTTTATAAAATATTCATAATTTTTGAATAAATATGATTAGTTTTGTTTACTATGATAGGTAGTCTGTAGAACCACAATTTTATACAAGACACAATGTTCTCAATTTATATTTAGTCAAACTCCATTTTTATAAATAATAACTATATGTATAGTTAAGAGCTTTGTTGTGTAATGACCAAAATATAACTATGTTAGCAAGTATAATTAACAAAGTATGATCATTTTTCATGCATAATTTTTCATCATATGTGTTCTGAAACTGTGTGTTGAACTTACCATTTACTCACTTTGGACAACTATTAATGAGATACAACCTAAAGTAATTTTTCAACAATTTCAAGACCATTATTAACAGGTAATTTGCCATATGAGTTTATGAACAACACATTTGGAAAGTAGAAGTATGAATTGCAATTTTTAGTCCTTTAAAGTACTTAGCCTTTTAGTTATTTTAGATATTTGATAGTCTGTAGAACATTGAATCACCATATTTCCAAATGGAATACGAACCATCATAACACAAAATGTAAGTTTTCTAGACCTCACTGAAAGGGATTATAGATCAAATTTTGAATGTACTTTAGAAAATTGTAAATCATAGAGATGATGAGTTAGAAGATTACATAGTGTGTAATATAATGGCCTGCTTGTTGGGTTTCTATCCTGCGCAGTTCCCACAGTCGTTAGGACCCAATGAAAATTACATAGAGGTCTAATTAAGTTATAAACTGATTGGCACATTAGCTCAGGCTTCTTATTAACTCTTATAACTTATATTAACCCATTATTCTTATCTATGTTAGCCACATGGCTCAGTACCTTTTCCAGCGGGTAGGTCACGTCTTCCTTCTTTGGTGTCTGGACAGGTCTGTGGAAAGAGCTTTCTTCTTCTCACAATACTCCTGTTCTCATTGCTGCACCTCTACTTTCTGTCTGGTTGTCCCACCTACATTTCCTGGCTGGCTACTGGCCAATCAAAGTTTATTTAAACCATAATTAAAAGAATATAGAATTGTTACATACCAATAGCACAATAATGGGTTATTTCTGACAAAGAAGCAAAAAGTATCAAATGGAAAAGAAGAAAGCATACTTAACAAATGGTGCTGGTATAACTGGATATCAACATGTAGAAGAATGAAAACAGACCCATATCTATCACCATGCACAAAACTCAAGTCCAAATGGATAAAAGACCTCAACATAAAGCCAGCCACACTGAACTTTAAAGAAGAGAAAGTGGGAAGTACACTTGAACACAATGGTACAAGGAACCACTTCCTAAATATAATCCCAGCAGCAGAGACGCTGAGAGAAACAATTAATAAATGGGACCTCCTGAAATTGAAAAGCTTCTGTAAAGCAAGGAACATGATCAACAAGACAAAACGACAGCCTACAGAATGGGACAAAGTTTTCAATAACCCCACATCAGACAAAGGTCTGATCTCCAAAATATACAAAGAACTCAAGAAATTGGACACCAAAAATCCACATAATCCTATAAAAAAATTGAGTAAGACCTAAACAAAGAACTCTCAACAGAGGAATCTAAAATAGGTGAAAGACATTTAAGAAATGCAAAGACAGAGAAATGCAAATCAAAACAACTCTGAGATTCCATCTTACACATAGAAGAATGGTCAAGATCAAAAGCACCAATGAAAACTTATGCTAAAGAGATTATGGGGTGAAGGGGACACTCCTGCATTGATGGTGGGAATGCAAGCTGGTGTAGTGTGGTGATTTCTCAGAAAATTAGGACAACCTTCCTCAAATCCCAGTAATATCACTTTTAGGTATATATCCAAAGAATGCTCAATTGTGCCACAAGAACATGTGCTCAATTATGCCCATAAAAGCATTGTTTGTCATAGTCAGAATCTAAAGACAACCTAAATGCCCCTCGACCAAAGAATTGATAAGGAAAATGTGGTATATTTACACAATGGAGTATTACACAGCAGAATAAAATAATGACATCATTAATTTTGCAGGAAAATGGATGGAGCTAGAAAACATTATTTTCAGTGAGGTAACCCAGAAACAGAAAGAAAATTATCACATGTACTCACTCATAGGTGGTTTTTAAACATAAAACAAAGAAAGCCAGCCTGCAAAACACAATCCCACAGAACTTAGAAAGTAATGAGGACACTAAAAGATACTTACATAGATCTAATCTACTTGGAAATAGAAAGTAGAAAAAGACAAGATCTCCTGAGTAAATTGTGAGGATGGGGACCTTGAGGGAGGGTTGAAGGGGGGAAGGGAGAGGCAGGGAAGGTAACAGAGAAAAATATAGAGCTCAATAAATATCAATATTTAAAAAAAGAGCTAGTTCTGGGACAGGCTCCAAAGATACAGAGAAACCTTTTCTCTAAAATAAAATAAAATAAAATAAAATAAAATAAAAATGGGCTATTTCTTCATTAAATTGATGTATGCATACATTATTACTTAACTATTCCTTTCCCACTTGTTATTTATTAGCAGACTTGCCATTTTGATGGTCATCACTTCAATGAATCTGTTTCAAAGGAATAGTTTATAAAAGTATTATATAACTTAGTCTAAGGAATTCAGGTAACCAAAATAGATTGTCTGCATGCTTTTTGTCCAGCATGACTCATTTCCAACATATTATAAAGGACCTACATAACTTTGTTAATGTAACCATAAAGTTTGGTCACTTTTTCCCTATAATACCCTGAGAATATCATTTAACGTTATCCATTATTTACATTTTTATCTCATTTGCCATCTAGACATTAGTAACCATTTACATTTTTTCTAAGTCATTTTTTCTTTAACCCTCTCTACATTCCTCTAAGACCACATATTTGTTTATTTATTTACTTACTTATTTATTGAGGCTGAGTCTCTCTATGTTACCGTGGCTCTCCAGGAACTTGCTATATATACTGTGATTTTAAGTATAAAATAATGGTTCATTTTTAAGAAGAAAATTGATAAAAATTTTCTAAACATGATAAATTCCATTGGAAAATGGGAGTACTGATTGTTAGGAACTGTCATCAACAAAAACCACCTCTTACCAGGGTAGGGGAAAGGGGATTTAGAAATATTAGTATAGAATATGGAGATACATGAGAAAAATAATAGGACAGAAGTCATAGAATAGTACTAAGTGGGCATTACAGTGAATAATAAATATGCCAGCATTTATTCTTTCATATGCTTTTATACATAATATAAAAGGGGGAGAATGAAACAAAATAGCCACCTAAAAATGGAAAATACAAAGAGAGTCTGGATTATGCATATTATTGTGTTATCTTTTAATTTTTTGACTGTAAAGGAGCTAAGTACAGAGAGACAATTCATTGTATGGGCTGCTAAGCTAAGCCAGCATGTATATTATAAAGCTATCATGTTTTACAAATTTGGGTCTAATAATATATTTCTTTGGAAAAGAGATTCTTTTCTTGTTTCCAGAGAGGATGAGGACCTGTGGATTGCTTCCAGACCGGTGTGATTTTATTGAACAAGACTCCCTGAAGGTTGCTGTTCAAACCCCAAAAATTACTATGTCCAACAATCAAAAGTAAGCAGTATTGAGAAAACTGCACCCATATTTCCAAATATTGTCTATAAATGTTTATTTATATTTAAAGGAGGATATGATAAATATATGAATAATTTACATTTGTCTAGATCTTGGTTTATTGATACACATTTAAGGTCAATCTTGGTATACTGTGTATACATGTATTTCTTCTCTTGATTAAAGTATTGGGTTTGTGTTTGTGTTTGGGTTTATACAATGAAAAATATAATGTATAATTAAGAATTATAGGTTAATAGAGAGGCATCTTTAATAGTCAAGCTTGTATTCATGTTAGATTTTCTAGATGTACAGAGATGTATTTGAGATGGATAAGCATTCTTCATAACTTTCAAAGACTACAGAATATGACATTTAAAATTTTTTAATAAATTTGGACTTTACAGGACAGTGAGACACATTTGTTCCTGGCAGCACCAGGCTACTCCAAGAGAAAGATGGGCATCAAAAAAGCTCTTTATGGAGTTTGTTAGCTTTTGGGCGAGAAATTGCTCTTGTCTATACTGCTTCATGGTATGCTGTAAAAACTGGATATACAGAACTCACAGAGAAATGACTGCTGAACTTGCCTAAAGGTAAGACAACCTTTGGGGTTCAGGCTACATGAAAGAGTCTGCCAGATGTTCTACAGGACACATAGAATTGACTGACAAACTGACAATATAGGCAGAACTGTCTGTCAAATATTCTGTTTCATGGAAAAATCTGATTGATACTATGCTGAAGATGGATGCCCCAATGGTACAGAAGAATTTTGTGTGACTGTCCAGGCAGCAAGATATCTCTATCAATTCTAGAGTTTTGAAAGTTATTTACAATGTACTTCCTGTTTACTTAGGTAATATTATATCTTTCTGGAGTCTTTGATGGAGTTGCAGAATTTAAAGTTATAGTTGGAGTTTTCCTTAGTCATGAGAAATGATAAAATATAAATATTGTAACTGTAATTTTTCCTTGATAGCTGGTTTGTTATGTGTAATTTTATTTAATGTTAAGTTTAGTTTAAGTATAAGTTAAAGTTTAGTTGTAGTTAAAGCCTTTATTTTTGTTTAAACAGAAAAGGAGAAATGATGTGGGAAGTCCTTCTGTCTATATCTTGCTTTTATTGATTAATAAATAAACAAATAAATTTGCTTGACCTGATAGGGTAGAACAGATTTAGGCAGGGAGAACTAAACTGAATGCTGGGAGGAAGAAGGAAGGCAAAATTAGGGCGAATCCATGGAGCCATCTGAGTCAGACATGCAGAAATTTTGGCTAGTAAACCACAGTCACATAGTGACATATAGATTGATAGAAATGGGTTTAATTAATATTAGAGTTAGTCAAAAAGAAGATAGAACTAATCTTTGTGATTATTTTCGTTGTGGGCAGGTGAGATGAACAAGTAGCCTCCTTCTACCATACTTTATTAGCATGATACAAAGGACAACTCACATATTTAATTACTTTAACACTTTAAAATATCAAATAATTAGCCTTCTGTTGTTTAGGTAATGAAGCTACCCTAGATTAAGTATTCTAAATGTAGCCACACTCCAGGTAACTTCATAATTTCAGAAGAAGAAGGAAAACTACATTTGTACATCCTGTCCATCTGTCAGGATGGAATGCATCTACTTGTATGACCTATCTTAATGTAAAAAAAAAAATAAATAAACCCGTCCTGACTTGGGACAGGCAGCTATACTTGTCAACCATTTTGAGCAACCTCCTAACTCTCTGATTGTCATAAAAAGTGGAAATGGGCTCACATTTATGGGATTATAGGAAATATCTAAGAATGCAGCATGTATCAAAATGTACTTGTGCACATTGATGGAATATTGATTACAACACAAAAGAATAATAATACTGTATTGCTTCAAATTAATGCCTATTCAGAAATAAGAAGTTAGAAACAGTATTTCCTAGTGGAGTACAGAGGTTATATATGAGAAAATCTCTGAGCAGATAGCTTGCACTATTTAGACATACACATGTATACATAATCAAATGTTTTGTAGTTTGACAATCCAGAGCACAAGTTTCATTTGATAATGGAGATGTCTTTCAAAATTTTTGAACTTTCTTTACGTATATAATTAATATTCTTATGGATAGACTTCTGCAATATTAATTAAGTGCATATTTGTACATACACATATATTTATAGATTTATGTAAAGACACACGCATGTATAATTACATATCTATATCACAACTCTATGGTTTTTCAATGTCCCTACCAGCCAGCAAGCTGCAGTAGTCTACTCACAAACCGTAGTCAAAAGCTCTGACTTTGACTATGTCAAAACCTGCTTGTTAGGTTAGTCAGACCACCTGCTTGAAGTGTCAAGAGTTTTCCCTGGCAGGATGTTCCAGAAAGCCAGCATTTTAAAATGACACGTCTTTTTTGCTGCTATAGCTGAAAATCAAAAATCATGTGGTCGGCTTTTCATCGACACTGTTTAAGTGTTTCTTGGTAGGACCTTTTAAAAGAGCTGCAAGGTTTTACAACTAAAGCTGAGTCAGGAAGTCTCTTTAGATGAGAGTGCTTCCTTGCCTCTAGCAAGCAGAGTAGACCTGAGAAATTGCTACAACCAAGAAACCATGCTTCACTCTTTTCTTTTCTGTCTAGAATTACTTCTCAAGCTCTTTTAGGCTTTATGTGTATGCAGTTTTGCACATATTGGTGACATTCTATAACAGGAGCAGGGGGCTGATTGTTGGGTATTCTGTCCTGCCTAGTTCCCACAGCTGGTAATAGAAGTGGTATGGGACAATTTCCATATTCTGTCAATAATATTTTAAATAAATGCTAATTGGTCAATAGCCAGGCAGGATGTATAAGCAGGACAACCAGACAGGAAGTAGAGGCAAGGCAAGGAGAACAGGAGTATTCTGGGAAGAAGCAAGCTCTTTCCCCAATCTTGTCCAGACACCGAAGAAGCAGGATGTTACTTGTCCCACCGAAAAAAGGTACCGAGTGATGTGGCTAACACATTCTAGAATAATGGGTCAAGCAGTGTTTCAAAGAATGCAGTCTCTGTGTAATTATTTTGGGGCTAAGCTATCTGGGTGGCTGGAACAAACAAGCAGGCCCTCATGTTACATTTATGCATTCTACAATCCAAAGGATGGTGAAACTCATGGTGGAAAAGTCTTACTTCAGTTATCCTAATTAAAATTACTCATCACAGGAATGCTCAGAGGCCCATGTTCCAAATATTATTTTATCTCATCACAACAGGTTAACAAATGACATTTACTACCACTGGCCAAAAACACATATGAAAATTAGCCATACATGACTATGTGCTTTGTAATGCCGGTGCTAGGGAAGAAAAGAAAGACCCATGGGACTCCTTGACCAGACAGTGTAGCCTAGTTGGCAAGATTTAGGCCAGTGATAGGCCCTATCATAAAAAAATGTCCATGGCCTCTAAAGGAGAGTCACCCAGGGTAATTATTACTCTGCTCTTTGTTTGTATATTTATATACACATGAATTGCACAAACACAAGTTTTAATCACAAAGGTTAAATGTTTATTTATAAATCTATTTTCTATATTGAAGCATTATTCAAAGTGTACATGCATCAAATACTATATATCACAACATAAGTCCATGTATTTTTATATTTGTAGTATCAGTTAAAAGTAAGTGAGTTGAAATTGACTAATGTTACAAAATGATATTTCTAATGCAAAAACTCAGGGTTGATAAAATTACTAAGAATAAGAGATAGCTTAGTGCTCAGTATTGAACAAGACATCCGTTTTACTTCTTTTAAAGCTCAGAGAACATTGTAGAAGAGGGGGCAGAAGGAATATAAGAGATGGAGGATAGAGAAAAGTAATATGAAATACTTCCTTCTGGAAATAGCACAGGTACTACATTCATGAACTCATCATGATTGAAGTTATCTGCCATAATCATGTACAATAATGAACCTGTTATGGAGGAGAGAGTGGTTCATATGGTAGATGCTAGAAAAGGCAGCCACTGTATTCAGTTGTCCAGACAGTGAAGAGTCCCTCATGGTCAATTCATGTTCATGCCAACACAAGGTGGAAAAAGGCCAAATAAATTCAGTGGGTCACAAAGCAAATCATCCCCCACCAAATACATGAATATTGTATGAATGCAGACTCTAGTTTGGAGGATATAGGAGGAATAAAAAACAGAAATTAGAGATGAATGTGACCAGAATATATTATATACATTTATAAAATTGTTAATGAATATGTTTAATAAAAATGTATGAGGTCTGATATATTTGCTATATTATTTTTTTTCTGTTCTTTATTTTTTTAGGCAGAGTCTCTCTGTTATGTATCCCTGACTGTTCTGGAAATTGCTATGTAAACCAGACTGACTTTAAACTTACAGTGATCTTTTTGTTTCTGCCTCCTGAGTGCTGTGACTAGAGGTGTGTTCAACACAATACCTGGCTATATAAACTATATTTCAATAAAGTTACTTTTGATAAACCCATAGTACCTAAAATGTTTCATAATGTGTAAGACATAAAAGTTTAAAATAGTAAAGATACACAAAATGCTGTGGGTGTACAATAATATTTACTATATCAACTGAATACTGTATACACAAGTGATCATTGCATGTTACTTCACTAACTTTTTATTTCTAAGCTAATAGTTGTTAATTCATATATAGGTACCCCCACAAAATGTATTCTCACACACAGTCACATACATATCACATATTAATAAATATTAACACATTCATATACATCAATAGATATCCTCACATATATATATATACATACACACACCACACAACTATAAAATATATTCACAGATTAGAATATTAATAAATTTACATTATAATATATATCACATGTGTGATGGTATTGAGGGTATTTATTGAGAGGGTGTTGGATACCCTAGAACTTAAATTTCAGGTAGCCATGAACCTTTTAAAGTGTTTTGTTGGAACTAAACCCTGGTCCTAGGGAAGTATAACCTCACACTTAAACAATATAGTTTCTTAACTCCAGATAATATTATATTAAAGACAAAATGCTCCATATAAATGTATCTGAATACTTGTGGGAAGATTAAAAATGGAAAATTTCTGGCTACTGTTAAACTATGGAGCAAAATAAAAACAAAGCTCACATTGGGACACCTAAATACTCATTTCGGCATATTTTAATGGGATCCTCCAAAAATGATATTCTAATTTTAGGCTTCACAACATTTTAGTGACTTGGCTTTACACAAATGTTTTAGAGATGAGTTCCTTGCATCAAGAAGTGGTTTTTCATATTTATATAGAGTCACATGAAATAGTCAACATGGGAATGACAAAATATTCTATAAAATGACATGCCTTATGTCTTAAGAAAACAGTTGGAACTTAACTGTAAGTGCAATACATACTGGAGTAGTGAGGAATGTTTTTACACCTGGAAAGTCAATACTTGATCCTTTACCTTTAACAGGAAATATCTTAGCTTCACTGTATGCATGTATAAGGAAAATATACCTATGACATAGTATTCTATATTAAAGATGAGCCTTCTTAGAATAGCAAGAGAAGAGAAGAAATGTACATGATAACCTGTGATATGGAATGGGATTAAAGAATTTACTATTCCCCCTTTGGATATCAGTGTGGCAATTTCTCAGAAAATTAGTAAACAACCATCCTCAAGACCCAGGAATACCACTTTTGGGTATACATCCAAAGAATGCTCAATCATGCCACAAGGGCATGTACTCAACTATGTTCATATCAGCTTTGCTTGTCATAGCCAGAACCTGGAAACAGCCTAAATGCCACTTGATTGAAGAATGGATAAGAAAAGTGTGATACATTCAAACAATGGAATATTACACAACAGAAAAAAAATAACGACAGCTTGAAATTTGCAGGAAAATGGATGGAGCTAGAAAACATTATTTTGAGTGAGGTAACACAGACACAAAAAGACAACTATCACATGTACTCACTCATAAGTGGTTTTTAAACATAAAGCAAAGAAAGCCAGCCTTCAAACCACAATTCCAGAGAACTTAGACAACAATGTGGACACTAAGAGAGACTTACATAGATATAATCTACATGAGAAGTAGAAAGTAGAAAAAGACTAGATTTCCTGAGTAAATTGGAAGCATGGGGACCTTGGGGAGGGTTAAAGGGGGGGGAGGGAGAGGCAGAGAGGGGAGTCGAGAAAAATGTAGAGCTCAATAAATATCAATTTAAAAAATGAAAAGAAAAAGAGAATGTACTATTCTTAAATGAGAGGCCAATGGAGGCAAAGTTCAACCTATATGACAAAACTTCATATTCTCAAACTATGTTTTCCTGCCATTTTTCAAATCTGAAACAGCCATACCTTGTTGTGTTGAATAATTTTATATCAACTTGGCATATGTTAAAGTCATCTGAGGGAAGAGAACCTTTATTTAATAAAATGCTACCATATGAACCAACTGTAAACTTTAGGAGATTTTCTTTATTTATGAATGGGGGTGGTACCTGCACATTTTGAATGGTGCCATCCTTGGACTGGTGATCCTGGGTTCTATGAGATAGAAGGATTAGCTAGCTGTTCAGGAGAACGTCAGTAGGTGGCACCCCTCCATAAAATATGCATTAGTTCTTGCCTCTAGTATCCTGTCGTGTTTGAATTCATTTCCTGACTCTCTTTGATAGTGATCTCTTGATGAAAGAGGTTTCTGTCCTACCCAGTCCCACAACCATTCAGTCTCAAAGAAACACACAGAGGTCTACATTAATTATAAATTGGCTGGCCCATTACCTCAGAATTCTTTTAAACTATTTTTTATACTTTACATTAACCCATTATTCTTGTTTATGTTAACCATGTGGCTTGGTACCTTTCATCAGTGAGGCATTCACATCCTGTATTCTTTGTGCCTGGGTGGTGACTGCAGACTAAGTTTTTCTTCTTCCCAGAATTCTCTATCCCTTACCAAATTAAAGACTCATGTGGTCAGAAAAAGAGAGATACAGTATAGATAATTTCAGACAAATATAATCCTCTAAACAATTTACAGTGTGTTTAAAAGTATAAGTAGGCTTGGGAGAGAAAAGAAAAAGGAAAAGTCCTTGAAATAAAAAAAGAAATAAAGAGAGTAGTTGGGTGTGTGGCACACACCTTTATTCCTAACACTTAGGAGGCAGAGGCAGGCTGATCTCTGAGTTCAGGGTATGGTGACATACACCTTTAATACCAACACTTGGGAGGCAGAGGTAGGCAGATCTCTGTGAGTTCAAAAATATCCTCATCTACAGAGTGAGTGTCAAGACAGCCAAAGATAAACAGAGAAATCTAGTCTCAACAAAAAACTAATATTAAACATTAAAATAAAAGAAATAGAGTTTAAAATAAAGCAACATAAAGATGAAAAATACACAAAGAGTCTGGATACTGTATACTATTATCTTGTCTTTGAATTGTTTGATGACTAAGGAAGGAGTAATAACTGCTAAAATACATTTGATTATAAATGCTGCTGGATTAATCCAACATATATATTTTAAAAATGCCTTGACATCAAAATTTAAGTAAAAAGATATGTTACTTTGGAGAAGAGGTTTTGCTTTTGTTTCCACAGGAAATAACAGGCTGTGAATTCATTCTGGGCTAAGAAAAATCAGGTTTGATTAAAGAAAACCCCCTGGGCTCTGATAACTGAATTCTATATCCAGAATAAATTTAAGAAAGCTGCCTGAGATGATCAAGCCTCACAGGATACTCCACTCAAGAATTGATCATAATTCTAAGTTTTCTTTAGGTCCCCATAAAATTATCAGTGCCCCCAATCAGCAGAAAATATCCTGAAAAGTACACTCACATTTCCCAAAAATGGATTACAGATGTTTGCCTTTGTTTAGAATGTTAGTTACAAGTTTTTATGTATAATGATCAGGGGGAAAGCTAAACAAAGGAGATTTGATTCAAAATTCTTGTTTTGAAAAAAAAGTGGGGAGAGTGCTGTAGGACAGTGGTCTCTACCCTGTCACTTCTATTTTAATAAAATGCTGATTGGTCAGAAGCCAGGAAGGGTGTAGGCTAGGTGACCAGGCAGGAATTAGAAGCAGGGTAACAAGAACAGGAGACTTCTGGGAAGAAGAAATCTCATTCTGTAGTCATCATCCAGATACAGAGGAAGCAAGATGAAGATGCCTCACTGAGAAAGGTACCAAGGTACATAGCTAACACAGACAAAAATTAGGGACTAATATAATTTATGAGAGTTAATGAGAAGCCTGAGCTAATAGGCCAAGGAGTTTATAATTAGTGTATATCTCTATGTGTTTCTTTGGGACTGAATGGCTGTGGGACCAGGCAGGACAGAAACCTGCCAACAAACTCTAATGTATAAGTGTGGTTGGGGTGGCATCCAATTTACTGTCATTCTGGAGTGCTCAGGTAGCTGAGATTTGAGGGAGCTGAGAAGGTAGATGTCTAGAAGAAAAAATATTGTTATTATTGGCCCTATAAATGGGGCTAGCCATAGAAGTCATTAACTGCCAGAAAGGATAGAACAGAGAAGTGCCCTGGTTGAACAAGTGAGGCTCAGGTATATAATTGAGACAAAATGGCAGATAAAACCAGACTTTAGTTGGTAAGTATACTTGATCCAGGAAATTTGGTACAATTGTGAAATCCCAATTTCACAGGAGCTGGTGCATGTGTTTGTCATTATCCGGAGAGTGCCTTGTAAGTTGGACTTTGCCCAGATAGCAGGAGTGACCTATAAAATATGTTTGAAAATGGGAGAGGTTAAAGAACACTCTGCAAATTGTTAGTTTTTTAATACTCTGAATTTTTAAGACACATCTGAAACCTGTTAGTCCTGGATTATGTAGCCTTTTAAAGAGGCACACCACTCTATATTTTACATTAAGTCATCAAATGCCATTAGATAGACAATTAAAGTGAGTTGGGAAATCTGGATTTTTAGATACAACTAAAACCTGTTAATCTTGAACTATGAAGCTTATGAAAGAGGCATACGTGTTTGTATTTTTAGCAGAAGCTTAGACAAATAAAGTAATGAGCTACTAGTACCTTAAGTCATCAAATGCCATTAGACAGATCTGGGAGGGAATAAATGACCAGAAATTAGACAGCTTTTTAGCCATGTAGACAATCCCAAATCTCTTCCTAGTCCTTGGAGTACATCAACCTTGAAGCAGTGGTTGCTGTTAGCTGCTGAGTGCAAGAGGACCAAAGATTTTCCTGTGATGGGGGAGAATTTAGTATACATGTCTTGGGAGGATGAGAAGATTGATTCCCTGGGTAGCATCCAGGAAGCTAAAGAGGTGAAAGGTCACTTTTTGCTGTGTGGGTGGCTTTGCCAAACCCAAAAGCAAGTCTCAAGGTAAAAGGTCTTCTGTAACCTTGTGTCTTCTTGGAGGAGCTATAGAATGGTGCAAAAGTTGGGATGTCTCTGTGTTAGAAGATCTTTTGTTAAATGCCATACCCTAAGATCTATAAAAGTACTTGAGAATCAGGGCACTATTACCTGTTATTTTAAACTGTACATATAATCTGAATTTAGACATATATTTTATCTAATTGGTCACACTTTACCAGTGCTAGTAAATTTAAGACAATTAAAAGAGCTATTTTAATAAATCAAAGAATGCTAGCATACATGGATACTCTTACCCAAGATGGGGGGGGTCAAATTGGTGGTTACCTATGTGTTTGTATTTTTTCAGAGCTGTTTTAGTCTGGAGTTATCTTAAAATGAACACACATGCACACAGAAGCATAAATCCAAATACTATGAGAACATATTTACAAAGTTACACAGGCAAACTATGGCCACACTATTTTAACAGACAAATTAAACACTTTTAGAAACTTGTGTCAGCTGACCAACTTAAAGATCCCAGCATAATTAGGCAGCAGAAGACAAAGAAGCACAGCAAAAAGCTAGAGAAGAGGAGGAAGGGGCAAAGAGTAAGACACACAGCAAATAATTAGAGAACAAGGGTGGGGAAGTAGAGGAGCAGAGGAGCAGGACAGGAGCACGTGGCAGAAACCATGGGCTTTTGGAGCCTTGTTTTCTTTACATTAGATGTTAGATAGTCCCAGGTGAATGGGGGAGTGGAAGGGGATTAGGAGGAGGGGAAGAAGTGTAATTTTTTGAATGGAATAATGAAAAAGGGGGGGGATTTAGGCCAAACAAAAACAAAAATTAAAAGGACACACAAGGACATTTGAGTAATTTGCATGGAATTGCAAGGACCCATCTAGAAGCCCATAACTATTGGGACTCAGATCTATCACAGTGAGTTCACTTGGACAACTCTTGAGTCAAAACAGGGTTACATAAAAATGAGTGGCGTATGTCTTCAAACACCCAGATCTCATTTCAGCTAAGTCCGGTCCAGGCTTCTGGCACAGCCACAACATCAACTGAATGTCCAAAAATCAACAAAGTTGTGCAAATGGGTCCCCCAGTAACTCTAGGGACCATGTACTCCAAAAGGGGAACACACCAAGTTAAAGCCAATGTTAGACTGGCAGACAGCACGTGAGAAGGGTGTTTCCCAGCATGTGGTGCTGAACCTGTGGGAAAAACAGATTTATTTGGTGGGGAACCTCCATATATTAGGAATAATGTTAAGACAAGCCTCTCTGCTGGAACAAATAATTCCAATCAGACAAAATTGGACAAAATAAAAGATACCCACATTTATTTCATCATTGTCAGGTGG
This sequence comes from Myodes glareolus, assembly GCF_982192425.1. NCBI lineage: Eukaryota > Metazoa > Chordata > Mammalia > Rodentia > Cricetidae > Myodes > Myodes glareolus. The sequence continues at coordinate 10,858,698 of NC_142053.1, read as the reverse complement.
CTAGGACTGCATGGAGGGTGGGGGGACAATGCAAAACCCAAAGACTCTGTGTTCCATTTTTGAACAGCAGACTAAATAGCCTATGGGAATGGTCCTGATCCTTCCTGGAGAGGGGGGTCAATGCTTGGCAGGCTTTCCCAGAGTTTCAATCCAGACCAAGGAAACTCCCAGGAGGAGGGGCTTCCAAAGATGGATGCTGGGTATTATATAGAGCCTGGGCCAAGTTTAGATATTTGAAGCCTCTTAGTCCACCTCCAGTGATATACTTTCTCCATTAAGGCCATACCTCCTAATCCTTTCAGAAATATTTCCATTAACTTTGAACCAAGGATTGAAAAGCATGCTTTGAAGGCCATTGTAATTCAAAACACCAAAGTGATGAATATGCATTGTCTTAGTTTGCTGTCTATAGCTGTTATAAAATACCATCATAACATAAACAACTCAAAATTGCTTATTTCAGCTTGGAGCTTACAATCCATCATAAAGCTATATTAATGCAGAAACTCAAGTTGGGCAGGTACTCTGTGGTAAGAACTAAAGCAGAGGTCGTGTGGGAAATGCTACTTACTGCTTTCTTTGGATTTGTCAGTTTGCTTTCTTAAACAATCCAGAACCACCTACACAAGCATTGTACCACCTCCAGTGGACTAGGGCTTCCCACTTCAATCATTCTTAAAATGCCCCCATGGACATGCCTACTGTAAGCCAATTTGATGGATTGCATTTTTTTAACTCAGGATCTCCATTTCTAGATGATCCTAGCTTGTGACAAGTTGACAAAAATACCACCTCTCTAAAGTCATGAATTGACCTTTCCACTAGTCACCTTTCACTTTTATCCCTAGATTTTTCTACACAATGACTAGACAGAAACCCCTGAAACTGTTTCTAAAAGTTTATTCCTCATCTATCACTATCAATACCACCAAACACAGCTTATTAATCAATGTAGAATACCAGTTTAGGCACTCTGTTTTTATAGGTCTTAGCAAGGACTTTGTGTAGGTGTCTGTATTTTAGAAACATCACGGATGATTTTTATGTATGACTAAAATATAGTTTGTATACACTATCATTCCTTTTCTCAAAAGTCATTTACTGTTTTCATGTTGTCTTTGTGGGGAAAAAGATACTGCAAAATGTGTTATGGAGACTTTGGTGACAATTCAATTAAGTACTTTCATCACTAATCAGCAGCCATATAAAATCCATGATCTATTATTGTTCAGTACTGGGGCCAAGGAGGTCAACGCATGATTTCTGGCACTCACTGGCCACCTATTCTAGCTGAATCTATTAGTTCCATGTACAATTTCCATCTCAAAAGTCTTAATAGAGGAGCTATTAAAGAAAATATCTGAGTTTGATCTGTTCCTTGCACAAAGAATAACATGTACGCATATATACCAACCCCTCACCTCTACACACATAAACAATTGTGATTTTTTTGATAAAACTTTAGATATCATGTGGAGACAATTTTCCCTCTAAGTAAAAATTTTAAAAAAATCATATGTCTAAGAAATGAATTATTAAAGCATTCAAAATGGTAGCAAGAAAATAAAGTGTGCGGATTTTACAGATACAGAAGTACAAGTTGCAAGTATTTTTCAAAAAAAGCACCTAACAATTGAATTCTCACAATTTAAAAATATAAGTTTGAAACACATATTTTAATAACTTGTGCATGTGGGTATGTATGTGTGTGTGTGTGTGTGTGTGTGTGTGTGTGTGTGTGTATGCACACACGCATGCATGTTGGTTCTAATTTTGAATCAATTAGTATTCTGAAGATCCTAAAGTTAGGTCTGCATTTTCCAATAAGGACCAGTATTATGATATACCTAAGAATTGTTGGAATTTTAAAAGCTGATGAATTTGACTGTGTTGATTTTATAGTTTTCTAAAGTTAGCTCAATTTACAATTTCATTATCTAATAGTATACATCCTGTACATAAAGTCATTAAAGGCATGTATCAGGGAATAACCTAATTATAAAGCATAAATAAATTTTTACGTCAAAAGAATGCCTTGTACTAAAGGTAATAAAAAGTAGTTTTCTCACATGTCTGCCTTCTCTCTCATCTCCTTGGTTTTGATATTTTAAAAAATCCATAAAAACTGAAACATTTCTGAGAAAGTCAAGATTTTCATGATAGTGAGAAATCATAATCATTTCATATAAAATAAATGTCAAGTTTTATAAGGACCCATTTTGTTGGTTTACACCATTTATCGTAATCAATTTAATATCACTTTCAGCAGTGTGGCATAGTGCTGCATAAACAATATGATAATTGGAATTCCTCTGCTCCTTGAATTAGTAAGCAAGTTACAGTGCATATCAATCATGCATAATGAGTCTGAAGCATGACTTGATTACATTTCATTTGCATAAGAATTTTCTCTATTTCTTTAAAAACAGATCATTTTTAATTTAGAATAGATTTAAATGCCACTCCTGAAATGTTAAACAATCTTGTTACATAATACAAAAATGCTAATCAATTTTTTAATGCAGAACCTGGCTTGTTAATGAGTTTTTACCTTTTTACATGTTGTCAAATCTCATTACACCCTCACCTTTCTAAGTGTACAATTGGAGTACACATTTGTATGGTTCAATTCTAATTGCCACATAATTTCATTGCACTTACAAAGAAAACATTTTAAAAATAATCCATAGATTGTCCAATTTGAAAAATAATTTGCTGTCTTTAAATTCTGTAGTGAGTAAAATCCGTACCATTTATTTAGAAAACTATTGATTCAAATATATTTTCTAATAAGTCAAATGCCTGAAGTTTTAAAAAGATAGAAGCAATAGTAGATAAAAGAAAAATAAAACACACTTAGTCTGAAGGGGCGAGGTCGATCGGTAGTTAAAAATTTACCAGACTAGCTTAATATAAAAGATATAGCTTTAATAAACAGAAGAAAAACTTACAAAACCAAGGTTCCAGCGATTCTAGAATGCAGTGGGCAAAGAGGAAGCAGCAAGCACACTTTGATCTTTTATTTGTTTTGTGTGGCTACAGGGGGACACACCCTAAGCAGAATGCTTTTTGTTTTATTTATTTATTTATTTATTTATTTATTTATTCATTCATTCATTCATTTATTTATAAAAATTTCCACTTCCTCCCTTCCTCCCAATTCCCTCCCATTCCCCCCACACCCTCTCCTCCTCCCTCTCCAGTCCTAAGAGCAGTCAGGGTTGCCTGCCCTGTGGGAAGTTCAAGTTCCTCCCCACTCCCTCCAGGTCTAGGAAGGTGAGCATTCAAACAGACTAGGATCCCAAAAAAAACAGAACATGCAGACAGCAGACGAAACAAGACCCAGTGCCATTGTCAATGGCTTCTCAGTCAGTCCCAATGGTCAGCCACATTTAGAGAATCCGGTTTGATCACATGCTCGTTCAGTCCCAGTCCAGCTGGTCTGGGTGAGCTCTCATTAGATCAGTCCCCTTGTATCAGTGGGTGAACGCACCTCTCGCAGTCCTGACTTCCTTTTTCATGTTCTCCCTCCTTCTGCTCCTCATTTGGACATTGGGGGCTCAGTCCAGTGCTCCAATGTGGGTCTCCGTTTCTATCTTCATCCATCGTTGGATGAAGGTTCCCTCTGATCCTGCCTTCCTTGCTCACGTTCTCACTCCATCTGCTTCTCATTTGGTCCTAGGGAGTTAAGTCCAGTGTTCCAATGTGTGTCTCTGTCTCTATCTCCATCCATCAACAGATGAAGGTTCTATGGTGATATACAAAATATATTATCAGTATGGTTATGTGCCAAGGCCAGTTCAGGCACCCTCTCCTCTGCTGCCCAGGGAACAATCTGGGAACCTCTCCTTGGGCCTGGGAACCCCTTCAGAATTCTTTGCCCAAAGGCCAGTTCTGCCAAGAAGAAGACAAGCTCCAAGTAGAGTGTCTTTGGTGCTCAACATTCTCTCAGGAGTAGAGACGTGTTGTCATGAGGGATTGTGTCTCATTAGCACAAAATTCTAGGTTAGATTAAAGGCCATTTTTCACAGCTCTTCGAAGAGGTTAAAGATTATACTATCTATACTAAATATAATCTCTATGTATCTAAAGAACCTGATTAGCCTAAATATAAATATGACAAACATATGTGACTATTGATTTATAATTCTACATATCTATCTAACTTGAAGACTAAGAGAATAAACAGCTGTTCAATAAATGATGACAATGACCTTCAAATGTAAACATGTATATCATTACATAAATAACATACAAGTATCTTAATCCGAGGTAGAAATGTACACTGCAATATGATAAATATATGTATATATATATTAATACATAACAAAGGTTTTAAACGGAGGTAGAAGCATACTCACCTATAATGTTCAAAATATTAATATATCAATATACAAGAGTCAATGCCAATATAATTTTCTGTAAACAATAACTCACAAATACCAATATATTATTATCCCATCACCAATTAATTCCTCTTTATATATATATACATATACACACACATATATATACATATATACACACATATATACATATATATTTTTACACACACATATATATGTGTATATATATAAATATATATAAATATATATTTTTATATATATATATATACATCCCTGAACCTATAAAACACCTCCCCTATCCCCTTAAGCCCTATACCAATTATAACCAACCCCTAAATGATATCCCTAAACCTGAAGGCAAACTCTGTTGGGAGAGGGGATGTGGTTTTTTAAGATTGCTTCAGCTGTCATGGGGGCAACATTCTTCTCAGGGAGTTCCCGTGAAAAAAAATAGTGGTAAAATTCCAAGATCATATTTGGTCTGAGAAAATAGCAAATAGTCTTTGAACATTCTGAGGAGGTCCGGCCAGTTTTTTCTCAAATAATGTGCACCATTTGAAACTGTCTTGTGCAGATGGTAACAAAAAATAGGTCTAATAGTAGTGCTATCAACATCATGACATCATAGTAACCAGGTAGAGTTGATGTTGTGGGGCCCCATCTTCTTCCTGGAAATTTTAAAGATTACTGCAGGAAAATTTATTGTTTGTTACGGGAAAGTTAAACATTATCTACAAAGACATATACAGACATATATATTCAATGAAATATATAATAAAGACAGAAGCAGACATGAGGAAAGACAAAGAAAATTTATCAATTATTATTAATATTATTATTCTTATTCTGACCCATATCCTGGCTCCTGACATGAGACAGAAACTCTGAGATATCTCTTATCAACAGACTTGGAATTGGAGAGGGACTGAGCCAGAGTCCAACTTTAAAACCAGCTCTATTTATTTATAATTAAATGTCTATAAATACATGTTAGAAAAATGTTCATACTTACTGAACCTATTTAGTTTTATTGCTGATCCATATTGGGTTATATCTAGTTTCTGTCCATCAGTATTCAAATATCCATGGTCCCTTAAATTCTTGGAAGGTGAGTGTTTTCCTGTGGAGATAAGAAAAGAACACTGCCACAACCTATATGTTTTTCTTACCTTTGGTGTGATTATTATCCGTGTGAATGAGTTGTTATTTATCTTTTCCAAGAGGCTTCTCCTCTTCAAGCTGAACCTTTATTAATTTTGATGGTATCCACAATTTTTCCTCTCCTGTGGAGACAAGAGCAAAACCCTTTGCCTAACACAGCACATCTACTGGCTTCCAATGTTAGTTAGATTTTCTAGATGTATAAAGGTATATTTCAGTAAGATATGCATTTTTCAAATCTTTCAGAGACCTTCAGAATAAGGCATTTAAAATGTTTTAATAACTTAGGACTTTTCATGACAATGGGACACATCTGCTCCTGGAAGCTTAAGCTACTTGAAGAGGAAGATGGTCATCAAAGAGGTGTTATAAGGAACGGCTTGCCCTCTCCTAGCCTCCTGGTTGCTTAGCCCCAAGATAATCACTCAGAAACTGTATTAATTAAAGCACTGCTTGGCCCATTAGCTCTAGTTTCTTATTTGTGATTCTTACATTTTAATTTAACCCATTTCTATTAATCTGTATATCACCATGAGGTCATGGCCTACCAGCAAAATTCTGGCATGTCTATTTTAGCAGTGGCTCCATAGCATCTTCCTCACTCCACACTTCTACCTCTGAGCATTCATGTTCATCTTCCTCGCCTACCTAAGTTCTGCAACAGACTAAGGCATTTTCTTTATTCATTAACCAAGAAAAGCAACACACTGACACACAACTCCTTATGGAGTTGATTAGCCATTTTGGGCAAGAAACGGCTCTTGCCTGGACTGCTTGATAAACTGGATATTCCGCACCCACAGAGAAAAGACTGCTGAATTTGCCTGAAGGTAATATGTTTCTTCAGGGTTCCTGCTATATGAAAGAGTCTGCCAGATGTTCTGCAGTACACAGAAGAAAGTTACTGACAAACTGTCAACATAGGTGGAATTGTCTTTGAAATTTCCAGTTTCATGGAAATATCTGCTGGATGCTATGGGCCAGTAGGCTGAAGATAGATGCCCCAATGGTACAGAAGAACTTTGAGTGACTGTCCACACATCAAAAAGTGTGTATGACTTATTGTTTACTTAGGTAATATTATATCCTTCTGGAGTCTTTGATGGAATTCAAGAACAGATAGAAAGTACATATAAATATTGTAACTATAATTCTTGCTTGATACCTGTTTTGTTATATGTAATTTTACTATGCTAAAGTTAAAATCTTCCCTTTTATTTAAATAGAAAAAGGGAAATTGTATGGGAGGTCTTTTGGTCTATGTGTTGATTTTATTGGTTAATGAATAAAGAAAATGTCTTGGCTTGTGATAGGACAAAAGAATAGAGTTGGGCAGGGAAAACTAAAATGAATGCAAGGAGAGAGTTGTATCATTTTTACAGCTTGAAATGTAGGAAATGATATGATAAATGTAATATGCTATGGAAATCTTCCACAGCAATTTTTCTTTCCCATTTCTTTTATTTGATCTACATTTTCATATTTTTGTATCCATTTATTTATATAAGTGCCAATAATATTATACTACATTACATACACTCTGCTATAGAACTAAGAGAGAGGGTATATAAAATACCTAATTCAGAAATGTATGAATGTTGCAAAAAGTAACTTCATTTTCTCTTAAGATATTGAAAATTTTCTAGAAATAAAAAATAAAAGGTTCTAAGTAAAAAGGATAAGAGAGAAATGTAAAGAAAAAATAAATTTTTATTTTAAACATAAATGGTATTAGTCCTACTCTGTTTCACATATTTTATATTTAAATCTATAGCTTTAATAATTAAATTAAAAATGCCATATTCCTGGATTCATATTGGAAAAGTAAATGACACAATGTACTTTTAATATAGTTCCCTCTCCTGCAATCACTTCTTAATTTAAAAGATAAAGACAAAAAAAATAAACTATCTTCACTTTGTTGCAGCAGCTTTTTGGTTATTTATATCTAAGGGCATAATATTACTTACTATGAAATTTTATATGTAAATAAGTGAGACATTTAAAATTAACCATGTAACACAGAATATAGGGAGATAAGGAAATATAAATATGTATGCAAAAACGGAGTATTTCGGAGGAGAGTGAACAGGTGAACATCAGAAAAGTACAAGTTAAAAACGCTTTTAAAGCAAAAAAGGGTAAGTACCCGTCTTACTTTTTAATGCATAAAGGAATAGCTTTCATTGTGACAATTAAATTTATATATCATATATAATTATATATCTTTATATATTACTCTTATTCATCTTCTCTTTCCCTTTTCCAGTCCGTATTTCTTCCTGTAGACAAATAATCTTATTTTGGCTCATTTAACATAACTGGATAATAAAACTAAGATCTACCATTATAATAAGAATCTAATGAGATAACGTATCAAAGAGCTTTATAAATAAAAATGAAACATGTAAATTAAAACTCATTCAACTGACCAGCCAGCGGAATATCCCGGAAAGGGAGCACAGACACCCTTCAAACCCTTAAACTTTCTGGTCATTCAGTGGGGGTTTCCCTTCCCAGCTAATGCCTTTCTAGTCCTATCACATCCCATCTTGCTCCCAGGCACCCCTTCCCTTAAGGGGGTCATAGTATCCCCCAACTCAGTCTATTTGAGGCTGAGGGTCTGGGGATAAAGTGGTGAGTGCAACTGCACAAGAGATCCTTTGTTTCACTGAGCCTACACACAGCAAGCCCACCCTTTTGTCTACAAGGTCCCTGGACAGCAAGTAGCCCTAATCCTGTACCAGAAGATTCATTGGAGAGCTTACCCCCAGGCACCCCTTCCCTTCCCTTCTGTGGGGTCATAGGATCCCCCAACTGAGCCTGCTTTGGGGCTGAGGGTCTGGGGACAAACGGATGAGTGCAAATGCACAGGAGTTCCTTTGTTTCACTGAGCCTACACACAGCAAGTCCACCCTTTTTCCTGCAAGGTCCCTGGACAGAAAGTGACCCTGATAACGTACCAGAAGATCCATCAGAGTGCATTTGAAGGAAGAGCTGGGCAGGCGCCAATTCAAGAATTCCTCCAACACTCTAAAAAACAACATGAAAACACCAGAATCCAGTGAAAATCCAACAGGAAGACTTGAACACCATAATCCAGAAGAAGTAGAAGAAATAGACATTATGAAAGTGATAGAGTCCCTTGAACAGGATGTGGAAAACTCCATTAAAGAAATGGATGAGACGAATAATAAAAAGTTTGAAGAAATGAATCAATCCCAAAAAGAAACCCCCAAGAAACCAAGAAAAAATAATCAAACAGGTAACACTTCAAGACTTGAAAACTGAAATGGAGCCAATAAAAAAACAAACAAAAATCAAGAGATGGTTGGGTATGGACAATCTTGGTAAATGAACAGGGACTACAGAGAATAGCATAACCAACAGAATACAAAAGATAAAAGAAAGAATCTCAAATGTTGAAGAGACTATAGAGAAAATAAATGCACTGACCAAAGAAAACAGAAAATCCAACAAATTCTCATCAAAAAGCATCCAGGAAATCTGGGACACCATAAAAAGATCAAACCTAAGAATAATAGGGGTAGAAGAAAAAGAATTACAGCTCAAAGGCCCAGAAAATATATTCAAAAAAAATATAGAAGAAAACTTTTCCAAACTAAAGAAGGATATTCCTATGAAGGTATAAGAAGCATAGAGAACACCGAATAGACCAGCTCAAAAAAAAATAACCTTGGCATATAATAATCAAAATACAAAACTAACAGAATAAATAAAAAATATTAAGAACTGCAAAGGAAAAAGGTCAAGTAACTTATAAAGGTAAGCCTATCAGAATTATACCTAATTTCTCTATGGAAACCATGAAAGCCAAAAAGTATTGAATATATGTGCTGTAGAAACTAAGAGACCATGGAAGCAAGCCAGACTACTGTACCCAGCCAAGCTTTCATACACCATCAATGGAGAAAACAAGACATTCCAGGATAAAAACAAATATAAAGAATACGTAGCCACAAATCCAGCCTGACAGAAAGTAATAGAAGGAAAATCACAACCCAAGGAACACAAAAACGCCCACAATAACTAGACATCTAACAACCCTTCCCCAGCAGAACTCAAAGAAGGGAAACACACAAACTCTACCACCAAACCAAACCAAAACAAAAATAACCAGAGTTAACAACCACTGGTCATTAACATCACTTAATATCAATGGACTCAATTCACCTATAAAAAGGCACAGGTTAAGAGATTGGCTGTCAAAACAGGATCCAACATTCTTCTGTTTACAAGAAACACACATCAACCACAAAGACAGATATCTACTTAGAGTAAAGGGTTAGGAAATGGTTTTTCAATCAAACGGATGGAAGAAACAAGCAGTTATGGCTATACTAATAACTAACAAAATTGACTTCAAATGATAATCAATCAGAAGAGATGGAGATGGACACATCATACTCATAATGGGAACAATTCATCAGGATGAAGTCTCAATCCTGAATATCTATGCCCCTATTATAAAAACACCCATTTATGTAAAAGAAACATTACTAAAACTCAAGGAAAACATCAAATCCCACACACTATAGTAGGAAACTTCAACACTCCTCTCTCACCAATGGACAGGTCAATCAGAGAGAAACATAACAGAGAAATAAGAGAACTAATGGAGGTAATGAGTCAAATGAACTTAACAGACATCTATAGAACATTCCACCCAAATAGGAAAGAATATACTTTCTTAGCATCTCATGGAACCTTCTTGAAAATTGAACATATACTTGGTAACAAAGCAAACTTCCAGAGATATAAAAAAAAAATTAGTAACCACCTGTGTCTTATCAGATCACTATGGAATAAGGTTTGAATTTAATATTAATTCTACTCCCAGAAAGTCTACAAACTCATGGAAACTGAACAGTCAACTACTGAATCACCCCTGGGTCAGGGAATAAAGAAAGAAAGAAATTGAAGTCTACCTTGAATTAAACGAAAATAAAGACACAACATACCAAACCTATGGGACACTTTGAAAACTGTATTAAGAGGAAAGCTCATAGCTCTAACTGCCCACATTAAAAAGAAATGGAGAAAGCTCACATTCGAGACTTAAAAGCAAAGCTGAAAGCTCTGGAAAAAAAAGAAGCAGACTCTTCCAGGCAGAGTAGAAGACTGGAAATAATCAAACTGAGGGCTGAAATCAACAAAATAGAAACACAGAAAACAATCCAAAGAATCAATTAAACAAAGAGCTGGTTCTTTGATAAAGTCAACTAGATTGATATACCTTTATTCAAACTATTCAAAAGGCAGAGAGAGAATATGCAAATTAACAAGATCAGAAATGAAAAGTGGGACATAAAAACAGACACTGAAGAAATTCAGAGAATCATTAGGTCTTACTATAAAAGCTTATGTGCGATAAAGTTGGGAAAGGTAAAAAAATGGACATGTTGTTAGTTAAATAACATTTACCAAAATTAAATCAAGACCAGGTGAACAATTTAAATAGACTTATAAGTCATGAGGAAATGGAAGCTCTCATTAAAAAACTCCCCACCAAAAAAAGCCATGGACCAGATGGTTTTAATGCAGCATTTTATCAGAACTTACAAAAAGAGCTGATACCAATACTCCTTAAGGTGTTTCACATAATAAAATCAGAAGAAACATTGCCAAACTCGTTTTATGAAGCTACAGTCACCCTGATTCTTAAACCACACAGAGAATCAACCAAGATAGATAATTACAGACTAATCTCACTCATGAACATTGATGCAAAAATTCTCAATGAAATTCTGGCAAAACAAATCTAAGAACACATCAAAAATATTATCCATTATGATCAAGTAGGCTTCATCCCAGAGATGCAGGGCTGGTTCAACATATACAAATCTATCAATATAATCCATCATACAAATAAAGTAGAAGAAAAACAACATATGACCATTTCATTAGATGCTGAAAAAAAGCATTTGACAAAATTTATCACCCTTTTATGATAAAGGTCTTGGAGAGGTAAGGGATATAAAGGATCATGCCTAAATATAATAAAAGCAACATATAGCAAGCCAACAGCTAATATCAAATTAAGTGGAGAGAAACTCAAAGCCATTCCACTAAAATCAGGAACAAGACAAGACTGTCCACTCTCACAATAATTCTTCAACAAAGTGCTTGAAGTTCTAGCAATAGGAATAAGACAACATAAGGAGATCAAGAGGATTTGAATCAGAAAAGAAGTAGTCAAACATTTGTTATTTGCAGATGATAAGATAGTGTACATTACTGACCCCAAAAACTCTACCAAAGAACTCCTATAGCTAATAAATACCTTCAGTGATGCGGTTGGTTACAAGATCAACTCAAAAAAATCAGTAGCCCTCCTATACACAAAGGATAGAGATGCAGAGAGCGAAATCAGAGAAACTTTACCTTTTACGATATCCAAAAATAGCATAAAGTATCTTGGAGTAACTCTAACCAAGGAAGTGAAAGATCTATTTGCCAAGAACTTTAAGTCTTTGAAGAAAGAAATTGAGGAGGATACCAGAAAATGTAAGCATATCCCATGCTCCTGGATGGGTGGGATCACCTTAGTAAAAATGGCAATTCTACCAAAGGCAATCTATAATTTCAATGCATTCCCCAGCAATATTCCAAGAAAACTCTTCACAGACGTTGAGAGAACAATAAACAACTTTATATGGAAAAACAAAAAACACAGAATAGGCAAAACAGTCCTATACAATAAAGAAATTTCACAGACCTTGAAAGAACAATAATCAACTTTATATGAAAAAAATCAGGCTAGCCAAAACAATCAAATACAATAAATGAACTTCTGGAGGCATTATCATCCCTTAGTTCAAACTCTATTATTACAGAGGTAATGTATTTAAAACAGTTTGGTATTGGCACAAAATCAGAGAAGTCAACTAACGGATTAGAATAGAAGACATGGATATTAACCCGAAAACCTATGAACACCCTGATTTTCGACAAAGGAGAAAAAAGTATACAATGGAAAAAAAATCTTAAACAAATGGTGCTGGAATAACTGAATGTCAACCTGTAGAAGAATGAAAATAGTTCCATATCTATCACCATGCAAAAAATTCAAGTCCAAATGGATTAAAGACCTCAATATAAATTCGACAACACTGAACCTGATAGATGAGAAAGTGGGAAGTAGACTGCAACAAATGGGCACAGGAGACAATTTCCTAATTATAACCCCAGTAGCACAGACAATAAGGGCAACATTGAATAGATGGGACCTCCTAAAACTGAGAAGCTTCTGTATAGCAAAGGACACTGTCATTAAGACAAAAAGGCATCCTACTGAATGGGAGAAGATCTTCACCAACCCTGCATCAGACAAAGGTCTAGTCTCCAAAATATACAAAGAACTCAGCAAACTAGACTTTAAAATTCTAATAATTCAGTTAAAAAATGGGGCACTGAACTGAACAGAGAATTCTGAACAGAAAAAGTACAAATGACCAAGAGACACTAAGGTCATGTTCCACTTCCTTAGCAATAAGGAAAATGCAAATCAAAACCACTTTTAAATACCATCTTACACCTGTCAGAATGGCTAAAATCAAAAACACCAATGATAGCCTATGTTGGAGAGGATGCGGAGTAAGGGCAACACTCATCCACTGCTGATGGGAATGCAAACTTGTACAACCACTTTGGAAATCAGTGTGGCAGTTTTTTTCTCAGGAAAATCAGAATCAACATACCTCAGAATCCGGCAAAACCTCTCTTGGGAATATACTCAAGAGTTACCCAATCATACTACAAAAGCATTTGTTCAACCATGTTCATAGCAGCATTATTTGTAATAATCAGAACACGAAAACAACCTAGGTGCCCCTCAATGGAAGAATGGATAAAGAAAGTGTTGCTCATATATACATTAGAGTACTACTCAGCGGTATGTAGCATGAAGGCCGGCTTGTTGGGGTATCTGTCCCGCCCGGTACCCCACAGCTGGTGAGTCCCAAAGAAAATCAATCACACAGAAATCTCTATAAGTTATAAAGCTGATTGGACCATTAGGTCAGGCTACTTATTAGTTCTTATGACTTATCTTAACCCATTATTCTGATCTATATTAGCCATATGGCTTGGTACCTTTTTCAGATGTCAGCTCACATGTTGCTTCTTTGGTGACCTGGGCAGGAATGGCAGAGGGAGCTTTCTGCTTCCCAGAATATTCCCAGTCTCTTTGTTCCACCTCTACTTCCTGTCTGGTTTTCACGCCTATACTGCCTGCCTGCCCAATCAGTGTTTTATTAAAATATGATTGACAGAATACAGACAATTCTCCTGCATCAGCGGTAAAAAACAATGACATCTTGAATTTTGCAAGCAAGTGGATGGAAATAGGAAACAGTATCCTGAGTGTGATAATCCAGACCAGAAAACATGAATATGCTATATACTCACTCATTTGTGGACTATAGCAATAAACCAAGGTCATTAAGCCCAGATAAGCCAAATAATAAGGTGAACCCAAAGAAAAATATATAGAGATCCTCCTGGAAATTGGAATCAAATAAAATTGCTGGGCAAACGTTGTGAGCATGGGAGTGGGGGCAGGGGTGTGGGTGTGGTTGGGGGAAGGGGGGAGGTGGTGAGAGAAGGGAGAAGGTAAGGACTGGCAAGAGCTTGGGGAAGTGTGATGGTGAAAATGGAGGAAGGGTGGATATAGGAGCAGTAAGAATATACCTACATTAAGGGATCCATTTAAGGACTGGCAAGTGTCTTGGCTCTAGAGGGGATCCCAGGTGTCCAAGGGGATGTCCCCAGCTAGGTCCTTGGACATCATAGTAGAGGGTGCCTGAACTGGCCTTGCCCCACTATCACACTGATGATTATGTCAAATATCACCATAGAATCTTCGTCCGGAGACGGATGGAGATAGAGACAGAGACTCTCATCAGAGCAATGGACTGAGCTGACTAGGTTCAGTTGAAAGGCAGGAGGGAGAAGACGAGCTAGGAAGTCAGGATGGCGAGGGGTTGTTCCACCAACTGAGGCAGTATGCCTGTTTTAATGGGAGCTCATCAAATCCAGCTGGACCGGGTCTGAATGAGCATGTGACCAAAGCAGACTCTCTGATTGTGGCTGACAATGGGGGCTGACTGAGAAGCCATTGTTTTACAGCGTGTTCTGACTTTTTGGGACCCTAGGCTATATGGATGCACAGCTCCCTATGCCTGGATGTAGGAGGGAGGGTGTTGGACTTACCACAGGGCAGGATTTTCTGCCCTCTCTCAAGCAGGTTGGGAGAGGAAGGAGGGAGTGTGGGGGAACAGGAGGGAATTGGGAGGAAGAAGGGAGTGTAAATATTTGGAAAAATTTTAAAAAAAGAAGTTAGAGCTAATGGACAAACAGTGTTTTAATTAATATAGCATCTGTGTGGTTATTTTGGGTGTAAGCTAGCTGGGTGACCTTGAAGAACCAGCAGCCCCTCTTTATAACAATTGGTGCCAACATGATGAACTATATCCACTTAAAAACCTGAGAGAGCTTAATTTTAAATGAAAAATACAGTTTAACACAGCCTTTTGCTGTTTGTTGGCTTATTTAAGAGAGATTTTCCTGACTCAGAAGCTGTAGCATAAAAAAAAACACATGGTTTTTTAAAATGCATCTTCCTGGACTGTGCTGCCAGTGTGAATACCGTCTATGAAGCATTCCAATGACATTTGTGGGCCTGGGTGCTTCAGTGCCCACTCAGGTCACTAGGAGTGTAGCTGAGACTATGCTCGAGGCTCAGGGCTCCCTGCTTGGGCAGGAGGCAGGATCAGGTCTACTAGGCATACACAAGCAGAATAGCATGACAAATTTCTGCCCCCATACACAGAGATGTTTCCAGGCTGCACTGTGTTCTGTGTGGCAGATTTGACTGTAACTCAGATTAAAAGAGTTTATGTGATGTATCCTCATTCTCAGAGTTAAAGTGCTAAGCACAGCTCCTGCCCAGCAGCCTCAGAGCTAAAAGAAATGGTACGATGACCATTTTGAAATTGGAGAAGGGTGGAGCCTGCATTCAGAGCAGCTGTAACCAAGCTGCTTAGAATTTTAAAAGCTCTTCAAGGCAGTATAGAATCATAGAAATTGTCATAAAGACAGATTCATACATAAAAGACCTATAAATGGGTTACAGTGTTGTATGAATGTACGTAGGCTTGGAATAGAGAAGAAAAAGGGTATAGAGAGTCATCAATAAAGTTAATGTTTTAAAAAAGTCTTTAAAGAGACAGAGTACAGATAATCATTGATTAAAAGAAGTAAACAAAAATAAGCCACGTAAAAATAAAAAATTCACAGAGAATTTGGATTATGTATATTATTGTGTTTTCTTTGAATTTTTTGAATGTGAAAGAGATAAGTACAGAGAGATATTTCATTGCATGGGTTGCTAAGCTAAGCCAACATATATGTTCTAAAGGTATCATGACTTCCAAATTTGAGACAAAGGATAAGCTGCTTTGGAAAAGAGGTTCTTCTTCTGTTTTCACAGAAGATGAGAACCTGTGGATTGCATCTAGACAAATATGGATTCATGGACCAAGGCCTCCTGAAAGGTCATTGTAAATAACCTCAAAAAATTACTTTGCCCCACTGCATACTGAAATGAACCTAACACACAGGATATATCATGAAACACCTGATTAACAGCGCCCCCATACAGCAGGAAGCAGTTTGGAGAGAAAGTACTATGCCCATACACTTAAATATTCTTTATAAATGTTCTCTTACATTTAAGGGGGATATGTTATAGATATGAATAATCTGTATTGGTATGAATCTTGGTTGATTGATGCAAATTTAAGGTCAATTTTGTTATATATAAATATATATATGTATATATATATGTATATATATATATATATATATATATATATATATATACATATTTCTGCTCTTGATTAAGGTATTGTGATTGTGTAGTTCTTTGTAGGTACCCAGGTCTTTTTCCCTTTTCTTCCTTGGCATTTCGCAGGGCTGTTTGACCTCTGGCCCCTGGAGATTCTGCACTAGCACTGGCTTGAGAGTAGCTTAGAAAGAACTTGGCTGTCTTTGTTATGGTAATTCCACCTGTAAACAAGGTTGCAGCTGCAGGCCCTACAGGTCTCCCATGCCTGCCTCCCCCCCCCCAGTAGCTGATTCTGCCTGAGGCACTGGGAATGTATCAATCTATTCTACTGCTCCTGATGGAAGGGGGCCATGCCCTTTTGAACCCTCTTGCCTCCTGGTATAAATACCCGACTTGAGTTTAATAAAGGGCTTTTTTGCTCTTTGGCAAGCGAGCAGGTCTCTTGTGTTTGTCTGTTTAAACCCTTAGGACAATCGTCCATTCTCGTGGCCCTGGTTCAGGAAAGCGCGCTCCTGGATTAGGCCTGGGTATCCACAGAAAGTGCGGAGGCTTACAGTTCTTTTAAAAATGGATTATGCAATTAAGAATATAGGTTAATAGATATTCATCTATAATAATTAAGATTGCTGTCATGTTAGATTTTTTAGATATATAGAGATATATTTCAGTTAGATAAGTATTCTTCAAAACTTTTAGAGAATTTCAGAATATGGCATTTAAAATGTTTAAGAACTTAAGACTTTTCATGACAATGAGATACATTTGCTCCTGGCAGCACCAATCTACTTCAAGAGGATGATGGGCATCGAAGAGACTACGTTTGGAGTTGGTTAGCCATTCGTGCAAGAAACTGCTCATGCTTGTACTGCTTCACTGGACATACAGTACCCACAGAGAGATGACTGCTGAACTTGTCTAAAGGAAAGATGATCCTTCGAACTTTCTGCTTCATAAAAGAATCTATGAGAAATTGTGCAGGATATGGAAGAAAATGACTGTCTTTGAAATTTCCTGCTTCATGAAAACGTCTGCTGGATACTATGGGCCTGTAGGCTAAAGATGGATGCCCCAACTGTATAGAAGAACTTTGGATGATTGTCCAGGCAGCGAGATGTCTCTGTCAATTTTAGAGTTTTGGAAGTTGCTTACAATGCACTTTCTATTTACTTAGGTAATATTATATACTTCTGGAGTCTTTGATGGAGCTGAAGAATTTATTATTATAGTTATAGTTTTCCTTAGTTATGATAAAAGATTGAGTAGATATAAATATTGTAACTGTAACTCATGCTTGCAAACTGTTTTGTTATATGTAATTTTACTATGTTAAAGTTAAGCCTTCCTTTTTGTATGAAAAGAAAAGAGGAAATGGTGTAGGAGTTTCTTCTGTCTATATGTTGCTTTCATTGGTTAATGAATAGAGAAACTTCCTTGGCCTTAAAAGAGCAGAACTTAGGTAGCCAGGTTAAACTAGGCAGAATGCTGGGAAAAGGAAGGCAGAGAGAGAGAGAGAAAAAAAAAACATGGATCCGCTGGAGACAGACGCTGGTTAGAATCTCCAGCAATCCACTGCCACATGGCAATACACAGATTAATGGAGATGGGCTAAGCTAATATGTAAGAGTTAGTCAATAAGACGGTAGAGCTAATGACCAAGCAGTGTTTTGATTAAAAAAGAAAAAATTCATTCAACTTTCATAAGTACTCTTTCCACAATCCCCTCAGTACATTACATAAGTGTGTTTTTCCTAAGTCTATAACAGTAATTCATTTTTTTAATTTCAAGATTCTGAATGATCATACTTTCTTTATCCTTTTAGTGTAAAACACGATGGAGACTAAAATGACTTATTTAATTATGTTGATTCATAGATTAGAATCCCAACTACAGTTCTTAGTGTTATGTAAGTATTAATCAAAGATATTCTACTTTACCTTTCTGAGATATATGTTATCCATTAAAATGGTGATATATACACATGTGTGTGTGTATATATATATATATATATATATATATATATATGTGTGTGTGTGTGTGTGATACAAACATATTTATCATGTGTTTATGTATATACCATATGTACATATATGTCTGTATCCTGTTCCTCAAAGTTGACTGATAATTGCATAGACAATATTTATTAATATCCAGCAAGAATTTCTAGCACATAGTAGATCTTCTAGGTATTTACTTCAGATATATTTTGGGGAGTACTATCACATATATTATGGTTTTTTTTTACAACTCAGAAATAACGTTATAAAACATGTCATACATATTATGCATATAAACAAAACATTGCTTAAATGAAAAATATTTTAAACAATCTTTAACTAGAATTTGTTAAAATATTTTGCATTTAAACAATGTTTTGTTTAACAAATACAGTAAAACCCTCCTTAAACACTAGCTTATTTTTATTAGATAACCAATTATTTTACAGGACTACATATTTTAGTGACTACATATGAATTTGACTGAATTTTAATGCATCCTGTAATTTGTAATAGTGAAATTTTCACTCATAGACTGTCTGTTATCGAAATCATGTTCTTGCTTGAACAACACAAAAACTTAATACAGAACAATTTTCTACGTTCATATTTATTGGGAGTAGTGAAATAGTCGTGAGTTAATTTCTGGACTGTATCTATCCTTTTCTCTTTCTTCTCTCAAATTTGTCCAGGCCTTTAGAATCAAATAACCTAAGATCTTTGATGGAGATATTTATGGCTGAAATAATGCAATTAGCAGAGAAATCCTGTGATTTGAACCAACATTGATGAATAATATGTTTCATTAAAATAAAATGTAACAGAAAATGTAGTTCATGCATGCATTGACAAAATGATTTTAAAATTCATGTTCAGACAAGCTCACAATAACACAGAAATATTTTAAGGGAAACCAGAAGACATTAGGTATTACATACAGATATCTGGGCCTGATGTTGCTCAGAGGTAGTAAGAGTTACAAAAGTGAGAACTATTAAGAAAGAGAAGTATCTCATCTAACCAGTAAATAGGATTTTTTAACATTGTATCTAGGAAGTATTTAATTTAAACTGTGCATAGTATTTTATAACAATTTTTAATTGTTATTATAATTTATAATTATGTCTTCTAATGTGCAAATAAGATTTTATAAAAAATAAGATTAATTAAAAAGGAAAATAAATTCTTTAAAACAAACATACACAAACAATTTAGGAAAAGAAATACTGTGCTCTCCAGTCACAGATACTCCAAGAAAGAGTAACAAAAATTAATCCCATTGATATGCAGATTCAACTTATTGCTATTAAAATTTGTTTAAGCTTCGCTAACAACTAAGTCAGCTTTTATATGTTTTATAGAGTAATTACATTCAACAATCAATACGTGAAAAAATAGATGAAACCCCACACCTAGCTGAGGAATTACTGTTAGTTGATGGCTGATGCAGGTAAAAGAATAACTTTCCTTCAAGGATGTAGCCCCTGAAAGGTTACTCATTTTCTGTGGATGACCCATCACAATTGACATACTGGCATCACTAATTAGACCAAATAAGTTAAATAAAATATTGCAGGAAACTTAGGTTAGAATGTGGAAGTAACCAGGTCTTGTGGGAGTCGGAAAAAAGAGTGTGTAGCTAAAATCAAAATGTATTCTGAATAACATATATAAAATATAATATTTTAAAAGAAGAATAAATAATGGAAAGAACGTTATGAGGCTTGATTTTTCCTATAGAAAATTCTGAGAAAATTTGATCATGAAAATAAAGCTTCAGAATTTTTTTTTTTCTGGTTCACTGGTGATACATGCCTTAAATCCCAGCACTCCAGAAGCAGAGGCAGGTGGATCTCTGTGAGTTCAATACCAGCCTGGTCTATAGATTGACTTTCAGGACAATCAAGACTGTTATACTGGGAAACTCTGCCTCAAGAAACCAAAAATAAAATAAAATAATAAAATAAAATTATGTGTTCCTCTGTAACATTTCTGACTTACTTATTTTTGGTATATCTCATTTCAACTATACTGGCCTCCTTACACTCATATCCTGTTGAAATTTTACACTTTAAATTTCATCTTTTTGGAAGTTATTGTTGTAGAAATCAATAGGACTCATTATGTAATCTTCATCAAATGTCTACTAACAACAGTGAATATTATGTTACCTAACTTATTTAAATAGTAAATGTTCAGTGCCTCAGAAACTCCCTATACTGTTTAGCTGCTTTATTATTTTTCTCTCTTTCTTCACTCATTTGTCTTGTATTTATTATTATTTAATTTATTTTTTAAACTTTTATTGGAAACTGATTCTTCTAATTCAATACATCCAACCAGTTTCCCCTCCTGCCACTCCTCTCAGATTTCTTCCCCTCTCACACCTTCCCTTCTCACCCAGATCCACTTCTCTGTCTCCTTTTCAGAAAAGAGAAGGCCTCCAATAAACAACAGTCAGACATGATAAAACAAGATACAACAAGACAAGGCAAAAGTCCTAATATGGAAGCTGGACAAGGCAACATAAACGGAGAAAGAATGTCCCATAAACAGGCAAAAGAGTCAGAGAAATAGCCACTCCCACAGTTACAAATCCCACAATAACACTAAGGTAACAGGTATAACCTATCCACAGAGGACTTAAGACAGATCCATGTAGGCCCTGTGCTTGCTGCTTCATTCTCTAAGTCCATTTGAGCCTCACTTAGTTGATTTAGTGGGGCTTGTTCTTCTGGTGTCCTCCATATCTTCTGATGCCCAAGTTTTATTTTCATTAGAACTGTCACCATACTTTGCATATTTAAATTATTGTTTTATACAGGTTTTTTATCATTAGGCTTTAAATTGCAGAAAGACAAGTATCTTAATTACTTTATTGATACTGTAAACAGACAATAACTAATAGAAGAAATGATTTATTAGAGATGAAGAGTTTCAGAGGGTAAGTCCAAGACCATCATGGTATGAAATAGGACTGGCAGATATGTTGCTGCTTCAGTAGCTGAGAGCTTACATTTGACACACAAGTACTAAACAGAGGCAGAATGAAATAACTGGGAATGGCATAGGACTTTGAAATCATAAAACTCAACTTAGTGAAAAATTACCCCTAATAAATAACCTCCCTCAAACAGTTCTACCAAAACTGCAGATGAAACATCCAAATATATGAACCTATCATGTGCATTTTCATTCAAACCAACACAGTAAGTATTTTCTTTTTTCCTCTCTTTCTTTTTCATCATCAACAAATTCTAATTATCCAAATGAGTTCTGGTTTGTACTTGAAGCAAATTCAGGCATAAATATTTAAATGATATACAAAGACAAAATTAGACACAGATCCTCAAATGTACAAAAGTTTAATCGATGAAAATGGTAACATTACAGATAATAGAAGAAAGGACAAAAATAAATGTACTATAATAACTTTTGCTGAATCAACTGACTATGCATATGGAAGAATCATAAATCATTCTCTACCTCAAAATACACACAATCCATTTAACATGCATAAAATAACTAAACATAAAATGTGAAGCTTTAAATATCTTTAAATAATATGCATAGAATTCCATATATTAATGAATCAATCCCACACCAGTTATGTTTTAAGGGGTTATTTATTTGGCGGGGGGTAAAACTTACATACACCATAAACTGTCAGGAAGGGAGCCTAGTCGCTGGAGCAGGAGCCGGGAGCAGCAGCCGAGACCGAGCACCGGAACCAAGAGCCGGAACCAAGAGAGACCTTATCCGGAACTGCTTCTCTTTTTAAAAGAGAAATATACCACGCCCCAGTGGGCTGGTATTTCAGCAGCTATTGGCTGACGGAGTGGAAGTCGCTCCCCGCTGCACTGTGGGCTCCTGCTTCAGTGATTATTGGTTGAGGCAGCGGAAGTTACTCCCACAACACCTCCCCCTTTTGTTTAAGTAAGAGAGTTCTAAGCCTACTATGAAATTATATACAGTAAGTACAAACCTACACAATTATATACAATAAATACAAATATCCTATTCTAACTAGCTTAAGTCTTATATAAGAAATAACTTGGCCACGTCATAAAAGGAAAGTAATTACGTTTATATAATCTTCAATCCCATCAAAGATCTGAGAAGGGAAATAATGTTACTTAAGTAATTAGGAAGTGCAATCAAACTTCCAGAACATGTAACAAATCACAGAGACAACTGGCTACCTGGGCAAACACCCAAAATCACGTTTGCAACGTTGAAGCAACCAACTTTGGCTAAGGCCTAACGTAACTGACATACCATTTTCAAAGGCAAGGAACTTTTCAAAACTATCTTATCCTGTCTTGGCAGGATATGATAGTCCTGTTTTATCCATTTACGGATACTCTGTAACTCTGTCAGTAGTTGAGGCATGGGCATTTCTTTACCCAAAGGCCAGTTCTACCAAGAAGAAAGGCTCCAGGTGGAGTGTCTTTGGTGCTCAACATTCTCTCGGGAATAGATCAGTGTTGCCAGGAAGGATTGTGTCTCCCTACCACAGAACTCTGAGTTAGATTAAAGGCCGTTTTCTGCAGCTCTTTGAAGAGGTTGAAGATTATCTATCTATACTGAATATAATCTCTATGTATCTAAAGAACCTGATTAGTCTAATTATAAATGACAAACTTAGATGACTATTGATCTATATTATTCTCAATATCTATCTAACTTAAAGACTGAAATAGTAAACAACTGTGCAATAAATGGGGACAATATGACCTCCAAATATAAACAATGTGCAAGTATACATTGCAATATGGTAAATATATATATCAATACATAAACAATATATAAGTATCTTAATCAAAGGTAGAAGTGTACAATGCAATATGGTAAAATATACATATATCAATACAATATATATATATATGTCAATACATAAAAATGTTTTAAACAGAGGTAGAAGCATGTATGCATAAAATAGTCAACATAATTTAACTTTGTATCAATATATAAGAATCAATACCAATACATTTGCCAAAAACAATAACTCACAAGTACAAAGCTATTATCCCATAATCCAATTATCCCTTTTTTTTTAGATTCCTGCACTTATAAAATTCCTCCCCCAACCCTCAACCCTATACTAATTATAACCAACCCCTAAATGATGTCCCTAAACCCAAGGACAAACTTTACTGGGAGAGGGGACGTCGTTCTCTAGAATTACTTCCAGCTGTCATGGGGGCGACGTTCTTTCTGGGGGATCCTGTGAAAGTAAAATGATGGTTAAATTTCAAGATCAATGTCTTTTAAAATTGCAAATAGTCTCTGAGGATTTTGTGGAGGTCTGGCCAGAATGTTGTACAAGATGTGCATCATTTCAGCTAACCACGTTGGCATCGTCTTGTGCATCTGGTACCCAAAACAGGTCTTGTAGTAGCGCTATCAGTATCATGATGTCATCTCAACCAGGTGGAGTTGTTGTTATGGGGCCCCATCTTCTTCCTGGAAACTTCAAATGTCACTGCAGGAAAAACTTATTGTTCATTGTGGAAAAATTAAACATTAATCATATATATTAATCATATATTAATATCATATATTATATGATTATAATAATATATAATCGTATATTAATCATATAGACATATACAGACATACATATATTCAATGAAAGACATGATAGATATATTCACTGAAAGGTATGATAGATTTGAAGAAAAGTAAAAATGTTTTCTAAACTTATATTTCTTTCTGTCCCATATCATGGCCCTTGACATGAGACAGAAACTCCAGAAATTCTGGGTTTTTCTTTTAACAACAGGCTTGGAATTAGAGAGGGACTGAGCCAGAGTCCAACTCTAAAACCAGCTCTATAAATTTAGAAATATGATTTAGTATATTTTACTTACAGAACCTATTCAGTTTTCTTGATAGTCCTTATTGTGCCATTATTTTCCATCTGTCAGTATTCAGATATCCAGGGTCCCTTGAACTTTTCAAAAATCAGTGTTTTCCTGTGGAGATAAGAACAGAACCCTGCCCCCATTCTATATGTTTTTCTTACCAACTGTATGAATATCATCATTGTGGATGAGCTGTCATTTCTCCTTTCCAAGAGGTTTCTCCTCTTCAAATCGAACCTTTATTAATTTTGATGGTATCCACAATTTTTCTTCTCCTGTGGAAACAAGAACAAAACCCCTTCCCCAACGTAGCACATCTCCTGGCCTCCATTGAGAGGTCAGCACGTCTTTGAAATAAACAGGTTGGTTTAGTTCATAAGTTTTTTCCATTATCCAATGTCTCTCTGCTGCTGTTGTTCCTTTTTCATTAGCATTAAGAAAATTCAAGGTTAATAAAGCATTATGCAATCTATTTCTGGGGGTATCTTTCGTCCCTTTCTGTTTGTTTAGCATATCCTTTATAGTACGATTTGATCTTTCTATAACTGCTTGATCTATAGGATTGTATGGTATACCTGTAACATGCTTAATATTATAATAAGCAAAAAATCGTTTCATTTTCCTAGATACATAAGCTGGACCATTATCTGTTTTTATTTGTGCAGGTATACCCATAATGGCCATAACTTCTAATAAGTGTGTGATTACTGAGTCAGCTTTTTCTGAGCTTAAAGCGGTTGCCCACTGAAAGCCTGAATAAGTGTCAATGGTGTGATGTACATATTTTAACTTGCCAAATTCTGGAAAGTGAAACACATCCATCTGCCAAATTTCATTCCTTTTAATACCCTTTGGATTAGTCCCTGCAGGCAATGGTGTTTGGTTATAAAAAGAGCAAGTAGGGCATTTCTTTACAATCTCCTTAGCTTGTTGCCATGTAATAGAAAACTCTTTTTTCAAGCCTTTGCTATTGACATGATGTTTTTTATGAAATTCAGATGCCTCCAGCACACTACCAATCAATAAGTGATCAATATCTGCATTACCTTGTGCTAGAAGACCTGGCAGACCTGTATGGGATTGGATATGCGTTATATACATAGGGCAGAGCCTGTTTCTGATCATGTCTTGTACCTGGATAAACAATGAGGTCAGTTCTGTATCATCAGGTATAAATTCAGCAGTTTCAATATGAAAAATAACTCTTTCTGCATATTGTGAGTCAGTAATTATATTAAGAGGTTCTTTAAAATCCCTAAGCACCATAAGGATGGCATATAATTCTGCTTTCTGGACAGAATCATAAGGACTTTGTTCCACTTTACTCAATTCTTCTGATTTGTAACCTGCTTTCCCTGATTTATTAGCATCAGTATAAAATGTATGGGCTCCGGTTATTGGAGCATCACGGACAATTCAAGGGAGGATCAAAGAAGTTCTCTTTATAAAGTTAAGTCTCTTGCTTTTTGGGTAATTGTTATTGATTTCTCCCAAAAAATTAGCACAAGCTCTTTGCCATGGTTCATTGTCTTCCCACAACTTTTTTATCTAATCAGCAGTGAAAGGCACTATAATTTCTGATGGGTCTATACCTGCTAATTGACGAAGTCTCAATTTTCCTTTTATAATCAATTCAGAGACTTTTTCCACATAAGTTTTTAATTTTTTACTTGGTTTGTGTGGTAAAAAAATCCATTCTAAAATAGTATCTTCCCTCTGCATTAAAATACCTGTAGGAGAAATTCTGGAAGGCAATATAACTAGAACGCAACTAAAATTTGGATCCACCCTATCTACATGTGCCTCCTGTAATTTTTCCTCAACCATCATCAGTTCCTTTTCTGCTTCAGCTGTTAACTCTCTGGGACTATTCAAATCTTTGTCACCATCTAAGGTTTTGTTTAAATGAATTATTAGATCAGGTGTTATCCCAACAGCTGGTTGTAGACTGGAAATGTCTCCTAATAATCTTTGAAAGTCGTTAAGCGTTCGTAACCGGTCTCTCCTGATTTGTGCCTTTTGAGTCTTAATTCTTTGTAAGCCTATTTTATAACCTAAATAATTAACAGAATCTCCTCTCTGAATTTTTTCAGGAGCAATTTGTAATCCCCATTTAGGTAATACTAGTTTTACTTCTTCAAACAGCCTTTCTAAGGTATCTTTGTTTTGATCAGATATCAGGATATCATCCATATCGTGGTATATTATGGACTTAGGAAATTGCGTATAATTTTCAATGGTTGGCTTACAAATATTGGCACAGGGTGGGAGAGTTCAACATTCCCTGTGGGAGGACGGTCCACTGGTACCTCCTTGCAGGCTGAGAGTTATTATAGGTAGGCACTGTGAAGGCAAACTTTTCTCTATCTTTTTCTTGTAATGGTATAGTGAAGAAACAATCTTTCAGATCAATAACTATAAGAGGCCATCCCTTTGGTAACAGGGAGGGCAGAGGAATTCCAGATTGCAGAGGGCCCATAGGTTGAATAATCTTGTTGATAGCTCTAAGATCTGTCACCATTCTCCATTTACCAGATTTTTTCTTAACAACAAACACAGGAGAGTTCCAAGGGCTGGTAGATTCTTCTATATGTCCAGCATCTAATTGCTCTTGTACCAGCTGTTCTAAAGCCTGTAACTTTTCCTCAGCTAAAGGCCACTGTTTAGTCCATATTGGTTTCTCAGTCAACCATTTTAGAGGCATGGCTGTTGGTACCTCTGAAGAGCCATCAATTGTGTTGTGTTCTTGTATAGCTCTAATGGCTGGTTTCCTGCCATCTGTAATATCTTGTAATATTGTCCTCAGAAATATGGGCTCTGGAAGCAGCAGGAATGTTAATTTGGGTATTCCATTGCTGCAATAGGTCACGGCCCCATAAATTCACTGCAATATTTGCTACATATGGCCTTAGTTTTCCTATTTGTCCATCTGGACCTATACAATTGACCCATCTCGTGCTTTGTCTTACTCGAGATAGGGTTCCAATTCCTAAGAACTGAATATCTACCTCTTGAAGAGGCCAATGCGGATGCCAAGACTCTGGTGTAATGATACTTACATCCGCACCTGTGTCCAGTAAGCCAGTAATAAGTTTGCCATTTACACACACTCTTAGCTGTGGCCTTTGTTCATTTATAGAAGTCTGCCAGAATATTCATTTACTTTGTCCTCTTAGATTTCTTGATTCATTCACCACATTTAACTCATCCTTCAGGCCGTTATTGCTTTTAACAGCAGGCATGGGGCATTCTAATTTCCCTGAAGAGGCATGTTCTCTGCAGTGATCGGAAATGACTGGACCACATTTGCCATGGGGGCCTTCGAGAGACCCCTATTGAGTTTCCCGATGGCAACGGGTTGCCCTGTTTATCTCTTGTTGACCTACACTCATTCGTCCAATGCCTGCCCTTTCCACATCTCCTACATAAACCTGAAGGCTGAGTCCTCCTATTCCTGTTATTCCTAGAAGAGGCATTATTCCTGGACTTCCATTGTCTGCAGTCCCTTTTCATGTGTCCCATTTTGCCACAATGAAAGCATTTTGTAATCTGATGTCTCCTTTTACCTTTGGAAATTGCTTCTTGTACCCATGTTTCATTGCCATAATCAAATGTATCAACATTCATTGTATGTAAAACCCATTCGTCCAAAGGCGCTGATCTGAGCTTTAAAGGCCCCAGGATCCTTTTGCATTCTACATTGGCATTCTCATAAGCCAAAGACTCAATTACTATATTTCTTGCTTCTGGATCAGGTATCCCTATTTGTACAGCCTTAGTTAGTCATTGCAAAAAGTCACTAAAGGGTTCTCTCTGACCCTGTTTGACCCTGACATACGATTCTACTCTCTGACCTGAGTCTTGAACCCTGTCCCAGGCCCTTAGAGCTGCTGTAGCACATATGGATAAAATGTTTTCATCATAAAGAGCTTGTTCCTGAGGATCAGAGTAAGGTCCTTCCCCTAGAATTTGATCTAGAGAAACCTCAATTCCTTTTGCTGATTCTTGTTGTTGTAAAAGTCTGGCCTCTTGTTTGAATAGGCATTTGAAATGCCATAAAGGTCCGTTCTCAAGGACAGCTGATGTGAGCTGGTTCCAATCTTTAGGGGTGGCCCTGTTGCTCAGAGCCCAGGATTTTAACATCTCCCTAACAAAGGATGAATGTAGTCCATAATTCACAATTGCTTGTTTAAATTCTTTCAGATCATTCATACGTATAGGCTCCCATGTATGTTCTTTAACGACCTTAGGGATTTTGGAGCCAGTTATCTTTTCTGATGTTATTACTGGAAAG
The DNA here is from genome assembly GCF_982192425.1 of Myodes glareolus. Lineage (NCBI taxonomy): Eukaryota > Metazoa > Chordata > Mammalia > Rodentia > Cricetidae > Myodes > Myodes glareolus. The sequence goes on along the minus strand of NC_142053.1, from coordinate 10,830,165 downwards.
GCAGGTATAACTCTATGTAGATTGAGAGTTTTTTGAGGTGAAGGTTGCCTTTCTACCTTTTGCTCCTGTTCATCAGAGTCTATGATTTCCTCAATCTTATTAAATCTGCTCACCATTGCCTTCTGTAAGTCCTGAATCTCCTGTCCAGTATTATGCTCCAAAGCCTTCATTAACGATTCTAAGGCATGGAGCTTGTCCGTCAGAGACACGATATCCTCCTTGGACATAATCCTCATGGCATGTACTGTGCCTTCTTGTATGGAAATCCTGTCAATTAATCTATCATACCCTTTTGATAAAGTCCGATTTTCACATTCAATGGTTATAATCCTCTCAGCTAATGTTTCAACACTTACAGTCATGGACTGGAGGTTATGCGTCATTTTGGTTGTCCCCTCCTCCAGGGCAGTGACGCTCCCTTCTAAAGAAGCAATATCAGACTGTACCTTCTTGATATTTTGGCCAGTTGACCGAGTCATATCAAACAAAGATCTATTCTCCTCCTTGAGAACTCCAAACTCTGATCTAGTTTCCTCCTTGAAATCTCCAAACTCTTTTTTGAGGAGGTTGGTATCAGTCTGAATTGTTCTTAAGGTTTTAATCTCTGCCCTCAGCATTGTAGATTCAGTCTGTAAGGACTGTATCTTTCTTATAAAATAGCCAAACACCAGAAAAGCAACAGATCCCAGGAATAACAAAGTAAGAGGAATATCTGAGACATCCTTCAGAATATCCTCCATAGCGCAACTGAAAAAACCATTGAACTTTTGGATAGTAATATTTTCCGACATTTTCAATCAAAGGAAATTGTACTTGTATGTATGTATGTATGTATTTATTTTCAACCGAAAAGAAAAATCTTACCTGTAATGACCGTTGCCTGCCAGTAGGAGGTGGGGTACACCTGAATCCACGTGGCAGTGGTGTTGATTGAGGAAGTAAACTCTAGAATATATACACTCAAATCCAGAGGTTAAATCCACAGATCACAAAAGGTCAGAGAGCTTCTAGTGGCCAATAAACAAGGCAATAAACAAGGCCCTGCTGCTCTGTTCAACCGGATGCAGAGGGTCGTGACACAGCCACTGCTGTTGCTAAAGAGGCCTAGTGCTTTGGGCCCCGTGTCCCTGTGCTGGGATTAAGGGTCAAGCTGCTTTCAGCACTCCTAATCAGTTATGGGTTTCAAACAGCTTGCTGGAACTTCAAAGGGAGCTTGCGCTGTGAGCTCTTTGACTCACGTTGCAAGGAGAAATTTAAAAATCCGTGCCGAACAGGGCAAAGTAAGCCGGCAGAGACTGTCCGGACCTGTGTATCCTGGGAGGCCGAGCTGGGGGTGGGGGGGGTGGGGCGGTTCTTAAACCAAACGCTGGGCGCCAATTATTAACGAATCAATCCCACACCAGTTATGTTTTAAGGGGTTATTTATTTGGCGGGGGGTAAAACTTACATACACCATAAACCGTCAGGAAGGGAGCCTAGTCGCTGGAGCAGGAGCCGGGAGCAGCAGCCGAGACCGAGCACCGGAACCAAGAGCCGGAACCAAGAGAGACCTTATCCGGAACTGCTTCTCTTTTTAAAAGAGAAATATACCATGCCCCAGTGGGCTGGTATTTCAGCAGCTATTGGCTGACGGAGCGGAAGTCGCTTCCCGCTGCACTGTGGGCTCCTGCTTCAGTGATTATTGGTTGAGGCAGCGGAAGTTACTCCCACAACATCCATACATGAGAAGAAAACTTTCTTTAAACCAAAAAATGAATATTCATAAAGGAAACAAATTCTAAATTAAATAATGTTTGAATTTAGAGCTTATGTTTACCAAAAATAAAACCACAATAGACTGGGATATTGCACTTCCAGAATGGAATATTAAATTTACAAGAGATAATTGCTAAAGTGAATTGATGGGGTTTTATTTTTCAGCAAATTTTTCATTTTTAATTGAAAATTTCCACCTCTTCCTATTTCCCTTCTCATGCCCCCATTCCCCCTGCCCCCTCCCTCTTCCCCCTCCCTTTCCAATCCAAAGAGCAGTCAGGGTTCCCTGCCCTGTGGGAAGTTCAAGGTCCTCCCCCTTCATCCAGGTCTAGGAAGGTGAGCTTGAGGGTGGGGGTGGGATGGGGGTAAGGGCAAAGGCAGAGAGAGAAGTGAGAAGGGGAGGATGGGAAGAGCTTGGGGGAATGGGACGGTTGGAATTGAAGGTTTCAAATGACAGATAATATTGAAAAAGACAGCTAAACTGAAAAAGATAAGAAAGATATAACAGACTCCAATAATCTGGGACAGAGCACTCCCTGAATAGAATGTGAAATTTACAACAGGTAATTACCAAAAGATTTTTGAAGGTTTTTAATGACAGATAATTTTGAAAAAGACAGCTAAACTGAAAAACAATAAGAAAGATATAACGGACTTTTATGCTTAATATAATTTAAACTTAAGAACATGAAAATTTTTAACCACAATAAGATACCATTTTATATTCCTTAAATTTACTTAATAATTTGCTTAATAAATTCCTCAAAAGTTTAGAAAGCTTGGCAGTTCAGCATTCTGTAGGGAATTATGAATAAGCTCCTAAACACTGCTTGTACATGAGTTTGACATAACATTACTTTAATAAACTGTATGGATACTCAACAGTCTGTTATCTCTTATAAAAATATTTTACTTGGTCTATGTGTGCTTTTTTAATTTAAAGAATGCTTCCAGTTCTTTAAATTATGGTAACTAACTCATGGCTAATTTTACCTTACTAGGAGCCCAGCCTCAAGTCAATACCGGGGTAGTAAAAAGAAAACCTCAGAGTAGCAAGGGCTTAGGAAAAAAATCTTATCTATTTGTGGGGAAAATAAGAAAACACATGATTTCTGATGGAAACTTTTTCTCTTACTTCATCTTAAATAATCCTCTCTGAAAATCTCTTCATCTCCTCTCAGCTACGTTTTTTACATACAGCTACCTACATATCTCTCTTAGCATACATATATACTTCTCTCTCCTATATTGCCATATATCTCTGCTCACAGTTACATCTATTTTCACATTACTAAACATCTTTCTCTACATTCATTTACCTTCTACATCTCTTTTCTATACAGCTCCATTTTCCTTGCCTCCACAATTATACATTATCACACAGCCACAACTATATATCTCATTTACATAGCTCTCTCACCATACAGCAATTTACAGGTTCATCACACAGTTTCTCTTCATAGCAGCAGCTCATTCACACAGCTCTCTCTCTCTCTCTCTCTCTCTCTCTCTCTCTCTCTCTCTCTTTCTCTCTCTCTGTCACACACACACACACACATACACACACACCAACATACTTCTACATCATTCACTCACTGTTTACTCACTCTCTCACTCTTCCCTTATACTTCTTCTTCATCATCTCTCAAGCTCTCTCTCTTTTCCCACTCAGTTATATCTTTCACTTGGCACACATACACACTCACCTTCTGCATAGCTCTTGATTAAGTGGCAAAAATAGAAATTACAGATAGGAGCAACTGGTCATTTATAGTCAGTAACTCCATGTTTTTTCCAGAGAGTCATTTAACTGCTGGGTAAATGTGCTGAACATTAGTTTTCACCTGCTGTATATTCCCAAGAAAAGTTACACATTAGAGAAAAAACTCATTTTGACTCCCTGCTATTTTTCTTCCATGATATCACTTCAAAATGGAAGTTTCTATCTTAATTAATGCATTTCTACTCTCAGAAACTTTTGTGTGTCTATATATCCAAGGGAATTTCTCTGGGAATCTCTTCTCAACTACCATTCAGGAACAAAGTGATAGAAAAAAAAATTATCTAAAACAAAGTAAATGTGACTCCAACATTCAAGCTTACTCAGTACCCTGCATTGCAAGAGGCATGAATTTAATTTTGCGTAGAGAGGCATGGAGAATATGGCCCTCAAGAACTGTGATATGAAGGTGCTTGTTCTATGGCAATACAAGTATGAAAGACACATGAAGATTTACACCAATGCCAAGAATGAAGATAAATCCCTATTCATTTCCAGATGTTGAGTCCAAATTTCCAGATCATCTCTAAGTACATTCTTTCCCAATGATTCAGTGATTCTTATCATCCATCAGTTTGTAAATATTTTTTTCATTTTGATTTTTATTGACAATTGTTAATGTATTATGAAAGCATATTATTATAATTATTTAATTACTTTCTCAAGGCATATTTGGGGAAGTTTGAACTTGTTGCTGGTTTGAACATGTTGTTGAGGAAATAAGAATAATAGGATACCATAAACAATATTATCATGAATTGTCCTTTATCTCACAAAAAAGGCTTTCTGTATTTGCAACTTGTGTTTGTAAAATTAAATGTGATTAGAAATTTATCTTTATTAAGAAGATATCAACTAAAAACATGGCATACTGAATGGAAAATGAAAGTTATAGTGCATATAATTAGCTGCCGAGAGCTGAGGGTAGCAATGTTCATCAGACACAAAGTTGGTTTTTCATCAGTGCCATAAGTCTATGAGAACTGTGAAACATCTCTTAAATAAGATCACCAGGTTTCATATTCTGAGCTGATAGAATTTGCTGGGACTTTCATTTTTTACCTGTACCATGAAAGACAGACTCCCTCCTAAGCATCTGCCCTGTCACAGGCTGGGGATAGTGGTATATTATTTGTGTTTTAACAAATAAATCTTTTCTGAAGATCAGACAGCAAAGCAGCCATACTAGTCAGTCATAAAGGCCGGGGAGTGGTGACAAACGCCTTTAATCCCAGAAATCTGGATGCAGAGGCGGAAGGAACTCTGTGAGTTGAAGGACATCTTGGGCTATACAAATTTGAATTTGTCTAAAAGATAAACAGCTCACACAAAGGTGATCCCAGCACTTAGGATCACACATTTTTAATCACAGCACTAGGGAATAGGAGACAAGAACCATATTGCTGGGCACAGAGAGGAATATAAAGGGGAAGATACAGGAACTTGATGGAGTGTGGAGTTTGAGGATTTTGGAGACAAGATCTTGCCCCTTTGTTTTGAAGATTTGGTAGAGGTAAAGGATATTTCTAATGGTTGACTGCTTTGTTTTTCTGATCTTCAGGTTGAACTGCAATATTTGTCTCTGAGTATTATTATTTGCACAAAATATCTGCCAGTGAAATTTATGTAGATCTATGCTAACTCCTATACCTTACAAATTTTCAATTTTATTGTTCTTCCTTCCCTCCATAGTGGATGAGGATGAAATCTAGGGAATTTTTATGGCAGAGAAGTCCTATACCACTGATCCACACTTTCAACTTGCTGATAAAAGTGGGAAAATATGAACAGTGAACTCACTGAAATGGGAAACTAATTGTATAATGTGAAGCGTATCAGGAAGATGTAAATCAAACTATTAGCTCAATCCTGAGTTTTATATTTAAAAGACAGGAAAAGATTCCATTTCTGTGCTGGACACTTTTGGGAACTTGAACTATTCCCCAACCCTCAGGATAAGCTGAAGACCTTAGGACCCTACTTTAGGGGGAGTATTAGCTAATGGAGAAACCTAAGTCACATAAAGTTTCTGACTGCACCCCTTTCCTCCATCCAAACTTTCTCTGTCAGCTAGATGACATCAGCTGGGCAATATATCAAGCAGACCCTGTGGTTAGCATAGGGTCAGCAGATGTCTGAAGGATGTAACCATTGGGGCTTTTTCTATTCCTCTTAGATACTAATAGCCAATTGGGAACTAACAACTGAGCTTTATCTCACCTTTACCCAATCATGATACAGGATGTATAATTTTGTATTTTGAGACTGTAACCTTGTGACTTTTTGTGGGTTTTGTCTTTATAAACACTTTAAAGTAGTAAATGGGGTCTTTCTCCTTCCATCTGCTGTGTCAGACTGAGAGACAGAGGACATGTGCCAGCCCACACTTAATAAAAAAACTTTGCCTTTGCATTTGGAAGTATGGCTCTGTGGTGGTCTTCTAGGGGGTTCTTGGACTCAGGCACAAAAATATTTTAGTGAAAAATTTGAACAGCTGATTATATCAAATATTAATGAGTGATATGCCTCTCCTTGTTTGTGGAAGTGTAATTTAGTATAGTTAATTGGAAGATCAGTGTGGAGTATTACATTAAAGTAACTACACACATATCTTACGACATACTGATTTTGAATTAAGTGAATATTATTCTACAACAACGCACACATAAAAATTTAAGACACTATGCAGAAACAAAACATTTATCATATGCTTATTTATTTTACTAAGAAATTCTTTACCATAAGAGGGAAATATAAATAGTATGTGCTGTAACTTACTAAGAAGAAGAAAAAGGAGGAGGAGGAAATAGAGGAGAAAGAAGAAGAAGAAGAAGAAGAAGAAGAAGAAGAAGAAGAAGAAGAAGAAGAAGAAGAAGAAGAAGAAGAAGAAGACGGGAACTTGTAATTGTATAGTTAACTTTCTGAAACACTAATGAGCAGAATTATTGGAAATATATTAATATGTACATCAATTGCTATTATAGTAGGTTTTTAAATTTCACAATTGTTGTTTTCTATAGTGGAATTTCATTTGTATTTCAATAAATAAAATATTCCTGAAGGTCAGAGAGTAAAACAGTCCCACTGGTCAGCCTTACAGATCATTCAGTGGTAACACACACCTTCAATCCCAGTGGTCCACTATTGACTGAGGTTTTCTCTCCTGCCTGATTCCCGCAACCATTAAGTCCCAAAGAAATCACACAGAGGTCTACATTAATTATAAACTTATTGGCCCAACAGCTCAGACTTCTTATTAACTCTTACAACTTATATTAGCCCATTATTCTTGTCTATGTTAATTATATTGTTTGATACCTTATTCAGTGAGGCAGTCACATCTTTTTACTTCTGTGGCTGGGTAACAACTGTCTAAAGAACTGTCCTATTCCTACTTCTGCTTTCATTTCCCTGCCTCTATTTATTGCCTGGTTGTCCTGCCTATACTTTCTGTCTGGCTACTGGTCAATCAGTGTTTATTTAAAATATAATTGACAGGATACAGACCATTGGCCCATAGTAGGGCACCCCTTTAGTCCCAGCCCTAGAGAGGATTATAAGACAGGATGAGACAGTTTTCAGTCACTATCTCATTCTGTGATTCCTGGAGACAGACAGACTGTTTTGGACTGAGGTTGAGGTAAGAAGCAGTGGCTGTCAGCTTTGTTTTTCTGACCTTCAGGTTGAACTCCAATTTCTCTTCCAGAGCTTCTATTAATCGTACTTCAATTTTCTTGTTAAAAACACACAACTATACTTAATTATAAGAGTGAAATTTAATGTTCTCAATATGACAAATGTTATTCTGTTGCTTTTAATTCAGAATTATTTAATTATATTTTGAATTTACTGATGGCCTATTTATGAAATCCATTTTTTATGAGGAATTTAATATTTAACACTATTGACTTAGTCATTAAAAAAGACCTTTAGCTTACTCTAGATATAGCAAAGGAAGAAATAAAGTTGTGTAATTTTTGTGTTGATTCTAATAAAATGAATAGTGAAACATCTTCTTCAAGGAATTAATAATAGTTTTTAAAAGGTATGGTGGATTATTAAAATATTAATAATGCATTATTTTTATGGCAGATCATTTTCTTTTGTAACCTTCTTGATGAGCCAGTTGAAAAAGTCAGTTTAGGAGGATAGATTTATGGGTTTCTGTTTGAGCTTATTAAGGTTTAAAACATTCATATACTCTACATGAAATGATCTACTACCTTAATTAGTCAATATAGTACAAATAATAGTCATTTGTGATATTCACAGAACTTCAAGGATATAGAATTACTTCTTGCCAAAGCTGCTGCCATGGTTTTACACCATGACCAGAATGATTAAAAATAGCATACCTCCAAAATGATAATTTAGAGGCCTGGGTCCCTTCTTTGTTTCTGCTGTCTAAAGAAAACTCCAGGCCTAGATATACAGAAACTGCAGCATCTGTTGTATGATATCTGATCAAAAACCATCAACTTCCTCCTGAATGTTTACATGGGTTGCTTTATATCCATTCTATGAATTCAAGGGGAAAAGAAGTGGCATACTGATTTAAGCAATCTGTGCTGTACTCATAATTTTACTGAAAACAAACCAACATAACCACCTAAAAATAAAGCATAGTACAGTAAACTTCCCCTCTAGAACTCCCTGATGATTGAATTATCTTATTATCTAACTTTCTTCATTAAGGAGTTCACTAGATGTGCACTGATCTCTTTCTCTGTGTGTGTGTGTGTGCCTCTGTGTGTGTGCGTGTGTGTGCGTGTGTGTGTGTGTGTGTGTGTGTGTGTGTGTATGTGTCTGAAAACTCTTATCTGAGTTTTATGGGGCAAAAGAATTCTGGCTCTGGAAACTGCTAAGTCTTGGAAATTGCTGGCTTTAAGAAGATAGATGACTGGGAACATTTCTAATAAGTAGAACAAGAATGAAGAGAGAAAGAGATAAAAAAAGACAAAAAAACATGAATAGGTGGAACCTGTAGTTAATAGATTTGTATCCCTCAGATATTAACTCTCAGATTTTTAGACCTACTTCATCTTATTCTGGTATGTTTAATTGAACCTGAAAATTAGCCTTGAAGGCTAGAACTTTAAGGATCCCATAAATGTTTTATTAATAAAAAATCATTATTATGACCCATAGTACCTAGAAATATTACTCTAGAAAGCTGTGGCAATGAAGTACTGCATAAACTCAATAAGTGATTATTTAACAAGCAAAAAGAGTTGGTACTTATTTGTCTTTAATAATGCTGAGATAGTTAGCTATTAAGAGTCTTTAATAGGTTTATAGAACCATTCCATTATGTAAATCAAAGGTCCTCATTTTAAAATGCTCCTTAAAAATAATCCAAATGACTTCTTGAAATATTTAAATAGATACATTTACAAGAAAATTTATTTTTTACAGGTTTTATCAATTTGAATCGAAAATATTTAGGCAAATAACATATTTTATCAAAGGTGGTCATGATAAAATGTTTTTTAAACTTTATGTTTCCCCTCTTCTGTAAAGATATCTGACATTTTGGAGGATGGAATGAAATATATATGTCCAGTTTAGGGTTGAGCATTCCACAGTCCTTTATTCCTTTCAGTTTGACTAGTTTTCTTGTCTGCATTATACGCACCAACTACAGCACACATAAGCATCTCTGATGAGGGTTGCAAAGTGCATTCATGTATAAGGTCCTAGCCATTGAAAGTTTTTAGGAGCTAGAGAGACAGTTTATTTTACACATTTGATCACTGGTAAATCACTGCAAAGCATGTCTTAACACCTAAAAATATGAGGAGAGCACAAACCAGACATGAAGGCTTTGAAGAAAGAAATTGAAGAGGATACCAGAAAATGGAAGGATTTCCCATGCTCATGGATTGGGAGGATCCAACATAGTAAAAATGGCAATTCTACCAAAAGCAATCTATAGATTCAATGAAATTTCCATAAAAATCACCCAAAAATTTGTCACAGAAATGAGAATAATAATCAACTTTATATGGAAAAACAAAAAACACAGGATAGCCAAAATAATCCTATACAATAAAAGTACTTCCAGAGGCATTACCTTCCCTGACTTAAAGTTCTATTACAGAGCTACAGTAATGAAACCTGTTTGGTATTGGTATTGGTATTGGTATCTGTTTTTAAACAGAGAAGTCAACCAATGGAATTGATTAGAAGACCCAGATATTAACCCACAAACTTATGAATACCTGATTTTCGACAAAGGAGCTAAAAATATACAATGGAATAAAAAAATCATCTTTAACAAATGGTGCTGGCATTACTGGATGTCAGCCAGTAGAAGAATGAGAATGGATCCTTATCTATCACCATGCACAAAACTAAAGTCCAAATGGGTTAAAGACCTCAATGTTAATCTGATCACACTGAACCTGATTGAAGAGAAAGTGGGAAGTAGTTTACAACACATGGGCACAGGAGACCACTTCCTACCTAGAATTTTTTATAAATAAATGAATAAATAAATAATAAAAAAGTAGAAACCCAGTAGCATAGACAATAAGAGTAACAATGAATAAATTGAACCTCCCGAAACTGAGAAGATTCTGTATAGCAAAGGACACTGTCATTAAGACAATAAGACATCCTACTGATTAAAAGAAGACCTTCACCAAGCACACATCAGACAAAGGTCATCTCCAAAATATATAAAGAACTCAAGAAACTACACATTAAAACTCTAATTAACCCAATTTAAAAATGGGGTACTGAACAGAACAGAGAATTCTCAAAAGAAGAAAGAAATGGCCAAAAGATACTTAAGGTCATGCGCAACCTCCTTAGTGATCAGGGAAATGCAAGTCAAAAAGATTTTGAGATAGCATTTTACACCTGTCAGAATAGCTAAAATCAAAAACACCAATGATAGCTTATGCTGGAGTGGATGTGGAGTAAGGGGAAAACTCATCCATTGTTGGTGGGAATGCAAACTTGTGCAGCCACTTTAGAAATCAGTGTAGCGGTTTCTCAGGAAACTGGGAGTCACCCTACCTCAGGACCCAGAAATTATACTCTTGGGAATATACCCAAGAGATGCCCTATTATACTACAAAAGCATTTGTTCAACTATGTTCATAGCAGCACTGTTTGTAATAGCCAGAACCTGGAAACAACCTAGGTGCCCCTCAATAGAAGAATGTATAAAGAAGGTGTGAAACATATATACTTTAGAGTTTTACTCAGAAGTAAAAAACAAGGACATCTTGAACTTTGCATGCAAATGGATGGAAGTAGAAAACAGTATCCTGGGTGTGATAAGCCAGACCCAAAAAGATGAATATGGTAGGTACTCACGCATAAGTGGATTCTAGCCATAAATAAAGAACATTGTGCCTATAATTTGTGATCCTAGAGAAGCTAAGCTCAGGCAGAAGTAGGGTGCATGGGGGCAGGGGTGGAGTGGGTGTAAGGGGAGATGGGGAGAAAGAAGGGAGAAGGGGAGGATTGTGGAGAACTTGGGGTAATGGGAAGGGTGGGATGGAGGAAGGGTAGATACGGGAGCAGGGAAGTAAATATCTTAATTAAGGGAGCCATTTTCAGGTTGTCAAGAGACTTGACTCTAGAGGGCTTCCCAGGTCCAAGGAGATGTCCCCAGCTTGTTTCTTGGGCAGCAGAGGAGAGGGTTCCTGAACTGGCCTTGTCCCATAGCCACACTAATATGGTGATATCTTGCATATCACCATAGAATCTTCACCTGGTGATGGATGGAGATAGAGACAGAGACCCACATTGGAGCACTGAACTGAGCTCCCAAGTGTAAGGCCCCGCCTTTTCTGTGGATACCCAGGCCCAATTCAGGTGCGCTCTTTCCTGAACTTGAGTCCACAAGAACGGACGATTGTCCTGAGGGTTTGAACAGACACACACGAAAGAGACCTTGCTCACTTACCAAAGAGTAAATGGCCACTTTATTAAACTCAAGTCGGGTATTTATACCAGTGGGCAAGGAGGATCAAAAGGACAAGGCCTCCTCCCATCAGGAGCAGGAGAAGGAGATTACAGGTGCCCGGCGCCTCAGGCAGAATCAGCTGGGAGGGGCCAGGCCTGTGGGGCCCACTGCTAGAACCTTGAATACAGGTGGAATCACCATAACAAAGAGAATCAGGTTCTTCCTAAGCTATCCCCTCAAGCCAGTGCTAGTGCAGAATCTCCAGGGAGCCGGAGGTCACACGGCCCTGTGAATCGCCAAGGAAGAAAAGGGGAAAGACCTTGGTACCTACACCCAAGGGCCAAATGAGGAGCAGAAGGAGGGATAACTTGAGCAAGAAAATCAGGACCACGAGGGGTGCGTCCACCAACTAAGTTTGCAGGCCTGATCTAATGGGAGTTCACCAAGGCCAGCTGGACTGGGACTGATGAAGCATGTGATTAAACCAGACTCTCTGAATGTGGCTATCAGTGAGGACTGACTTAGAAACCAAGGACAATGACACTGGGTTTTGATTCTACTGCATGGACTGGTTTTGTGGGAGCCTGATTTGTTTGTATGCTTACCTTCCTAGAACTGGATGGAGGGGGGAGGACCTTGGACTTTCCACTGGGCAGGGAACCCTGACTGCTCTTAGAACTGGAGGGGGAGGCACAGGGGGAGTGGAGGGAGTTGAAAACAAATGAGAGGTGGGGAGGAGGTGGAAATTTTTAATAAATAAAAAGAAATAAATAAGAAGAAAAAACTGACTTAATATATATTTTTTTAAAGAAGGACATTATTAGTGGGTAGAAAAAGGGAACTGGATTTGGAAGGTGTTTAGGGAAAGATTGATATGTACACACATAAATAAAATTTTCAATGAATGAATTGGATTTATAGTGTTCTCTGTGAGCATCGCCTGCGAAGTCTGCATCCCCACCCTCCCGGTATGTACCATAACTCCATACCACCATGTACTTGAGGTAAGGTCCCTAGAGGTTAAACACAAGACATAGACACATAGACATATACACATAGAGAGTTCGGGTCATCCGCCATGAGGTGAATGCCAAATTTATTTAGTATATGTCAGGTTAAATACCCTTTCCCAGAGGAGAGAAGGAGCTCCTCCCAGCCAGGTGTGAGATCATGGTGTTGAGCGCCTGACACCCAGTGGCAGGAGCTTCCAGGCAGGGGGTACCGAGTTTGGAACCCTGAGAGACAAATAGGAGGAGATTCAGGGCGCCTGTGAGAACCCTCCTTAGCAGGTGAAATTACCATACCAAAGACGGAAACAAGGTTCTGCACTAATCCCTTCAGGCTGGCAGAGGAAGCTAGGCTGGTTAGCGTAAACAGTATTCGCATCCTGTGCTTGGCCTCGAGGAACAGGGAAAACAGGGCCTTATAGCTCTCTATTACATATTATATGTTACCATATACAATATACATTTTTAAAATTGAACTCCTACAAAGCTTTGCTATAAGTGATAGGTAAATTGAGGAATTCTGTAAGAATCACTGCAATACTAGGGTATTTTGGAACATGAGGGTCAGCTTGTTGGGGTTTCTGTCTCGCCCAGTACCTCACAGCCAGCAAGCCCCAAAGAAAATCATATACAGGAGGACTCCATAAGATTATAAACTGATTGGCCCATTAGCTCAGTCTTCTTATTAACTAATTCTTGCATTTTATGGTAACCCATAATGGTGCGGGAGAATTATCTGTATTCTGTCAATCATATTTTAATAAAACGCTGATTGGCCAGGCAGGCAGTATAGGTGGGAAAACCAGACAGGAAGTAGAGGTGATGCAATGAGAACAGGAGAATTCTGGGAAGCAGAGAGGTTCCTCAGCCACTCCTGCGCAGACCACCGAAGAGGCAACATGTAAGCTGTCACACTGAGAAAGGTACTGAGCCCATGTGGCTAACATAGATCAGAATAATGGGTTAAGATAAGTTATAAGAGTTAACAAGAAGCCTGACCAAATGGGCCAATCAGTTTATAACCTTATGGAGTCCTGTGTGTAATTTCTCTTTGGGATTTGCGGGCTGTTGGGGTACCGGGCAGGACGGAAACCCCAACAAGCCGGCCCTCATACTACAGATGGCGCCCACGTGGATAACTGAAACCACAGAAAGTCTGAGAAAGCTTGGGAAAGAATAGAGTAAAGCATGTTTTGTTGGTAGCAGCAATTTCTCAGGTCTGCTCTGTTTGCTAGAGCAAGCAAGCACTCTCATCTAAGGGAGGCTTCCTGACTCAGCTTTAGCTGCAAAACTTTGTAGCTCATTAAGAGGTCCTGCCACGAAACACTTAAACGGTGTTGGTGAAAAACTGAATGCATGCTTTTCGGTTTTCAGCCATAGCAAAAAAAAAAAAAAAGCTGCGCTGTTTTAAAATGCCATCTTTCTGGGCTGCCCTGCCAGGGCAAACTCTGACTCTTTCAGGCAGGCAGTCCGACTGAGTGTGGTCTGTGAGCAGAATGCTGCAGCTTGCTTGCTGGCAAGGACTTTGAAACGCCATAGAGTTGTGGCAGTGAACACAGCTCTGGCTGGTACCTCAGCCTTGAGGCTGAAAAGCTAAGGAATGAGCTGGATCTAGCTGTCAAAGCCACAGCTCTCCATATTGCTTAGTAAATTAAAGACTCATATGGTCAGAAAAAGAAAAATATACAGTAAAGAGAGATTCAAAGAGGAAGAAAACCTCTAAATGGTTTACAGTGTGTATATGCAGGCTAAAAGTTAAAGTTCTTAAAGTTAAAAGGAAAGAAAGAGAGTAATTGGGTGTGGTGGTACACACCTTTAATCCCAATGCCTGGGAGGCAGAGGCATATTGACCTCTGTGACTTCAAGGGGTAGCGGTAGATTGACCTCTGTGACCTCAAGGTGTGGTAGTACATGCCTTTAATCCCAATGCCTGGGAGGCAGAGACAGATCTCTGTGAGTTCAAGGTGTGATAGCATACACCTTTAATCCCAGCACTGGGGAGGCAGAGACAGGAGGATCTCTGTGAGTTCAAAGACAGCCTGGTCTACAGTGTTATTCCAGGACGAAGATATACAAAGATCCTGTCTCAAAAAGTAAAAGTAAAAATAAAAGAAATAGAGGTTAAAATAAAGCCACATAAAGATGGAAAATGCACAGAGAATCTTCATACTGTATGCTATTATGCTCTCTTTAAATTGTTTGATTGCTGAGGAAGGAGCAACAACTGCTAAAAGACTTTTGTTTATAAATGCTGCTGAACTAACCCAAGATAGGAATTTTGAAAATACCTTGGCTTCCAAACTGAAGTCAAAAGGTATGTTACTTTGGAGAAGAGATTTTGCTTTTGTTTCCACAGAAAACGAGAGACTCTGGATTTATTCAGAGTTAAGAATAATCACCTTTGACCAAGGGAGGCCACCTGAAAAATCTCCGATAGGAACAGATGGCCCAGATGACAGAGTTCTACATCCAGAACAGATTCAAGACTGCTGCCTGAGATGATCAAGACTCACAGGATACTCCAGTCATGACTTGATTATAACTCTAAATTTTCTTTAGGTCCCCTTAAGACTATCAGCGCCCCCAACCAGCAGGAAGTAGCCTGAAATACTACGCCCACATTCCCAACAAATGGATTATGGGTATTTTCCTTTGTTTAAAAAAAAAGAGAGAGGGAAATGGTGCGGGAGAATTATCTGTATTCTGTCAATCATATTTTAATAAAACGCTGATTGGCCAGGCAGGCAGTATAGGTGGGAAAACCAGACAGGAAGTAGAGGTGATGCAATGAGAACAGGAGAATTCTGGGAAGCAGAGAGGTTCCTCAGCCACTCCTGCGCAGACCACCGAAGAGGCAACATGTAAGCTGTCACACTGAGAAAGGTACTGAGCCCATGTGGCTAACATAGATCAGAATAATGGGTTAAGATAAGTTATAAGAACTAATAAGTAGCCTGACCTAATGGGCCAATCAGTTTATAACCTTATGGAGTCCTGTGTGTAATTTCTCTTTGGGATTTGCGGGCTGTTGGGGTACCGGGCGGGACGGAAACCCCAACAAGCCAGCCCTCATACTACACCATAATTCTTGTCTGTGTTAGCCATGTGACTCAGTACCTTTTCCAGTGGGGCAGGTTGCATCTTGCTTCTCTGTGGTCTGGGCAGAAATGGAGAAATGGGCTTCCTCCTTCCTTCCTTCCTAGCCTTCTCCTGGCCTCATCGCCCCACCTCTACTTCCTGTCTGATTGACTTGCTTATACTTTCTGCCTTGCCAATCAGTGTTTTATTAAAATACATGATTGACAGAATATAAATAATTCTCCCACATCACTTCCCCCTCTGCTTTTTTTAAACAAAGGAAAATATCCATAGTCCATTTTTTTGGGAATGTGGGCGTAGTTTTCCAAACTTCTTCCTGCTGATTGGGGGTGCTGATAATCTTATGCTGACCTAAAGAAAATTTAAAGTTATAATCAAGTCCTGACTGGAGTATTCTGTGAGTCTTGATCATGTCAGACAGCAGTCTTTAATCTGTTCTGGATGTAGGATTCAGACATCCAGGCCAACTGTTCCTACCAGAGATTACTCGGGTGGTCTTCCTTGATCAAACTGGATTTTTCTTATCTCGGAATGAATCTATAGCCTCTCATTTTCTGTGGAAACAAAAGCAAATCCTCTACTCCAAAGTAACATACCATTTGACTTCAATTTTGAAGTCAAGGTATTTTCAAAATACCTATCTTGCATTAATTCAGCAGCATTTATAAGCAAATATCTTTTAGCAGCTGTTGCTCCTTCCTCAGCATTCAAACAATCTAAAGAGAGCATAATAGCATACAGTATCAAGATTCTCTGTATATTTTCCATCTTTATGTGGCTTTACTTTAACTTCTATTTCTTTTATTTTTACTTTTACTTTTAGAGACAGGTTCTCTTTATATCTTTGTTCTGGAATAACTCTGTAGACCAGACTGTCCTTGAACTCACAGAGATCTGTCTGTCTCTGTCTCCCAGGCATTGGGATTAAAGGCGTGTACTACCACACCTTGAACTCACAGAGATCTGTCAGTCTCTGCCTCCCAGGCATAGGGATTATGCTACCACACCTTGAAGGCACAGAGGTCAATTTACCTCTGCCCCTTGAAGTCAAAGTGGTCAATCTACCTCTGCTTCCCAAGTGTTGGGATTAAAGCTGTGTACCACCATATCCAACTATTCTCTTTCTCTCTTTCTTTTTTTTCACTTTAAGAACTTAACTTTTAACCTGTCTATATTTTTAATACACTATAATCCATTTAGAGTTTTTTTTCTTTGAATCTCTCTTTACTATATATCTCTCTTTTCCTGACTACTTGAGTAGATTAAAGAGAGGATTAAAGTCATGATTTTGATGGCTGGATCAGCCCATTCCTTGGCTTTCCAGCCTCATGGCAGAGGTACTGCTGGAGCCATATTTATTGCCATAATTCTGTGGCATTTCAAGGTTCCTGACAGCAACCAAGCTGCAGTATTCTGCTCACAAATCACAGTCAGTTGGACTGCCTGCCTGAAAGAGTCAGAGTTTGCCCTGACAGGATGGCCCAGAATGCTGGCATTTTTAAACAGTGCAGCTTTTTTCCTGCTATGGCTGAAAATTCAAAAAGCATGTGTTCAGCTTTTCATCAACACCGTTTAAGTGTTTCGTGGCAGGACCTCTTAAAGAGCTGTAGGATTTTGCAGCTAAAACTGAGTCAGGAAGCCACTCTTAAATGAGAGTGCTTGCTTGCCTCTAGCAAGCAGAACAGACCTGGGAAATTACTGCAACCAAGAAAACATGCTTTACTCCATTCTTTTCCAAGCTTTCTCAAGCTTTCTGTGGATTCAATTAGCCACATGGGAGCCATCTGTAACATGAAAACCGGCTTGTTGGGGTTTCTGTCCCATTCAGTACCCCACAGCCAGCAAGCCCCAAAGAAAATTACACACCGGACTCCATAAGATTATAAACTGAATGGCCCATTAGCTCAGTCTTTTTATTAACTATTTCTTACATCTTATGGTAACCCATAATTCTTGTCTGTGTTAGCCATGCGGCTCAGTACCTTTTCCAGCAGGACAAGTTACATCTTGCTTCTTTGTGGTCTGGGCAGAAATGGAGAAATGGGCTTCCTCCTTTCATCCTTCCTTCCTATCCTTTTCCTGATCTCATTGCCCCTCCTCTACTTCCTGTCTGGTTGATTCACCTATACTTCCTGCCTGGCCAATAAGCATTTTATTAAAATACATGATTGACAGAATACAGATAGTTCTCCTGCACCAGTATTTTATTTTTCTCTTTTACTTTGTACAAATCAGTCTATTGTATAATTTCACAACAATGAAAATGTCAATTTTTGTAACAATACATGTAGGCTGCTTAATTTCAGAGAAAGTTTCTCTTGCTTCTAGAAATATATCAATGATTCATTTGAATTCATTAACTTTAATTCTACAGTGTTCTGTCATACAATTGATTTGGTCATGTTATTAATTAGAAGGAAGCTTGCACACTGGTTTCAGTTAGGAAATTGAAAGTCATCATTCAAGACTAGCAGGTTTATTTCATAAAAAAATGTACAACATTGAAAAAAGAAGTGATTGTAATTTGGGAAGGTAAAGTATAGCCAGAGAAATATAAATGAGCTTACGAATGAAACTAGTTAACTGAACTCATGGTAATGACCTTTTCATTTGTCATCTTTTGGTTTCTTAGAGTATTATTATCTCCTATGTATAGTGATTATACTTAAATTATTTTATAAGAACATTTGCATACTTATGAATCTTATAAAGTAGTAGATTTCAATATGGCTATTTCAGGCATTCCTTTGTGTTAGATATCTATTTTCTGTAACTTCCCTATACCTCTATCCCTTTCTCCACATACTCTCTAATAATAAAGACTATTTCCAGTGCTGTTGGTTGACTATTAGAATTCAATATTAAGAACTTATTGATAAACAGCTTATACTCTGGCACAAGACAAGGAAAAGCCAAGTTTCTCCCTTGCCAGCTGGCTTTCATTATAATGTAAAATGTTATGTAGGCAGATGGGAAGAAAAGATAATGAATGTACTTACCCATCTATGAATAAAATAAATTAAAATTATGACTGGTATGGCAAGATATGCCCATAGGTGTAATACTGGTATAAATATTATAAGAGCTATCAACATTTTCTGACTGATTATAAATCCTGACCCACAGAGGAAATATATGCCCAATACTATATACCTGCAAAAAAACCTGAGTTTGGGGGAGCTCATAGGCATCAAGAGTTAGTCTATTACAATTATTTTGCTAAATGGACATACTTTATAACTTTCCTATAAAATCATAGTGCTATATCCGTAGATTAATATAGCTCTTATCACTAATTGGAAGAGTTTCTTTGTGAAGTGGATGAGGGCTAAAATAAAAAATTACAATGATCAATGTGTGGAAAATAGCAGTCAGTTGAATGCTCAAGCACAAAAGGGACACATATTTTATTATCTACACATCAGGACTCAGGGATAATCTTGGAAGAGTGGGCAGAAAGATTAGAAAAGACAAAAGTCAGGAAAGAACAGAGGCACACCATGTCATTTGGACATGACAACATCAGTGGACTTATGAATTCACAGAAATTTTAGTTCCCTACACAAGACCTGCATTAGATCAAGACTGTAAAAATTCTAGCATAGACTAGGGCAATATCACCAGTTCCCATCCCTAAGATTCTCATGATGATTTATGCCTTCTGGGCATAGTCAGTCAGTTTTCATAATGTGACTCATTGTAGGTTGACCCAGATACAGCAGATGACCCTATCAATATTTGTGAGTATATGAGATGCACAAACTGAATTTGGTCAGTTTTGTTTCCCCAAAATTTAAGAAGATACCAAGCTAGAAGGAGGTAGGTAGATATGAGGTAAAATGTAGAGGAGTTATGATAAAATATACTGTGTGAATTTCTCTGATAATAAATAAAATATCATCTTAAAACATATTTAATTCAATTTTTCTCTGGTACTTCAGAAATCAACAGAACTACCTGAGACATGTCAGTAATATCTATCCAAATATCTTATTCTTTTTCCGGGCCATAGAGAGTATCTTACATTTCTATTATTGACTCCAAACAGCTCTGTATACTGATATAACTCACTCTTTATCATGTTTTGTACATTGAGCTTCACGGGTTCTTAAAGCCATTATCTCTGTCCTGCTGAGCATGGCAATATTCTAATTATTTTACCTCAAGAATGTGCCAAGTATCCAACCCTCACAAATATCCCAATGTCTTAGAAATTTGATCCATGGAAGGAATGAGAACATGTTCACCATCCTTTTCTAGCATACCATGATATAATGATTAAGAACATGATCAATGATACACATTTTTGTATTTATCCCTACAGTCTTAGTCTCTTTAGAATCATGACATCAACTGAAAGGGAACTAGAACAGAGTAATCACTGCTATTATCACCTTAAATAACTTTATTACTACCTTTCCTAAAGCAAATCCTAAACCCATGGAATCAATCAAGTAACAATTGACTCATTCTTCCACAACCATATGTTTTTGATTTGGGACTTCCTCCATCAAATGAAAAAAAAAAGTAATTTATGTATATGGCTACTACCAGAGCTCATTATCATGCTTAATGAGCATTTAATCTAGGTATGAGTGATGTTTTATGGTATATAGTCTGAGCATTCATACTGTGGTATATAGCATACTTCAGAGTTTTTAATTTTTCTCAAATGCACCATTATTGAACCTTACAGTACCTCAGTGAAGTAGAGCATATTTTCCTGTGAAGAAAACAAAACAGGAAAGAGAAATAGTTCAATTTATAGAACACAATTGCCTATAACATGTGTTAACTTTCTAACCTAACTCAACTGACTTTTGGATTATAGATATGTAGTACAACAATCAAATAAAAGTAGAGGAACATAATTTCTCTAAGAGGGAAAACGGTGATTTAGTTAACTTTGTTCAAATATATGGTATGCTTCTTATTATTATGTAGTTTCCTGAAGGTGAATTTTGCAAGTGTAAGTAAAAGCCTTTTGTTCCTCATCTTATAAGTTTTCCTGAATTTTTAAATTGGCTTTTGCTACCCTGACTACTAATTACTGAAGGACTGTGCACTATATTAATAGTATAACAATGTGGATCTTAGCACAAAGCTAATAAGCTAAAAGATTGATAAAGAAAACAAAAAGAAAGAACTGCATATCACAGACTTATAAAGAATGACAGCTTAGAAGAAAAAAACCTGTTGCAAGTTTAAATTGTACTCTAATTTGTATGCTAAGCATATTCATTCAAAACATATATAAATAATTTTAGTGCCTTAATTTATATCTCTATGTCACACAATGATATAAATAATTTCATATAGTTTTAGGGTATTTTGCAGAGGCTTCATTCCCACTTACTTATTTTTCTTGTTTTTTTTTCTTTCTCTTTTAAAAATTATTTTTTAATTTAATTTTACACCACATCTGCAGTTCTACAGTCCGCCCTTCTCACCTCACAACTTTCCACAGCCCACCATTCACAATGAGTAAGGACTCCCATGGGAATTTAGTTGATTTTAATTGCTGAAATGATAGGTGTTAGAAGGATGTCTCTTAAACAAAAAACAAATTTCTATTAAAAAATCTTCAGATTAATATGGAGAAGATATGACAATGATTTTATTTATTATGTCAAGAAAAGCAATTGAGGATAGGTGATTGAATCATTTATTTTCATTAATTATCATTTATTTATTATTATTGCAGTGAGATTGGATCAAAATTATTTGCAATTAGTAATAACCAGTTTTAAAAACATAATAAATGCTGATAAATTATTTTTCATTCATATTAAGTAATGAAAACATTTCCAAGGATTCCAGAAATATTCTACGAGCAGTCTTCGAAAAGTGTGGGAATGTTGCTGAATAAATTATCAAACATATAATTTCAAGACATGGCACTTTCTGGAATAATACTGTAATACATTTCAGATTACTTCATTCAATGTTATTATAAAAATATTTCAACAATAGCAAAGCAAAATATGGATGAATAATGTATATTCAATGCTTTTATAGTTACCTCAAAGTTTGATTACAAAATTATTCTGCCTTACATTTTTCTCCTTTTCCTTAATTCTATTTTGTTGTCAAATTCAAATAATATTACTTGTTATTATATACACTTAAAAATAAAAGGAGTCCCAAAGTTAATTGAAACAGAGCTCAGAAATTTTATTTTAAAATTTAAAGCAATACTCTCAAGTCAGAGTGTCTCATTTTATTTCTTTGCCTATGCAGCAAAAATACAGTGCTATTTTTCACTGGTCATTAAGAAGACCCATTGAGAAATAAATATTGCAGATTCTCTTTTGCATAAAGATTCTAGCAATTTGTATGTGTATCATTAAAAGCTATCAATCTAGAACAGAAATATGAGAATAAAAAGGATATAATGAGAAAAGATGAAAAGGCAACAGAGCTTATTTAGTATGAAGAAAGGAACAAAAAAATAGAAAGAGGTTACCTGGAATGGACGGGCAAAATGTAAACAAATTGTGCTTGGAAATATCATAATGATATGTACTACCTTGTACATAAGTTTCAAAGCAAATAAATACAAAAGGATGAGAATAACTTCCGTAATCCTTCTGAGTAAAACCAAATATGCCAAGCTTAAGAGATAGCTTAAGAGTGATCAAAAACATGTTCTGCTGAAAAAGAGCAGAGTTTGTGTCTCTGTATCCACTTTGAGTGGCTGACATCCACCTCTAACTTCAACTCCAGGGAAAACCGATGCCTCTGGTCATCGTGGGCATTATATTTACATGAATATGTGCAGACTGAGACCTATACACACAGACATAATTAAAAAATTAAAAAATAAAATGTCAAACCATCACAAATATTCTTTCCTGTTATCATTATAGAAATGTAAATCAAGAAAATAAAAATTATTACTGGAAAAGTTTCTTTTCTTGAAAAAGTAATTCATTTTATTTCTTATACATACATACGTGTGTGTGTGTGTGTGTGTGTGTGTGTGTGCCACATATGCTTAGGGAACTTTGAGGATTGGAGATTTCCTGGAAATTGTTTTCTACAAGAGCAGTGATAACTCGTAACTGCTATATCATCACCCCAAGCATAAATGTCTTATTAAATATATATTTATTTAAGTAAAAATGATATCTTTCTGGTACACTACTTAAAATAGTATTGCAATTCTCTCCACCCAGTCACCTTTAACCTAAATCATTAGAAAATATCACCTCAGTGCATCAATCTATTTGTGCTTACTCACTGTTGACACTGTGAACCTTACAAACAAAGTAATTTGCCAATATGAACTACTTCTACTTAACTATTTCAGTAAGCATTGTGACATCCGAATGCTCAAAACAACATAGAGTTTATCAGGAGATAGTTTTCACTGAATACAGAGATGAAACGAATACACTGAATTTGGTAAGTCATGCAGAGATGTCATTTTTCCTGTTGGGTGATTTAGCTTCATTGAAAGTGACAAAGCTGAAGGGAAATAAAATGAAGCTAAATATACTGAAAAATACAAATCAAGATTTGTGTGTATAGTTTTCATTGAATGTTCAAAATTTAGGGAATGTAATAGTTTCTTTCTTACTGTGACAAAAGATCTAGCAAAATAAAGTTACAAAGTGAAAGGTTTCTTTTCATCCAGAGTTCTAGAGAATAGTCTAGCATGACAGCTGGAGCTTTGATGTGGGAAGTACTTCTGCATATGTGTTGATTTTATTGGTTAGTGAATAAAGAATATACTTTGGCCTGTGATAGTGCAGAGTAGAGCTAGGTAGGAAACCTAAACTGAATGCTGGGAAAAAGACTGCAGAGTCAGTGAGATGCCATGGAGCCTCCACAGGAGACAGATGCACTAGAACCTTTCTGGTAAAGCACAAGCCCTGTCGTAAAATATAAAATAACAAAAATGGGTTAATTTAAGATATAAGAGCTAGCTAGAAAGATGTTAAAGCCATTGATGAAATAGTATTGCAAGTAATATAATTTCTGTGTGATTATTTTGGGTTGTAGTGGTCAGGAAATGAACAAGAAGTTTCCAATTACAGAGCTTGATATTTTGGTTCAGATTGTAGAAAAAGTCTGAAATCAGGAAATGATGTCTGCTGCTATTCAACTAACTTTTTTCTTTTATTTATATAATCTAGGACACTATCACAGGGATTGGTGCTGCTCTCATATAGAACATTTTTAGCCTAATTATTAAAATACAACACAGTCATACCTAAAGGTTAGCTTTATTTTTGTAATCACTCATATTCAGAAGCATATATACATAAGCTTGACACATAGGTGATTCTAGCGTCTTTCAATTTAGAAATCAATTATTAGCCATCACAGGGAGTGTTCACACACATAAACATAAAGAGCTTACAAAATATGAAATAAAACATAATGACTACTACACTATCAAAATTTCAAATATAGACAACACAAAATTGACCTCAAATCACTGCCTCTCACCTCACTCTTGGTACAGCAGTCATATACCTTATAATATGCTGGACCCTGCTAGGATTGAAAAAGAACTAATGTTTCTGGTGTTTGATTCAATTGCTCAAATTATTTCTTGTCATTTGACATAATGCTTAATAGATATAACTAAAATTATTTCTTGTTGAATCTATAGCATTCTTAAAAAGTAAATCAAACCTGTCTTCATCTGAATACATAGTCAATTGTTTTTTAGAGACTTTGTGACATAATTTACTTCCAAACAACTACTGAACTTTCCTAGAGACCATTTTAAACAGAAGTATTATTTCTACATATTTTTATATTTTGGAGTATGATCATGAGCCTGAGAAGAGGAAATGTTTGATGAAGGATGATCAAATACAGTGATGATTATTCTGGCTATTAAAATTTTCTCATGCTTTATTAGTAGAAAAATATGTGAAATATCTATCAAATGGATGCATAATCATGCTGCCTCTAAAAACCATTCCTGACTTATGCATATATTTATTAATTGTCTATGCTTTCGCTTTCTATACAATTATTTGTTGTGAGAATTTCAGTTAGAAAAAAAGTAAAACTAACACTTATTTAACCTGATCTCCATCAATTTATTTACATTAAAATTCTAGAGGTAATAATAGAATACATAATGTACTAGAGTTTCACACTAGATCAGTGATTGAATTCTCTTACAACGGGGAGTAAAAGTCAATGAATGTATAAATGACATTATAAAGAACAAGGTCATTGTATGCATAAAACACTATTGCAGAACAAAAAGTGGGGAACCAGTCAAGGTATTGACAATCTAAACAAACAAGCAAAATAAAACATAGCAAACTAACAAAATAACAAAAACCTATAGTTAATTGACTGCTTAAAAATATGACTCACTCCTGTTGTTAGCTTAGTTAAGGGATCATGGTAGGCAATACAAGGTACAATATGCACAGAGCTACAAGATAGGCAAAATAAAACACAAGGAAAATGGAAGAATTAGAAAATACATCCAGATTGAAACTCATAAAAAATATGAAGAAGAAGTAGGGACCTTATGGAAAGTCTGAGAAATGAAGATGAACATGAAAAGATGCATACTGAGAAAACTGTGGACTACTGTGGCCATAAGTACATAACAGAGTTCAAGAATTGTTCAACTATGGGAAAATAGAAATAAAGGAAGAAATATGCTGTATTCATGGAGCATAAGGCAGAAAGTCTAGATTTCTGTGGTCAGTTGGTAAACAGATCAGAACAAAAATGAATGGCTGTTTTATAACAAATGCACAATATAACTGTGCTTTGGAAGACTTGTATTACATCACTTTTTAAAATACAATTAGGAAAAATGAAGAACAAGGACCAGGAGATAAAGGTATATTAAAATGTTCTATGAGGGATGTTCAACAAGATTCAGAACATGGTCCTCTCAGCAAAACAGAATCTATTTTCAGACAACACTTTATTGCTATATTTATTGGCACTAAAACCTTACTCAGAAGAAATCCAAATCCTTTATTATACCTTCTAGTTGTTCTGAGTTAGTGAAATAGTTCTATGGCTTACTTATTTTGAGTGATAAATTATTATAATTTCAGATGATCAACCACCTTAACCTAAAAATTTAAAAAATAGATCACAATGTTCTAAATCAAAATGGCTTCTTCCTCTGTGTATAACCTTGGAGCTATCTATCCATCAGACTCAAATGTGGGCATTATTTTATTTTTCCATTCATGACAAATTCAGCTCACGAATTCAAATTTATGGATATAAATGTAAGCTGCTATGGTTATTGTCTTCAGGGGACTCTAAACTCAGTCTCCACTATGTTCCTTAACACGATTTCTATACCAGCAATGCCAAGGCAGCAATATTTACATACTCACTGCAAATTCTTTTTTCCCCATGACTCTTTGCTATCTTTACCTGACATGATCTGCTCAAGACCCATTATTTATTTTCCCAGTTGATCATAACACCTGTGGGAATACATTCTCTGGGAAGTCTTTCCCTAAAGTTGCTCGCAGTTTCAGGAAGCAATAGGAATCTCAGGATAAATTGGTACTTGGAGTCTTATAGAAGGACTGTCTTGATGTAATCAAAATAAACTATAAGTTTAGCTTGTGATTATTTAGTAGGAAATGGAAATGAGAAGAAAATCATTAAATTTTTATTTCTCGGACTGTTCTTTTGAGCCATCAAGGATCATGTATAAAGAGCCTCTGTTGCTGACACATGCAGAGAACACTTTGTTTCCCTTTCTACTATACCGGGCAGTCTTAGCTTTTTTATCAAGACTACAGTGAACTTGTATCCTGCCACGTTACTAAAGGTGTTTATCAGCTGTAGGAGTTCTTTGGTAGAGTTTTTGGGGTCACTTATGTAAACTATCATATCTTCAGCAAATAACGAAAGTTTAACTTCATCCTTTCCAATACGAATCCCCTTGATCTCCTTATGTTGTCTTATTGCTATTGCTAGAACTTCAAGCACTATATTGAAGAGGTATGGAGAGAGTGGGCAGCCTTGTCGTGATCCTGATTTTAGTGGAAAGGCTTTGAGTTTCTCTCCATTCAGTTTGATGTTAGCTGTCGGCTTGCTGTATATTGCTTTTATTATATTTAGGTATGATCCTTGTATCCCAAGTCTCTCCAACACCTTTATCATAAATGGGTGTTGAATTTTGTCAAATGCTTTTTCAGCATCTAGTGAGATGATCATATGGTTTTTTTCTTTCAGTTTATTTATATGATGGAATACATTGATAGATTTGCGTATGTTGAACCAGCCCTGCATCTCTGGAATGAAGCTGACTTGACCATAATGGATAATTTTTCTAATGTGCTCTTGGATTCGGTTTACCAGTATTTTATTGAGAATTTTCGCGTCGATGTCCATGAGTGAGATTGGCCTGTAATTCTCTTTCTTGGTTGTGTCTTTGTGTGGTTTTGGTATTAGGGTAACTGTAGCTTCATAAAAGGAGTTAGGCAATGATTCTTCTGTTTCTATATTGTGGAATACGTTAAGAAGTATAGGTATTAGCTCTTCCAGGAAGTTCTGGTAGAATTCTGCATTGAAACCATCTGGTCCTGGGCTTTTTTTGGTAGGGAGATCACTCAAAAAAATCAGTGGCCCTCCTATACACAAAGGATAAAGAAGCAGAGAGGAAAATCAGAGAAACATCACCTTTCATGATAGCCACAAATAGCATAAAATATCTTGGGGTTACTCTAACCAAGGAAGTGAAAGACCTGTTTGACAAGAACTTTAAGTCTTTGAAGAAAGAAATTGAGGAGGATACCAGAAAATGGAAAGATCTCCCCTGCTCTTGGATTGGGAGAATCAACATAGTTAAAATGGCAATTCTACCAAAAGCAATCTATAGATTCAATGCAATCCCCATCAAAATCCCATCAAACTTCTTCACAGACCTTGAGAGAACAATAATCAAGTTGATATGGCAAAACAAAAAACCCAGGATAGCCAAAACAATCTTATACAATAAAAGAACTTCTGGAGGCATTACCATCCCTGACTTCAAACTCTATTATAGAGCTACAGTATTGAAAACAGCTTGGTATTGGCATAAGAACAGAGAAGTCGACCTATGGAATCGAATAGAAGACCCAGATATTAACCCACAAACTTATGAACACCTAATTTTCAACAAGGGAGCTAAAGGTATACAATGGAAGAAGGAAAGCATCTTTAACAAATGGTGCTGGCATAACTGGATGTCAACCAGTAAAAAAATGAAAGTAGATCCATATCTATCACCATGCACAAAAATCAAGTCCAAATGGATTAAAGACATCAACATTAATCTGTCCACTTTGAACCTGATAGAAGAGAAAGTGGGAACTAGTCTACAAGATATAGGCACAGGAGGCCTCTTCCTAAGTAGGACCCCAGTAGCACAGACAATAGGAGAAACAATGAAAAAATGGGATCTACTGAAACTGAGAAGCTTCTGTAAAGCAAAGGACACTGTCAGTAGGACAAAAAGGCTGCCTTCTGACTGGGAGAAGATCTCACCAACCCCTCATCAGACAAAGGTCTGATCTCCAGAATATACAAAGAACTCAAGAAACTAGACACTAAAACTCTAATTAACCCAATTAAAAAATGGGGTACTGAACTGAACAGAGAATTCACAACAGATGAACTTTGAATGGCCAGAAGACATTTAAGGTCATGCTCAACCTCCTTAGCGATCAGGGAAATGCAAATCAAAACCACTTTGAGACACCATCTTACACCTGTCAGAATAGTTAAAATCAAAAACACCAACGATAGCCTATGCTGGAGAGGATGTGGGGTGAGTGGAACACTCATCCATTGTTGATGGGAATGTAAACTCGTGCAGCCACTGTGGAAATCAGTGTGGCGGTTTCTCAGGAAACTGGGAGTCAACCTCCCTCAGGACCCAGCAATTCCACTCTTGGGAATATACCCTAGAGATTCCCTAACATACTACAAAAGCATTTGTTCTACTATGTTCATAGCAGCACTATTTGTAATTGCCAGAACCTGGAAACAGCCTAGGTGCCCCTCAATAGAAGAATGGTTAAAAAAGGTGTGGAACATATACACATTAGAGTTTTACTCAGCGGTAAAAAACAATGACATCTTGAATTTTGCATGCAAATGGATGGAAATAGAAAATGCTTTACTGAGTGAGGTAAGCGAGACCCAAAAAGAGGAACACGGTATGTATTCACTCATAAGTGGATTCTAACCATAATTAAAGGTCTTTGAGCCTATTATTCTTGATCCTAGAGAAGCTAAATAAGAAGATGAACCTGATGAAGATTATTTAGCTATCCACCAGGAGGTAGGAAATAGACAAGAGTCCCAGGTAACCTCGGGTGCATGGGGGGATGGGAGGGTTGATGGAGGGGGAGAGGGTTGGAGAGAGGGGAGTGGGGGAGGAGTGGGGATGGCTCGGTGGCCTGGGGTGGGGGAGAGGGGGGGGAGGAGGCATGAGTGTGGGGTCGGGGAGGAATGTGTTTCAACTGGGGGAGTGATTTTGGGGTTTGCAGGAGGCTTGATTGTGTGTGGGGTCCCAGGTCCAGGGAGAGATAACCCCGGATTGTTCTCTGGACAGAAGAGAGGGTGCCTGAATCGGCCGTGGCCCATAACCATACTGATGTATATTTTGCTTATCACCATAGATCCTTCATCTGGCGAAGGACGGCGATGCAGACGGAGACCCACATTGGAGCACCGGACTGAGCCCCCCGAGGTCCAAATGAGGAGCAGAAGGAGGAAGAACATGAAAAACGAAATCAGTACTGCGAGGGATGCTGTCACCCACTGATACAAGGGAACGGATCTAATGAGAGTTTACCAAGGCCAGTTGGACTGGGACTGAACGAGGACGTGATCTGACCAGATTCTCGGAATTTGGCCGGGTTCTCTGAATGTGGCTGGCCCGAAGTCTTTCTGAAAAGCCATTGACTATGATACTGGGACCTGTTTCCTCTGCATATACTGAATTTTGGGGATCCAGTCTGTTTGGATGCTCACCTTCCTGGACCTGGAGGGAGGGGGGAGGAGCTTGGACTTCCCACGGGGCAGGGGACCCTGGCTGCCCTGGGGGACGAGGTTGGAGGAGGGGAGGGAGTGGGGGGAGTGGGAGGGTGTTGGGAGGAGGGGCGGAAATGGAAACTTTTGTAGTTTAATAAAATTTACTTTAAAAAAAAAGACTACAGTGAAGAATCAAAACAAAATTTTATTTTTTTTATTTTTTAGGCTGCTTGGTTAAATAGACCATTTCAGGATTGTCAGCATTATCTCAATTTAAAAGACAAAGACTGACTCCCCCCCTCTCTTACACACACACACACACACACACACACACACCATACCCACTTTTTTTAAAATACTAAACATTTATTTGAATTTACGTTTACTCATTATCTACATCTGCATTTTTTGAGCATGAGTGAGAAGTCTTTTTTAACTTTGGCATAGATATTTTAAAAAGATTCAAGTTTCAAACATAATGCTATAGCATTATAATTTTGGAGTTTCTGAGTATTGCAAAAGTGTGAAAATATGTATATGAGCTTATATTCACACCAATCTGTTCTTAATGTAACTTATTCTAAATATTTTATTTAACATTTTTAAATTGAAATTTCTATGAGTATTTATATTAATCTCATAAGTATTTGATATTGGACAAGATATATATCCCTTTTCTCCAAGTTCATTATGTTTAAGGATATGTTTAAGGATAAAGATTAGTGATTAATTAATCTATACCCAACTCTGCGTAATATATTTAAATGCAACAAAGATCTTCATTAAAAAAGCCAGTAGCTTTTCATTATGTGCTTCATAATATTGGCAAAATACTTAGTACTTTGACACTCAAATATAACAAAAACAAAGAATGAGTTCCCTTTAACACTAATATGCTATGCTATGTAAATGTTTGGAAAGTCCTTTTACTTGTATGTCTAAACCTTTTTTGTTATTATTCTTTTATTGTTGAGCTATATATTTTTCTCCACTGTTCTCACTTCCTCTTCACTCCCCTTCTATCCGCTCCCATAGACCCCATGTTCCTAATTTACTCAGGAATAGTAAATTAAATAGTCTTCTTCTATTTCTATATAGATTAGATCCATGTTTGTCTCTCTTCGGGTCCTCATTGTTGTTTAGATTCTCTTTGATTGTGAATAGAAGGTTGGTTTTTCTGTGCTTTATGTAGAAAAGTCACTTATGAGTGAATACATACGCTATCTCAGAGTAACTCTAACCAAACAAGTGGAAAACATGTATTACAAAAACTTTAAATCTTAGAAGAAAGAAATTGAAGAAGACACCAGAAAAAGGAAAGATCTCTCACACTCTTGCTTAGGTAGAATTTGTATAGTACAAATGACAATCTTACCAAAAGCAATCTACAGATCAATGGAATGCCCAGCAAAATCCCAGGAAAATTCTTCACAGATCTTGAAAGAACAACACTCAACTTCATACGGAAAAGCAAAAATTTCCCAGGATAGTCAAAACAATTCTATACAATAAAAGAACTTCTGGAGGCATCACAATCCCTGACTTTAAACTCTACTACAGAGTTACAGTATTGAAAACAGCCTTGTATTGGCATTAAAACAGATAGGAGGACAAGTGAAACTGTATTGAAGACCTGGATATCAATTTATTCGTGTGTCTAATCCTTAAATACCTGTCCCAATTGACTCCTTCTAGACGTGGTCCACAGTTTTCTCAGGGATAACTTATACAAACATTTTACAAATTTCTTTCCTTATCTCTAATTCTTCCTTTCTCATCTAGAAATGCTTCACATACAATGTCCATGCTTCATGCACTTCTGTATAAATATGTATTAGGTTCTTTGGCATTTATTTGTTTGTGTGTTTTTTTTTTTGGAGACTGTTAACATTTTACACAAAGTCCATCGGGCTTTTACTCTTATTATTCTGGATATCTAAATTCTGAAATCAAGAACACAGGACAAAGTTAAGGAATAGGTTACAGTCTGTTTTTTTATAGAGATTCTATAAAGGACTTCCTGTATATACCTAGTTTCTTATGATTGCCAGTCTCACTAAATTTGTAGTCATATTACTTTCAGATACATCTTCATAAATTTATTGAATTATCTGTTTTTGTTACTACTTGATTTCCCATATTCTTCATGAGTGAATATAAATAAAATTGTACTTAGGATGAATTATATTGAAGTTATTTACATACTCTTTAATTCTTATAATGTCATGAGATACATAAAAATTCCATGGATTATATGTGTCTATCCTTGAAATATCATTATTATTTAGTCTAATGTAATATCTGTTTGCTATAAAATACTAATATTCACAGCAAAATGAAATCATATTCATATAATTTTGTGACTATTTGTATATATTAAAAGAAAATTCAGATTTCAAACTTTTCAGAATATAAAAGTATATGTAATTGAGATTAATAGTAATCAAAGATTCAGTTAGCAGCTACCTGGAAGATTAGTTTATCTCACAGTTCAAATAAAATTAGTTTGGGATACTATAATATATTAAAATAAATAAAACTTTTACTTGTAATTTTAATGTGTTTTCTAAATATAGAGTGTTAAGATAGAAAGTTAAGATAGAAAGGCAGAAATAATTAAATGCTAAATATTTGTTGGGCCAAACTAGACCTTAAATAATTAACATTGTTATTTCATTAAAATATTTTTGAAAGCTATTCTAAGAGCTTCATAATGCTACATCATATAAATAAATTATACCTTACTATTCTGTTCATGTTATGCACGTACACTTATTATAAATGCCTTTTTATGATACTGAATACAATCAATGCAATGTTAGACACTCATTAATGTTAATTCATTAGTGACAGACAGTAATGAAATTATTCTCAAAGAATAGCAAATATATGGCTCCATAGAGCCACATTTCTTTTCTTCTTTTTTTTGATGAGAAAGTAATTTTATTAAATTACAAAAGTTTCCATTTTTGCCCCTCCTCCCAACACCCGCCCACTCCCCCCACTCCCTCTCCTCCTCCCTCTCCATCCCTAAGAGCAGTCAGGGTTTCCTGCCCTGTGGGAAGTTCAAGTTCCTCCCCCAACCCTCCAGGTCCGGGAAGGTGAGTATCCAAACAGAATGGATCCCCAAAATCCAGTAAATGCAGAGGAAACAAGTCCCAGTGTCATTGTCAATGGCTTTTCAGAAAGACTCCGGGCCAGCCACATTCAGAGAATCTGGTTGGATCACGTGCTCGTTCAGTCCCAGTCCAACTGGCCTTGGTGAATTCTCATTAGATCAGTCCCCTTGTATCAGTGAGTGATCGCACCTCTCGCAGTCCTGTTTTCCTTTATCATTTTCTTTCTCCTTCTGCTCCTCATTTGGACCTTGGGGTGCTCAGTCCAGTGCTCCAATATGGGTCTCTGTCTGGATCGCCATCCATCATCGGATGAAGGTTCCCTGTGGTCTTGCCTTCTTTGCTCACGTTTTCTATCCTTCTGCTTCTTGTTTGGGCCTAGGGAGTTAAGTCCAGAGTTTCAATGTGTGTCTCTGTCTCTATCTCCATCCATCGCCAGAAGAAGGTTCTGGGACACTTGTCTATTTCCAATCTCCAGGAGGATAGCTACATGAATTTCATCAGGTTCACCTTCTTATTTAGCTTCTCTAGGATCACGAATAATAGACTCAAAGACCTTTAATTATGGTTAGAATCTACTTATCAGTGAATACATACCATATTCCTCTTTTTGGGTCTGGCTTACCTCTCTCAGTAAAGCATTTTCTATTTCCATCCATTTGCATGCAAAATTCAAGATGTCATTGTTTTTTACCGCTGAGTAAAACTCTAATGTGTATATGTTCCATACCTTTTTTAACCATTCTTCTATTGAGGGGCACCTAGGTTGTTTCCAGGTTCTCGCAATTACAAATAGTGCTGCTATGAACATAGTTGAACAATGCTTTTGTAGTATGTTAGGGCATCTCTTGGGTATATTCCCAAGAGTGGAATTGCTGGGTCCTGAAGGAGGTTGACTCCCAGTTTCCTGAGAAACTGCCACACTGATTTCCACAATGGCTGCACAAGTTTGCATTCCCACCAACAATGGATGTGTGTTCCCCTCATTACACATCCTCTCCAGCATAGGCTATCATTGGTGTTTATGAGTTTGGCTATTCTGACAGGTGTAAGATGACATCTCAAAGTTGTTTTGATTTGCATTTCCCTGATCGCTAAGGAGGTTGAGCACGACCTTAAGTGCCTTTTGGCCATTCGAAGTTCATCTGTTGTGAATTCTCTGTTCTGTTCAGTACCCCATTTTTTAATGGTGTTAATTAGAGTTTTATTGTCTAGTTTCTTGAGTTCTTTGTATATTTTGGAGATCAGACCTTTGTCTGATGAGGGGTTTGTGAAGATCTTCTCCCAGTCCGAAGGTAGCCTTTTTGTCTTACTGACAGTGTCCTTTGCTTTACAGAAGCTTCTCAGTTTCAGGAGGTCCCATTAATTCATTGATTCTTTTATTGTCTGCGCTCCTGGAGTTCTGCTTAGGAAGTGGTCTCCTGTGCCTATATCTTGTAGACTACTTCCCACTTTCTCTTCTATCAGGTTCAAAGTGGTCAGATTAATGTTGATGTCTTTAATACATTTGGACCTGAGTTTTGTGCATGGTGATAGATATGGATCTATTTTCATTCTTCTACAGGTTGACATTCAATTATGCCAGAACCATTTGTTAAAGATGATATCCTTCTTCCATTGTATACCTTTAGCTCCCTTGTCAAAAATCAGGTGTTCATAAGTTTGTGGGTTAATACCCGGGTCTTCTATTCAATTCCATAGGTTGACTTCTCTATTCTTATGCCAATACCAAGCTGTTTTCAATACTGTTGCTCTGTGATAGAGTTTGAAGTCAGGGATGGTAATGCCTCCAGAAGTTCCTTTATTGTATAAGATTGTTTTGGCTATCCTGGGTTTTTTGTTTTGCCATATAAACTTGATGATTGTTCTCTCAAGGTCTGTGAAGAAGTTTGATGAGATTTTGATGGGGATTGCATTGAATCAATAGATTGCTTTTGGTAGAATTGCCATTTTAACTATGTTGATTCTCCCAATCCAAGAACAGGGGAGGTCTTTCCATTTTCTGCTATCCTCCTCAATTTCTTTCTTCAAAGACTTAAAGTTCTTGTCAAATAGGTTTTTCACTTCCTTGGTTAGAGTAACCCCAAGATATTTTATGCTATTTGTGGCTATCATGAAAGGTGACGTTTCTCTGATTTTCCTTCTCTGCTTCATTATCCTTTGTGTATAGGAAGGCAACAGATTTTTTAGAGTTGATCTTGTATCCTGCCACATTACTAAAGGTTTTTATCAACTGTAGGAGTTCTTTGCTAGAGTCTTTGGGGTCGCTTATGTACACTAACATATTGTCTGCAAATAATGAAAGTTTAACTTCATCCTTTACAATTCGAATCCCCTTGATCCCCATATATTGTCTTATTGCTATTGCTAGAAATTCAAGCACTATATTGAAGAGATATGGAGAGAGTGGACAGCCTTGTCTTGTTCCTGATTTTAGTGGAATGGCTTTGAGTTTATCTCTGTTCAATTTGATGTTAGCTGCCGGCTTGCTATATATTGCTTTTATTATATTTAGGTATGATCCTCGTATACCCAATCTGTCCAACTCCTTTATCATAAAGGGGTGTTGAATTTTGTCAAATGTTTTTTCAGCCTCCAATGAAAATGAATTGATCAGTTTATTTATATTATGGATTACATTGATAGATTTGCGTATGTTGAACTAGCCCTGCCTCTCTTGGATGAAGCCCACTTGATCATAATGGATAATTTTTCTAATGTATTCTTGGATTCGGTTAGCCAGTATTTTATTGAGTATTTTTGCATCAATGTTCATGAAGGATATTGGCCTGTAGTTTTCTTTCTCAGTTGTGTCTTTGTGTGGTTTTGGTATCAGGGTAACTGTAGCTTCATAAAAAGAGTTCGGCAATGATTCTTCTGTTTCTAGTGTGTGAAATACAATAAGGAGTATAGGTATTAGCTCTTCCTGGAAGTTCTGTTAGAATTCTGCATTGAAACAATCTGGTCCTGGGCGTTTTTTGGTACGGAGATTTTTGATAAGAGCTTCTAATTCTTCATGGCTGACAGGTCTATTTCGATTGTTCACCTGGTCTTGGTTCAACTTTGGTATATGGTACTTACCTAAAAATTGTCCATTTCTTTTACATTTTCCAACTTTGTGGCATATGAACTTTCGTAGTAAGATGTAATGATTCCCTGAATTTCCTCTGTGTCTGTGGTTATGTCCCCCTTTTCATTTCTGATCTTATTAATTTGCATGTTCTCTCTCTGTCATTTGATTAATTTGGATAGGGGTTTGTTAATCTTGTTGATTTTCTACAAGAAACATCTTTTTGTTTCATTGATTCTTTGGATTGTTTTCTGTGTTTCTATTTTGTTGACTTCAGCCCTCAGTTTGATTATTTCCAGTCTTCTAGACCTCCTGGGTGACTCAGCTTCTTTTTTTTCTAGAGCTTTCAAGTATGCTGTTAAGTCTCCAATGTGCGCTTTCTCCGTTTTCTTTAATTGGGCACTTAGTGCTATGAATTTTCCTCTTAGCACTGCTTTCATAGTGTCCCATAGCTTTGAATATGTTGTGTCTTTATTTTTATTAAATTCAAGGAAGATTTTAATTTCTTTCTTTATTTCTTCCTTGACCCAGGGGTGATTCAATAGTTGACTGTTCTACTTCCATGAGTTTGTTGGCTTCCTGGGGGTAGCACTGTTGTTGAATTCTAACTTTAATCCATGGTGGTCTGACAAGACACAGGTGGTTACTAATATTTTTTAAATCTGTGGAAGTTCGCTTTGTTACCCAGTATGTGGTCAATTTTCGAGAAGGTTCCATGAGCTGCAGAGAAGAATATTCTTTCCTATTTGGGTGAAATGTTCTATAGATGTCTCTTAAGTCCATTTGATTCAATACCTCCAATAATTCTCTTAATTTTCTGTTAGGTTTCTGTCTGATTGACCTGTCCATTGGTGAGAGAGGAGTGTTGAAGTCTCCTACTATTAGTGTGTGTGGTTTGATGACTGCCTTGAGTTCTAGAAGTGTTTCTTTTACATAAGCAGGAGGCTTTATATTAGGGGCATAGATATTCAGGATTGAGACTTCCTCCTGTTGAATTGTTCCTGTTATGAGTATAAAATGTCCATCTCCATCTCTTTTGATTGATTTTTGTTTGAAGCCAGTTTTGTTAGATATCAGAATGGCCGCACCCGCTTGTTTCTTAGGTCCATTCGCATGAAAAACCTTTTCCCAACCCTTTACTCTGAATAGATATCTGTCTTTGTGGTTGACGTGTGTTTCTTGTAAACAGCAGAATGTTGGATCCTGTTTTTGTATCCAATCTCTTAGTCTGTGCCTTTTTATAGGTGAATTGAGTCCATTAATATTAAGTGATATTAATGACCAGTGGTTGTTGACTCGGTTATTATTATTTTTTGTTTGTTTGTTTAATAGAGTTTGTATGTGTCCCTTCTTTGAGTTAAGCTCGTGAAGGGTCGCTAGATGTTTGAGTTATTGTAGGCAGTGTTGGCAATGTTGGATTCTTTGGGTTGCGATTTTCCTTCTATAACTTTCTGTAAGGCTAGGTTTGTGGCTATGAATTGCTTAAATTTGTTCTTATCCTGGAATATTTTGTTTTCTCCATTGATAGTGAATGATATCTTGGTTGGCTATGGTAGTCTGGGTTTGTATCCATGGTCTCTTAGTTTCTGCAGTACCTCTATCCAGGATCTTCTGGCATTCATGGTTTCCATAGAGAAGTCCGGTGTATGTCTGATAGGTTTACCTTGATAAGTTACTTGACCTTTTTCTTTTGCAGCTCTTAGTATTCTTTCTTTAATATGTATGTTTTGTGTTTTGATTATTATATGGCAAGGGGATGTTTTTTTTTTGATCAAGTCTATTCCTTGTTCTGTATGCTTCTTGAACTTTCATAGGAATATCATTCTTTAGGTTGGGAAAGTTTTCTTCTGTAATTTTGTTGAATATATTTTCTGGGCCTTTTATCTGCAATTCTTCTCCTTCTTCAATCCCTATTATTCTTAGATTTGGTTTTTTTATTGTGTCCCAGATTTCTTGAATGTTTTGTGATGATAATTTGTTGGCTTTGCTGTTTTCTTTGATCAGAGCATTTATTTTCTTTATGGTATCTTCAGAGTCTGAGGTTCATTCTTCCATTTCTTGTATCCTATTGGTTATGCTTGATTCTGTAGTCTCTGTTCGTTTACCTAGATTTTCCATATCCAGCCGGCCCTCGTTTTGTGTTTTCTTCATTGCCTCCATTTCAGTTTTCAATTCGCGAACTGTTTCCATTACCTGTTTGATTGTTTTTTCTTGGTTTCCCAGTTTATCATTCACGGATTTACTCATTTCTTCGAACTTTTTGTTATACTTCTCATCCATTTCTTTACTCATTTCTTCAATCTTTTTGTTGTAATTCTCATCCAGTTCTTCAAGGGAGTTATTCATATACTGTTTAAGGGACTCTATTGCTTTCATAATGGCACTTTTTCCACTTCTTCTGAATTAAGAGTTTCAAGTCCTCCTATTGTAAGGTCGTTGGGATCTGGTGTTTTCATGTTGTTTTTTAGATTGTTGAGGAGTTCTTGCCTTGGCGTCTGTCCATCTCTTCCTTCAAATACTCTCTATTGGATCTTCTGGTACCGGGTCAGGTTCCCTTGTAGGGCAGGGACTTCACCGACAGAAGGCCTACTTTCCTCAGGCAGTCTATTGAAACACAGGCACTCCCTCCTGCCAAGTTGCACTCACAGCCAAGGCCCAGCGCGCAAGGGAGCTGCTCTGTGGAGGTCTTATGGCCCCAGGGGGAAGGGAGGAAGAGAGGAAGGTGTACCTGGATGAAGGCTGGGATGGGATTTGGGAGAGCTCCGCAGGGTGTAGCCACCACTGCAGGGTGACCAGGAAGTTGAAGGGGGTGGGGAAAGTCAGAATTCCTCCTAGCTGAAGCCCTCAGGAGCAAGCTCACCCATCCTCCAATGGATGTCTGCTAGAAGTTCACTGCCTCTTGCTGGCCTGAATGTGGCTGAGCTGACACAGGGCCCGCCTGTCCTCAGGCAGGCTATCAAAGCAGAGGAACTGCCCCTGCTGTGCTGTGCCCACAGCCCAGGTCCAGCATGCAAGGGAGATGCTCTGGGGAGATCTTGTGGCCCCAGGGGGAAGGGGGGAAGAGATTCCACAGAGCCACTTTTAACAGATTATTTAATTATCAATAATTCGAGTATATATGGAAATAGCTTGGACAAGAATTACATATGTTATATCATTTAAAATAATTCCCTTTATATAACTTCCATAACCATAAATATATCAGGAGATAAACACTGTGCAATACAGAAATATGTAACAAGCAAGAAAGATTTTAGACAGGGGCTCTCTAAAATATATACCATGGAAATTCTCTATTTTTGCCATGAGAAAAAAGTCTGAAAGATTTCCTGACATGATCAAGACATGTTATGAAATATAATATGTGTATATAATATGGCTCTGTCATTGAGTCACTCATTAGCTTCATAATCCTCTAAAGATATAATAATTTTGGAGGTGAAGTGATAGAACATAGGGCGATTGAAAACAATGACTTATACTAGAAAACCACAGATATTCTATCTGATAAAAAGGTATTTTTATTTTATTAACTTTAGTCCTTTAATGTATGACTGGCTGTACTCCTCTATAATTAATTTACTGTCTCTTTACTCTTGTTCTTCTCTCTCCCAAGCTTACATACATTTTTTGAACACACTGTGTCTCATTTAGTGGTCTTTTATATCTGAATCTGTCCTATTGTGTATCAGAAACTATTTTCTGACCATAAGCACTTCTTAAAATTCTAAATACTTTTTAAAAAGCTAAGAGGTCATGTGACTAGGAACAAGGATGCTTTTCCTATTTGCTCTACCCATTTAAAGTAGTGGTGCATGTTCACTGTCTCTGCAAGCCTTGTACACTGCCCCAGTTCCAATTATGCAGCAGTTGTATGTCAAGCTATTACCCAGTTTGTAGATCAGATTGGCACATACATTTCTCCTTAGGTTGAATGTACAGTATCTTCTAAAACTATGAGTACTGCAAGTCCAGATTGTTGAAAGGTTTGGGTAAGCATAATCTCAAATTCTTTGTGTTCAATGAGTTATGTAGGTATCATCTTCATCAATAGGGTTTTGTCATCAGATTGTGAAGAGCCACCAATAACCTTAGATAGCATCAGTTGTTTATGTGTTTTCATTGGTCCCATTTTGCCAACAATTCAGATGTAACCTTTCATAGTGCTATAATTTGTGACAACAGAAGTTCAGCTTGATCTCTGTGTCCCAAAATTTTGGTGCTTTCATTTAGAATGCCTTAATTTATGGATTTATTTTAGAAAATTTCTAGTATAGTAAATTTTCTAAAGACCATACAAAGGACCCTTAACTTCAGCTATCCCACCCCAATATTCCCTCTTTTGCTCCAGTCTGGCAACTCCTTATTTGGTCCTACAATTCCAGTTATCCTATAATTCATCATTAATTATCTGCTATACTTCTCTATTCAAGAGAAATCCATTCCCCCATTCCCTAACTCTCTACCTAACACCTGTCATTATACAGACTTTAGCTTTGGCATCAATGACTTAGCAGCTAATATAAATATATAAGAGAATACATACCATATTTTTCCTTTTGCATCTGAGTTATTTCACTGTGGATGATTTTCTTCAGCTCCATCCATTTACTTGTGAATTTCCTGATTTCATTACTTTTTACAGCTGAATAATATTCCAGTATGTAAATGAAGCACATTTATTATCCATTCATCCATTGACTGAAACCTAGGCTGTTTCCAATTTATAGCTAGTATAAATGAAGCAGAAGTGAACATGTTTGAGCAAGTGTCTCTGAAGTAGGATAAAGCATCTTTTGGAGTATACCCAAGACTTGTGTACCTAAGCTTTCTGAGAAATAAGTACACTGATTTCAATTGTGCCTGTAAAAGTTTGGACTCTCAGCAGCAATGAATGTTTTTTTATAACTTTATAGTCTTGATATCATGAATTGTCATATGTTTCAATGATCTTGGTCTTTCTAAGTGGTCTAAGGTAAGGAGTGAATCTGGGGTGGGGGGATAGGGCAAGTATGGCTCTAACTGGGAAGGTTGGAGGAAGAAGAAACTATGATATGGATGTAAAGTATGAGAGAAGGATAAATAAACAAATCTCATAGTATATTTTTAAACTAAAAACTAAAGATGTTGAAATTTTAAGTACCTCTGAAAAATTTCTGTTTCTCCTTTTTAGAATTTTCCATTTATATGTTTTCCCATATTTTAATTGGGTTATTTGTTTTCTTGATGACCAGTTTTTTTTAACTATTCTGTATTTGAGATGTTAACCCTCTATGAAATTTGCAGATGAAAAAATAATTTGTCATTATGTAACCTGACAAATTTTCCTAAATGATGGTACATTTTTCTGTCCAGAAGCTTTTTAGTTTCATGAGATTCCATTTATTAATTGTTGATAGTAATACTTGTGCTAACAGTATTCTATTCATAAAGTCCTTTCTTCTGTCAGTGTGTTCAAGGTTATTCCACACTTTCTCTTCTATCAAGTCTAGTGTATCTGCTTTTATATTGAGGATTTTTATCCACTTGTACTTGAGTTTTGTGCAGGGTGATATATATGTATCTATTTATATTATTTCCCATGTAGTCATCCTATTTTAATAGTGTCATTTGCTGGAAATGTTATCTTGTATTCAGTGTGCATTTCTGGTTGCCTTGCCTATACTTTCTGCCAATCAGTATTTTATTAAACCAGCATGAATGACAAGCTTTTAAAGTGTACAAGAGCATTAACCCACAGCTTTTCCCCTTTATTCTTTTCAAAACAAAAACCATGAATCTAATCTCCTTTGTTTAGTTTTTTTCCTGACCATTATACAAAACAACTTGTAACCACCACTCTAAACAAAGACAAACATCCATAATCCATTTGTTGGAAATATGTGCATAGTTTCCTAAGAGACTTCCTGCTAATTGGGAGTGCTAGTAATCTCATGGGGACCCAAAAGAAAATTTAGGATTATAGTCAGGTCCTCAATGCCATATTCTTTGAGTTTTGATCATCTCAACCAGCAGTCTTAAGGCTGCTGTCGATGTAGTACTAAAAGAAAATTGCATCAGAGGTGTTCTGAAACATTGGATCATCTGGGTCCTTTATTCCCATTGGAGAATTTTTCAGGGGATCTTCCTTGATCAAACCTTATTTTTCTTAACCCTGAATGAATCCACAGACTCTCATTTCTTGTGGAAACAAGAGAAAAACCTCTTCTCCAAAGTGACACTTCATTTTACTTAAGTTTGAAATCAAGGCTTTTTCAAAATACATAGGTTGAATTAATCCAGCAGCATTCATAGTCAAATATCTCTTAGCAGCTGTTGCTCCTTCCTCAGCAGTCAAATAATTCAAAGACAACACAATAACATACAGTATTTAGATTCTCTGTGTTCTTTTTATCTTTATGTGATTTTATAAAAACTTTATTTCTTTTATTTTTATTTTCTTTTATTTTTTGAGTCACAGTTTCTCTGTGTATCTTTGGCTCTCCTGTAACTCACTCTGTATACCATATTGGCCTCAAACTCACAAGATCCACCAGTGTCTGCCTTCCTAATGCTGAGATTAAAGGTGTGTGACACCACACCTGAGTACTCTATTTCTTTTTATCGGACTTTTTCTATCCATTTTCATTTATCTCCTAAGCCTACATATATTTAAAAAAAACACTGTAAAGCATTTAGATGGTTCTTTTTAGTCTGAATTTGTCTTTATAACTCTATCTTTCTCTAACCACACGAGTCTTTAATCTTCCAAGCAATATGGCTAAGATTAAATTGGTGGCTTTGGCAGCTGACTCTGCCTCATTCCTTGGCTTCCTGAGAGTCTTAATTTATAATAGAGGTACTGGAGGGAGGCATATTTTCCCCACAATTCTGTAGAGTTTCTAAGTCCATGCTACCACCATAGAGCTTGACTCTGGATGTTCATAAACAACTTTTAAGTGTTTAGTTGCAGTCCCTCTTTAAAGAGCCAGAATGTAGTTTTGGTTACAAATGCTTAGTCAGGAAGCCTTTGTTAAAGAAATCACACCTCTGCTTGACACCAGCAAACAGAGCCTACCAGAGAAAATATGGTTATTAAGAAGCTGTACTTGCCTCTGTTTTTGTTTGTCTATAATATTTTTTAAGCTTTCTCAGGCTTTATGTGGAAAGTCTTGCTGAATGTTTGGACAATATTTGTAGATGTACGTTTCTCTCCCTACTGGTCCTACAGCCATTCAGTTCCGAAGAAGCAGACAGAGGCCTCTATTAATTATAAAATGTTCAGTTTATGAATGCTGAGTTATGATTGACTAACTCTTACAACTTAAATTAACCTACAATTCTTGTCTATTTTTAGCGATGTAGCATGATATCATTTATCAAAGCATTCTCATCTTGTTTCTCCTATGTTAGGCTGGTGACTCTTCCTTTCCTCTTCCCAGAATTCTCCAATTCTGGCTGTTCTGCCTATAATTCATCCCTGGCTACTGGCCAATCAGCACTTTATTAAACCTATATGCGTGACAAATCTTTACAGTACATAGGAGCATTATCTCAGAGCATGATGTAAATATAATATACATGAAGGAAAATGAAAAGCATAAAATATGGCAAGAACTAAGAAAGTATTTAAACAAAGTGGTAGTGTCTGCTAAAAATTAAATATATTTTCATAATGCACTCTATAGCATGTATTACATGTTAATGAGATCTCTTACACTCCTTTGTGTATTTCTAGTATAAATAATATAAAAACAGATAAGAGGGAATGTAGGTCAGAGAGGGAAACTGCTATAAGCTCTTTCTAAACTTTTCAAAATTTCATTAATTGGTATTACCCTACTGCTAAAACTTTCTAAACCACAAGTAGCATGTTTCTTTCCTTTATTTTTCATCATCCTTGGTCAATTTTGACCCTTAGTTACTGGTATATAGTTCCTCAGTAAAGGTCATTGCAAAGAGTAGTTTCAAACATAATCCTTCAATTTTCTGATAAATGTTCTTTCTTCTTACTGGTTTTAATTAAGAATATCAGCAAAATTTTCAAACTATAAAATAGAAGCAGATGAAAGATCTATGAAAAATATATAGATGTTAATGTGAAAATATTTTTTTAATATAGAATGTGACAATACCCAACTCCCTCAGGTAAGATGCATAGCTGTTCTGGGAATCAATTCGGTAATCTTCTGGACTCTTAGCTCTTAATTGACACAGGTACTTATATATAATTAACATTAATTTCTTAGATACCATTAGGCTTATTTGTATTTTTATGAAAATACATGTATGAGGAAAAGCATCAAGAATAATGCAGCAAGATATCAAGAAATTACATTAATGTCTATTACATATATATATATGTATATATAATATGGAGTCACTCTATATTTATATTAGGAATCCATATGTATATTATTAGAATTACTGTAATAAACATATATTTTTTATCTACATGAATATATTATAGATTGATCAATCAAACCTAAAGTGTCATTCTTTCTTGTCAGAGGTATAGATAGAGAGAAAAACTGACTTGAATAAAGTTAGTTAGCAACAGACTAATGAGAAACTTGATGTAGTTCAGATTCTTTTTTTCTGGAATTCAGTCCCCAGTGGTCAAAGAAAATGAACATTTTCTATGATACAGAACTCTGTGATGTCACTGTTGTTCTATATCTTCACTCTGCAATAGGATATTCCCTAGTAATCTGTTGTTATTGGGCATTTCAAATATGTGCCTTTACCAATTTACAATTTGCTTGAATTTTTATCAATTTTATTAGTTAAATTTATTTATTTATTTAACTTTATGACCACAGTTTTACCACTTTCCTCCCATTTTCCTCCTCCACCAACTGCCAT
Source organism: Myodes glareolus (assembly GCF_982192425.1). Lineage (NCBI taxonomy): Eukaryota > Metazoa > Chordata > Mammalia > Rodentia > Cricetidae > Myodes > Myodes glareolus. Next base: position 10,785,587 of record NC_142053.1, on the reverse strand, counting down.
TTCTCCTTCCCCTGTAATCCATCCTCCTCTGTTTTAATTAAGAAAGTAGAAGCCCACCCATGGTTATTAAAAAAAGAATGGCATATCAAGTTGATATAAGACTAAGCTTCTACCCTTGTATTAAGGATGTATGAGGCAATGCAGTATGAGCAGTAGATTCCCAGGGGTCACCCTAAGATTTAGGAACATCCTTTGTTGCCACTGCTAGTAGTCATACAAGTATACCAACTACTTAACTATCATACAATCAAAAACATGTAGAGGGCCTGTGTTGGTCTCATGCAGGCTCCCTAGCTGTTGGTCCAGACTCTGTGAGCTTCTATGAGCCAAGGTTAGCTGTTTCTATGAGTTGTTATGTGATATCTTTGACATCCTCCCCCTCAGCTCATATAATTCTTTTTATCGTTCTTCAGTACGGTTCCCTGAGTTCAGTTCAATGCTTGACTGTGGGTCTCTGCATTTGTTTCCATCAGTTACTGAAAGAAGGCTCTCTGAATAATAACCAATATATCAGTATAGTATTATTAGACTTTATACATAATCATGTTGATTTTTTTCCAATTGTCTTTGATTCTATCCTAGGTCTCTGGGGCATCCAATCTCTTGGTTCTGTTACTCCAGATTGTAAGGGGTAGACTTCTTCTCATGCCATGGGTCTGAGACTATAGAAGTCATTGGTTGGCCACTGTCACAGTCTGTGGACCACCTTTACACTCCCTCACTGCATATTCCATAGGCAAAACAGACAGGTCAAAAATTTTGTTGCTGTGCTTGAGTCTTATCCCATTCACTGAAAGTACAATCTGGTTATTAGAGATGGTTTGTTCCGGTTAAACACCCATCATTGCTAGGAGTCTTAGCTTAGATTATCCTTATAGATCCCTGGCAGTTTGCCCTATACTTGGTTTCTTATCTTATCCCCCAAGTGCCTGCCCCCATATATCAAGACATCTCTTTTCATACTAACCCCCTCCATCTACCCTCAATCAGATCCCTCATGTTTCCATCTCCATCTGCTCAAAGTCCACCTATGAGAAATCTTCTAATTTTGACATTTTTAATGTTTATCAGTCTCCTACAGTTCTATTTTGAAGTTTGCTATTAAATAAATATAGTGTCAAAAATAAAACCAGGCCAGAAAACTAATGCCTCAATTTCCAGAATCTAAGGAAGTAGTATTTTATCTTAAGCCTGGAGATACTCTGTGAGTGACAAGGATAAAGAGGAGAGACACTCCCATAAGGGAGTAAAAGATAGGACTGAGCAAGGTATTACAGATATAGAGTCCAAAGGCTTGTACACAAGTCTCATTCCTGCCAATGGCAAAGCACCATAAGTTTGACAACTTCTTTTTCATTGCTATTTTGCTTCTTTTGTAGAAGAACAAGCATGGGTTTTAACGGTATACTCATATATGATTTGCTTTAACAACCATTATGTCAAAGTCTTAAGAATTTATTTGGAAGAGTGGTTAAAAAGCTGTATGAAGGAGGATTCTTAAAAAAAACCACACTAGCTCAAAATTGAGAAATAGATGGTTATTTATTTAGGGTTAAACTCACAAATCAGAATCCTCTGCTGGAATGGAGATCAGAAACCAAAATCTGCAACCAGAACAGAGAGGCCAGAAAAGAGGCCAGATGCAGGCTCTGCATCAACATATATAGTATAAAAGGTGATAGCCCAATAGGCAGGTAACCACTAGCTGTAAGACTTCCTTCTTCCCCCTTTTCTTTAAATAAGAGAGTTCTAAGCCTAATACAAAATTATATACAATAAGAACAAATATATTCAATAATTATTCTTTCTTTAATAGTTTAAGTCTTGTATAATAAATAAGTTGGCCAAGTCATGAGAGAAAAGTAATTACAACTATATAGTTTTCAACCCCATCGAAAATTAAAGAATGAAAATAATATTATTCGAGTAAGCAGGAAGTGCAATCAGGCAATTTTCAAAATGTGAAACAAATGACAATCACCCAAAGACTCATTTGCAATGCTGAAGCAACCAGCTTTGGCTAAGGCCTAGAATAACTGACAGACCATTTTCAGAGGCAGGAAAATTTTCAAAACTGTCTTACTCTGTCTTGGCAAGATTTGACAATCCTGTTTATCCATTTCTGGATACAATGTATCTTGGCTGTGGTTGAAGAATGGACATTTCTTTGCCAAAAGGCCAATTTTGCCAAGAAAAAAACAAGCTCCAAGTGGAGTGACTTCAGTGTTCAACATTCTCTTGGGAATAGATTATTGCAGCCAGGAGCAATTTTGTCTCACTTCAACAGAGTACTAAGTTATTTAAATGCCGTATTCTACAGCCCTTTGAAGTAGTTGAAGATTACCTATCTATGCAGAATAAAATCTCTATGTATTGAAAGAACCTGATTAATCTAATTATAAGTATGACAAACATAGATGACTATTGATCTGTAATTCTTAATACCTATTAACTTGAAGACTAAGTCTCCATATTAGAATATTATACAGTAAACAACTGTGCAACAATGGGGACAATGACTTCAAAATATAAAGAATGTACAAGTATCTTGATCAGAGGTAGGAATGTACACTACAATATGATAAATATATATCAGTACACAAAATTGTTTTAAGTAGAGGTAGAAGTATGTATGCATACAATATTCAATATAATTTAAATTTGTATCAATATACAAGAATATATACCCAAGTAATTGCCTATAAATAATAACGCACAAGTATTCACTCTATTACTCACTATCATTATTAGTGTGAGTAAGCTCACACTTATCTATTATCTCATCCAATTTATATTTTTTGAAAGAGATCTCTGAGCATATAAAATTTCCCCCAACTCCCAAACCTATACCAATTATATTCAACCCCTAAATGATGTCCCTAACCCTGATGACAAACTTTGTTGGGGGAGGAGACATTGTCTTCTAGAATTATGTCCAGCTGTCTTGGGGGCAATGTTTTTTTCTATGGGATCCAGTGAAAGTAAAATGATGGTTAAGCTCTAAGATTAATGTCCTGTATAATTGCAAAGAGCCTCTGAGTATTTTGTACGATTTTTCTGAGGTTCTTTTTTATTATTATTATTTATTTATTCATTTATTTATAAAAATTTCCACTTCCTCACCTCCTTCCAATACTCTGCCATTCCCCCAAACTCCCTCTCCTCATCACTCTCCAGTCCTAAGAACAGTCAGGGTTGCCTGCCCTGTGGGAAGTTCAAGTTCCTCACCCCTCCCTCCAGGTCTAGGAAGGTGAGCATCCAAACAGACAAGGATCCCAAAAAGCCAGTACATGCAGATGAAACAAGACCCAGTGCCATTGTCAATGGCGTCTCAGTCAGCCCCCATGTAAGCCACATTCAGAGAATCCGGTTTGACACATGCTCGTTCAGTCCCAGTCCAGCTGGCCTGAGTGAGCTCTCATTAGATCAGTCCCCTTGTATCAGTGGGTGAACGCACCCCTCGAGGTCCTGACTTCCTTGTTCATGTTCTCCCTCCTTCTGCTCCTCATTTGTAAATTGGGGGCTCAGTTCAGTGCTCCAATGTGGGTCTCCATCTCTATCTCCATCCATTGTCAGATGAAGATTCCCTCTGATCCTGCCTTCCTTGCTCACATTCTCCCTCCATCTGCTTCTCATTTGGCCCTAGGGAGTTAAGTCCAGTGTTCCAATGTGTGTCTCTGTCTCTATCTCCATCCATCGCCAGATGAAGGTTCTATGGTGATATGCAAAATATTCATCAGTATGGTTATGGGCCAAGGCCAGTTCAGGCACCCTCTCCTTTGCTGCCCAGGGAAAAATCTGGGAACCTCTCCTTAGGCTTGGGAACCCCTACAGAATCAATTCTCTTGCAAACCCTAAAATGGCTCCCTAAGTTGAGATATATACTTCCCTGCTCCCATATCCATCCTTCTACTCTTCCCCCAACCCATTCCCCAAGCCATCACCAATCCTCCCCCTCTCCCTTCTCTCTAACCATGTCCCCTTACTTCTACTCCACATCCCCGTGCACCCAAGTTTGTCTGGCAATCTTGTCTACTTCCAATATCCAAAAGCATAACTATATGATTTTCTTCAGGTACACCTTCTAATTTACCATCTATAGGATTACGAATTATAGGCTCAAAGACCTTAATTACGGCTAGAATTCACTTATGATTGAGTACATACCATATTCATCTTTTTGGGTCTGGGTTACCTCACTCAGTAAAGCGTTTTCTTTTTAAATCCATTTGTATGAAAAATTCAAGATGTCATTGTTTCTTTTTCTGCTGAGTAAAACTCTAATGTGTATATGTTCCACACCTTCTTAAACCATTCTTATATTGAGGGGTACCTAGGTTGTTTCCAGGTTCTGGCTACTACAAATAGTGCAGTTATGAACATATATGAATAAATGCTTTTGTAGTATGATAGGGCCTCTCTTGGGTATATTTCCAAGAGTGAAATTGCTGGGTCCTTTGGTCGGTTGACTCTCAGTTTTCTGAGAAACTGCCACACTGATTTCCAAAGTGGTTCCACAAGTTTGCATTCCCACCAACAATGGATGAGTGTTCCCCTCACTCCACATCTTCTCCAGCATAGACTACCATTGGTGTTTTTGAGTTTATCTATTCAGACAGGTATAAGATGGTATCTCATAGTTGTTTTGATTTGGATTTCCTTGATCGCTAAGGAGGTTGAGCATGACCTTAAGTGTCTTTTGGCCATTCGAAGTTCATCTGTTGTGAATTCTCTGTTCACTTCAGTACCCCAAATTTTAATTGGGTTAATTAGTGTTTTAGTGTCTAGTTTCTTGAGTTCTTTGTATATTTTGGAGATCAGACCTTTGTCTGATGAGGGGTTGGTGAAGATCTTCCCACAATCAGAAGGTAGCCTTTTTGTCTTACTGACAGTGTCCTTTGCTTTACAGAAGATTCTCAGTTTCAGTAGATCCCATTTATTCATTGTTTCTCTTATTGTCTGTGCTACTGTGGTCCTACTTAGGAAGTGGTCTCCTGTGCCTATGTCTTGTAGACTACTTCCCACTTTCTGTTCTCTCAGGTTCAAAGTGGTCAGATTAATGTTGAGGTCTTTAATCCATTTGGACTTGAGTTTTGTGCATGATGATAGATATGGATCTACATTCATTCTTCTACAGGTTGATATCCAGTTATACAAGCACCATTTGTTAAAGATGTTATCCTTCTTCCATTGAATACCTTTAGCTCCCTTGTTGAAAATCAGGTGTTCATAGGTTTGTGGGTTAATATCCAGGTCTTCTATTCGATTCCATAGGTCGACTTCTCTCTTCTTATGCCAAATACCAAGCTGTTTTCAATGTTGTTGCTCTGTAATAGAGTTTGAAGTCAGGGATGGTAATGCCTCCAGAATTTTCTTTAGTGTATAAGATTGTTTGGGCCATCCTGGGTTTTTTGTTTTGCCATATATTCTTTATTATTGTTCTCTCAAGGTCTGTGACAAAGTTTGATGGGATTTTGATGGGGATTGCATTGAATCAATAGATTGCTTTTGGTAGAATTGCCATTTTTACTATGTTGATCCTCCCAATCCAAGAGCAAGGAAAATCTTTCCATTTTCTGGTATCCTCCTCAATTTCTTTCTTCAAATACTTAAAGTTCTTGTCAAACAGGTCTTTCAATTCCTTGGTTAGAGTTACCCCAAGATATTTTATGCTATTTGCGGCTATCGTGAAAGGTGAAGTTTCTCTGATTTCCCTCTCTGCTTCTTTATCCTTTGTGTATAGGAGTGCCACTGATTTTTTGGAGTTGATCTTGTGTCCTGCCACATTACTAAAGGAGTTTATCAGCTGTAAGAGTTCTTTGGTAGAGTTATTGGGATCGCTTGTGTACATTATCATATCATCTGCCAATAAAGAAAATTTAACTTCATTCTTTCCAATTCAAATCCCGTTGATCCCCTTATGTTTTGTTAATGCTATTGCAAGAAATTCAAGCACTATATTGAAGAGGTATGGAGAGAGTGGACAGCCTTGTTGTGTTCCTGACTTTAGTGGAATGGCTTTGAGTTTCTCTCCATTCAATTTGATGTTAGCTGTTGACTTGCTGTAAATAGCTTTTATTATATTTAGGTGTGATTCTTGTATCCCCAATCACTCCAACACCTTTATCATAAAGGGGAGTTGAATGTTGTCAAATGATTTTTCAGCATTCAATGAAATGATTATATGCTTTTTTTCTTTCAGTTTATTTATATGACGGATTACATTGACAGATTTGTGTATCTTGTACCAGTCTTGCATCTCTGGTATGAGGCCTACTTGATCATAATGGATAATTTTTCTAATGTGTTCTTGTATTCGGTTTGCCAGTATTTTATTGAGAATTTTCATGTCAATGTTCATGAGTGAGATTGGCCTGTAATTCTCTTTCTTGTTTGTGTCTTTGTGTGGTCTTGGTATCAGAGTAACTGTAGCTTCATAAAAGGAGTTTGGCAATGAATCTTCTGTTTCTGTATTATGAAATACATTAAGGAGTATAGGTATTAGCTCTTCCTGGCAGTTCTTGTCCTGGGCTTTTTTTTGGTATGGAGATTTTTGATAATAGCTTCTAATTCCTCGTGACTAATAGGTTTATTTAGATTGTTCACCTGTTTTTGGTTCAACTTTGGTATATGGTACTTATCTAAAAAATTGTTCATTTCTTTCACATTTTCCAATTTTGTGGCATACAAGCTTTTGTAGTAAGATCTAATGATACTCTGAATTTCCTCTGTATCTGTGGTTATGTCCCCCTTTTCATTTCTGATCTTATTAATTTGCATGTTCTCTCTCTGCCGTTTGATTTGTTTTGTTAGGGGTTTGTCGATCTTGTTGATTTTCTACAAGAACAGCTTTTTGTTTCATTTCTTCTTTGGATTGTTTTCTGTGTTTCTATTTTGTTGATTTCAGTCCTCAGTCTGATTATTTCCAGTCTTCTACTCCTCCTGGGTGAATCTGCTTCTTTATTATCTAGAGTTTTTGGGTGTGCTGTAAGTCTTCAATGTGTGCTTTCTTCATTTTCTTTAATTGAGCACTTAGTGCTATGAACTTTCCTCTTAGCACTGCTTTTATAGTGTCCCATAGGTTTGAGTATGTTGTGTCTTTATTTTAATTAAATTCAAGGAAGACTTTAATTTCTTTTTTTTGTTTCTTCCTTGACCCAGCGGTGATTCAGTAGTTGACTGTTCAGCTTCCATTAGTTTGTTGGCTTCCTGGGGGTAGCATTGTTGTTGAATTCTAACTTTAATCCATGGTGGTCTGACAAGACACAGGTGGTTACTAATTTTTTTGTATCTGTGGAAGTTTGCTTTATTACCGAGTATGTGGTCAATTTTCGAGAAGGTTCCATGAGCTGCAGAGAAGAAGGAATATTCTTTCCTATTTGGGTGGAATGTTCTATAGATGTCTGTTAAGTCCTTTTGATTCAATACCTCAAAGAATTCTCTTATTTTTCTGTTAGGTTTCTGTCTGATTGATCTGTCCATTGGTGATAGAGGTGTGTTGAAGTCTCCTACTATTAGTGTGTATGGTTTGATGACTGCCTTGAGTTCTAGAAGTGTTTCTTTCACATAAGTAGGAGGCTTTATATTAGGGGCATAGATATTCAGGATTGAGACTTCCTCCTGTAGAATTGTTCCTGTTATGAGTATGAAATGTCCATCTCCATCTCTTTTGATTGATTTTAGTTTGAAGTCAATTTTGCTAGATATTAGAATGGCCACACCCGATTGTTTCTTAGGTCCATTTGCTTGGAAAACCTTTTTCAAACCCTTTACTGTGAGTACGTTGTTAGACCCCGCCTCTCAGTGGATATCCACACCCGACCCAGGCGAGCTCCTTCCTGAACTCGGGCCCACGAGAATGGACGATTGTCCTGAGGGTTTAAAACAGACACACACAAAAAAGAGACCTTCGCTCATTTACCAAGAGTAAATGGAAACTTTATTAAACTCAAGTCGGGTATTTATACCAGTGGGCAACCGGGATCTAAAGGGCAAGGCCTCCTCCCATCCAGGAGCAGGAGGAGAAGATTAAAGCCCCCCCATAAAGGAAAACTCCTCCCACCCAGAAGGGGCTGGGAAAACTGGCCTCTGTGGGAGTTTTTCCCCAGGCAGGTGGTCGAGGGTTCAAGGCAATGTCAGACAGGTTAGATGGGCCTTGGCGCCTGAGCTTCTTTGAGGCAGGTTGAGAAATTACCATTTTAAAGTAAAATAGATCCCTCAGGCTAATGTACCAAGCTGTAGCAGAACCAAGGACGGAACTAGCAGGAAGCTTAGCTGGTTAGCGTAAACATTTGCATCCAGTATTTTGGTCTCAAGGATCAGGGAGGACAGGGTCCCACAGTACGTGTCTGTCTTTGTGCTTGAGGTGAGTTTCTTGTAAACAGCGAATGTTGGATCTTGTTTTTGTATCCAATCTCTAAGTCTGTGCCTTTTTATAGGTGAATTGAGTCCATTGATATTAAGTGATACTAATGACCATTGGTTGTTGACTCCAGATATTTTTCTTTTTTGGGGGGGGTGTAGTAGAGTGTGTGTTTCCCTTCTTTGAGATGGGCTTGTGAAGGGTTGCTAAATGTCTGAGTTATTGTAGGCAGTATTGGCAATGTTGGATTCCTTGGGTTGTGATTTTCCTTCTAATACTTTCTGTAAGGCTGGATTAATGGCTATGTATTGTTTAAATTTGTTTTTATCCTGGAATATTTTGTTTTTTCCATTGATAGTGAATGATAGCTTGGCTGGGTATAGTAGTCTGGGCTTGCATCTATGGTCTTTTAGTTTCTGCAGTACTTCTATCCAGTACCTTCTGGCTTTCATGGTTTCCATAGAGAAGTCTGGTGTAAGTCTGATAGGTTTACCTTTAAAAGATACTTGACCTTTTTTCTTTGCAGCTCTTGCTATTCTTTCTTTAATCTGAATGTTTTTTGTTTTGATTAATATATGGTGAGGGGATTTTTTTTTTGATCCAGTCTATTCGTTGTTCTGTATGCTTCTTGAACCTTCATAGGGGTATTGTTCTTTAGGTTGGAAAAGTTTTCTTTTATAATTTTGTTCAATATATTTTCTGGGCCTTTGATCTGCAATTCTTCTCCTTCTTATACCCCTAATATTCCTTGATTTTTTTTTATTGTGTCCCACATTTCCTGAATGTTTTTTTATGAGAATTTCTTCAATTTGCTGTTTTCTTTGGTCAGAGCATTTGTTTTCTCTATGCTGTCTTCAGAGTCTGAGATTCGTTCTTCTCTTTCTTGTATTCTGTTGGTTATGCTTGTTTCTGAAGTCTCTGTTCATTTACCAAGATTTTCCATAGCCAGCCGGCCCTCGGTTTGTGTTTTCTTTATTGCCTCTATTTCAGTTTTCAAATCTTGAACTGTTTCCATTACCTGTTTGGTTGTTTTTTTCTTGGTTTCCCAGGGTTTCATTTACGGATTTACTTCTTTCTTCATTCTTTTTGTTATACTTCTCTTCCATTTCTTTACTCATTTTTTCAATCTTTTTGTTATACTTCTCTTCCATTTCTTTATGGCAGATTTTCACCGCCTGTTTAAGTTCCTCTATTATTTTCATAAAGTTCCACTTAGAGTTGTTTTCTTCTATTTCTTCTGGAGTAGGGTGTTCAATTCTTCTAGTTTTGTGATCTCTGGATTCTGATGATGTCATGGTGCCTTTCAGGTTGTTGGAGGAATTCTTGCTTTGGTGCCTCCCCATCTCCTCCTCTCTGGATGGAGCTCCTCAGCACTGAAGCAGGGACAACTGGTACTCCAAGGACACAGGAGACAGAATGGCGACCCTCTCTGGATAGAACTCCTCAACACTGAAATAGGGACAGCAGGTATTCCAAGGACACAGGAGACCAAAGGGACACAGTGGGTGCAGGGAAGCGTCCCGTGGAACACCAAAGACCCTGCCACAGAAGCTGAGGGTTGGTTGTGCTCTCTTTGAGGATAGTCTTCCCAGGCCAGCACCCACTCACCTCTCTGGATAGAACTCCTCAGCACTGAAACAGGGAGAGCTGGTATTCCAAGGACACAGGAGACAAAAAGGTGACAGTGGGGGCAGGGAGGAGTCCCGTGGAACACCGAAGACCCTGACACAGAAGCTGTGGGGTGGGGCTGTGCTCTCTTCTGGGACAGTCTGCCCCAGCAAGCACCCACTCACCTCTATCGATAGAACTCTTCAGCACTGAAATAGGGACATCTGGTATTCCAAGGACACAGGAGACCCTGAGGTTCACTTTTAATTAATTAATTTATTTATTAAAAATTTACACCTCCTTCCCACCTCCTTTTTCCCTCTCCCTCCCACCTCCCCCTCCCTCTCTAGTCCTAAGAACAATCATGGTTCCCTGCCCCATGGGAAGTCCAAGGTCCTCCCGCCTCTATCCAGGTCTATAAAGTTGAGCATCCAAACAAACCAGGCTCCCACAAAGTCAATCAATGTAGTAGAATCAAAACCCAGTGCTTTGTCCTTGACTTCTCATTCAGCCTTCATTGCCAGCCACATTCAGCGTGTCCAGTTTGATCACATGCTCCATCACTCCCAGTCTAACTGGCCTTGGTGAGCTCCCATTAAATCATTCCCACTGTCTCAGTAGGTGGACGCACCACTCGTGGTCCTGACTTCCTATTTGGTGGTTTGTCCAGAACATTGTAAAAAAGTTCACCATTTCATCTAAACAAGTTGGACCACTTTTGAGAAGCTGGTACTTAAAACAGGTCTTGAAGTAGCCCTATCACCATCATAATGTCATGTCAACCAGGAGAAATTATTGTTGTGGGGCACGATCTTCTTCCTGGAATTTCAAAGATGAGTGCTGGCAAATTCATTGCTCATTGTGGAAAACTTAAACATTATTTATATAGACATATACAGACATATATATTCAATGAAAGGTACAATAGAGACAAAAATAAAAATGACAAAATGTATTTTTATTTCTAATTTCTTTTTTCTTTGTCTCCCATAGCATGACTCCTAGCATGAGAAAGAAACTCTGAAGTTTTATTTTAACAACATACTTGTAACATGACAGGGCCTGCTTGTTTCGTTTTCTGTTCTGCCCAGTTCCCCACTGCTGTTTAGCCCCAAAGAAAATCACACAGAGATCTCTATAAGTTATAAAGCTGTTTGATCCATTAGCTCAGGTTTCTTATTAGCTCTTATGACATATATTAACCCATTATGCTTATTTATGTTAGCCATGTAGCTCAGTACCTTTTTTAGAGGGGCAGAACACATGCTGCTGCTTTGGTGGTCTGGGCAGGAGTTGGAGGAATCAACTTCCTCCTTCCCAGAATTCTCCTGTTCTCATTGAATCACCTCTATTTCCTGTCTGTTTCTCCCCCCTATACTTCCTGTCTGGCCAATCAGCATTTATTTAAAACATGACTGACAGAATATAGACAATTCTCCAACACCACATACTTAGTGAGGGACAGAACCAGTGTCCAACTCCAAAGCCAGCTCTATATATTCATACATTTATACATATATAGATACATACATACTCTATAATACATACATATGTTTAAATGTATTTGTGTCAGTTACCTAATCTCTTAACTCAGATTCATTTTATTGATGATCCTTAATGGATAATTAATTTGCTTCTGTCAGCATCCAAACATCCAGGGTTCCTTGAATTTTTGAATATGAATATTTTCCTGTAAATACAAGAACAGAACACTGCCCAAACCCGCATGAGGTTTTCTTACGCATGCCTGGCTGTCACCATTGAGGATGAGCTGTCATTTTCCTTTTTCAAGAGGTTTCTCATTTTTCAAACAGAATTTTTATTAATTTTGATAGTATCCATAGTTTTTCTTCTCTTGTGGAAGCAAGAGCAAATCTCATTCCTCAGTGAAGCACATTTCCTGGCTTCCATTGTGAGGTCAGCACATCTTTGAAATAAACTGATTGATTTAATTCAGAAGACTTTTCTATTAACCAATGTCTCTCTGCTGCTGTTGTCCCTTTCTTATTAGCATTAAGAAAATTCAAGGTTAATTAAGCATTATGAAATCTTTTTCTGGAGGCATTTTCCATGTCTTTCTGTTTGTTTAAAATATCCTTTATACTTCATTTGATTTTTTCTATAACTGCTTGCCCTGTGGGAATGTGTGTTTACCTGTAATATGCTTAATATCATAATAAGCAAAAAAACTGTTTCATTTTCCTAGAGACATATGCTGGAACATTTTCTATTTTTTTTGTGCATGTATACACATGATGGTCATAACTTCTAACAAATTTGTGATTACTGAATCAGCCTTTTCTGAGCTTAAAGAGTTGCCCACTGCAAACCTGAATAAGTGTCAATGGTGTGGTGCAAATATTTTAATTTGCCAAATTCTGGAAAGTGAAACACATCCATGTGCCAGATTTCTTTCTTTTGAGTACCCTTTGGGTTAGTCCCTACAGGTAGCAGTGTTTGATTATGAAAAGAACAAGTAGGGTATCACTTTATAATTCCCTTAGCTTGTTGTCATGTAATAGAAAACTCTTGGAACCTTTGATATTGATATGTATTTTTATGAAATTCGAACACCTGCAACATGCTTCCAATCAATAATTGTTCAATTTCTGCATTACCTTGTGCTAGACGACCTGGTTAACCTGTATGGGATTAGATGTGTGTTATGCATTTAGGACAAAGCCTATTCCTGCTCATGTCTTGCAGCTGGAGGGCCTCAACAATTGTCACTTTCTTTTCTGCTTAAGCTGTTAATTCTCTGGGACTATTCAAGTTTTTATCACCATTAAGGTTTTCTTTACATGAATTATTAGACCAGGTGTTATCCCAACAGCTGGTTGTAGATTGGTAATATCTCCTAACAATCTTTGAAAGTCGTTAAGAGTCTTCAACTGGTCTCTCCTAATTTGTTCCTTTTTTTGTCCTCATTTTATGCAAACCTATTTTATAACCCAGGTAACTGACAAAATTTCCTCTCTGCATTTTTTCAGGAGAAATTTGTAATCCCCATCTTGGCAAAATTTTATTTTCTTTTTCAAACATTCTTTCTAAAGTTTTCAAGTTTGAATCAGATAACAAAATGTCATCCATGCAATGATAAATTATAGACTTAGGAAATTGCTTACATATTATCTCTAATGAATGACTTACAAAGTATTGGCACAATGTGAGGCTACTGTGCAAATCTTGTTGGAGGATAGTCCATTGATATCTCCTAGTAGGCTGAGAAATATTATAAGTAGGCACTGTGAAGGCAATCTATTCTGTATTCTTTTCTTGTAAAGGTATAATGAAGAAACATTCTTTCAAATCAATAACTATAAGTGGTCATCCTTTTGGAAATAGAAAGGCTGAGGAACTCCAGACTGTAGATGGCCCATAGATTGAATAACCTTATTGAAAGCTCTTAGATCTGTCACCATTCTTCATTTACCAGATTTCTTTTTTATGAAAAATACAGGAGAATTCCAAGGGCTGGTTGATTCATCAATATAGTGAGCATCTAGTTGCTCTTGTACCAGTTGCTCCAAAGCCTGTAACTTATCTTCAACTAGTGGCCACTGCTTAACCCTTATAGGCTTCTCAGTTAACCATTTTAAAGGTAAGCCTGTTGGTACCTCTAAAGATTTGCTAGTTGCCTTATGGTCTTGTTCAGTCTGAATGGCTGTTGACCTTTGTGTATAGTATCTTATAATATCCTTCTCCTATGTATGTGTTCCTGGAATTACAGGAATGTTAATCTGGGTATTCCATTGCTGCAGCAGGTCCTGACCCCATAAATTTACTGCAATATTAGCCAAGTATGACCTCAGTTTCCCTCTTTGACCTTCTGGGCCAATAAGGTAAACTGTTATTGTGCCTTGTTTAACTTGAGATATGGTTCCAATTTCTAGTAATTGAACATCTGTCTCTTGAAGAGGCCAATTTAGATGCCAGGATTTTGGAGTAATGATGTTCACATCTGCACCTGTGTCTATGAAACAAGCAATTAAAATGCCATTAATACACACTCTTAGCTTTGGTCTTTGCATCAGTATAAAATGTGCAGGCTCCATTTATTGGAGTATCACACACAGTTCAGGGAAGAATCCTAAAATTATCTTTATAAAGGTAATTTATCACTTTCCTATTAATTTCTCCCAAAAAATTGCACAATCTCTTTGCCAGATAATTTATAGAAGTTTGCCAGAATACATATTTTTTATTTCCTATTGGAATATTTTACTTATCCTCCATGTTTATGCCATTATCTTGAAGAGTATGGTATTTTACAGAAGACTCTAGATTTTTTAATTTTCCAGTAGAGCCATATCCTCTATAGTTACTGGAAATTACTGGGCCACTTTTGGCTTGGTGGCCTCCAAGAGGTCCCTCAAGGAGTTTTCTGATGGTATCAGGTTGCCTTGTCTGTCTGTTGTTGATCTGCATTCATTGGTTCAATGTCAGCCTTTGCCACACCATCTGCTTCTTTGTGGCATAGGGACAAGGTTTCTTTGCAAAGAGCTTGAACCATAAGGGCCTTCACCAAGAATTTGATCTTGGGAAGTTTGCAGGCCTTTTGCTTTTCCTTGTTACAAAATTTTGGCTTCTCTGAAATAAATTTTAAACATTAATTAAATTAAATTAAATTGAACATTAATTGAGGTCCATCATTCAGGACTGCTGAAATTAACTGAAAGAAACCATGTGGTGTTGCTTTAATGCTAGAAGCCCAAGTCTTTATCATCTTCTTAACAAATACGGAATGCAAGCTATAATTTACAATGTCTTACTTAATTTCTTTTAGATTATTCATTCCTAGAGGTATCTATCCTCCTTCTTTGGATCCATTTGGGCCTTTAGATCTTGATGCTTTGTCAGAGTAGATTACAGGGTAAAAAGATAAAACCTTGTGTAAGTCATCTCTGACAGCTATAGGAGATATTGAATCCTGTCCTTGTGCTTTCTCTCCATGGTCATCAGTTTCAATAATTTCCTCAATTATTTTAAATATTTTAATTATTGTCTTTTGTAAAGCCTTAATCCTCTGGCCTGTATATATTTCTAGTGCTTTCATTGAGGTACCTAGTCTCTGTTTCTCATTCTGCACATGTGATGACAAGGTCTAAAGTTTTTTCTTTAGAAACAACATCTCATCCATTGACATTACTTGAACAGAGTGCAGATTGCCATCCTGGAGAGACAGTCTTTCTGATAACTTATCATGACTTTTTAAAAAATTTTGATTGTCAAATTCAACAGTATTATTTCTCTCATAACTTCTTAGTACCCTTAGATATGGATTCAATTCTGTCTATGAAATTAATGCTATCCTTTTTAATAATATTTTTTCAGGCACCTTTTGATTTTCAATGATATTAATTCTGTCAACTAGCTGTTTATTATTAGTCTGTAAAGATTGTATCATCCTAAAAGTACCATATTCTTTCTTAATGAAAGATCATGGAGAAGAAACTGAAACCCAATATCCAATAAATTGAAATATCACCATTGCCATATAAGACTCACATAATACAATTAATAGTATTATCAAAAAACGTACTAAAAGTTGCAATATTAATGAACTCTGCCAAATGATTTATTAATTACCTTTTATGTGATCCAATAAACTTCAGTCTTTATGGTCCAGCAGCTGTTGTGGTTGCAGAGTTGTGACTAGAAGCAATGCAACTGGTGGTGGCATGAATTGTCCTGGACTGCTTTAGTTTCTGCCTTGGTACTGGTTAAATACTGAGAAATATGTTTTCATTGACAAATTAAAAGCAATTAAATCAATTCACAATATACAGAGCAGAAAACCCAGAACTCGTGGACAGGGAGCAAAAATCGAAAGCTTCACAATTCACCACACAGCAAGGAACCACCCCAAGGAATGCAGCAGTTTTGCAAGTGCTTGGTAAATTTCCAAGTAGCCATACACAGTAAACTCTGCTGTGGTGGGGGTTCTTAAAAAAAAACAAAAAAACAAACAAAAAAAAAACCGCTTAGGTAAAAGCAAGCCAAGCAGGCAGGGTTGGGAGACTGTATGAGCCATAGAATGGCAGGCCATTAGGTCATCCTCCAGGTAGGCATAGAGTCCAACTCCATGTGGGCACAAATGAATATGGATGCTTAAAAGAAATCCCACACTAACACAGAATTGAGAAATAGATGGTTATTTATTTAGGTGTAAGCTCACAAATCAAAATTCTCTGCCGGAATGGATATAAGAAACCTAAATCTGCAGCTGGAACAGAGAGGCCGAAAAAGAGGCTGGATGCACTCTCTGCATCAGCATATATAGTATAAGAGGCCTTGCCCCATAGGCAGGTAATCATTAGCTGTAAGACTTCTTACAACCGCTGTATGATAGAGCCAGTCTATAGATAGCTAGTCAAAATTATTGTAACCAAGATGTATATGTGTTTCCATATAATATTGATTTTGAATGTAACTTGACAAGTACCTTCACATGATGGAAATATAATGTGTGTTAAGTTGTATGCCAGGAAGTAAATCTACTCTGATGTGATTTAATTGTTATAGCAAATATATAATCTACGATAAAATCACTACATTCATTTTTTAGAAGAGAAAAGTGAGTCTTGGATAGATTTTGGAAGAAAGCCTAAGTCCATAGTGTTAGGAAGTGGTAGAAGTACCATATTACTTTGATTGTGAACTAATCTCTAACAGATGATCAGTGGAACAATAAGAAACTCCATCCTTACTTGTGTGAAATTGTCACAGAGAACACTGAATCTTTACACTGAAGGAGAAAGATAAAGCAAAGCCTGAACTGCTCAAAAGCAGTGACAAAGATGGCAAGGGCTGTACTGTAATTTCTCTAAATTGCTTTTCTTTCACTAAAATTCTTATTATAGTGACAAAAAGAACACAGACACTTCGGATTCAGTGACTATTGCATTTACTCTTAGAGCACATGGATTGAAAATTCATTGTTGTTTCTGTCCTTGTCTAGTTTGTTTTCTGTATTTGCATTTTATTCTATATCTTGGTCTCTCCTTGACTTTTTTTCTCTCTTACACACTTTCTCCTTATATGTTAATGTTTCTCTCTAAGATAGAATAGTTATAATATCCAGAAAAAAGCTATATGTCCATTTTTTTTAAAACAAAACATTTATTAACCTTCTCCCCAAATGGAAGGTGATTCTCAAACAGCTAACTAATAATGGGCAAATGATTTCCAAATCCCCTGAACAAGATGTGTGAAATAAAATAGTCATAGTTTTATAAATATTTAGCAGCTAATTCCAATAATAATTTTGTCAATTTCAATCTTAGTTTTGAAAGCATGTACAGAAGTTGACATTGTGATTTTCTCTAAGAAAGGTAACAATTTTTGGTCTATGTACTGCTACACACTACAAATATTACTCTTTTTAACTTTGTCTATGTTTGAATGAAGAAATGGGCTTGGAAATCTGAGATGAAAAAATACCTTGTGTAGATAGAAAGAAAATAAGCACACTAAAATAGAAAAACAGCTTAGTTTTCCAACTCTACTAATTCTATGCTCCTTTGAGACAATAATTTTATATGAATTTCAGAACAGTAGTGAAGAGGTCATACTGAAATGTTTTTTTTTTTCCTAAAGGGCATTGCATATGACATTAGTAACCAAGACAATGTGATTACACTGTTTCATTTAAAGAGAAAACACAATTCAGTCATAAAATGATTATAGAAAATTACTTTCTGAAAATTTTTATAAAAGCCCTATTCTGGAGAAAACATCCTTCTTAAGTATTCTAATGAATAGAAGAAAAAGGCATTATGAATTATTCTGTGTCATGTGGCATTTGCTCAGAAGTCATCAAAAAGTTTGGAAAAAATATACCAACTAATTGAAAAGTCATGAAAAGACCATTATGTGTAAATGTACATTGGGTAAAATGTCTACTGAATGATACATTAAACATAAAATAAGCAGAAAAATAAGTGTCATAACCAACTTTTTTATTGAGAAGAAATTTTTCCAAAATTATATATTTAAAAAAGGAAATAGTCACACTCATATAGTACACACCTCCTGCCTGTACCATTCTCATAGAATTTGCTTCTTTCCATTTTATTTTATTTAACTTTGTATTGCTTTTAGGAAATATGTGACAAAACAACTTAAATTAGAAAGAATTTATTTTGCTCATAATTTTTCGAGTTTTATTCTATTATGGCAGAGGAAGTAGTATCTATACAGACACAGTCCTCTGTGAATATTACTAACTATATATTTCTAGTTTCCTATAATATGTTTCAAATCTTGAAACTATTCTTTGAGTCATATAAAGCTAGAACTTCAATTTACCTGTTCTCTTTTGCTTCTGATAGAAAATATTACTGGTAATGAATTTCTGGTATTACAGAGTCTATGTCTCCCAGCCTCAAAATCTAGCTCAAATATAGCTTATTCTTTCATAACAAATGCCCTAATTACCCATGTTTAGTGAATTCTCACTCTTTTAATTGTCCATGACATCTCATCTTTACCTTTCTGTTTCATTTACCTTGGAATTTTCTCAAAAGGAGTACCAATTATCCTAGCAACTCCTCTGTAAGAACTTGGCAGTCTCCTGCTGAAATCCTTATTGGAGCTTCAATCTCATTGAACAAATGATGAGTCCCCCAAAAATCTGTGTTTTAGTGTTTCTAAATCAATCTTAGTAAAGGTCATGTCCATATTTCATGTTAGAGAGAGCAAATAAACTTGCCAAAAGCAGTACTGTGGTGGCTAACTTTAAATTGCTAACAATACACAACCACTATTAAGAAGAGAGTTTCTATTAAGGAATTGCCTAGGTCAGATTTGTCTGGAGTACATTACTGTGGAGAATTCTCTGAATCATTGATTGAGAAAAAAAAGAACTATAAGGATTCACCATTTTGAAGACTGGTCCTCAAACTATCTAAGAGTAGAGAAAAGTAGCTGAGAGGAAGAAAACAAGGACTCATTCATTTCTCTGTCTTGACTGTGGGTATGATGTGACTAGATGCTTGAGCTTCTACTTTGACTTCTCCACAATTATGGACCATAACCTGCAATTGAAAGCCAAGGAAACATTTTCCTTCACCATTGTTGTAATAGATCAAGTTATTTTATCAAGGCAAAAGAATTTAAACTAGCACAATTGTTATATGTTTACAATTTATATGTTAGAAGCTGCATATATGCCAAGATAGCTGTGAAAGTATTCCCTAATATTTCTAGAGAACAATGCCATGTCATAATGTAGGAAATTTAGAGAACCCTTTAAATTGATTCCAAAGTAAATTTAAAAAAGATAGTGAGCCACAGTGCAACTGTGAGCTGAAACTGCAAGGTAATGTTCCTTACTTCTTTTTTTAATATTTTCAATGACTTTTCAATATTTTATTTATTATTATTATTATCTTTTCTTTTTATTGTTTTGATTGTGCTATATATTTTTCTCTGCTCCCCTTGCTTTCCTCCCCTCTCCCATTCTAAACTCTCCCATAACCCACCACTCTCCCAATTTTCTCAGAAGATCTTGTCTTTTTCTCTTTCCTATATAGATCCACACATGTTTCTCTTAGAGTCCTCTTTGTTGTCTAGGAGACATATATAAACCTATATCCCTTCTTTTTTAGTTGTGAATGAGGGACTCATTTTGGATTTATGGTAGCTTACTTGTCATCACCATCCTTTTAAAAATATATTTTCATTTATTTTTGAGAAATTCATGCACAAATACATTGTGTCTTTATCAAATTCACCTTCCATTCCCTTCCTTTACAATGGTTGCATGCAAAATATCAGCATTAGATTAAGTCAGTCAAAACTCCAAGACAGATCTGGGAGTTGCCCATGAAACCTTACAGGTAGTTGAAAACCTATTGACAGTTGGTAGCTACTGGGGAAGTGAGTATCAGCTTTCTTTAGGTATGTAACATGAGATTTGCTGCCCAAACCCTAGTGGGCCCATGCACACACAAGCTTCAAAAATTAGAAACAGTAGTTTGAAAAAGGAGTACATTATAATCTTTATCCAATATATGGACTTTTGACTAAATCTACAACTTCCCAGGACAAGTATGCTAATACACTAGGGACTACTTATACCATAACTATTATGTGACCAGTTTCCATGATTTATAAATATAAATTACTCATAAGAAAATGATATAATTTACTTTACCAGAACCATAATAAACTAATTTGAATAAATGTTTTATTCATATTCAGTATATCAATATATGACAAAGCAGTTGCTAGGAAGGGCTGTCAGTATAATACTCAAGAAAGTTTCAGAATTCAAGAAACTTTGACAAAACAAAAGGGTAGAATGAATGCAATGAAATACAGTGCAATTAGGAAAATGTAAGTCAAATATATACTGGGTATAGGAGGTATGGTATATGTCTTAGGGTTTCTATTGCTCTGAAGAGACACCATGCCCACAGAAGCCCTTATAAAAGAAAATATTTAATTGGGTCAGGCTTACAGTTTCAAGGCTTAGTCTATTATCATCATAGTGAGAAGCATGATGGCATGAAGGCAAACATGGTGCTGGAAAAGGAGCTGAAAATTCTGCCCTTTTATCTCTGCGAAAGAGAAAAAAAATTGAAAGACTCTGAGCCTGGATTTGAATAAGTGAACCCTAAAGCCCACACTCAAAGTGATAAACTTCATCCAACATGGCCACACTTACTTCAACAAGGCCACCTCTTAAAATTACCACTCTGTATGGGCCAAGCATTAAAACCATGAGTCATTTCAAACTACCACACCATACAAACACTAAACAAAGGAGGTCTTTAAGAGTTCACTATCAACATATCATATAGAAGTTGCATAAATTGAGTTTGAACCAGAGGTTCTTACTGAAATATTTCTGTGAGCTTTACACACAGAATTTTTTATTTACTACATCTCTTATCCTGTAGGATTGTTTTCATTTTTGACAAGTTCATAGGTTATATTAATGGTAAGGTAATACTCTATTAGAGAGCAACTACATTGTCCATTGATATGTTACGATTATTAGGAGAAAAGTTATTGGAAATTTAAGATAAAAACTGAAGCTGAGGGATAAAGTTAGGACAAGAATTCTCCAATAGTGACAAACTATTTCACTCTGGTTTAATGTTTATAACCCATGCCATGATCCCAGAAAAGAGGGAAGGACTTTCCAAATATGCCATTTGAAAGGAAGACCGTGAAATAAAGGTCTTGTGAACGAAAGTACCCTGAAATAAAGAAGAGATATTTGATAATATTTGAGTAATATGAAATATCAATGTCTTCTAAATAGTTCTTTCTTAGAAAAGACATAAGTTTTAATTTGGTAACATCAAAGTGTTGAGCCAAAATCCAAGGTCAGAAATAAGTCACCTGTTTCTAACAGTTTTAATGACTTACATAACAGTACTATATTTCTCAAGGGTTTAAGTTAAAGCAGAGATTTAAGGAGAGTTATACATCATGCTTAAAATAAAAAATGAATGACTTTTGAAATATTTTGAGGTCTTGAAGATGCAATAAGTATATGAATATTATTTTTAATACATAGCATTAGCACTAACAAAAATTATTTATTTCTAAATACAAGGAAAAAATAGAGGATGCTTTCAAATATAAAATCTTATATTTCTCAATTATTATTGATATTATCATTTGAAATAAGATCAGAAAAGACTAGTCTCAATGCAATGTGTGACAACAGAGAAAATAGTAGACTTAATAAGGAATAGTGAATCAAACACAAGTGTACTGCAATAGTAGAAGGAAGGTAAAAGTGAATAGAACACAGAGCATGTAAAATTGAGCCAAATAACAGAATACAAGCAAAGCAGGCAATGATTTTCTCAAAAGAGATTTATTGTATATAATATATATTAATTTATTTTCTGATATGCAATATAAAAATAAGTATGCATGAGCGCAAATTAGATTGGAGCTATGGAAATTGATTTGCATTAGGAGAACTTATGAGAATTGTGGTTTAGATAAATGTCTATATCATATGTGTTGAAGTAACAAATAAGTCTGAGGGGAAGATTAAAAAAAGAAAAGAAAGAGCAGAATATAAAGAAAAAGTTTGAGAAAGAAGGATTTGTGTAATAAAAATATTGGCCATGCTTATCAAATGATAAATGACAAATATTAAATTAAAGTAAAAAGAGGTAATATCCTACCCAAATTATAATCCAGTGTATCTCATCTGGGTGTTTCAAATAGTAAAACCTAGGTAATTTGAAAGATTGAAAGAATTCCTAGACTTGTGTGAACATTGAAATAAGATAAAAAGAAAATACTTAAGCACATGATACATAAGAGGCCAAGTATGGTTATTCACAAAAATGACTCTAGGTCAGACAGATTTCAAACAATTGATATAAGCTAGAGTCATCAGAGAAGAAGAGAACTCAGGTGAGGAAATCCCGCTATAAGGTACAGCTTTTAGACGTTTTCTCAATTAGTGATTAATGTGATTAAATTGAACCCAGGACAACTAATCCAAGAATACTACCATTTGTCCTAGTTTGTACACTAATGCAGACCGAGCAAGCTAGGAAGAGGCACCTTTCTATGGCCTCTGCATCATGTCCTGCCTCAAGGATCCTGTTCTGTTTGAGTTTCTGTCCTAAGTTTCATCAGAGATGAACAACAGTAATGGAAATGTAAGATGAATAAACCTTTTCCTTAACATCAAAAAAAAAAAAGAAAGAAAGAAAGAAAGAAAAAAAGAGCAAAAGATAAAGAAAAAGTTTGAGAAAGAAGGATTCAAGTTATAAAAATATTATTTGACTAATATAGGCACTAATGTCTGAAAGAGTGCAAAAGATCTCAGTAAAAGTAGTCTAAAATGATACCTTGAGGAAAATGGTGATATAACGCTTATAACATTGTGCTATTCAAAGATAAACTTTATTTTTCTACTTTACCCATTCTCATCCTTTTAGTCTTTCTTCATTTTCTTCTATTTCTTTATTCCTTATGATAAGTAAAACTGTATTGTAAGGTTCATTCAGTCTGTGTGATGAAATGGGAATGATATATCATATTAACGGTTTATTTCCAAAGTATGCTCTAGGCATTATTAAGAGATCTTAAGGTACCATGGTGAAATCTAGAAACAATCCAAGGAAGATAGTGGCCTACCCCAAGTCTACTAAAATAACAGATTACTCTTCAATTTCCTGGTGATTTTAAAAGCAGCAAGTATAGGTGGAAAGAATTTAGGGAATTTATTAGAGTCTATTTCAAAATGAATCATGCTGATTTGGAAAATGCTACAAATATTTGAAAGACAATCTTCTTTAATGAAAGTAAAATCCATTATAGGTGTCATTTATAATGGTAAATGTGGTTTACATGTTAGGATTACGTTGATTAGCTAGATTAGTTAATGTTGAGGTCAGTGTGGAAATGGTAATGATAAGCTCAACTCTACATATAACAATAAAAATCACAGACTCTTAGAACTAGAAGTACCATCAGGAAGCAGTTAATTCCGATAATTATGTTTTACATGCTAGACCTTGGCATATACAGTTTTGTAGAATGCTGAGAGGGAAAAAGTATGAGTAAAGGGGATAGAGTATGAATCATATTGTGATCAGTCATATTTTACATCTCTAGATGTTACACAATATTTTCAGCAAAGCTTCATCATGCTTATAGTTTGTCTTTATATTTTTGGTTAGACAATGAAAATATTTACCTTGAGAAAAATCTCAGTTCCAGGAACACTGAGATTGTTGCTGATCCAGAAACACATGTATGTAGACCAAACTAGATGAGCAAGGGCACAGATTTCTACTACAATGTTTTACTGGAATAAAAGTCATAAATTAATCTTTTTTGACTTTACTTTTTTAAATTCTGTGGCTTTAATAACCAAATACAAGAAATAAAGTATTTGTCGCATATGTAGTGTATCATTCTAAATCTTTGGGATTAAGCAGTAGAGACAAAAGAAAAAATCCTTGACTTCATTGAATTTCTATTCTGTATAAGAGATCACCAAAATAATGATAATGTTGATGTTTATAATGATAATGAAATATAAGTAACTTAGTGAGCTAGATGTCAGATGCTGATGTGATATGTCTATAAATGAAGCAACAATGGAGTGGAAAATAGTAATGTTGAAATTTTTTTACGGGATATTGTTGTTAATGAAAGTCTCTCTAATGAGGTATGGTTTTTTACTTTACAAAGTCCATTCCAAAATTTTGCTTAAATTATAAAGGAATTTTCCAATGACATTAATATTAGATTAAACCTCATCTTATATAATAATTTGCTTCACTAGAATCATGCACTACAGGGACCAAATATTTCAATTTATCCCTAGTGCCTATAATTGCTATTCCAAAAGTAGCACTTGATCTGTTGACATCAGAAAGGTTAATTAGATCCCAAAATGACTGTGGCAGTTACAATACAGTATTATCAGAAAGGCACTTTAAAATATAGTATGTGAATTGCTTATACTTCTAGATGCTATATTTTCTCTAAAAAAGGTAAAATTACTCTGATGAATAACAATACCTAACAAATTATCTGAAGTCAAATTGAACATTAGAAATGGGTTGAATATATTCATAGAGAATAATAGTTTACTTTAATTTCTAAAGTTATTATCTGTCTATATAATTTTCATGGGAATATGTACATATGTGTTTCTGTATGTACCTGTCTGTGTGTGTGTCTGCATGCACACACATACATGTGTGTATGACATATGTGTGCTTGGGCATATATGCACAGAGTGCATCTGTAGGTAAGAGAAAACATCATAGAGTGAGCTCTCTCACTTTTAAGTGAATTCTAGAAATTGTGTTCAGGCATCAGTTTTTAGAGGCAAGACTTTTACACTCTTAGCCATCCAGGTAGTATAAAATTTTTCTTTTGAATTCTAATATCATTTTACCACCCATGCTCTCTGTGACCTCCATATTTACAGCTGCAATCTCTCTCACCCAAACCCCTATCTTCTTTTCTGACTGCATTTTCTTCATATTAATGTCTTTCCCTTTATTTAAATCAATGAAGATGCAACATATTCACCATCTACCATAGATTGTTATGATAGTTTCTGAATAGTTATTTATTACACATTTTCAAAAGAATTGTTTGACAAAAACAATTTTTTGATCGAAAATATATTGTATAAAAATTAGATAAAAAGAAAATTCAGAATAATCCATCTTAAATGAAGAAATATTGCATCAGTCTATGATTTTAAAATCATTGTGGAAAAGACAAAAATGTGTTTCCTTAAATTATAAGATCTTATAAGATACTTTTTTTCTGTTTTCTTATAAACATTTGACTCAGTCGTTCACATACTGACATAGTCCATTATTAAATTATGTTGTATTTACATTAAACAAACATAGTCGCAGGCTGATTGTTCATTTTCCAGCTGCCTAGACCTGAAATAATCACAGGGAAACTATATTTTTGCAATAATATTTCACCAATAGCATAGACAGAAGGACTTCCCACACCAAACACCCCGCAATGTATCTACGTCACAACTATTTTTACATTTATTTATTTGTGTGTGCACATGTGCATACTTGTATACATGAATGTATGAATGTATGTTTAATGTGTGTGTGTGTGTGTGTGTGTGTGTGTGTGTGTGTGTGCATGAATTTGATCTGATGTATGAGGAGCCTAAAATAGAGGTATCAAAATCTCCTAGAGCTGGGTTACAGCAGACTCATCCTCCTGAATTTGTTTCTGGAAACTATAGTACAATCCTGCAGAAAAGCAGTAAGTATATGTAAACACTGAACCACTTCCCCAAACCCCATAACCTCTTTAGGCAATATCATAACAAGTATACATTGATTATGCAATTTCAATTCTTTTCAAACTGACATTTTTGTTTCTACTCTTGCCTTCTACAGTCTACTCTCTAGAAAGCAACAGAAACATTCTTTCACAATGTAATTAGACAGTGGCATTGTATCCACCCTTGCTCTGAACTATTGTTGTAGGAGGAGAGGGCTGTGCCCCACTGCCCAGCTAGCTTAACCGCTAAAATAACCACTCAGAAAATGTATTAATTAAATTACTGCCTGACCCATTATATTTAGCCTCATGGCCAACTCTTACATCTTGATTTAACCCATTTCTAATGAGTCTGTGTATCACCATGTGACTGTGACTTAATGACAAGATTCTAACATAAGTCTGTCTCAGGCCATAGATTCATGGCATCTCTCACACTTCCCTTCAGCCCAGCATTCTGTCTACTCTGCCCAACTAAGGCAGAGTAGTTTCTTTATTCAACCAATGAAAACAATGCAAATACAGAAGGACTTCCTACACCAAACTATTAACATTAACTATTCTTAAATTACAATCCAAAATTCTCACTTACCTGTTTCACCTACCATACTTCCCATCTGTATTCTTTTTGTCTTTGTTTCTAAAATCATGCCTAATAGTCATCATATTTTTCTATAGTTTAAGTGCTGATATAACCTTAGGACCTTGAACTTGCTCTTCTTTATACATCACATACTCTCTGCATTCATATCTTTAATGAAATGTCAAACTCAAAATCCTGATTTTAAAATATCACTTTCCATTTTCTTTTGCTGCTTTGTAATACAGTTCTACTTGGGATGCTGCATGCTAAGTTCATTTACTCATTTGGTTTCTGTATGGATATGTTTCTATGATAGGTACTGAACATGGTGTTAGAAGACACAATAAGGCTAGGGACAAACCTTCATATCTAGGCTGGACGAGGCAACGCAAAAGGAGGAAAAGGTTCCCAATAGCAGATAGAAAGTCAGAGATAACCCCACTCTTACTGTTAGGAGTCCCACATGGACACTATGCTAATGGCTGTAATATATACACAGAAGACCTAACACAGACCCATCCAGGCTCTACAGGCTGCTCTTTTCTGAAGGCAATCAGATGAGCAGTGAATCTGGTGGACATCAACCTGAGGTAGAGGGGAGATAGGAGGAATTGGGATGACTGGAGGGAGGGAAGGTGGCAGTCAGGATATAATATATTAGAGAACAATAAATAAAAAAATAACAAAATAAAGCTTCCTCCATAAAATGCAAGCTCCATCAGAGGGTTGCTTTATCTCATGCTGAGAATAGTGTCTGGAATTTAAAACAACAAATATTTGTTTAGTAAATAAATAGCTTCATTTTTTTTCAAATAACATTTTTCCCCAAACTTAAATGCCTCCTTTAATCTTTGCTAGAATATAAGAAACATTTCCAAGGCACAAATCCACTGTTAAAACTTGAGGATAAGCTACATCTTCTTTCTTTCACTTGTTTTAATAACTTTGACTTACCTTTGTAGCCCTAAATTTATTGTGTGACCTTGTTTTCTTTCTTTAAAAAGGTGCAGTTACATCTTCCATTGATTTTCTTGATAGCTCTTTAAGGAAACCAAGTATATAAATATATTAATAGGCCTTTTACATCTGTGTAGACCTGACTACATAATTTTCAAGAGTCTATGAGAAATGAACATGGCAACATGTGGCATACCTTAATGATAAGGGATTCCCCTTTGTATGCTATGAATATGTTTTATTACCACTGGTTAATAAAAAAATCTGATTGGGGTTATAGTAGGGCAGAAAATAACTAGACTAGAAGAGATATAGAGAATAGACAGAGGCAGAGAGATGTCACGTAGCTTCCAAAGGACAAAGAAACTGGAATAAAACCTTACCTGGTAAGTAACGCCCTCGTGGTGATCACAGACTAATAGAAATGGGGTATTTAAGATGGCAGAGTTAGTTAATAAGAAGCCTGAGCTAATAGGCCAAAGATTTTAGTAATTAATATAGTTTCTGTGTGATTATTCAAGTCTTGATTGCCAGAAAATAAATAGCAATCTTCTACAAAATCGCATGAATACGTTAGGGACTAAAACACGTGGCCAGCTAATCACTTTGTGTATGGTTACTTATATGCATGCTTGGAGTTAATAGGAAAGTAGCTGAAAGCATGCCTGCTGCTCAACACCCCCACCTAGAAAAGCAGCTGGATCACATTTGCTAGGTTTCCTTAGGCAGGAAAGGATGGCAGATTCCCACCACCATGCTCTGAGACATTTGTGGGTCATGTAGCACACTCCATGGCAGATTTAGCTTTGACTCAGACAAAA
Source organism: Myodes glareolus (assembly GCF_982192425.1). NCBI lineage: Eukaryota > Metazoa > Chordata > Mammalia > Rodentia > Cricetidae > Myodes > Myodes glareolus. Next base: position 10,757,482 of record NC_142053.1, on the reverse strand, counting down.
AAAACTTTATGTGCTGCACAGTGCTTCCCAGATTTGAGCTGTTGAGCAAGGCTCCCATCCAACAGTACTAGAGGTGGGGGTAAATGTATCTCTACCATATTGAAAAGCCAAAAGAGGTGGAACCAGTATCCAGGGCTGCTGCAACCACACTGCTTACTATTTTAAAATGCTTCTTGTCATAAAAGCATTTCAGATACACGATAGGACACATTTAGACATAAAATATGAAGCCACAGGGTGATTGGTAATGAAAAGTCCCCAGACTATCTTGATAAAAAATATACAGTTTTAATAAACAGAAGTAAGACTTACAACAGCTTACACCAGAATCCAAACGATCCGTCCTGACACAGGAGCCAAGTGAAAAGAGAGCTAGTGGAGCGTGCTTGCTAGGTTTATAGGCAGGCTTTAGCCTGAGGGCGGCATGCCCCCAAAACAGAATGTGATTGGCCGAACTCGCCTATCATCTCCCACTTTTTTTTCAAAAATAATACAGAACCACACCAAATACAACTATATACAATAGAAGCAAATAATAAATACAAAGTTACAAACAAGCAACAATGTTAAGCAAGATATATATAATAAAAGTTCTGCTAAACATTCTATCTCAGGGAGTCTAAATAATGTAGATGGTAACTACAACTATCTAATCTTCAACTCCATCAAAGATTTGAGAAGGAAAATAATTTTACTCAAGCAGCCCGGAAGTACAAGTGGGAAACTTCCGAAATGTGCAACGAATGGAAGAGACAACTGAATACCTGGGCAATCACACAAAGTCTCATGTGCAATGTTGAGTCAACCAACTTTGGCTAAGGCCTGATGTAACTGACATGCCATTTTTCAATGGAAAGAAACATTTTAGGACTCTCTCACCCTGTCTTGGCAAGATAAGACAATCCTGATTTTATCCATTTAGGATATTCTGTAATTCTGTCAGTGGTCGAGGTATGGGCTTTTTCTTTGCCCAAAGGCCAGTTCTGCCAGGAAGAAGACAAGTTCCATGTGGAGTGTCTTTGGTGCTCAACGTTCTCTCGGGAGTAGAGCGGCGATGCCAGGAGCAATTGTGTCTCACTACTATAGAACTATGAGTTAGATTAAAGGCCATTTTTCACAGTTCTTCGAAGAGGTTGAAGATTATACTATCTATACTAAGTATGATCTCTATGCACCTAAATAACCTGATTAGCCTAAATATAAATATAATAAACATATATGACTATTGATTTCTATCTAACTTGAAGACTAAGAGAATGAACAACTGTGCAATGAGTGAAGACAAAGACCTCCAAATGTAAACAATATATATCATTACATAAATATCTTAATCAGAGGTAGAAATGTAAATATATGCATATATATATTAATACAAATAGAGGTAGAAGCATGCTCACATACAATATTCAATATATCAATGTACAAAAATCAACACTAATACAATTTTCTAAAAACAATAACTCACAAATACCAATGTATTATTATCCCAATCTATTCCCTCTTCTTTTTTTTTTTTGATAAACACCCCTGAGCTTACAAAATACCTCCCCATTCCCTCATCCCTATATCAACTATTAACAACCCCTAAATGGTGTCCCTAAACCTGAGGGCAAATTCTACTGGGAGAGGGGACGTCGTCCTCTAAAATTGTTTCCAGCTATCACAGGGGCGACGTTTCTCTTAGGGGGTCCTGTGAAAATAATTGATGGAAAAATTCCCATATAAACATTTGGTGTGAGAGAGTTGTAAATAGTCTCTGAATAAGTTGAGGAGGTCTGGCCAGAGTGTTGTCAAATATTGTGCATCATCCAGAACTGTTTTGTGTAGCTGGAACCAAAAAAAACAGGTCTGAAAAAATAGCACTATCAACATTAAGACGTCATAGTAACCAGCTGGAGTTGGTGTTGTGGGGCCCCATCTTCATCCTAGAAGCTTTAAAGATTACTGCAGGAAAATTTATTGTTTGTCATGGGAAAGTTAAACATTATCTACGAAGACATATACAGATATATATATATATATAAATAAAGGTATATATTAATATATATATATAATATATAAAAATATATAATATATATCAATAAAGATAGAAACAGATGTGGGGAAAGGCAAAGAAAGTTTATCAATTATAGTTATTCTATCCCGTATCTCGGCTCTTGACATGAGACAGAAACTCTGGGATATCTCTTATCAACAGACTTGGAAATGAAGAGGGACTGAGCCATTGTCCAACTCCAAAACGAGCTCTACATATTTATAAATAAATCCACATTAGTACATATTAAAAAAATAGTAATACTTACCTAAGCTATTTGGATTCATTGTTGATCCTCTTTTGGTCGTAGGCAGTTTCTATATTCAATTATCCTGGGTCCCTTGGATCCTTTGAAAATGAGCCTTCTCCTGTGGAGACAAGAAGAGAACCCTGCCCCCAACCTATATGTTTCTCTTACCTTTGGTGTGATTATTATCCTTGTAAGTGAGTTATCATTTATCTCTTTCAAGAGGCTTCTCCTCTTCAAACCGAACCTTTATTAATTTTGATGGTATCCACTATTTTTCCTCTCCTGTGGAAACAAGAGCAAAACCCCTTTCCCAATGCAGCACATCTCCTGGCTTCCACTGTGAGGTCAGCACATTCTTGAAATAAATTGGTTGATTTAATTCAGCAGACTTTTCCAATATCCAATGTCTTTCTGCAGCCGTTGTCCCCTTCTCATTAACATTGAGAAAATTCAAGGTTAATAAAGCATTATGTAACCTATTCCTGGGGGTATTTTCCACCGCTTTCTGTTTGTTCAACATATCTTTTATAGTTTGATTTGATATTTCTATAACTACTTGACCTGTAGGATTGTATGGTATACCTGTAATGTGCTTAATATTATAATAAGCAAAAAATCGTTTCATTTTCCTAGAAACATAAGCTGGACCATTATCCGTCTTTATCTGTGTAGGTATACCCATGATGGCCATAACTTCTAATAAATGAGTGATTACTGAATCAGCTTTTTCTGAGCTTAAAGCAGTTGCTCATTGGAAACCTGAGTACATGTCAATGGTGTGATGTACATATTTAAGTTTACCAAATTCTGGAAAGTGAAACACATCCATCTGCCATATTTCATTCCTTTTAATACCCTTTGGATTAGTCCCTGCAGGCAATGGTGTTTGGTTATAAAAAGAGCAAGTAGGGCATTTCTTTACAATCTCCTTAGCTTGTTGCCATTTAATAGAAAACTCTTTTTTCAAGCCTTTGCTATTGACATGATGTTTTTTTTTATGAAATTCAGATGCCTGCAGCACACTACCAATCAATAAGTGATCAATATCTGCATTACCTTGTGCTAGAAGACCTGGCAGACCCGTATTGGATCGGAGCTGTGTTATATACATAGGGCAAATCCTGTTCCTGATCATGTCTTGTACCTGGATAAACAATGAGGTCAGTTCTGTATCATCAGGTATAAATTCAGCAGTTTCAATATGAAAAATAACTCTTTCTGCATATTGTGAGTCAGTAATTATATTAAGAGGTTCTTTAAAATCCCTAAGCACCATAAGGATGGCATATAATTCTGCCTTCTGGACAGAATCATAAGGACTTTGTTCCACTTTACTCAATTCTTCTGATTTGTAACCTGCTTTCCCTGATTTATTAGCATCAGTATAAAATGTACTGGCTCTGGTTATTGGAACATCATGGACAATTCGAGGAAAGATCCAAGAAGTTCTCTTTATAAAGTTAAGCCTCTTGCTTTTTGGGTAATTGTAATTTATTTCTCCCAAAAAATTAGCACAGGCTCTTTGCCATGATCCATTGTCTTCCCACAACTTTTTTATCTCATCAGCAGTGAAAGGCACTATAATTTCTGCTGGGTCTATACCTGCTAATTGACGAAATCTCAATTTTCCTTTTATAATCAATTCAGAGACTTTTTTTACATAAGTTTTTAATTTTTTACTTGGTTTGTGTGTCAAAAAGATCCATTCCAAGATAATATCATCTCTTTGCATCAAAATTCCTGTAGGAGAAATTCTGGAAGGCAATATAACAAGAACACGACTAAGTTTTGGATTTATCCTGTCCACATGAGCCTCCTGTAAATTTTCTTCAACCATCATCAGTTCTTTTTCTGCTTCAGCTGTTAATTCTCTGGGACTGTTTAAGTCTTTATCACCATCCAAGGTTTTGTTTAAATGAATTATTAGATCAGGTGTTATTTCAACAGCCGGTCATAGACTGGAGATTTCTCCTAATAATCATTGAAAGTCATTAAGAGTTCTTAACCAATCTTTCCTGATTTGTGCCTTTTGTGTCTTAATTCTTTGTAAACCTATTTTATAACCTAAATTATTAACAGAATCTCCTCTCTAAATTTTTTCAGGAGCAATTTGCAATCCCCATTTAGTTAACACTATTTTTACTTCTTCAAAAAGCCTTTCTAAGGTATCTTTGTTTTGATCAGAGATCAGGATATCATCCATATAGTGGAATATTATGGACTTAGGAAATTGTTTGCATATAATTTTTAATGGTTGGCTTACAAAATATTGGCACAGGGTGGGAGAGTTTAACATTCCCTGTGGGAGGATGGCCCACTGGTACCTCCTTGCAGGCTGAGAGTTATTATAAGTAGGCACTGTGAAGGCAAACTTTCTCTATCTTTTTCTTGTAAAGGTATAGTGAAGAAACAATCTTTCAGATCAATAACTATAAGAGGCCATCCCTTTGGTAACAGGGAGGGCAGAGGAATTCCAGATTGCAGAGGGCCCATTGGTTGACTAACCTTGTTGATAGCTCTAAGATCTGTCACCATTCTCCATCTACCAGATTTTTTCTTAACAAAAAATACAGGAGAGTTCCAAGGGCTGGTAGATTCTTCTATATGTCCAGCATCTAATTGCTCTTGTACCAGCTGTTCTAAAGCCTGTAACTTTTCCTCAGCTAAAGGCCATTGTTTAGTCCATATTGGTTTCTCAGTCAACCATTTTAGAGGCATGGCTGTTGGTACCTCTGAAGGGCCATCAATTGTGTTGTGTTCTTGTATAGTTCTAATGGCTAGTTTCCACCATCTGTAATATCTGGTAATATTTTCCTCAGGAATATAGGCTCTAGAAGCAGCAGGAATGTTAATTTGGGTATTCCATTGCTGCAATAGGTCACGGCCCCATAAATTCACTGCAATATTGGCTACATATGGCCTTTGTTTTCCTATTTGTATATCTGGACCTATACAATTGACCCATCTCGTGCTTTGTCTTACTCGAGATGGAGATCCAATTCCTAGGAACTGAATATCTACCTCCTGAAGAGGCCAATGCGGATGCCAAGATTCTGGAGTAATGATACTTACATCTGCACCTGTGTCCAGTAAACCAGTAATAAATTTGCCATTTACAGACACTCTTAGCTTTGGTCTTTGTTCATTTATAGAAGTCTGCCAGATTATGCATTTACTTTGTCCTTTTAGATTTTTTTGATTTATTAACCACATTTAACACATCCTTCAGGCCGTTATTCCTTTTAACAGCAGGCATGGAGCATTCTAATTTCCCTGCAGAGGCATGTTCTCTGCAGTGATCCGAAATGACTGGACCACATTTGCCACGGGGGCCTTCAAGAGGCCCCCTATTGAGTTTCCCGATGACAACAGGTTGCCCTGTTTATCTCTTGTTGACCTACACTCATTCGTCCAATGCCTGCCCTTTCCACATCTCCTACATAAACCTGAAGGCTGAGTCCTTCTATTCCAGTTATTCTTAGAAGAGGCATTATTCCTGGAATTCCATTGTCTGCAGTCTCTTTTCATGTGTCCCAATGAAAGCACTTTGCTGTTTTTTTTTTTTTTTTCGAGACAGTGTTTCTCTGTAGTTTTTTGGTGCCTGTCCTGGAACTAGCTCTTGTAGACCAGGCTGGCCCCGAACTCACAGGGATTCACTTGCCTCTGCCTCCCGAGTGCTGGGATTAAAGGCGTGCGCCACCACCGCCCAGCAGCACTTTGTAATCTGATGTCTCCTTTTACCTTTGGAAATTGCTTCTTGCACCCATGTTTCATTGCCATAATCAAATGTATCAACATTCATTGTATGTAAAACCCATTCATCCAAAGGCACTGATCTGATCATTAAAGGCCCCAGGATCCTTTTGCATTCTACATTGGCATTCTCATAAGCCAAAGACTCAATTACTATATTTCTTGCTTATGGATCAGGTATCCCTATTTGTACAGCCTTAGTTAGTCTTTGTAAAAAAGTCACTAAAGGGTTCTCTCTGACCCTGTTTTACCCTGAGATATGATTCTACTCTCTGACCTGAGTCTTGAACCCTGTCCCAGGCCCTCAGAGCTGCTGTGCACATATGAATAAAATGTTTTCATCATAAAGAACTTGTTCCTGAGGATCAGAGTAAAGTCTTTCACCTAGAATTTGATCTAGAGAAACCTCAATTCCTTTTGCTGATTCTTGTTGTTGTATAATCTGTCCTCTTGCTTGAATAGGCATTTGAAATGCCATAAAGGTCCGTTCTCAAGGACAGCTGACGTGAGCTGGTTCCAATCTTGCGAGGTGGCCCTGCTGCTGAGAGCCCAGGATTTTAACATCTCTCTAACAAAGGATGAATGTAGTCCATAATTCACAATTGCTTGTTTAAATTCTTTCAGATCATTCATACGTATAGGCTCCCATGTATGTTCTTTAATGATATTAGAATTTTTGGAGCCAGTTATTTTTTCTGATGTTATTACTGGAAAGGCAGGTATAACTCTGTGTAGACTCAGAGTTTTCGGAGGTAAATGTTGCCTTTCTACCTTTTGCTCCTGTTCATCAGAGTCTATGATTTCCTCAATCTTATTATATCTGATCCCCATTGCCTTCTGTAAGTCCTGAATCTCCTGTCCAGTATTATGCTCCAAAGCCTTCATTAACGATTCTAAGGCATGGAGCTTGTCCGTCAGAGACACTATTTCCTCCCTGGACACTATCGCCTTCATTGATAATTCTAAGGCGTGGAGCTTGTCCGTTAAAGATACCATATCCTCCTTGGACATAATCCTCATGGCATGTACTGTGCCTTCTTGTATGGAAATCCTGTCAATTAATCTATCATACCCTTTGATAAAGTCCAATTTTCACATTCAATGGTTTTAATCCTCTCAGCTAATGTTTCAACACTTACAGTCATGAACTGGAGGTTACGAGTCATTTTTGTTGTCCCCTCTTTGAGAACTCCAAACTCTGATCTAGTCTCCTCTTTGAAAACTCAAACTCTTTTTTGAGGAGGTTGGTGTCAGTCTGAATTGTCCTTAAGGTTTTAATCTCTGCCCTCAGCATTGTATATTCAATCTGTAAGTACTGAATCATCCTTATAAAATATCCAAACACCAGAAAAGCAACAAGTCCCAGAAATAGCCAAGTAAGAGGAATATCAGAAACCTCATGGAGGATATCCTCCATGGTGCAATTAAAAATGTCATTGAATTTTTGGATAGTAATATTTTCTGACATGTTCAATCAAAAGAAATTGTATTTATTTATTTGTTTTCAACTGAAAAGAAAAATCTTATCTGTAATGACCTTTGTCTGCCAGTAAGCAGTGGGGGCACACCTGAATCCACGTGGCAATGACGCCGACCTGAAAAGCAAATTCTAAAATATATACTCTCAAATCCAGAGGTTAAATTCACAGATTGAGTGCCAGGGGAAAACAGTGTCCAATGGGGGTAGCAAAAGCCAAGGAAGTTAGTTGTGTGGCCCCACGAATGTGGCTAGGAACTAGCTAGACCCCAGGTGCGATGTGTGCTCAGGCCGCTAGGCCCGCACCATGAAGGGGAAAAAGGCCCACATTCGGGTGCCAGATGAAGCTGCAGGGCGATTGGTAATGAAAAGTCCTCAGACTATCTTGATACAAAATATACAGCTTTAATAAACAGACATAAGACTTACAACAGCTTACACCAGAATCCAAATGATCCGTCCAGACACAGGAGCCAGGTGAAAAGAGAACTAGTGGAGCGTGCTTGCTAGGTTTATAGGCAGGCTTTAGCCTGAGGGCGGCACGCCCCAAAAACAAAATGTGATTGGCTGAACTCCCCTATCAAAAATACATCTAAATAATACAAAGTATGCTTAAAAATGTACCAAGGCTTGGGAGAGAGAGGTAAAAGAATATAAACAGATATAAAAAGAGTAAAGTCTTTAAAGAGACATTAAATGTAGTATAAAAGATTGCATACAGTTATAGATTAAAGGAGTGAAGAAAAGACAGCCACATAAATGGAAAAGACACAAAGAGTCTGGATAATGCATGTTATTGTATTTTCTTTGAATTTTTTGACTACAGAGAGACATTTGTTTCTGCGAACTGTTAAATAAAACAAGCATAAAGGTATCTTCCTGTTCATTCCTTCCAGGCTAATGTGATTTGATGAAATAAGACCCTGTGAGAGTAAAAATATTTTGCTCACCAAAAAGTAGAAAGCACTTTGGAGAAAACTTCACCCAAATTTACAAAATGATTGGTTATAAATGCTTGCTTTCATTTAAAAGGCTTGGGTATAAATCATTAATGTTAATACTCAATCTCTTTTTTTTTTAAAGAAACAATGAAGATATGGTATAGAGATGACTATTTTGCACTGGCATAGATCTTGATCAATTGATAAAATTGTAAGGTCAATACTAATATATGTATTTCTGTTCTTGTTAAAGGTATTATGTTTAGACAGCTTGTTTAAAAATTTAACATATAATTAAAATTGCCAATTAATATGTAGGCATTTATAATACTCAAACTTCTAATCATGTTAGTTGGGCTTTATATATAGAGATATGTTTTGGTTAGAGAGATAATCTACAACACTTGAAAGACATAGAATATTGCATTTAAGGTATTATTAAGAACTTAGTCTTTTGTCAACAGTGAGACATAACTGCTTCTAGTACCAAAAATTACTTCAAAGAGGTTGATGGACATTGAAGAAACTCACTATGGAATTTGTCTTCAATGTGACAAGGCAAGGAACTGCTCTTGACTGGAGTACTCGATGTAATACTGTATGAACTGGACATTCAGGACCCAAAGAAAAGTGACTGCTGAACATTTCAAAAGATGGGATGCTCCTTTAGAGTTCATGAATCACAGAAGAAACTGTCAGACATTAGTGCAGGACAATTGTCTATATTCTGTCACTTAGGTTTTAAATAAAGGCTGATTGGTCAGTAGCCAGGCGGGAAGCATAGGCAGAACAACCAGACAGGAAGTAAAGGCGGGTCAATGAAAATAGGAGAATTCTGGGAAGGAGGAACCCCATTCATCCCCTGTCCTGCCCAGACACAGAAGGAAGATGTGACCTGCCCCACTGATAAAGGTACTAAGCCATGTGACTAACACAGAAAAGAATAATGGGATAATGTAAGTTACAAGAGTTAATAAGTAGCCTGAATGGGCCAATCAGTTTATAGCTAATGTAGACTTCTGTGTGATTCTTTTGGGACCTAAGGACTGTGGGAACCAGGCAGGACAGAAAATCAGTCAACAAGACATTCTAGAGGATACAGAAGAAAGTGACTGACAAGCTGCCAAAATAGGCAAAACAGTCTTTCAAATTTCCTGCTTCATGAAAAAGTCTAACAAATATTATGGGCCTGTAGAATGAAGATAGTTACCCCAGTATTACAGAAGAATTTTTGGTGACTGCCCTGGCAGCAAGATATCTTTGTCAATTCTAAAGATCTGGAAGTTACTTACAATGTACTTCTTGTTAACTTAGATAATAATATATCCTTCTGAGGTCTGTGAAGAATTGTAGACAGATAGCTATAATTTTTCTTAGCTATGATAAAAGGCAAATTAGATATAAAATTTTAGACTTACAAAGATAAAATAGATGGTAGCATATTTTTTTTAACTTTTTCTAGATGCAAATAGACTATTTACTATTACTCCAATTCTTGCTTTATCCTGTCTTGTTATATGTAGTTATATTATATTAAAGTTAAATCCTTTTTTTATTTACACATAAAAGGAAATAAGATGTGCAATTTCCCCCTTCATGCTCTAAATATGTTGTATTACCATTGGTTAATAAAGAAGATGCTTTGGCCATTAGCAAGGCAGAATATGGTCATGCTGGAAGAGATATAGTGAGTAGATGGAGGCAGAAGATGCCATATACCTGTCAAAGGAAAAAGATGCCAGAACAGAACCTTACCTGGTAAACCACAGCTTTGTGGAGATACACAGATTAAGAGAAATGTGTTAATTTAAGATCTAAGAGTTAAAAGGAAGTCTGAGATAAGAGTCTAGTGTTATTATAGTTTTGGAGTGATTATTTGAGTCTGGGTGGCCAGAAAATAAAATGGCGTTCTTCTACAGCTTAATAATTTCATGATGGCAATTTTCACTAAACAAGGGTCCCTAACAAGCAAAGGGCCCCATATGATTACATATACTTACAAAGAGATCTATAGCAAATATTTAAATATCCAAGAGCTTCCTTTAATATCTTATGAATAAACCATTACCTCTCTAAAATTTCCATGTCCTTTATCTCAGTCATGAGTAGAAAGAGTTAGCTGAATCTTCATCAATATTTTATGACTCTCAAGATTTATTTTTCTTCAGGACATTTTAAATTATTGTCAGGTTTCATTTTTTTATTTATTTTTATTTTTTTATTTATTTTTTTTATTTTCGAAACAGGGTTTCTCTGTAGTTTTTGGTGCCTGTCCTGGAACTAGCTCTTGTAGACCTGGCTGGCCTCGAACTCACAGGGATCCGCCTGCCTCTGCCTCCCAAGTGCTGGGATTAAAGGCGTGAGCCACCACCGCCCGGCTGTCAGGTTTCATTTTATAGACTACTTTTTATTTTCAAATAAAGTAAGTGAGAACTATTCATTAAAAATATGGAACATATTAGGTATACAGTAAATGTTTCTGTGCTAAATGAACATCTATTATGATATGCTCTCTCATTGTTAGCTACATAAAATGCAAAAATGACTTTTAATGCAATGTAAGCAAATGTCACAGAGCAGCTTTTCAAGTATTTCTGAACCAATGGTGTTTTTTGAAAACGGCTATATTTTCAAAAGGTATTTTTTCCTGCTCTATTTATGGCAGTTTTTTAAATATGATAAAATCAAAGCTTTGAACTTTGTACAAGGCAGATGAACTGGATCTTTGCCATATGAAAGTTCTTTGATGAATTTTAAAATGGTACAAGCTAGAATATTGACATGCAACATTTGGGATAGGAATTGGAAAGTAATTTAGGCAGAAAGCAAGTCAAGTGTATTCCCCATTGATATTTGATGATGTTTTCATTCCCTTGGAAGCCCCTTATACATTAACACATTCTATCTTCTTTCATGTTCCCCATAGTGTATGCTCTCATCCTTGTTTTTTTTGAATTACAAGACAGAATTTTCAAGTCTCCTATAGTACTATTGTCTAGGAAAATAACTGTTCTAAGCATAATTGTGTTATTTTCCTAAAGGTAAACAGTTGTTAAAATTCAGAATTTAATTGGATAATTAAAATTTTAAGGACACATAGCAGCAATTTCCTTAGTATAAACTGTTCTTAAAATTATACTCCCCAATCTTATTTTTTACTATTCATGACATTTAATTCCTGACAGAGCCATTATTATGAGTTGTTAGTTTACAAAGAAGTGTGATGAAAGGCTTGATCATCAAAGAATCTTACTAATTCATAATGCAGTACTTCTGAGTATCTACTAGTGTATTCTCACACCCCAGCACCACACAATAGCCTTACTGAGATGTGAAATGTTCTTGGAACTTTCTGTAGCCTTCCGCAACTAACCCCGTTTACAAAATTGGAAGGGTTTCTGCCATGTTTTTGTTGTGTTTGAAACATCAAGGAATAAATGGCTACTATATTACCTAGATTAGTGTTTCAGAACTAGTTCAAACTGATCACTAGGGTTCAAAAAGAAACTGAATTAGAGCTTAGTAGTAGACTGATTCTTTTCACTCAAAATTTCAATACATAGGAATGGTTGTTTGTATAGCATTGTACATGTTAAAGAGAACTTCTTTAGCTTTAAGAAATAACTTATTAAAAATAAATATCTAATGTCCTTTTTAATGGTGCACCATTTAAAACATATTCTATATAATCTAGGAAGAAACACTCACCATCACTACTTTGTAAGTTTCTATGACAGGACATAGGAAGCAAAGTTAAACAAACAAAATCAATGTGTCAGAAGAAGATAAAGGAAACTTCCATTATTTGCAGATGACTTAGCTTATTTCTTAGAAATCAAATTAATGTAGTTGGCCTTTCCTTTGGGCCTCTCACTCCCAAATGACAACACAGAGACTTATTATTAACTATAAAAGCTTTACCTTTTCTTAGCTCTATCTTCTTATTGGCTAACTCTTGCATATTAATTTAACTCTTCACTAATCTGTGTATCACACATGGCTGTGGCTTACCAGGTAAAAGTCCGACCTATATTTGTCTCCTGCAGCTCCATTGTGTCTCTCTGGTTCCACCCTTTTTTCTTCCAGCATTCAGCCTAGCTTTCCATGCCTATCTAAGTTCTACTTGCTATAGTTTCTTCATTCATTAACAATAATCGGAACGCACAGAGGGGACACCCACATGACTTTAATCTATGTTCTGCCCCATGTCTCAGTTACCTCTCTTCTATACTGTATGCCCCACTTCTTCAGTTTCTTGCTGGTGTCTCTCATGCACCTAGATTTTTCCCAAATTTCTCTGTCTGCCAGAAAATCCCACTCCCACATATTCTCTTTTGCCTAGATATTGGTCACTTAGCTTTTTACTAAACCAATTACATTGAAACATATTCACATTCTATGAACAAATATTTTTCAGTAAATGAAAACTGTGGATCTTTTCTACAGCACTGCATATTCCTGGTCTGGAGTCATGGAAATATAACACCGGTACTACCAAGGTAAAAAAAGTAAAGCAAGAACTTTCAAGTCATTTTCTAATATGTACCTACTTTAAAATTTGCCCACTACCCCTGAAATTTTGGAACTGGTAGAAGAGACTTGTCATAAAAGAGGAATAGTAGGAATAGTTGTATCCCTAACTCTTTTGCCAGTCCTTGAAATTCTTCTTCTATTCAGTTTCCTTGTCCAGGTTTGATATGAATGTTTTGACCTTGTTATTTTGAATCTTATTTTATACTGTTTGGCTGTCATACTTTGGAGGCATGTTCTTTTCTGAAAAAGAAATAGAGGCAGAATGGATCTAGGAGAGTGGAGAGTTGGGAAGAGATGGGATGAGTGTAGAGAGGGTTAAACTGAGTCAATGAACTACATGATAGAATAATCTTTTCAACAAAAATAAAATTTTAAAATTGAGTACAGAACTTTTCAATCCAAGAAATATGTCTGATGCTAAATGGAATTTCAAAGGAAGATCAAAATATTATAATGATAGAATGCACTTATATAATGAAATTACAAAGAACTTCCATTGTGAAAGAAGTTCAAGCTGTCAAAATACTTATTTTATACTAAACACACTCTCCTTGATAGTAACATCAACATGTCACATAAAATAATGAAACCTCAATTGAGAAGATGCCACCATAAGATCCAGTTTTTTAATTTAGTTACTGATGTGGGAGGATTCAACTTGTTGTCTTTTGTGCCATCTCTGGTCTGGTGGTCCTGGGTTCTATAAGAAAGACGCCTGAGAAAGCCAGGAGAAATAAGTCACTAAGTAACACCCTTCCATGACCTCTGCATCAGCTCCTGCCTCCAGGTTCCCATCCTGTTTAAGTTCCTGTACTGACTTCCTTTCGTAACGAACTGTTGCAGTAGGAGGAGTGGGGCCCCTTGTTTGTCCCGGCTGCTCTGCTAACTTATACCAAAAATAATCACACAGAAATTGTATTAATTAAATTACTGCATGGTCCATTAGCTCTAGCCCCTTATTGGCTAACTCTCACATCTTGATTAACCCATTTCTATTAAATCTGTGTATCACCACATGCCTGTGGTTTAGTGTCAAGATTCTAACCTACGTCCTTCTCAGGCCAGAGATTCATGTCATCTGCCACTCTCGGCATTCTTTCTCCCAGAATTCTGTACTGTCTTCCCACCTATCTCAGCTCTGCCTATCAAAAGGCCAAGGCAGTTTCTTTATTCAACAAATGAAAGCAACACAAATACAGAAAAACCTCCTACATCAAACTGCAATATGGAAGCATAAATTGAAAGATACTTTTTCTCCCAAATTTGTTTTTTGTCATGTAGTTTCAATATAATAATAGTACCTCTGACTAAGATTGGCACTAATATTTACTCCCTAAAAGTCAGTAATAAAGCAAACAAATCAGAATTACTAACCATTGTCAGTTTGTGGCATAGATATTTCTTCTATTATTTAAACAATACTGATTTAAACATCTAACACATGAAATTCAGAAACCAGTTTACTCCAACTACAAATAAAAAAAAAGTTGCACACAAATGATAAAAAGAAAACCCCGAATGAAATGTAAGAAAAAAAAGCATAATATTTGTAACATTCTACCCTTTCCATTTTAACTCTTTGGTTTTTTCCTTATCTTATTCAGGAAACTCTGGGTGATCTTTCAAAAAAATTAGATTTTAGAAAATACATGGAGTCAGTTGGTCATGACACATGCCTTTTATCCTAGCACTCAGGAGGCAGAGGCAGGCAGATTTCTGAGTTCAAGATTATCCTGTTCTGTGGAGTGAGTTTTTCGATGGCTAGGGCTATGAAGAGAATCCCTGACATGAAAAACAAAAAGAAAATATTAGAATGATATATATTCAAATTAACAAATACATAATTACATAACACCAAAGTAACAGTGTATTATGAGACAAACAATGAAATTTCATTTAAAGCTGGTAGTCAATAGATTGTTTTGTTGTTGTTGTTATTTCCTTTAACATTGGAAAGACTCACAGAAAATACAGTGAATTAAATTCAATTATATATACAATTAGTGAATGTCTTCTGTGAACTAATTCATATGGCATTGCATAAGAGTTTTCTACTGTTTTAATTTTTAAATATTTTTAGAGAGTTCGTAAGATCATTTTTCTCATAAACACCAATTTTTCATTAAGACAATGGCAAAAAACCCTCAAAACTACCTGATATTTAAGATTGTTATCTTATGCATGTTGTGTGTAGATAAGAACAGATGTTTTGAGTTTCTGTAGTTATTTGGACAAAATTAAGTTTGCCAAAATCATGGGTATAATTAGGGAAGTGTTCTTTTAGACATAAGTCTTTGCTTTGGAGCTATTAGCATCTGACTTCATTTGGATATAGAAAAGTCATTCTTCTTAGAGGTTATTTCCACTGGTAAATTTTGTATACCCCATTGAATGGCCCCATACTCATGAACAATGAACAGATTTGCAGAAAACTTCAATTAATATCCAGAGACCAAAATTAGAACAAAACATGGATGAAGGCATAAGTCACAGACAATCCCACACCAGTTTGGAATTATGATTAATAGAATGGTTATTTATTCAAAGGGGAAAAACTTACAGATTACTGTCCCAGACAGCAGCCCCTCCGCACGAACAGGAAAGAGTCTAGGAGTCGGAAAAGGAGCCGGTATGCTACACATGACTGTGGCAAAAAACAATGAAATGATTCCTAATGATACCCTTTCATAGTCATAAATCCTGGACTTGGCCTGCTATCATCACAGAAGCTTTTTCTGGAAGCAAAAAGATGTAGGTTCAAAGACCCTACAGCCAGGCATTATATAGAGTGATAGTCTAAATTGGAAGTCTCTTTCTGCTCCCTCATCTCTATGATGTGGAAGAGAGAGGGGAAACATTTTAGAAGTCAGGGCAAATGAAGAACACAAGGAGAACATCCTCCACTGATTCAACTAAGGATTGCTCAGTGGGGTCACAGAGACTGAAGCAGCAAGTATAGAGCCTGCATTAGTCTGCACCAGGTCCTCTGAATAAATACTATGTCTGTATGCTTGGGCATCTTGTGGAATGCCTAATAGTGGGAAGTGGTGTATCTCTGAATCTTTCACATGCTTTTAGGACTCTCTCCATCCTTTTGTGTTGTCTTGTACAACTTCCAAATGAGGGTTTTTGTCTTGTGTCATCCTGTTTGGCCGTTGTCTCCAGGAATTTTCTGAAAAGGAAACAGAGGGGGAGTGAACCTGAGGGAGAAAAGAAGTGGAGAGGGGAGGAGTGGAAGCAGGGGTAACTGTGGCCAAGATACAGTGTATGACAGAAGAATCTATTTTCAATAAAAATAAAATTCAAAAAAGTGTTCATATACTTACAAGCATACACACACATATATGTATATATATACGTTATATATATATATATACATACACGTTATACATATTAGAAGTATATGTTTAAAAAATTCAATACTACCTAAACAACAGTATGCAAAGAAAACATGGAATCCACTGTGAGTTGAACAACTACTCCTTGGGTTGAGGCCATCCATGGAATGTGATTGACACATGGAGAAAATTGATTTTTCCATTTCCATCAGGTATCAGTTACAAATAGTCACTAGGTAATGGTGGAACTTTGTATACAGCTCTCTTCTCAGTGCTGTTATTTTGTTGGACTTTAAATTTTGGAGTTCTTATATTATGGGTGGTCAAGTGATTAAGGAGGCTATGGGAGGAGATGGGCAACTGGAAAGAATATGATCAAAATATAATTTATGAGAAACTTTTTACAAAAATAAAAGAGAAAATAAAACAAGTCACCACCATAAAATAAATGCCAAGATTACTCATAACCAAGATAAATCTCACTCATGAAAACAGTAGAATTCAAATACAAGTCACTATCAGATAGTAACAAGGTACACAAATAAGAGATTTGTAATAATCTTATTTTGTCAAGTGAGGTATCAAGTAATGTTAAGGCATTGGTCTTGTATCATAGTTTTTTTTTGTCATGTGCAGGAAATAGCTTAATCAGTAATGACTCTTGTAACAAGTTCCATGACCTTAGTTTGGTTCCTAAGACTCACAAGGCTGAATTCAAATAATTCAGCATTTTTCATCTAATTTGCACACACATGTACACACACACACACACACACACACACACACACACAAACCCATGAAGTAATAAATGCAATTTAAAAATTTAAAAGGTTTCTTAGGATTAAACTTATTACAAACCAAAATAGGACTTGAACATATTTTGCATGCTAGTCTCATGTATTTTTGTCAGAAAAATAAAGTCAAGAGATAAGAATTAAAATTAATGAACCAGAAGAGCCATCAGAGAGGTGAGTGTGTTCCAGACCAGTCAGCAGAAGCCCCGGAAAGGGAGCACAGATACCCTGCAACCCCCTAAACTATCAGGGTATTAAGCAGAGGCTTCTCTCCCCAGCTACTGCCTCTCTCTTCCTTTCCCATCCTAGCTTGCTTGCAGGTGCACCTTCCCTTCTTCTGGGATATAGGATCCCCCAACTCAGCCTGTTTTGGAGTTGAGGATCTGGGGAAAAAGTGGGGAGTGCAAGGGCACAGGAGTTCCTTTGTTTCACTGAGCCTGCACTCTGGGAGCCTGCACTTTTGTTTGCTAGGCTCCTGGCCACCTGGGGGCCCTGATCCTGTACCAGAAGGTCCATTAGAGAGGTTCCAGGCCATCAAGTGGCCCTGATCCTATACCAGAAGATCCATCAGAGCACACTTGAAGGAAGATATGGGCAGGCACCAATACAAGAATTCTTCCAAAAATCTGAAAAACAACTTGATAAAACCAGAACCCATTGAACATGCAACGGGAAGACTTGAACACTCTAATCCAGAAGAAGTAGAAAAAAATTGACATTATAAAAGTGATAGAGTTCCTTAAACAGGAGGTGAAAAACTCCCTTAAAGAAATGGATGAGAAGAATAAAAAAGAGTTTGAAGAAATGAATAAATCCCTTAGAGATACCCTAGGAAACCAAGAAAAAACACAATCAAACAGAAAATGGAAAAAGTTCAAGACTCCAAAACTGAAATGGAGGCAATGAAGAAAACTCAAACCAAGGGCAGGCAGGATATGGAAAATCTAAGTAAGTGAACAGAGATGACTGAGACAAGCATAACCAACAGAATACAAGAGATAGAAGAATCTCAGTTGCTGAAGATATCATAGAGAAAATAAATGCACTGATCAAAGAAAATAGCAAATCCAACAAATTCTCTTCACAAAACACCCTGGAAATCTGGGACACAGTAAAAAAAAAAACCAAACCTAAGAATAATAGGGGTGAAGAAGGAGAAGAATTACAGCTCAAAGGCCCAGAAAATATATTCAACAAAAATATAGAAGAAAACTTTTCCAAACCAAAGAAGGATATTCCTATGAAGGTACAAGAAGCATAAAGAACACTGAATAGACTGGCTCAAAAAAATACCCTTGTAATATAATAATCAAAACACAAAACTAACAGAATAAATAAAGAAGATTAAGAACTGCAAATGAAAATGGTCAAGTAACTTATAAGGGTAAACCTATCAGAATTATACCTGATTTCTCTATGGAAACCAAGAGAGCCAAAAGGTCTTGTATATATGTGCTGTAGAAACTAAGAGACCATGGATTCAAGCCCAGACTACTATAACCAGCCAAGCTTTCATTCACTATCAATGGAGAAAACAAAATATTCCAGGATAAAAACAAATTTAAACAATACGTACCCACAAATCCAGCCTTACAGAAAGTAATAGAAGGAAAATCACAGCGCAAGGAATCCAACAATGTCCACAATTACTCAGACATCTTGAGACTCTTCACCAGTGCAACTCAAAGAAGGGAAACACACAAACTCTACCACAAAAAAAGAAGAAAAAATAACCAGAGTGAACAACCACTGCTCATTAATAACAGTTAATATCAATGGACTCAATTCACCTATAAAAAGGCACAGGTTAAGAGATTGGATGAGAAAACAGGATCCAACATTCTGCTGTTTACATGAAACACACCTCAACCACAAAGACAAACATCTACTCAGAGTAAAGGGTTGGGAAAAAGTTTTTCAATCAGATGGACCTAAGAAACAAGTGGGTGTGGTCATACTTATTTCTAACAAAATTGACTTCAAACTAAAATCAATCAGAATAGATGAAGACAGACATTTTATACTCATAACAGGAACAATTAATCAGGATGAAGTCTCAATACTGAATATCTATGCCCCTAATATGAAAGCACACAAATATGTAAAAGAAACATTACTATAACTCAAGGCACACATCAAACCCAACATACTAATAGTAGGAGACTTCAACACTCCTCTATCACCAATGGACAGGTCATTCAGACAGAAACCTAACAGAAAAATAAGAGAATTAATGGAGGTAATGAATCAAATGGACATAACAGACATCTATATAACATTCTACCCAAATAGGAATGACTATATCTTCTTCAAAGCATCTCATGGAACCTTCTAAAAAATTGACCTCATACTCGGTAACAAAGCATACTTCCACAGATACAAAAAATATTATTAACCTCCTGTGCCTTATCAGATCACCATGAATTAAATTTAGAATTTAACAACAATTCTAACCCCAGAAAGCCTACAAACTCATGAAAACTGAGCAGTCAACTACTGAACCACCCCAGGAGGGAAGAAATAAAGAAATAAATTAACGTCTTCCTTGAATTCAATGAAAATAAAAACACAACATACCCAAATCTATGGGACACTATGAAAACAGTGCTAAGATGAAAGTTCATAGCTCTAAGTGCCCACATTTAAAAACAAATGGAGAAAGTTTACATTAGAGACTTAACAGCACAGGTGAAAGCTCCAGAAAAAAAAGCAGACTCACACAGGAGAAATAGAAGACTGAAAATAATCAAACTGAGGAGTGAAATAAACAAAATAGAAACACAGAAAACAATCCACAGAATCAATGAAACAAAGAGCTGGTTCTTTGAGAAAGTCAACAAGATTGACAAACCATTATCTAAACTAATCAAAAGGCAGAGAGAGAACATCCAAGTTAATAAGATCAGAAATTAAAATCGAGGCATAACAACAGACACTGAGGAAATTCAGAGAGTCTTTAGGTCTTAATACAAAAGCTTTTATGCCATAAAGTTGAAAAATGTGAAATAAACGGACTTGTTTTTAGATTAGTACCATTTACCAAAATTAAATAAAAACCAGGTGAATAATTTAAATAGACCTATTTGTTGAGAGGAAATAGAAGCTGTCATAAAAAAACATCCCAACCAAAAGAAGCCCAGGATCTGATGGTTTTAATGCAGAATTTTATCAGAACTTACAAGAAGAGCTGATACCTATACTCCTTAATGTGTTTCACATAACAGAATCAGAAAAGTCATTGCCAAAATCTTTTTATGAAGTTCCAGTCACCCTGATTCCAAAACCACACAAAGACTCAACCAAGAAATAGAATTATAGACCAATCTCACTCATGAACATCAATGCAAAAATTCTCAATAAAATTAGGGCAAACAGAATCCAAGAACACATTAAAAAATTATCCATAACGATCAAATAGGCTTCATCCCAGAGAGGCAAGGCTGGTTCAACATATGAAAATCTATCAATGTAATCCATCATATAAATAAACTGAAAGATAATAACCATATAATCATTTCATTAGATGAGGAAAAAACATTTGACAAAATTCAAAACCCCTTTATGATAAAGGTCTTGGAGAGATTAGGGATACAAGGTTCATTCCTAAATATAATAAAAGCAATATACAGCAAGCTGACAGGTAACATTAAATTAAATGGAGAGAAACTCAAAGCCATTCCACTAAAATCAGGAACAAGACAAGGCTGTCCACTCTTGTCATATCTCTTCAATATAGTGTTGAAGTTCTAGCAATAGCGACAAGACAGCATAAGTAGATCAAGGGGATTCAAATTGGAGAGGAGGAAGTCAAACTTTCGTTATTTGCAGATGATATGAGAGTGTACATAAGTGACACCAAAAACTCTACCAAAGAACTTCTACAGCTAATAAATACCTTTAGTAATGTTGCAGGATACAAGATCAACTCCAAAAAGTCAGTTTCCTTCTATTGCATGAAGAACAAAGAAACAGAGAGGGAAATCAGAGAAACATCACCTTTCGTGATAGCCCCAAATAGCATAAAGTATCTTGGGGCAACTCTAACCAAGGAAGTGAAAAAACTATTTGACAAGAACTTTAAGTCTTTGAAAAAAGAAATTGAACAGGATACCAGAAAATGGAAGGATCTCCCATTCTCTAGGATTGGGAGGATCAACATAATAAAAATGGCTATTCTACCAAAAGCAATCTATAGATTCAATGCAATCTCCATCAAAATCCCAACAAAATTCTTCACAGACCTTAAGAAAACAATAATCAACTTAATATGGGAAAACAAAAAAAAAAAAACTAACGATAGCCAAAACAATCCTATACAATAAAAGTACTTATAGAGGAGGCTGGAGAGATGGCTCAGTAGTTAAAAGCATTGCCTGCTCTTCCAAAGGTCCTGAGATCATTTCCTGGCAACCACATTATGGCTCACAACCATCTGTAATGAGGTGCCCTCTTCTGACCTGCAGGCATACACACAGAATATTGTATATATAATAAATAAATAAATAAATAAATAAATAAATAGTATTTCTGGGGGCATTAACATACTTGAATTCAAACTCTATTACAGAGCTACAGTAATGAAAACAGCTTGGTATTGGCATTAAAAACAGAGAAGTCGACCAATGGAATCGATTAGAAGACCCAGATATTAACCCACTAACTTATGAATACCTGATTTTAGACAAAGGAGCTAAAAGTATACAATGAAAGAAAGAAAGCATCTTTAACAAATGGTGCTGGCATAACTGGATGTCAACCTGTAGAAGAATGAAAATAGATCCATATCTATCAACATGTACAAAACTCAAGTCCAAATGGTTTAAAGACCTCAATATAAATCTGGACACACTGAACCTGTTAGAAGAGAAAGTGGGAAGTAGACTGCAACACATGGGCTCAGGAGACTACTTCCTATGTATAATCCCAGTAGCACAGACAACAAGAGCAACATAGTATAAATGGAACCTCCTGAAACTGAGAGTCTTCTGTAAAGCAAAGAACACTACCATTAAGACAAATCAGCAACCTACTGATTGGGCGAAAATCTTCACCAACCCCACAAGAGACAAAGGTCTGATCTCCAAAATATATAAAGAACTCAAGAAACTAGACATTAAAACGCTAATTAACCCACTTAAAAAATGGGGTACTGAACTGAAAAGAATTCTCATCAGACGAAGTTCAAATGTCCAAAAGACACTTAAGGTCATGTTCTACCTCCTTTGTGATCAGGGAAATGCAAATCAAAACAACTTTGATATACCATCTTACACATGTCAGAATGACTAATTTCAAAAACACTAATGATAGCCTTTGCTGGAGAGGATGTGGATTAAGGGGAACACACATCCATTGTTGGTGCAAATGCAAAGTTGTGTAACCACTTTGGAAATCAGTATGGTGGTTTCTCAGGAAATTGGGAGTCAATTTGCCTCAGAACCCAGCAATTCCACTCTTGGGAATATACCCAAGAGATGCCCTATCATACTACAAAAGCATTTGTTCAACTATGTTCATAGCAGCACTATTTGTAATAGCCAGAACCTGAAAACAACCTAGGTGCCCCTCAATACAAGAATGGTTAAAGAAGGTGTGGAACATATACACTTTAGAGTTTTACTCAATGGTAAAAAACAATGACATCTTGAATTTTACATGCAAATAGATGGAAATACAAAACACTTTGCTGAGTGAGGTAACCCAGACCTAATAAGATGAATATGGTATGTACTCACTCATAAGTGGATTCTAGCCATAAATAAAGAACATTGAGCCTATAATTCATGTTCCTAGAGAAGCTAAATAAGAAGGTGAACCCAAAGAAAAACATCTAATTTTCCTCCCAGATATTGGAAGTAGACAAGATTGCCAGGCAAAAGTTGGAAGCGCAGAGGTGGTGGTGGCGTGGGGGTAAGGGGAAGTGGGGAGAGAGAAAGAAGAAGTGGAGGATTGGGGAGGGCTTGTGGGAATGGGATGGATGAGATGGAGGAAATGTGGATATGGGAGCAGGGATGCAGATATCTTAATTAAGGGAGCCATTTTAGGGTTGGCAAGAGAC
Organism: Myodes glareolus; assembly: GCF_982192425.1. Classification (NCBI taxonomy): domain Eukaryota; kingdom Metazoa; phylum Chordata; class Mammalia; order Rodentia; family Cricetidae; genus Myodes; species Myodes glareolus. Next base: position 10,734,303 of record NC_142053.1, on the reverse strand, counting down.
TTGACTCTAGAAGGGTTCCCAGGTGTCCAAGGTGATATCCCCAGCTTGTTTCTTGTGCAGCAGAGGGGAGGGTGCCTGAAATGGCCTTGTCCCATAGCCACACTGATGAATATCTTGCATATCACCATAGAACCTTCATTTGGCGATGGATGGAGAGAGAGAGACAGAAACTCACATTGCAGCACTGGACTGAGCTCCCAAGGTTCAAATAAAGAACAGAAGGAGGGAGAACATGAGCAAGGAAGTCAGGATGCAAGGGGTGCATCCACCCACAGAGACGGTGGGACTGATCTAATGGGAGCTCACCAAGGCCAGATGGACTGGGACTGAAAGAGCATTTGATCAAACTGGACTCTCTGAATATTGCTGACAATGAGGGCTGACTGAGAAGTTAAGGACAATGGCACTGGGTTTTGATTCTACTGCATGGACTAGCTTTCTGTGAGCCTAGTTTGTTTGGATGTTCACCTTCCTAGACCTGGATGGAGGACAGAGGACCTTGGATTTCCCACAGGGCACTTAACCCTGAGTGCTCTTAGGACTGGAGAGGGAGGGGAGGGAGAGCAGGAGGAGTAGGAGGGAAAAGGGAGGACGTGGAAAATTTTAAATAAATAAATAAATAAATATGTCTCGTCTACCTGAAGAAATCTACATTATTAACAGAAGCCCTAAAAAATGTACCAATGTGCTTATTTACAGAACTACTGAAGCAATACTAAAATTTGTATCAAAGTGTAAGCAACCCGAAATAAACAAGTTTAAAGAGATTGTCTTGGAAAAGGAGACAATATATTATTTATCATCATCTTGATAGTAGAAACAAAACACACTTAAAGTGAAGCTGCATACATAGTCACAAAATACACTTAACATTATTAGTTACATGGGAAATTCAAATCAGAACTATTATTAATCATCATATTGATCTTTTTAAGATACTCTGTGAGAAATAGTAAACTCTTACATACTGTTTTGAGGATTATAAGATGATGCAGTGATTTAGAAAACAGGTAGCATTTTCTCACAATTTTATACCTACATTACTATGTGAACAGGGAATAGCTGTGATAAATTAATTATATTTCACTGTAAAATAAATGAAAGATGTATCACTAAAACCACCATTCATGAAGTTTAGGATAGAATCAATTATAACAATGTAAAGGCAGAAACCTTCTTTGTGCCTATGTATGAGTAAATGGCTAGACAAAATGTCAGCTAGCCAATAAGTGGATTGTTGACTATGTACATCAAAGCAGTGCTGATATTTGATAGCACATGAATACAAAAATATTCTAGCAGAGAGAATATTCTTACAATATGTCCAAATTGATTTCCTTTATATGAAATTTCTAGAACAAATTTACATGTAAGCATTATGTTATTGATTAAAATATATTTAATATACATACTCATGTATATATCATATTGATGAGTACACAAGGATTGAGTAGTGATATTTCAAAAATAAGAAGTTTCTTTTGAAAGTGATAAAAGAATTCTGAAGTTTATTATGATAATATTTTTATAGTTTTGTGAATAAACAAAATGCATTATTTTAAAAAATAATTATTTCAGTCATAAGTGGGTTATATTTTTCCTATCACTAGAAGTTACAATTATATAAACATAATTAGCACATTAATATTTAAAATAAAGTTGTATAATGTTCTTTTCTGTTTGGATGGAAAATTCTATATATGTCTGTTAAGTCCATTTGACTCATAACATCTGTTAGTTCTCTTATTTCTCTGTTCATATTTTTATCTGACTGACAGGTCCAGTGGTGAGGGGGGAGTGTTAAAGTCTCCCCATTATTAGTGTGTGGTATTTAATGCATGATTTAAGCTTTAGAAATGTTTTTTTTAACATATGAGGATGCCATTGTATTTTGGGCATAGATGTTAAGTATTGAAATTTCCTCTTGATTGATTTTACCTGTGACTAATACGAAATGACTTTCTTTGCCTCTCTTGACTGATTTTAGCTTAAAGTCTATTTTGTTAAATATTAGGATAGGTACATTCACTTGTTTCTTAGGTCAATTCGATGGGAATATTTTTTTTCCAACCCCTTACTCTGAGATGATGTCTTTCTTTGAGTTTGAGATGTGTTTCTCGTATGTAGAAGAAGGATGGATTCTGTTTTTGTATCCAGCCTGTTAGCCTGCACCTTTTTATAGGCGAGTTGAGTCCATTTACATTGAGGGATATTAATGACCAGTGATTGCTATCTCCTGTTAATTTAATTATTATTGTTGGTGATGTTAATTTGTGTTTCCCTTCTTTGGGATTTGCAGCTATGAGATCATCAATTGTATGTGTTTTTGTTGGTGTAACCAAATTCCTAGGGTTGGAGTTTTCCTTGTAGTATTTTGTGTATGCCTGGGTTTGTAGCTAGGTATTGGTGAAATCTAGATGTGGCATGGAATATCTTGTTTTGTCCTTCTATGGTGATTGAAAGTTTTGCTGGGTATAGTAGTTTGGGCTGGCATCCATGGTCTCTTAATGTCTGCATAACGCTTGACCACAGCTGGCATCCCTGGTCTCTTAATGTCTACATAACGCTTGACCACAGTCTTTCGGCTTTCATTGTCTCCAATGAGAAGTCAGGTGTAATTCTGATAGGTTTCACACCCAGATAAAGCAGGGTGTTGGCTTAGATCCTAAATTCTTGTCAGGACCCTCAGCAGTCTCTCCCTCTGGCTCACTCGCTCAGTGGTTACTCACCTGTACCTGTCCTGGTGGAGATCGCTGACTCTAGATCTGGTTGCTGGCTCAATCCTAATCTGCCAGTGTCCCAGGACTGGGTTTGCTCCAAGGACAGAATTTGCTCCTGGCCTCTGCTCCCAGTAAACCTTGTTTGCTCTCTGTCCTAGGTAGCTGGTTCTCTCCCACTCTGGTTATGGTGGAGAGCTCTGACTTCTGCTCATGGTAGAGTTTGTTTCCTCAGGCCCTCTTCGTCCTAGGTCTACTTTGTGCTTTTATACTTTTATAATGCATTAGTTCTTTATGTTCTGAATTCCTAAACAGGGACAAAATTTTTAATGAATACATAAAATATTATAGCCTTTTAATTTTAATGGATATATGTCAACACGTACCATAATGATTTTCCAGGATTTGCTCTATAGTCTTGAAAGAAGAATCTTAACAAAGAAGGTTTTGTTCAAGATGGTAATTTAGAAATACAGATACTCTCTATGTTGTCCCAGTTACTTTTAAGATAAAAAATAAGTTCTATGTATTACAAAAATATTCAAATATATTTGTTTACCAAACACAATTATTCAGAATACAAAAATGGATTCTAAAATTGCATAATAAAATGACATTAAATAATTCAGTCAAATCAGACAAAATATCATATTCTTCAGGGAGGGTAAAGAAAGAAACTGGATAGTATTAACATTAATGCAAAACATGATAATTACATCTCAAAAACACACCATTCCACTCATACAAGAATAGTTAAAGTTAATGAAAATGATAATAGAATGCATTAAAAATAATTAAAACTTGGAATTCTGATAATGTGTTAGCCAAAATTATATTTCTACTATAATAATTAATCTCAAAATATCTGGTAAAGTTGAATACTATATGATCCACTAAATTCATTAGAGAGCACACACATATGACACATAAAAAAATATGTCACAACCAGGTATGGTGGTACATACCTGTAGTACCTATCATTTGTATCTTACTAAATACAGCTTGCTTGAAGTCCAGAATGCAAAACAGCCACACTAGTCAACCATACAGTTCAGGCAGTGGTGGCACAAACCTTTCACCCCAGCAGCCACACTAGCTAGCCATAAAGGCAGGCAGTAGTGGAGCAGCCTTTAATCCCAACAATGGAAAGGAATATGAGGTAGGATAAGATAGGAATTTGTTCTCATTCCTGTCTGAAGATTTCATAGAGGTAAGAGCTCTCTAGTTGCTCTGTTGCTTTGCTTTACTGATCTTCAGGTGGTAACCCTGTATTTGTCTCCGAGTTTCTATTATTTGTCCTCCAACTGGTGCCCAACATTTCAGATACAAGTTCACAAAAAAGCACTTTGCTTGTGGCTTTTTAACCACTAGTGCAGGCCAAAGTTACACTTGGAACTCTATCCCCACCTGACTAGGCTTTCTTTTGTTTTTTCCTCAAGCCTCTGAATGAGTTTGAGATTGTTCTGTTGTAGCCTGTCTAAAACAATCTACAGCTGCCACTCAAACACCAGAAGCACCTAGGCTCCAAATGCAACAGGTCTAATCTCCCCTAGACTGGCCGGTTCTGCCTTCAGGCATCCCCCACCACACATGCTTTTTTCCAAACAATCAATCCCTGTTCATTTTTCAAACATTTGAATCTCTCTCTCTCTCTCTCTCTCTCTCTCTCTCTCTCTCTCTCTCTCTCTCTCTTTCTCTCTCTCTTTCTCTCTCTCTTTCTCTCTCTCTCTCCAGTAGATTTTGGGCACTCGATGAAACCCCTTCTTGTGTTGCTGCCAAACTAGGTAGCTGTTTTGAAATCCAGTCAGGCTTTTACTGTTCTACATAGTAGTAATGTTCTACATATCTTCAACAACATTATAGGTAGATTTCGTAAAACAGTTAGGAATACCTGTAATTCCAGGGCTTGGGAGGCAAGTGTAAGAGGACCAGGTATTTGAGGCAACCTAAGCTATGGAGTGAGACACAAATTTTCTTATAACAATGCTCACAAAGTATTTAAAGAATAATATTCATATCAGTACTATTAACAAACACTTAAAATCTAGAAATATTTCAAATTCAGCCTGCTCATACAATGGAATAATTAGTAACAAGAAAGAACTTGGCTATCAATAATCTATATCAATCTATCCATTTATCTACTTACCCATCCATCATCTATCTATCTGTCTAGAGATATATGCTATAAATGTGAATAAAAGGATACAAACATAATTGTTACATGCTTCCAATTTCATTTATATATTATTTTGGAAAAGATAAATATAATATATGCTAATAAGAAACAGATATACATATTTTAAATAGGATAAGGAAATCTTTGGTTTCAAAGTACAAAAAGTAATTTTGAGGACTCAGAAATATTTGATATCTTGGTTCTGGTGATAACTGCATAGTTGGAAATACTTATCAAAATCCATAAAACTACATATACATATACAAAAGGAATATGTTCAATATATAAAAATTATACCTTAATAATTTTTTATGAAATTATAATAAAGGAAATCAAAATAACATCAACTTAAAAGAAATCAAGGGTTGTGTGGGAGGATTTTGGGAGTCAGTGGATGTGATAAAAACATATTGTAAGAAATTATTATAGAACTAATAAAAAATTAAAATGAAGAAACAAATAAAATCCTGAAATTTCCAGGTATGGTTTCACAAATCTATAATTCAAGCAATATGGAGTAGGATTCAGGAAGCCATCTAGGCTATACAAGACATTTGATAAATGGGACTGTTTCTCAAAAACTAGACAAGTACATAAAATAAAATATTAAAGGTCAAAACAGAGTTAGTGTGAATCAGCAAATCCTCATTTTTAGAAATAAAAAGATGGACAATGAGATAGGGGATGCATCATTTTAAGGTGCAGCATACATCTGCTTAGAATTCTTTCTGCTTTTGTATACACAACACAATCAAATGTAGTTCAAAAGATCTTGTCACATGATTAAATCTGCACTAATTCATTGTCCAGCTCTCCTGTTTTTTCTCCAAATCAATGGTTTAACCCAGAGTTCTCATGTATTCAATAGCTTATGGTCATAATTTTTTACTTAAAGTGACTCTCTTAGTCACTAGTCCCTGAACATATAATGGAAAAAGTTAAGGCTTTTCCACTTAACTTGAGGGAAACTTATTAAAATTATGAAATATGCATAATTTCTTTGCAATATTATGAAACAGAGTGTTTATAAAATAACTTGTTAACTTGTGAACAGTTACAGATTTTGTTTAAAAACACAATAAGTGAGCAAGACACAGTAGGAAAACTATAAGGTTGCTGAAACTACAAAATATTTTTTTTAAAAATTAAGTTAAATTTTATTTTCCACTGACTAATTTGTATTTTGAGTTTACATGCTGGGCTCTTTTGGCATAAAATAGAAACAATAAAACTATTTTTTTAAATGCTTCAAGAGCTTTCTCTCTGTATATTTTGTTTTTCAGCAAAAGCACAAATTGGAGGCAGTTTCCTATACAATATGAAAAGATTCTTTTACAAAATTAGAGCGCTGCAGCACTATTTGTAATAGCCAGAACCTGGAAACAACCTAGGTGCTCCTCAATAGAAGAATGGTTAAAGAAGGTGTGGAACATATACACTTTTCTCTATGGTAAAAAACAACAGCATCTTGAATTTTGCATGCAAATGGATGGAAATAGAAAATACTTTACTGAGTGAGGTAACCCAGACCCAAAAAATGAATATTGCATGTACTCACTCATAAGTGGATTCTAGCCATACAATATTCCTATGAAGGTTCAATAAGCATACAGAACACCGAATAGACTGGATCAAAAAAAAAAAACATCAACTTGACAAATAATAATCAAAACACAAAATATTCAGATTAAAGAAAGAATATTAAGAGCTGCAAAGGAAAAGGGTCACGTAACTTATAAAGGTAAACCTATCAGACTTACACCGGACTTCTCTAAGGAATCCATGAAAGGCAGAAGGTCCTGGATAGAGGTACTGCAGAAACTAAGAGACCATGGATGCAAGCCCAGACTACTATAACCAGACAAGCTTTCATTCGCTATCAATGGAGAAAACAAAATATTCCAGGATAAAAACAAATTTAAACAATATGTAGCTACAAATCCAGCCTTACAGAAAGTACTTGAAGGAAAATCACAACCCAAGGAATCCAACATTCCCAACACCGCCTACAATAACTCGGACATCTAGCGACCCTTCACAAGCACAACTCAAAGAAGGGAAACACATCCACTCTACTACCCAGAAAAAAATATAACCAGAGTCAACAACCACTGGTCATTAATATCACTTAATATCAATGGACTCAATTCACCTATAAAAAGGCACAGACTTAGAGATTGGATACGAAAACAGGATCCAACATTCTGCTAGTTAAATAATTCTTATTGTCGACTGTTCTTATATTACACTGTTGGAAGGAATTATGTTTGTATATGGTTTGTATATGGTCTAGACATGAATAATTTCAATGTCAGATCATAGAGGGTTGGATTATTGAGTCCAATTTAATTAAATTTGTCTAAGCTGAGTTCAATAAGAATTTTGAGACAGAGCAAACTATATTATATTTAATCATGCAATTATTTTGCCAGGCTCTTATAGTGTATTTAGTTCCCTTTCTGTATATGGATTGTAGAACAAATGGATTTCATGTAAGTTATTCTCTTTTATATATTATAGTTGCCCAAATGGATTCTTTTATTGAGGAATGGTGTGTAAGATTTATGATTTAATAGAAGATAATCTAAACAAATCTTCTAGCTACTTGGATGTCACTTATGCTTTGTACAGCTGTTCTGTCATTACAGAGCCATAAAATTTAACAGCATTGAATTATTAAAAATTAAAATCCATTGGTTGTTCTCCTTTATTTTACTGCCTACCTGTATACATCTCTTATTTTGACATATTTATCATCACAATATAGACAATTATTTGCTTTCAGCTTTTAGAAACTATTACTGAGTCCTAATGTCTTCCTCAGGGGTAAGATTAAAAATGCACGACGTTAAGGAACTCAGACACTGGGAGTGAAGTAGAAGGCTCACAGCAGACTCGTTTATTTAAAAAGAGGGAAAAACTTATATTACCTCCCAGCACCCAGGCTGCGTGACAGCAGTTCACATCTCATGCTCATCTCTCATTGGCTAGGTACAATCAGGACCTCTATTGCTAGGCACTCAGGAAACACTGGTTGGTTGGTCTTTATTGGTTAAACACAGACAGGACCTTTGACAGCTCCAAGCAGACTCCACATTGGCTACTTTTGTTCTGATATGCCTTATCTTACTACAAGCAACTGGCTGCAGTAACTACCATTTTCATTTTAATGGCTACAAATAATTCAACAAGTATGCCTTAGTTTAGTTCTCTGTTTCTGTGCTAAAGCAAATAAGAAAGGAAAGGTTTTATTTGATGTTACATTTCTAGGCAATAATCCATTAAGAACAGAAATCAATGCAGGAAATCAAACCTACACAGGAGCTCATGAAGGAATGCAGCTTTCTGGCTTGCTCCTGATGGATTTCTTAAGTTCTTCTCTTCTACTGGCAAGTCCAGTTCCTCTTGCCCAGAAGTGACACCACCAACAGTAGGCTTGTCCATCTATCTCAATTAACATTTAAAAAAATTGCCCACAAACAGGACTACTACAGGTAAGTCTAATGATCCCATAGGCGTTGGAATTAAAGACAGTTGTGAGCCACCACACATGGGTGCTGAGAAGTGAATAAAGGTTCTGTCTAAGAACATTATGTGTTCTAAACAGATGAGCTATTTCCTGCCTTTTTAAATTTTATCACATTTATTGTTTTTGTTGTGTCTTTACATATATGCCTGTGCACTTGATGGATGCTAGATGATAATTTGAAGGAGTTGCTATTCTCTTTCTACTATATGGGTCTTAGGGATCAAATTCAGATTGCCAGATTCTCCAGCAAGTAATTTTAACTGTTGATCTATTATGTCTTTTCTTAAATATCTTAAAATAATATTCCTTAATTTTTTTCTTTAAAAAAATCTTTAGTTTTCTATAACATTTGCTCTGTAGTTCACATTGACTTGCTGTAACTGCAAGATGAACACATGATCACCATAACAGTCCTTTCCCATCTTCTTCCTGATGCACCCCTAAACATTCAACACTCCTTTTAACACCATGATAATTTGAAATTTTCTAATATTCAGTCAGTGTGATCCTTCATAAGACTTTAATTCTCTAGAGAACAAGTGATATCACCCACACTGCTAACAACCCATGAACATCAGTCATACACATGTTATTGACTCAAATGTATAGAGTTTTTCTAGAAAAGTACTAATATATCCTATTATCATAGTAAGTCCCAAAGCTTAACTTCAAGAATCCTCAGCTTAGGCACTGCACAAAACATTGTCATTCCTGGGATATTTCTTCTACATGATTTGATACTTCCTGCAGCTTCCTTTTTAGGATAACTAATTTATTAATCACTTTTGAGCACCTACTAAGTACTAGATGTTTTGGGGAAATCAGCAAGCACAACATCCATGATCATCTTAATATGACACATATTTTTCTATTAACAATAATAAGACAATTAAGTTTCCTGGGAACATACAGAAATGGCCTTTAACCAACATGTCCTAGAATTTGACAGCAGTGAGTAACTATCCTTAAGACACTGAAGTTATAACTGAAGTGTAGTCAGCCTTAATAAGTTGCTTGACCCACCTTGACAAAAGCCAGTGAAGCAGTTTTATAAGCAACCAATACTTTGCATATAAGGTACAAAGAAAATTTGTTTTCATATATAGTAAAAGTACTTTCTGACACTCAGTTTATTCTAAATAGTTTAAATATTTCCCTCCTGCATATGCTTCAATGAGTAAATGCAGCAATGGCTTTTGAAGAATTATTTCTCTGTTGTTAATCTCATTCATTAGCATAAAAATAATTTATTTATAATATTATAGTCAAATATACAAAAACCTGAAAACATACTCAAACTATCAAAATGTAGGTTTCTCTAGAAACAATTGTCTTCATTTTCCAGTCAATTAAAGGTGGCTAATATGTTGTTCATTATATTGTAGAAGTTCTTTGAAAGGAAATGTGCTCCATATTATGCCTTTTGTTCTCTAGAGACTTCAAATTATTTGGTACAAAGCTTCCTTTCAAAATACTTACTATTTCAAAATGGAGATCACATTCCTCCTGAAAGACAAAGCAAATTTTCACTTAGAATAACTAATAAGCTCTGACAAAATATATACTTCTGCTTATATATTTGTAAGTGATTTAAAACAATATAAATGTATCTTCCTCTGATGTCACTTCTTCATTATTTAATTCCAGTGAGTGGAAGTTTTGTTCTTTTTTCCTGTCTTTCATATTCCAAAGCTCACAGTAAACAAGGCTACCTACTCATAAATCAGTCATCTTCAATGTCTTTTGTTGTCAGAACTTCTTGTTTCCTTAGTGCCTTTTTTTGCTCTTGGAAATACTGAACACACACGGGACTTTGGTGTTGGAAGAACTCCGCATCTGAACTGCTATTAAGAAAACTTCAATTGAAGCACAGGCACTCCCTCTATCCGGGATGCGCCTACAAAGCAGGCCCAGCGTGCAAGGCAGCTGAGCTGGGGAAATTTTATGGCCCCAGTGGGAAGGGAGAAATATAGGAATTTGTACCTGGATGGAAGCTGGAATGGCAGGCGGGAGAGCTTAGCAGGGTGGAGCCAGCACTGCAGGGTGAACTGGGAGTCTATGGGGTCGAGGAAAGTCCGAGCTCCTCCTTGCCGGGTCCCTGCCACGGCCCAAAGCAAACTCACCCCTCCGATGGCCCTCTGGATGGAAGCTGGGATGGCTGGCTGGGGGGAGCTTAGCAGGGTGGAGCCAGCAGTGCAGGTTGACCTGGGAGTCTATGGGGTCGGGGAAAGTCCCAGCAATTCCACTCTTGGGAATATACCCAAGAGATGCCCTAACATACTACAAAAGCATTGTTCAACTATGTTCATAGCTGCACTATTTGTAATAGCCAGAACCTGGAAACAACCTAGGTGCCCCTCAATAGAAGAATGGTTAAAAAAGGTATGGAACATATACACATTAGAGTTTTACTCAGCGGTAAAAAACAATGACATCTTGAATTTTGCATGCAAATGGATGGAAATAGAAAATGCTTTACTGAGAGAGGTAAGCCAGACCCAAAAAGAGGAATATGGTATGTATTCACTGATAAGTAGATTCTAACCATAATTAAAGGTCTTTGAGTCTATTATTCGTGATCCTAGAGAAGCTAAATAAGAAGGTGAACCTGATGAAATTCATGTAGCTATCCTCCTGGAGATTGGAAATAGACAAGTGTCCCAGAACCTTCTTCTGGCGATGGATGGAGATAGAGACAGAGACACACATTGAATCTCTGGACTTAACTCCCTAGGCCCAAACAAGAAGCAGAAGGATAGAAAACGTGAGCAAAGAAGGCAAGACCAGAGGGAACCTTCATCCGACGATGGATGGCGATCCAGACAGAGACTCACATTGGAGCATTGGACTGAGCACCCCAAGGTCCAAATGAGGAGCAGAAGGACGAAGAAAATGATAAAGGAAAACAGGACTGCGAGAGGTGCGATCACTCACTGATACAAGGGGACTGATCTAATGAGAATTCACCAAGGCCAGTTGGACTGGGACTGAACGAGCACGTGATCCAACCAGATTCTCTGAATGTGGCTGGCCCGGAGTCTTTCTGAAAAGCCATTGACAATGACACTGGGACTTGTTTCCTCTGCATATACTGGATTTTGCGGATCCAGTCTGTCTGGACACTCACCTTCCTGGACCTGGAGGCAGGGGGGAGGAACTTGAACTTCCCACAGGGCAGGAAACCCTGACTGCTCTTAGGGATGGAGAGGGAGGAGGAGAGGGAGTGGGGGGAGTGGGAGGGTGGTGGGAGGAGGGGCGGAAATGAAAACGTTTATAATTTAATAAAATTACTTAAAAAAAAGAAAACTTCAATACTATCTACTATATAAATCAGAAACCTTTGAAATCTCAGTTTAATTGTCTCCTAAATAGCTGGTGTCCCAGTATATAAAAGAAAATGTACAGTAACATTTTAATGCACAGTTGAAGGGATAATTAAAAAGACCATGCAGATTTTGCTGACCTGGAAAGATGACAAAGTTTCAAAGATACTATGTACGTAAAGACTACCTATGATCTACTGATGTGATTTTTTTTCCTCCAACAGAGAGATATTTGTTTCTCCACTGATGTAAATAGAGTCATAACCATGTCATTGTTTTCAGGAGGCAGGAGTCTATATTTTTTTCTCATGCTGAAGTAAATGTTTAGGAAACTGTCAGGAGGATTTTTTGATATTTCTTTTCTCTGTTCTGATAAAGTGTGTCCAACTTTTTGTTTTCACATACTTTCTGGGAAATTTTCCCTTTTATTCCCTTTCCATGCCCACTAATGGTATCTCCAATCTCTCTTCGGTCTCAGTACCAAACTTTAGAGTCCTTTATGAGTTTTCAGTTTGTTTGTTTTCACCTTCATCTAGTATATTCTTCTAGTCCCTGGGAAGTCCTCATGCTTGCTATTTACATTTGCCCAGTGTTAATATGTTAGCATAGATACTTATCACATTTTATTTGACCAGTTAACAACAGATGCTTCCTGACTTAGAATCTCTCAAGTGATTTTTCCTCCAATTCATTTTAGCATTTACTGCTAGAACAAATTTTCTAAATTATAAATCTTAGTAAAAAAATGTTTGATTTCAACATTTCAACGGTTCTTCAATGGCCTATTTTCTGTAGTTTAAATGCTGAGGTTTAGTATTATTTCAGTATCCTTAGGCTGAGGTTCAAGTTCTTATATATTCTAGTTTGACCTTTTCTATGTACTCTAACCACCATGCCATTCCATGAATGATTTTTCTTCAATTGAGTACCTTGTCACTTTTGTCTTAATATAATATTTTTCCAGTCTTAAGCATCTATTCATGCTTAATCTATATATGCCTTACCTATCTGTGAGTATTAAGAAGCTTTTTATTTAGTTTATCTATATGAGAGTATTTGTGATGTTTACCTGATAATTCACATACATCAGATTTTATCTGTGATGTTTATGAAGCACATAGATTACTGAACCCACAGTAGGCAACATATAGAATCTATATTTTTCAAAGCCATCCCAGATCTTTCAGGCATGGACTCAACTGTGAATTCTCTAAAGGATCATACATAATACTGATTTCAGCATCCTCTGTCTTTGTTATATCCTACCATATATTAGCAGGTAAATATTACAAAAACAGGTAGAATTTTTTTATACTGAATGTCTTAAGCTGAAGAATTTCTTTAGTTTTCCAATTTCAAGGTAGTAGATATAACCAATGGTAAGGCATTAGCCTAACATGGATGAGGCCATGGGTTTAATCTCCAGCACTGAAACTTAAAAAAAAAGAACAAAATCAGTGAATAGAACTAAAAAAAATCTTCTACATTTTGACTCGGTAGACATAAATTTCTGTTCCCATTGATCTCTAGTAATGCTCTATGTTTTGACTAGAGAAAGATACATCCCTTTCCACATAGGTATCATCTATGAAATTCAGAATCTTTCAAAAGAGTCATGATTTGAAATCAAATGTAAGCTGAATATATGTCCATCAGGCATGTAGGGAATAGTGTTAAAGCACTTTGAACATCATTATTGACAATGGAACTAAGATGTGAATGCAAATTCCCACACAAGTAAATATGTTCTGACAACAAAATGAAGCAAGGGTAGTTGTCAAATTCACAGCTTAGAGAGTGGAAAACTTGATATGTTGTTGATATAACATATTGTATTGAGTTTCTGGATAGAAAGAACAAACAAATACCTCTGATCAAAATGAACTTTTCTCTCATGACAACTACTAACACAAAAGAAATGTTATGTTGAATACAAAAACCTGGAGAAAACACCTCAGAAGACCAAAATAAATGAACGAATCTCTTGAGAAAAAATAGTGATTCAGATCCTTGATTAAAAAATACATAAAGTAGTATGGAAAGTATATATAATATAATGAAAATGGTTAAAATAAGCCTCTGCTATTGTTTCCATGTTGTAGAAGCAATTTCCCCCAAAAGTGGCTCCATTGCATTTACCTCCATTCCTTTATATAAAGAGTCTCTAATTTCCCATTTCTCTTATTGCTTGTATCTTGATAGTCTCCTTTACTCTCCTCCCACAGTATTCTATCTGAACCTCCACCCTTCACACTAAGAAGAGAATCCATTCTCTATTGCTCCTCTACTCCATATTCTGAAAACAGTGTCAATTCTCATTCCTGATTTCTATATTTACTAGAAGGTATATTCTCACATCTGAAGATTTGGAGCTAAGAGCTATGCAAGCTTCTAAAACAGTATGACAACCAACAGTCCTACACAACTCTGTTGCCTATGAACCACATTAATAAGCCTGGAATGATATGCTAATGGCAAAAAATTGCCACGCATACATTAACATCAATCAAAAACACTCTAATTGTATTTATGACATATTCAAAATGGGAGACCATACCTGGTAATGGAAACCTAGATAACTATTCAGTGCTAATGAAGTCATTTTTATTGGAAGAGAATCTACAAACATAAATTTCCTATATCAGTATAACCTCTTATAAAAATTTATAAATTTAAATATTGTCTTAATACCCACAGATAAGTGTAGCCGTCACCCACCCGTCATTAATGAACCTTCTTATTGTAGCAGATAGATATTAGTGTAGAAACACACAATAAAAATGTACAATTATGAGGCATAGTCTCTCTGGATACCTCTACAAACAGTCCTGCACCTAAGGTTCAGGGAACATTGCAGAAAAATTAACAAAAAGAGTGTAAGATCCAAAAGATCATAAAATTTGTTGTGAGACTGATTAGTAATATCAGAAGATACACCAGCAAAGTTTTACCAACGTGACTACTGAAACATTACCTGAGCAAGGATGATACCAATGAATATGCCAAACTGGACAGAGGCAAGCCTATGATGCTCAAGTACTACCCAAAGAACTGCAGGCACCTGAGGAAAGTTGCTTCTAAGAAAGGTGGTCTTCAGAGAGCACACAAACTGGTTTTCAAGCACTAAATGAACAGCCCTGAAAACATACATACAGGTAGCATCATAGAGACTAAAAAGGTTATATTTAGGAAAGTATATACACCTATACTAACAATAAAATAAGACACCATGAATTTGAAGGAGAGTATGGAAGGGTAAATGGAAGGGTTTGGGAAGGGGAGAAAAGGGAAGGGAGATTTGTAAATAAATTATAATCCCCCAAAATTAAATAACGAAACATATTTAAAAATTGATTCCCACAAATTTTTAACTTAAGTTTTAAAATACAGCTGTTCATTAGAGGAAAGGATTTTGTGAGATTTCCTCTTTCCATACTGGTATGCCAAGTAGTGTTTTGATTGTGAGTGCCATGTTCTTTAGGTGACAGTTATAGTGTGCATTCTAATTGCCATTAATAATGAAATTCCAGAGTCAGATACCAGTGTAAATGTTGAAAGATCAGAGAAGTAAAGGAGCCAATCACTAAAGAGAGATTTTATCTCTACTGAATCCTTAGGTTGATGAGGGCAAGGTCCTGCCTCCACAAATCCTCAGACTTAATGAGGCATCCTGTCTCTACAAGTCCTCAGACTTAATGCCTTGAGTTTCTTCCTGTCTCCTCCTACCTTTTATTATTCTCCCCACCCAGCCATATCCCTTCATGTCTCCACCTCCCTAGTGTTGAGATTAAAGACATGCGACTCTCAAGTTCTGGGGTTCAAGGTGTGAGCCACTACCGCCAGTTTTTTTTTTTTCTCTTTAAGTTTGGATCAATATTGTGTATCCCAGAGTGGCCTTGAACTCACAGAGATCCATCTGCCTCTATCTCTCAAGTGTTTGGATTAAAGCAATGTAGAACCATTGCCTGGCATCTATGACTAACTAGTTTAGCTAGATCTGCACTCTGATCTTCAGGCCAACTTTATTTGCTACAACACAAACAAAATATCCCCACAGACAGTATTGGTCCGCATGTGTAGTGGGAGTGAAGACACTTGTTGGTTCCTGGCTGCCTGACTATCTTAGACCTGAAATAATAGCACAGAAACTGTATTAATTAAATCACTGCTTGGCCCATTAGTTCTAGTTTCTTATTGGCTAACTCTTACATATTAATTTAACCCATTTCTATTAATCTGTGTATCACCACATGGCTGTGGCCTACCAGCAAAGTATAGGCATGTCTGACACTGGCAGTGTTTCCATGGCATCTCTCTCACTCTACCCTTTTTCTCTCAGTATAAAGCCTAGTTTTTCCCACCTAGTTCTGTTCTGCCCTTGCCATAGTCTCAAAGCATTGCTTTATTCATTAACTAATAAAAGCAACACGTAGACAGAAGGACCTCCCACACGACACATAAATAAAATTAGATTATGCCTACAAATCTGAACAAAATAAAATAACTCAATGTAAAGCCTGAAACACTAAAACTGTTAGAATAAAACATGCATAGTACATAGAGCACATAGGTGTCTGGACAAACTTTTTAAATATGATTCCATTTACTCAGGAGTTAAGGCCAACACTAGAAAAGTGGCACATTACAAAAATAAAAAAACTCTTTACACCAAAGGAATTGATCAATCAAGTGAAGTGGAAGCACAAAAAGTGAAAGAGAATCTTTGCCGACTACACATCTTACAAATGATTAGCATCTGATATATATATATATATATATATATATATATATATATATATATATATCATATATATATATATATATATATCACAAAAAAGTGAAAAAATCAATTAAAGAATGAACTACTGACATGGAAAAATAATTATCAAAAAAAATAGCTAAAAATATCTATTAAGGTATTCTGTTTCCTTAACTATTTGAGTAGTGCAAAAATCCTATCCTTAAAACCAAAAATAAATTTAGCTCTGAATCTTCATAAAAATCTTTTTTCCATTGTACTGAAACAATTATAGAGGTGCATAGGTAGTAAAACTACAGATAGTAAATGTTTGTGGAGTAGCTAGCGTTAATAGCTACACGTACAAAATAACCCCTATTAGTAAGACTGAAGCAACATCGCAGAAGAAGGGGGTGAAGGATTGTCAGAGGATCAGGAAGTCTACTGCAAGATTTGTGTGTGTGTGTGTGTGTGTGTGTGTGTGTGTGTGTGTGATGTGTTTGTGTATGTATCACATAGGTTTTGAACCTAAGGGACTAAAAATAGTTTATAGCAGTTTTTGTGTTCTTATTATATACCAGATACAATATTTATCTAGCATAATTCCTACTGCAATCCAAGTTTTCACAAGAAAATCTATGAGACTCAGACATAATCAAATTCTAAACCTCTTTTAAAACATGGGTCAAGAAAATAAAATCAGTGTATCACATGAGAGTGACTATAGAGCACTTCTCTGGGCAAAAGGCCACAAACTAAGATGCTGTAAGTGCCTGAAGACTGAGGGAAATGCTGTGATGGCCCCATAGTTACTCTTTCCAAGAGAGTCCATGTATTCTAGATGTACTAGTTTAGAAGATCTGGTCACCTGACCCAGTCCCAGAGTACTAAAGCTAATAAATGATGAGATATAGACTTGAAAGAAACCTTACATAGCATCAAATCTTTTAGCTATGCTTCACGAAGCTCCATTTCAAATCCTTTTGTTCCACATTCATTTTCACATTTATTTTAAATGCCATGAAACAGTGAAATAAAGTGAAAATATACTGTTATCTACCATTTCCTTAATTTCCATTTAAATGCAATGGTATGAGTGATAAGAGATATTTCTCTCTGTTATTAAGCTTTACTATTTAGGTTTTGTTACTTATCTTCCTAAGTAACTTACTTCAGGAACAAAAAGATATACTAAAATGGAAGTTTTGCAAGCATGTTCTAATAGCTTTATATAAAAAACTCGCTGTCCTTCCTTCCTTCCTTCCTTCCTTCCTTCCTTCCTTCCTTCCTTCCTTTTTTCTTCCTTTCTTTTTTCTTCCTTTCTTTTCATCTTGTTTTACTGGGAACAGACTTTTAGTTAGACACTGAGTTACATTTTCTAGCTCCTTTGTGTATTCTTTCTATTTTGATAAAAGTATCTTGCTTCAATATTTTTAAATGGTCAGAAATGAACTTGTAGCATGAAGGTGAAGATCTTAACTCAGTGCCTCAGAATAAAGATCTGTAATATCAACTCCTATATGGTGTCATGACACATAGATATAGGTTAATACCCTACTCAGAGGCATTAAGTGACTCTGTGTCAAACAGGATAGTAAACTGCTCAGAAGCCTTAAGTTGTCCTCAGACCTCTATACATGTTCCATGGTACATGTGTCCCCAGTTATATTTATTTACACCCATGATTGTGTAAACAATAAATATTATTAAGTTAGAATACAATATAAAAATGTACTACTATCAATATATATCTGGCATGGGAAGTCCTTCTGTATATGTTTTACTTTTATTAGTTAATAAAGAAGCTGCTTTCAGCCAATGACTTAACAGAATATATCCAGGCTGAAAGAAATATATAGAAAGTGAGTAGGCAGAGTGGATGAGAAGCCATGTATCCTCCTCAGTAGACAGACACCTTTGCCTGAGCATACAAAAACTTTGCTGGTAGGCTACAACCTCGTGATGATGCACAGATTGATGGAGATGGTTAGTTAGGATATAAGTAAGTAAGTGATACAACTATGTGATTGGCCAAGGAGTGATGTAAATAATATAGTTTCTGTGTGGTTAGTTTTTGTCTGAGAAGCTGAAACAAACAACCAGCTTCCAACAACATATATCTTGCATGTTTATGACTAAAAACTGTTGAATCATTTGTTTTCTTAAAGTTACAATTACTAGGGCAATGTGGAATAACTGTTCTTTTTTTTGTATAAAGAAAGCAGAAATCAAATTATAATTCATATATTTAGCATCTAATATTTATAGAATCCAATTAATTTAAAACTATTTGAGAGGTAAAGAGCAACTGTAAAGTTATGTCTTAATAAGATTAATTAAAATAATATATACTCTTTTATTTTCAAAATAGTATTTCAGTGATGATTCTCATTTTTAATTAGTGAAAAGTCTAATGTATTAGTGATTCAAATAACTGAATTGACAACATGGACCATCTAATGACCTGATGAACAAAAAAATATTTAAAACTATCAATTTTAATGTCATTTTTAAACTGTACAGAATGTGTTTTAAAAATCTCAAGGTATATTTAATTTTTACCTAATAATTATATACAAAATATTTCCACTGGAAATAAAAGATCTAAACTGACAAAAATTAGTTCAGTATATTATACTTTATTATCAGTAATGCTACAATAGGATTTACTAGCAATGCAATGTTTTCATGTATTCAGTGTTTCATAATTGAATTCTTCTTAGGTACATATCTCTAATAAAATGCATGTATGCATTTAATACTTGAACATACAAGAGAGAAATGACTTACTCAATTTTGAGGCATTAGTATCATGATTTCTCATAATGAGGACACTAGACATTTGAAGCCAGAATCATTGGTTTCTCCCAAACATATAATCAATATAAGCTAATTGGGAAAATTAAATTATGGTAAGAGATTAATAAATGTTCCAATTGTAAATGTTTCTGCTTGAATATAAATTGTGTGTTAATTATTGAGATTAGTGTTTTTCCATATTACAAACTAGTGGGAAAAACTTGTATAAACTACCCATAGCTCACGAAAGATTAGAGTGGAAACTGAGAAAGAATGAGAATAATGTAATAAATTCTACTCCATCTTCATGTAAGAAAAGTAAATGGAAGAAAGAACTGTCCAGAACTAAATACCTTTTTAAAATTACATTATTGGGAAAACTTTACAATGTAATTGAACACAGTTCACAAAGTCATCAGCAGACAATGCATGGACTTATATCACAGTGCTTATTTCAGTGTGTGTGTGTGTGTGTGTGTGTGTGTGTTACAGAATGGATAGCCAGAGGACAAGGGTGGGAAGATGAATCATGAGAAATTAAGCTTCAAGTTCAACACAAGTTAAAGCAGTAGTAGTATAGGAAATCAGACAAGCAAACACAAATCAAGTAAAATGCAGAAAGAATTACTAAGAGATTATCACCAAAGACTGAGAAAAAAGAAATAAGGTAGGTAGCAACATGCATTCATGAACCCAACAAGGGAAGGTGTACTATTCATATAGCTGGGGATTATTTCTCTTTTTCTTAACTTGCTTATTTGCCCTCCTTGAAGAGAAACACTGCTATTCAGGTAAACATTACTTAAAGGCCTGAATATAACAATTACAGACAACAACTGTCTGTATTGGTAGTATAAGATCAGATAGTCTTGTTTGTCAAAATCCTGTTTGTAGTATTAAGTCTAGAAACAAATACAAACTCAGTAGATTTAATCTTCACTGGCATGTCTAGTTTCTGTCTCATTTTTGAACTAATAGCTGCTGTTTCTCAGTAGGGAATGAGGGTATATGTTTAGGGTGGAACTGTAATTGATTCTGTTTTCATCTACTTTCTTATTTTCCAAGTGAAGTCTTTTAAACTGTCATGTGAAAAACAATAAGTATTATTGATGTGCTTAAAGACCTTGGTG
The DNA here is from genome assembly GCF_982192425.1 of Myodes glareolus. NCBI lineage: Eukaryota > Metazoa > Chordata > Mammalia > Rodentia > Cricetidae > Myodes > Myodes glareolus. The sequence continues at coordinate 10,713,888 of NC_142053.1, read as the reverse complement.
AGTAATTTAAACATAGGAATATAAATCACATATTTTCCATTTCTGCGTTTCTCCTGTTTTATGACTTTCATCATACTTGTTATTACCAGGAATGCTTTTCTGTGGTTATTATCTTATACTGGCATTTGAGTTTGATGAATGAAGACTCTTTGTTTTGTTATTTGCTGTTCTAGTCTTGAGAGAAAGTACGTGTTGACTGAACAAATAAACAGAATAATTGGTGTTTTTTTTTTTTATAAAAAATAGGAGGGCAGGTTCCTATTCAGTCTGCAAATCCTTTAGAATATTTGAGTCACAAATTATTGTATCAATGGAGAAATAGCACATTATCTACTTATAATGTGATTCAATATCCCCTTTAATTTGGAAATATTCATGAGAGTACCAGCAGAATCTCAGTGGATTTCTGTGTGAAACAAAGAAATCTCTTTAATCTTTTCCAATTTGATACCAGCCACAAAAGACTATTAGCCTGAAGTCTGGAAGTAGCTTTGGCGTCATTGGGGTAAAAAATGAACTATAGAGCAGGACAAGTAGTTGGAGTTATGTATTCACCTGTCCTACATTAAATTGAATTGTGGCCTACAGTTATATCTAAATGAGAAATAGAAACATTCGAATTTATTTATTGCCATAAATTCCATGGATACTGGATTGAATTCGTAATAATAGCACCTCTTATAGAAGTAAGTAATCACTACACTAATTAGATCCCAGGGGCAATTATCAGCAATAACAAAAATAGAATTGTAGAAGTTGTAACATATGTGTGCCTAGCCAGTGGTAAATGAGCCTGACAGTTCATTCATAGTCAGACCAGCATCTGCACAGCAAATATCTAGATCTGAGAATACATAGTGTGTCAGTCAGTTACAGCCTGGTAAAAGCAAAGTGAATGCATGGTCTAAGTGAAAAATTACCTCAAAAACATTGGTATTTTTAAGGAGAAATTCGCAGCTGGACCAGGCAAGCTGTGAAAATTGTGCTTCCTGCAAAAAAAAAAGGAGGGCTGGCATAACCTTTCAATTGGTTCTTCATGACTAAGAAGCTCACAGGATGCAAAAGACTTTACACAATTCTTTGAAAACTATGCTATTTGAGGAACATAAAACTCGATTTACTTTAAGGTACATTTTTTTTTTTATGATGAACCAGCATGGTAGCTATTTTCCTTAACAGAGAAGCACTTTAGGAAAATTCTCTGAATTGCTGGAATATAGATAATTTCTTTATACAAATAGCCTTAATGTAGTTTTTAAAATAAAGAATGGCAAGGATCTAAAAATTCAATATTATCTTAGTGTTTATAGTGAAATATAATTTTAAGAGCACAGTATTCATAAAAAACTAACATTTCACATGATTATTACTTGTTTTTAAAAGAGGCATTTGTCTATAAAGTGGTAGCCATAACTGCCCTTGAACTTGTGATGCTCTTTTTTTAACCTTTCTATTTCTGAATTTCCAGGTGTGCACCACAAGGCACAACTATTCATTCTTTCATAACAAGCAGAACTAGCTATGGTCATACCAAATCGTCTTGGAAACTAATCTTGACATTATCTATTTGAAATGCTCGACTATTTTGAGATGCTGACACGTATTCTTCACTTGCAATTTTGCAGTGTGGATCTTATATTTACGCATCATCACTTTATTAAAATCCTCACCAAAAGAAGCATAATGCCCTAATCATAGAAAGGAAGTAAAATAAACAAAATGTTTTTGAGGAAGAAACAACATGTATACTGCACTGTGCTCCAGTATTTTAGGATTAGTAATACTTAAAACATTACTCATTTTAAATTAGTGACCTCTTATTTATACACCATATGTATAAATAGTGATGGAATGAGAACAGATTGGATTATGAAATCATGACTCAACAAAGGAATCCACAAAATACAAACTCAACTTTCTAATATCAGTTTTTTACTCATATTTAAATGTATTAAGGTCATCAGTTAATTCATGATTCCAAAATTGTCAGGTTATTACAACAAATGTCAAATACTCATGAATGTGAAACTGACAATGGTTTGTCATCTTAATAAATTTTACTTTTTCATTTCACACATGAGTATATAAACTAAACTTAGGTAAAATATCCTGGGTTAAGTAACATGAATTTGAAAAACAGATGATGAGAGCACCGCTGTCATCTTAGATATGGACATTTCCTTCCTTTTCAGTCTTTTCTTGCCTTTCTCAAGTTCCTTCAGAGGTAATGTGGAATTGAACAATTTCTAATCCAACATCCATTTCATCATCATTAATATCATCACATGAAAATTACTTTGGTGTTCCAGTATTCTTCTTTTAAATAAATCATTTCTGACTTTTTCTTATAGAAATCACTATTAGGAAAACTATGAGCCAATTAAATACCAAGAAAGATAATAAATGAGGCAATCATCCTTGCGCAGGGGCCATGCTAATCTTCTCTGTATTGTTCCAATTTTTTACTATATGTACTGCCCCTCAATAGAAGAATGGTTAAAGAAGGTGTGGAACATATACACTTTAGAGTTTTACTCAGCACTAAAAATCAATGACATCTTGAATTTTGCATGCAAATGGATGGAAATAAAAAACGCTTTACTGAGTGAGGTAACCCAGAACCAAAAGAGGAATATGATATGTACTCACTCATAAGTGGATTCCAGCCATAATTAAAGGACATTGAGCCTATAATTCGTGATCCTAGAGAAGGTAAATAAGAAGGTGAATCCAAAGAAAAGAATAGAGTTATCCTCTTGGATATTGGAAGTAGACAAGATTTCCAGGCAAAACTTGGGTGCATGGGGGTGTGGGGGGAGTGGATGTAAGGGTAGATGGATAGAGAGAAGGGAAAAGGACAGGATTCAGGAGAGCTTGGGGGAATGGGATGGGTGGAATGGAGGACGGGTGGATATGGGAGCAGGGAAGTAAATATCTTAATTAAGGGAGCCATTTTGGGTTTTCAAGAGACTTGTCTCTAAAGGGGTTCCCAGGTCCAAGGATAGGTCCCCAGATTGTTCCTTGGGCAGCAGAGGAAAGGGTGCCTTAACTGGCCTTGTCCCATAGCCACACTGATGAATATCTTGCATATTACCATAGAACCTTGATCTGGCGATGGATGGAGATAGAGACAGAGACCCACATTTGAGCACTGGACTGAGCTCCCAAGGTCCAAATGAGGAGCAGAAGGAGGGAGAACATGAGCAAGGAAGTCAGGATCACGAGGGCGTTGTCCACATACTGAGACGATGTGTCTGATCTAATGGGAGCTTACCAAGTCCAGCTGGACTGGGAGTGATGGAGCATGTGATCAAAATGGACACTCTGAACATGGCTGGAAATGAAGGCTGACTGAGAAGCCAAGGGCAATGGCACTGAGATTTTATTCTACTGCATGGACTGATTTTGTGGAAGCCTGATTTGTTTGGATGCTCACAATTATAGACCTGAATGGAGGGGGCAGGACCTTGGACTTCCCACAGGGCAGGGAACCCTGACTGCTCTTAGGACTAGAGAGGGAGGGGGCGGTGGGGAGGGGAAGGAAAAGGGAGGCTGGGGGAGGTGGAAATTTTTAATAAATAAAAAAGTAAATTAATTAATTAATTAATTATAAATAAATAATAAATAAATAAATGAGGCAATCAGGCATACTTATTAAAAATAAATTCCTCAATGTTTATGTTCCCTACTTTTTTATAAACACAGAACACATACAAAGAGCTTTTGCAACTACCGCTGATATTAGGAAAGTGAAGCTGGAAAAGTTGATGACTTTTCATTCTAAATGATTTCCTAATCGTAAAAACAGTCCTAGAATATATAATCCTCTTTTTTTTTGTTCGAGTTAGTAGTAACTTAAATTTTGTGAATTGATACTAAGTACCAATATGCATTTCTAAGGAAAACATAACGGTGATATTGGAAAGCCTATACAAAATATTGCAAAAGGAAATAAAACATAAATATCCATGTCTCAATGTACCAGAGAGATATCAGATGTCTTTAATGACAAATTTCTGTATCTCAATGACTAAAGAAACAAGCAATATTAAAATACATGCGTTCATAAAACTTTGAATAAGTTTTACAATAAATATATCATCCTTAATTCTTAGTATTAAAATATGAAAACATTGGATTATTTCTTCTTTTGATGACCAATTTCTTGAGTTCTTTGCATATTTTGGAGATCAGACATCTGTCTGAATGTGGGGTCAGTAAAGATCTTTTCCCATTCTGTAGGTTGTTGTTTTGCCTTGTTGACCATGCTCTTTGCTTTACAGAAGCTTTTCAGTTTCAGGAGGTCCCATTTATTAATTGCTTTTCTCAGTGCCTGTGCTGCTGGAGTTATATTTAGAGAGTGGTCTGTAACATGAAGGAGGACATACTTGTTCGTATTTTTCTGTCCTGCCCAGTTTCCCACAGCTGTTTAATCCCAAATAAAATCACACATAGGTTTTCATAAATTATAAGCTTATTGGCCCATTAGCTCTAATCTCTCACTTGCTAACTCTCACATTTTGATTAACCCATTTTTCTGATCTGTGTTAGCCATGTGGCTCAGTACCTTTTTCAGTGGGGCAGATCACATCCTGCTACTTGGTGATCTGGGCAGGAGTGAGAGGAAGCAACTTTCTCCTTCCCAGAATTCTCCTGTTCTCATTGCATCATTTCTACTTCCTGTTTGGTTTTCTCACCCTTACTTCCTGCATGACCAATCAGTGTTTATTTAAAACATGATTGACAGAACACAGACAATTTTCCTGCATGAGTGGTCTCCTGTGCCAATGTGTTCAAGTGAACTTCCCACTTTTTCTTCTACAAGGTTCAATGGGGCTGGCTTTATACTGAGGTCTTTGATCCATTACAACCTGAATTTTGTGCATGGTGATAGATATGGATCTATTTTCCTTCTTCTACATGTTAATACCCAGTTATGTCAGCACCATTTGTTAATTGTTCTTTCTTTTTTTCTATTTGATATTTTTTGTTTAGTTGTCAAAAATCAGGTGTTTGAATGTATGTGGATTAATATCCTGGTTCTCAACTTGGTTCCATTGGTCCTCCTCTCTGTTCTTATGCCAATACCAGGTTGTTTTCAGTACTGTAGCTCTGTAGTAGAGTTTGAAGTCAGGAATTGTGATGCCTCCAGAAGTTCCTCTACACTACAAGAGTGTTTCAGCTAACCTGGGTTTTTTGATTTTCCATATGAAGTTGAGTACTGGTCTTTCAAGGTCTGTGAAGAATTTTGCTGAGATTTTGATAGGTATTGCACTGAATATGAAGATTTCTTTTGGTAAGATCGCCATTTTTACTATGTTAATTTTCTCTACCCAAGAGTATGGGAGATCTTTCCACTTTCTGGGGTCTTCTTCAATTTCTTTCTTCAAAGATTTAAAGTTCTTGTCATACAAGTCTTCCACTTGTTTGGTTAGAGTTAATCTAAGTTATTTTATACTAACTGTGACTTTTGTGATGGGTGGTGTTTCTCTGATATCTTCCCAAGGTCTTTTATCATCTGAGTACAGGAGGGCTAATATTTTTTTGAGTTTATCTTGTATCCTGCCACATTACTGAAATTGTTTATGAGTTGTAGAAGTTCCCTCATAGAATTTTGTTTTTCTGATTTGTGTCCCCTTGATCTCCTTTTGGTGTCTTATTGCTCTGGCTAAGTCCTCAAGAACTGTGTTGAATAAATATGGAGAGAGTGGATAACCTTGTCTTGGTCCTGATTTCAGTGGGATATCTGAAAGTTTCACTCCACTTAGTTTGATATTGGATGTTGGTTTGCTGCTTATTGCCTTTATTATGTTTAGGTATGTCCCTTGTATCCCTGATCTCTCCAAGACCTTTATTCATGGAGTGATGTTGCATTTTGTGAAAAGCTTTTTTGACATCTAATGAGATCACCATGTGGTTTTTATTTTTCAGCTTGTTTTTATGGTGGATTACGTTGAGAAATTTTTGTAAATTGAAGCAACTCTGCATCTCTGGAATGAAGCCAACATGATCATAGTGGTTGATGGTTCTGATGTGTTCTTAGATTCAATTTGCCTATATTTTATTTAGTATTTTTGCATCAATGTTCATGATTGAGCTTGTTCTGGAATTCTTTTTCTTAGTAATGTCTTTCTGTGGTTTTGTTATCAGTATAATTGCAGCCTCATAAAAAGAGTTTGACAAGATTCCTTCTGTGTCTATTGTGTAGAATATTTTGAGGAGTATTGGTATTAGTTCTTCTTTGAAAATCTTTTAGAATTCTGGGCTGAAACCATTAGAGAACAGAGAACTCTCAACAGAGGAATCTAATATGACTGAAAGACACTTAAGGAAAAAACCTACGTGGCCTTTCGACTGCAGAATGCATAAGGAAAATTTGGTACATTTACACAATGGAGTACTACACAACAGAAAATTTAATGACATCTTGAATTTTTTAGGCAAATGGATAGAGCTAAAAAACATCACTTAGAGTGAGGTATCCTGTAGCAAAAAGAGCAGTGGGCTGCTTCCCGTCCCCCTGGCTAGCATTACCTGAAATAATTACACAGAAACTGTATTCTTTTAAACACTGCCTGTCCCATTACCTCCAGCCTCTTTTTGGCTAACTCTCACATATTGGTTCAACCCATTTCTAATAATCTTGTATTTCACCACGAGGTCATGGCTTACCGGGAAAGATTCAGTATGTCTGGCCTGGCAGCTTCATGCAGGCAGCCCTCTGCCTCTGCTTCTTTCTCCCAGCAGAGGAGAAAGATACTCTGCCTATCTAAGCTGCTGTCCTATCAAAGGCCAAGGCAGTCTCTTTATTAGCCAATGAAAGTAACACATAGACAGATGACCCTTCTACATCAGTAACCAGATACAGAAAGACAGTTATCACATGTACTCACTTTCAAGTGATTTTAAACATAAAGTAGAGAAAACCAGCCCTCAAATCACAATCCCAGAGAAGCTAGATAACAATGAGTATCCTAAGAGAGACATACATAGATCTAATCTACATGGGAAATAAAAAAGACAAGATCTCCTGAGTAAATTGGTAGCAGAGACCTTGGGAGAGGGTTGAAGGGGATGTGAGAGGTAGGGAGGGGAGCAGAGAAAAATGTAGAACTTAATATAAATAAAAATAAATAATTATTGTATTGTGTTTTTCTCTAACAGACAAAGAGAGATTAAGAAGGGAAATGAATTTAGCTTATGTGTACTACTACTTTTTGTTACAGTGGATTCAGTAACATGTTATAAAAGTTGTGCCTAGCCATAATCTCAGAATATGAAATTTGTGTCAGTAGGGTACTGCAGATGTAATTATTTGAAGAACTCAAAGTGAAATTATAATAGCTATTATGGCTGGCTTTAAATCTAATATGCCTTTATAGAATAATGGAATTTTGACACATAAGGGCTCAACAAAGAAGCAAATACTGGGGCAGACTTTGGAGTTTTGCTGATCAAGAAGGGCTTAAACTGTCTGCAATCCCAAGAAAATGGAAGACAGTTATTGTGTTCTTTCTTAAAGCTTCCATAAGCTTCAATACTTAATTTCAAGAGAATTTTATTTCTTAAACTGTGAGAGAATATATATATTCTAATATATATTTATGTATATTATTTTAAAACACTTTTCATCCAATTTTTACATCAGACTTAAAAAATGATACAGACCAGGAAGCCTGTTACAGCATTGTCTCGTCTATATATTACAAGAAAGCTGTACTCATAAAATCTCAGCACTTTGTATGTCTAAGAAAGACCTACACAATGACAACACCAGTTGACATTTCATTGCAGATGGGGAAAATTTTATAGGGTCTTACCTCTAGTTGAGGGGCTACAGGATATTAAAAGCTGCTAAGAGAGGGAAAACTGTCCTCTTCAGTGATGAGAACACTAGTTGCTTATCCAATACCAAGTAGTCAGACCTAAATTCATAGCCATATAAACAACACTAACCAGGCTTAGCAGGATGCATTTATATATTTATTCATATATGTAGCAATGATTAAAGAAATAATAATTTAAGAAAAGAGTTGTGGAAATTGAGAGGACAGGAGTCCAGGAAGACAGTTTATTGGAAATGTTAGATAAAGGAAAGGTGGGAGTAAATGATTTAATGATATTTTAATTAAAATAGATATATATGAAACAAATGAATGCAGAAATATATGACATATTTTCTTGCTTAATCTTCAGAGCAATGTGCTCAGGAAGGTTTTATGTTTTTTTTTTCATTTTACAAACAAAGATTGTAAATCATATTGCAGAAAATATTATTTTATTCACTCCCCTGAAATGTATGCAATGCCTGTATTATATTTGTATAATAGAAAGCAGAGACATTAATAAGTTAGCTTGACCAAAGTGTACAATTGTTCTTAATCAAGAAAAAATATAAACTCAGTCTTCTTCTCTCCTAAGGCATGTCATATAACATAACATTGGCAAGCAATGATTCTAGTACTCTTTCTAAGTGAAACGGTATTTTATGTCAATAACTGGTCACAAGATCTGTCTACATAAAATCATGTTTTACTTTTTTATCCATCTGTGCCATCAAGCATTTTTTTTTCTCTCCAGGAGAAACAAACAAGGCAAGAGGCCACATACTTTTTCTATTCTGCAAACAAAATACTAAGGAAATGTTCCCTTAAGAAAAAGGAATATATAATAATGGTCAATTTTTCCTTTGAAAGTGAAAACATTTTCATCAGGTGCTTACCATCATGAAGAAGAATTTTTACTATTTGCTAAGTACATGTAGGTTGAGATCTATATGCCTAAATACTTTTTCAAAAACATTCAAAACTACAACAAAGAAATCTTAATTTTTCCTTTCCAGTTTTAAAATTATGTAAATCTGAGCATTTTTAAGAACTTTCAGCTATAATTACCATCAGAATCTATGTTTGATTTCTTCAATACAACAAAAACATTTTGAGAGCATAATTAGGCAATAAGTAGAACTAAGGATTCTGTGGATTTGATGTAAAAGAACAGGAGTTCAAAGTTGACCATATTAGGAAGTGAAAGTTGTAAACTCCTAAAAGCATAAAGTAGGAAACTTATTTAAGTTTCTTTCTGTAGAAAGAAGGTAAGGAAATTGAAACAAATAATAGACAAAAGATTTTGACAAGTTATTTTGCAAGAATAGCCACATGACAACATTGGAGCTAGTAATCATGGTTTATTCCCTTGAATCCATGCCATTTCTAATAAACGTGATGTTTCTTTAAGCTTCAAAATTCTGCTCTGTTAACTGAGACTCAAGATATTAGCTTGCATATCTAATAGTAATTACAAGCATCTTATGAAAATGCAGTACTACATGAATATTTATGTTATATTTGCTTTATACATTTCTGGACACATCTAAAAGTCTATGTGAATATAATGCTTTTTTATTGATCTAATTTTTGAACTGATCAGTTTTTTTCTATTCTTAATTCTGCTTATTTCTGTGACAGTGAGCAATGATTCTGTGTTTGATAGAAAAATCTTGGAATCTCCATCCCAAAGTTACTGCCTATTTTGTACACACTGACAAAGACATATAAGTATTCAGCTAAAAAATTCTATTAAATATACATAAGACTTCATCATAATAAAATTCATTTTAATCATGGCTTTGTATAACACTCTACTACATGCTTGACTCTACTTTAATTTCCAATATTTCTCATGAAATTCTATTAAAAATTTCTCATTTACACTGCAATTTATAGATGATAAAAATAATTGGTGAAGATTAAAAAATAAAATAAAGACTGAGTGTTAAATAATCACAGATTATCTCCTTCTAAGTATTGTATTATTTTGAGGTGGGGAATTAGGGTGATAGGAAAATAAGAAAAGTTTCTTTTTCCTAATATTTGTCTTATCTGTTTTCTGACAAAATAAAAAATAGAGAATTTACAATGAAAGGTTTTCAAAGGCACCATTAATTTTCATATCCCACAATTAATACGATTTACCTAGTTACTAGTTACTAACCCTACATTACTCCAGAAGAAAATTCAGTTACTTTATTGTAGACTATGAACAAGAACATTGATTGAAATATAGCATACTTGAGAAAAATGAATATGGGTTACATATTCTATCTTAGCCACTTTTGTTAGCTGAGTGTTTTTACCTCTACATTCTATTGAAAGAATTGAAGGATTATTTCCTGGAATGAGACCTAAATAGACAATTGTTTGTGAATTCTTCAGTGAAATTTTTTGATCCTAATTTGAGTATTATATATGTAAACCTACTTGTAGCCATTCTGTAACCATGCATCTAGAAATTATAGTGAATATTTTTATCTTGAAACCTGGGCACTGAAAGGCAACTAAGGCTGTTTGTAAAAGTTCTAGGTAAAGTGATAAGAATTAGAAAATAGAAATTAGAAGGGTTTACAAATAGTTTGACACAAGCAGTCTATTTTCTCTATTTATAGACTAAAACCATTGGAATAGAAATATTTCAAGGAGCAGGGTAGACAAATATTTATGAAAGAATTCTTTCAATCTCTTCATACAAAGGTAAGTTTATTAGAGTGTAAAAATGTCAAGGCTAAAGGTTAACTTGATAAAATGAGAATTTTGGTTGTGAGCATTAAGAGGAATAATGGTACCTAAAAGAAGTAATATTTTAAACTATATCATATATTGTATCAGATTAGGTAGTGTATAAAGTCGTCCTTGGGTCAAACCTATTTCCAAGGAGAGTGGTTTCATGGAATGTCATGTCAAAGTTGATACATATTTAATCGGATTACATTATGTATCAGTTTCGGTATCATAACATTAAACTAGTGAATTCTAATTATAGTGAGTGAACTGTTTTCAAAGTTAAGGCAGAAAGTGACTGAGGAAGATATAGAAAATTAATTTCTGGTCTCTAGACACATGAACACAGAAACATGAATGTGAACACATATGCTAATTCTATTGATGAGTCTAGTATATTTGAAATAACAAAATAAGATCGATCAATACATTATATAATCCAAAATCACAGAACAAAAAGAATAAGGAAACAAATTTTGTTAATTACATCAACATACATATATCAATATCAGAAAGAGAAAGGAAAAAGTTAGAACATACTGAAGAAATAATATTTTATAATTATATAAATTTTAATTATAAAATATAATTATATATATTAATTATAAAAATACAAAGAAATTATAATTTAAAACATCTATTTGATGACATTCAGCAAACTACACTTTGGTTTACTAAGAATAGATCCATGTGAAAACAAATCATAGCAAAAGATAACTATTCAGAAGGAAAGAAATAAAAATTTCCATATAAAGAGAAACTAAAATAGTTTCTTAGTAGCAACTGCAACATACAACAAATTTAGCAATTAAAATTTAGACTACAAACAAGTAATACAATTAGTTTTAAGATAAATGGAACAGGAAGTTATTTCATAAAACAAAGTGCCAATTACAGACTACTGGAGTAATAAGGAATGGCAGGCCACTTCCTGCCACCCAGCTAGCTTTACCCGAAATAATTACATGGAAATTGTATTCTTTTAAACACTGTCTGGCCCATTACCTCCACCCTCTTTTTGACTAACTCTCACATATTGATTCAACCCATTTCTAATAATCTGTATCTCACCATGAGGTAATGGCTTATCGGGAAAGATTCAGCATGTCTGACCTGGCAGCTTCATGGCGGTGGTTCTCTGACTCTGCTTCTTTCCCTTAGCATTCTGTTCTGTCTACTCCGCCTATCTAAGCTGCTGTCCTGTCAAAGGCCGAGGCAGTTTATTAACCAATGAAAGGAACACATGGACAGATGACCCTCCTCCATCAGACTACTGTTCCAATAAGTTAACATGTAAAGAGAATGATCCCTTCATGTGAAGATCAGTGAGAGGTATTATAAGTAAATGGGGGGTCGGGCTCTTGATTTGATTAGTGTATGCTATCTGTGAGTGTTGAACTATCACACTGAATTTCACATATGATCTTAGTACATGTTACTCAAAATATTTCTCATTTAATAGACCTGAATTCGTGACTCTGCCAAGCTTGATACTGTCCGTCTGTCAAACCTAAATACTTTAAGATATTGGTAGGGATGTCATAATAGATCCAGAGTAGTTGTAGATGGCATTTACTCTATTCTGCCACCTGTATTATAAAATCAGAGTACAAATTTTAACGGCTTCCATAACTTATGCCTCTTTCCAAATAAATCCAATTCTACTAGCTGGCTTTGGTATCTCAGAATTCTGTCTTGAGTACTTTACACCTGAAAACACGGTTCTGTCATAGTAACGTTTGGGTCATGGATTTAACTCATTTCTCTCATTTTTCTTCTATGCCTGCTTATAGCACTTTTGCCATAACAGTAGTAATAGTACAGAAAACCAGAGGGTCACAACTTTCGAAGTGTTTTCAGGTTCAAGCTTCCTTCTTTCTCTTGCCTCTCCTTACTTCACCTACCCTTTGTGTGTGACTCTCTTTACTTCCACTACTTTGTGTGTGTGTGTGTGTTTGTGTGTGTGTGTTTGTGTGTGTGTGTGTGTGTGTGTATAATTATGTAATGGTTTGATCTCTGATTTTTCACTAATAGTGAAATGCTAGTTTCCAGCTATTGGTAGTTTACAGAAGCTGGACGTCTTCTGGAGCAATGATAGCTGCTTATAATTGCATATTCCTATTTATTTCGAATCTAGGCACAGTAGATGGTAGGGATGAAAATATTTAGAGAACATAGGATAAAATAATGTATTTTTAGGGAAGTTATAAAAATCTTTTACTGCTTATGTTTATCTTAGGATGACCTCTAAATCTATCTTATGTATGTTAAGGTTAAATATGCATTACTCACTAAAACAATTTAGAATAGCAATATTAATTGTCTCACTGATAAAATGATTTGTGGATAGCACAAGTCCATCCTCAGCACAAAAAAAATATTAGAAAGGAATATGCATCAAAATTTAACATGTTATGCTGTTGTAACAAACAACCTCAAAATACCAGTGACTTAAAATAGGCTCATTTTTGTTTCTCTCATGAAACATCTGTCATTGCCACAAAGGCAATACTGAAACTGTAGTTACCCTTTTGCTGGGGTGTCAGAATTGTATTCATCTTTTAGCATTTTTTTGTCAGTAGACTTAAGAAGAAGAAACAGTCTATAAGTTCTAATATTTTTAATTGAATAATTCATAAAGGAGCTACATATTCATTTCCATTCATATAAGGCATAACCAGTCAAGTGAGCGAATAATGAATGAAATTCTAATACATTTTAGGGAATAAAGTATGCGTGTAATAAAGAGAAATAATACTTATCACAGAGACATAAAAATGTTTGCTTTGTTCTCTTGTTTTCTAGCCCTTGATTCAATAAGAGAAAAATGTTGCCTAAATAATATCTTTACCCAGCTTCCTACTTCCTAACTATAATTTTCTCTGAAATTTGTTGAGAGTACGCCTGCCCTCTAATGTAGCTCTATCACTGGATGTGATCATACTTCCCAACCAGGGAGGATATCTTGTATTTAAGTGTATAATTGATGTTTAAGAAATGTAATATTTTGCAAATTTGTTCAGCAAGATTTCACCCTACATAAAAATCAGAATGTGTTAATAGTACTAGAAATTATAAATGTATAATTATAATATATAATTATATAATTGTTAATGTATACTTTTAAATATACTATAGATACACAAAAATAAATAAATGCATATATAAAATATAATTATATATAATTATAATATATATTCATGTGAACATATAGTTATAGAATGAATTTATATATAATTATATATAAATACATATTTATATTTTCCAAGTATATATTTATATATGATCATATTTATGTAATTATATATTATTGTATTATATATTTATGTGAATATAATTAGATATAGATAAATATAATTATAGATGAATAAAAATATATAATTTGAAATACAATTATTTGATCCTGAAGATAATTATAGGAATAGGGCTCTGTAATAATCATTCCCATTTAAAAATAAGTGATGTTTCCTTATTATATTTAACATTATGCTGTGTCTCTCTAGACTATATAAATTGAAATTTTTGTTTATTTTTCTGTTTTACATTAGGTACCCTATCTCAGTCATACTGCTTGAAATCAGAGTCTTCAACCTAAGACTAAAGATGAAAATTAATGTTTCTTAAATATTTGTGCCTAGAAAAGTATGAAAATGAGTTTTAGAAGTTGCTAAAATAGAGTCCTGTCACCCTGTAACCCATGTAAGATTTGAGGAATTAGAATATGTCAGAGTAAAGTCAGATCATCTGTATTTTAACAAATATACCAGTTAATTCTCACTAAGAGTAATGATGGAAAAATCACTAAAGTATTTTGACATTACTATAGCTTTTGTTATTATCTAACCCTTCCTTCAACTTGTTGCACATAATAAGTTACCAATTCTTAAAATTATTCAGTAAATAAAATTATATTGCATTGACCACAGTGTTAGTCACTAGGGATAACAGATAGATAATTAAATTGTATACACTGTCTTTAAGGAAAATAACCTTGTTATTTAGATATTAATAAAACCAATGATTTTAATAAAATAAAGATTTTAATTGCAATTTTATGTGCTTCTGGGTATGAACAGGTCATATGGGGCTTTCTATCCTATATTAAGATGAGAATATTCTTAAAATTATTGAAGATCATAGTTCTACTTTACCAAAACAACAGAATGAGTGTGATTGACTCAAAGCTTTGACAATGGCATTCAAATCAGAGGAAATATTCTCCACAAAAATATATGAATTATAATTGGAGACATATCATGACCACTTTTGTTCAAATATATTAGTTGAGATGGGTAAATGAATTAGTTTGGTAAATATAAATGCAGAAAGTAGATTTTTACAAGAATTCAGACAAAATATGAATACATTGGAACTCTGTAGAAAGACTAGATTTGAAAAATGCAAACTACTAGCTAACTGTTATTTGGTGGTGTCAAGAACATACAATGACTAGTAATTGGTAAATTATACTATTTTTGATAAATGCTTTTGAAAAACCTTGATAACAATATCAAGGATAACAAAATTTTTTCATCGCATACTGTGTTAAAAAATTAAGCCTATTGAACTAAGTTGTTAATTGCAAAACTTGAAACCAGAAAATGACTAAATGATCATGTGTATAAAACCATATTAACACTGGTCTAAACAATAATTTCTTGGGTGGCATTATATCATACACAATCAAACAGATCAAAAGAAAAGGTAAAATCGAATAAAACTAAAGTGTTTTTCAGAGTCAGGAAAACAACAGTGAAAAGACAAAATTTGTAATGAGAGAAAATATTTTCATTGTTCTTTTGTATTTTATTTTACCTGTATGAGTATTTTGCCTGCATGTACATATGTGTCTCTGGTGCTTCTCAGAGATTAGAAACAGGTATAAGAGTAGAAGAGTTGGTAGAAGAGTTGACAATTATGAGTCACCATTTGGCTTCTGGCAACTGAACCAAGGTCTTTTGCAATTGCTATTAGCTGATGAGACTTTGGGACCTTTTCCTTCTTTGTAAATCAAAAAAAAATGATTTTATGTGATCAGATGTGTGATTTATCATGAAATCTAGTCCCTCAGTGTTGAATTAATGTATTATGATTAATAAATTCCTAAGATCATATCTGGGCTATTAATACCTGCTTTATGATAATTTATAACTCTTACATGTGCCCCAAATACCCTACCTTTTCAATATAAAGTGTAAACAGAATATTTTCTCTACTAATACTTGAAAACCATAGCTGGCATTCTCTTTTTACTCAGAATATGGGCTATATGAGCTAAGATGTAACACTTGGAGTTTGTCCTCAATTTCATTAAAATCCTTACCTAAATATACAAGCAACCAAATATATAACTTTAATTATAATATGTGACAGTTTCTCTAAATTTATTTCTGGCAGCAAATAGCTTCTATTATTGACTCTTGCAAGAGGAATTTAATGGAAGTCTTTTCTCAGTAAAGTAGGGGATGGCTGGCTATGAACTGCTATTTTTCTTTGATGGACATTACACTCTATTTTGATTTCTCTAATATGAAAAAATTAATGTACAATTTTAAGACACTAAAATTAATATATTCATTATGACTTTCTCCACATTGTAATTTATTTCCTATGTACTGCCTAGTGGTTAAATTTAAAATCACAGTTTTATATGATGCAAATCAAATATGCATGGCTCAGAATATATAAAAATCAATTACCTTCCTAGAATTAACCCATGACATCTAATTCTGAAGTGAGAAAAAAAATCTTTGGATTTCACTTATTTATTTTGATTGAATTATTCTCCATTAGTGATGATCAATTTTGATGTGTTGGTATGTAGAGAGTAAGTCATAAACTTCAAACTAAATATGCCTCTCATTTTAAATATTAACATTGACTCTTAAGGTAAATGTGGTTTTTTTTTGAATACTCATAGAAATCAGGAAATTACTAAGGTGTTTTCAAGGAGGGATGATAGAGGAAAATGATATAAAGGTTTAAAAGAGAATAACAGAAAAAAAAGATAACTAGTAATCCTACCTGGTGTTGGAAATACTTCTATCTATGTGTTGCTTTTATTGGTTAATGAATATAGAATCTGCCTTGGTATGTAATAGAGTAGAGTAGAGGTAGGCAGGGAAAACTAAACTGAATGCTGGGAGAATGAAGGCAGAGTCAGGAGAAGTCATGTAGCCCCCACCTTCCAGAAACAGATGCTGGACAGTACTTTACCTGTATGCCACAGCCACGTGGCAATATACAGATTAATAGAAATGAGTCAAATTCGGATGTAAGAGCTAGCCAATAAGAAGCTACATCTAATAGGCCAAATGGTGATTTAATTAATACAGTTTCTGTGTGGTTATTTTGAGTCTGGGCAGCCAGGAATGAACAAGTGGCCTCTTACAACACCTAACTTTAATAGATTATACGTGTGATACTGGACAAATGTTTGGTATGTCTAATGTGAAACTTCTTCAAAATAGAACAACTATTGAACTCATTTTAGATTCTTTATTAGCCTATGACATACTAAGTGCAATATATGACATATGATCTTATTTATGTAAGTGACATTCATTAATAAAATGTCATTCCCATAACTTCATATTGAGTTAAAAACTGGTTAATATTGCATTGATGGAACTCATAAATTCAATTCACTGGACATGGTGGCTAGAAAGTATGACTATGAGCAAAGCAAAATGTGAATCAAAAGAAAGTGGAAATGTGGAATAATGGTGGAATTGAAATTATAAGTACAACCCATACATTATAATAATTGTATTTATATAATGTAGAAAAATTACTTAAAACTATACCTGGGTTCTAATGTTTCCATTTGAGGTGTGGTTTCTAATAAATGGCAAAAGAGGACCCATTTATAAGAAAAAAAATAAGGGGCCACAATGAGAGAGGGTGACACACAAAGAGTTTTTAGTGGCATCATTTTTTATTTCTAAGTTTGTGAGCAAAATGGAAATTTCAGTAGAAAGATAGTTGACTGAATAATCTGGAGGTCAATAAAATGGTCTGGGAAATTTGGAAAAGCAAGCATCACTACTTCACTTGAAACACCAGTGGGGAAGAGAGAATCTGGAAAGGCATAAAGAACAAGGACCAGGAAAGGCTTACAGAACTATACAGATACACATAACTGTACATATAACAGGCACATGTCTATTTTATTTTTATATGCCAACTACAATATTTAAATTTTCTATGAATGGTAAATTGTATAATATTTGCTCTAACTATATAACTCCCTACCATTCCAATTACATACTATAATCACTTTGTTAATATTTCCATTTATGAAGGCTTCAATATGGCATCAGATAACCTAGTATACCTTCTGAATATCTCTATTACCATAGTAGCTTTGTGCTGAATTATGTTCCCTTTTCCTCTACAAATTCATATACTGAAATCATAATATTCAATGTCTAAATATATTTTTCCTCTGGAGAACCTTTACAAAGGCCAATGATATAAAATGAAATCTCAAATATATGATTTAATGTGATTGACTTCCATTCAATTGGAAGGGATTATGATACATACATATGCCACACAAAAAGTCAAAATAGATTTACAAGGAGAAAATGGGTGTCTATAATACAAGAAAATAAATTTCACAAGAAAAAAAACCTGTTGATAACTGGAGCAAAGTTATTTATCATGTCTGATACAAGAGGATCAGATTTGAAGTGTAGAGTTTCCTGTGTCATTGAAAATAATTGTTTTACTATAATAAAATGTATTCAATTGGAATTGTGTTTTGTGGAATGAAATAGAGAAATGAGGTTACAACTTTGAGAAAAGAGGAATGAAAAGATTGTTGGTGAACAACATGTAAATTACTGAGCAATTATAATGAAAAAAACTAAATGTGCCTTTTGTTTTTCTTTGCTTTGTTTTTGTTTTGTTTTGTTTTTGTTTTTGTTTTTGCTTTTGTTTTTGAGACAGGATTTCTCTGTGGAGCACTGTATTGGTACTCAGTCTGCAGTCCACCCTTGCCTCAAACTCCTAGAGATCCTCTTGCCTCTGCCTCCCACATTCTGGGACTAAAGGCATGTTTTACCACCTCCTGACATGCTGTTTGTATAAATTGATCACCTAATATTCTTCAATCCTCATGATTATTTGATTATTTTCAGTGAAGAGGGAAGAATGTCAACAGTAAAGAGTGATAAATGTTCATCAGATAGCATAGAAAAATCTGATTTGAGAGTAAGAATTTGACTAGATCCCAGGAGACGATGTTCCCTTTAAATTATTAAAGGTCATCTATGAATTAATGTATGGAACAAAATAAAATTAATCCAGATTTTAAAAGTACATTGGATACTTGTATAGTAGCAAGACTTAACCTGAATATAATGAGATAGATATGTGTGTGAGTGTGTGTGTTACAGCTAATGTACATGCAACATTCACACCCATAGAGTTATTATGCCATACTGATTATTATGAGGTCCATAGGTATCATGGTTGGTAGGATGTTTTGTCATCTCCCTCTTTTGGAAGCTTGCATAGTACCTTCTACCTTGAAAGTTTGTCTTTACTGAAGAAGAATTCAGATCAGTTTTAGTTAAGGGGACTCTGGGACCTGTTTATGAAAGGCATGATGTCTTCAGCTATAGGGAATCTCTTTCCATGTCTTGTGGGAGGATATAACCATGACAACAGCAGTGAGCTGTATATTTTGTGAGTTCTTTAGAGAACCCTCATTAACAACTCAAAGTATGAATTCATATGTCTGGTATTGATATTATTGTGAACTTATCTTTGGTTTGTGAAGAAAGAACCATCAGCTTAGGTGAGAAATGTTTATTATTACTATTTCTGTATGCTTATTCACAAAATTATATAAAAATTAAAAGGGAAATGGTTGATATAGTTCATGACAATGAGGAAATGGAGTTGTGTGGTGGAGGCAGTATTCCGGGCAGAGTTTTTAAGGTACTTTCAAAATTTCCTTATGAAATTTCAAAAAACTAGGCTCAAATTTTTTTAAATTGTTCTCAACATTCTTATCTTTAAAACTCACACAAAGAGCCCACTGAGCTTCGAAAACTCAGTGACTTTTCCAGATTAAAATTCAAATATCTCCATAATCTTCCCCCAAACACATAGCCAGATCTGTCATGGTAATACCCTACAATTTGCATTTAATTAGGTTTTCTATAACTGTAATAAAGTATTATGACCAAAGCAATTTATGGAAGGACGAGTTTATTTCACCTTATTATTTATTACATATTCTAGAGAAGAAAATCAGGACAGGGGATGCAACTGATGTAGAGGCTATGTAGGAATGTTTCTTACTGGCTTTCTCCTCAAGGCTTGCTTTCCTGTTTTTTATGCAATGCAGTCCCACCTGCCTAAATGTTGCCCTGCTTACCAGGGGAGGAGTCTGCCCATATTAAATAACAATCAAGAAAATGTGCCACAGACTTGCCTAAAGGCAAATCTTATGGTGGCATTTTCTCAACTTTCCATATAACTCTACTGTGTGTCAAGTTAGCATAAATCTAAGTAGCATAATAAATTAGAAAATCATTTTCATCATGTGGAACAATTATAACTAGTCATAAAATAGCTATAGTATTTCCCCAGAAAGAGGAATACCTGGTATTCATTGATTCACAAAAGTTTTCTGTATTTGAATGTCTCTTGTGTTTCTAAATACTTTGTGATCTTGGTAACATTCACCAGTAGGGTGTTTATCCTGTTCTCTATTTCCTGGATATCAGGAAGAACCTCATGACTCAACTTCACAAATCTATACCTAATAAAATCAGGTCTCTGTGTAACTAACATTTATTTATGCCATTCCACATTTATCCTTGATACTTCTTTTCTTCAGTGATTTAATCTTCCCTTCAGAGTTTTGCTGAATAATGATTTCTCTATTCTCTCTCACTTGTTTCTTATTTGTTAGGCTAAACAAATATATTGGATGGGATTATTCTCTCTCTCTTGTTGGCCTAGTCAGTATTCATTAATACAGTCTCTTAAATACTTCTTTTTTTCATGTAATATTTATATTATATTGTGGTACTATGCTTACTTTTTTGTTTTGTTCAATATTCTGATGTGTATTCTGTAATATGTTAATATGTCTAGAATTTATAGCATTGATCATGTAGACTCAGAACCTAAGCTGTCTCATAGAGTGTGAAGAAAAATTCAGTGAGTCCTTTCTGAGAACAAATTTACTACTATTTACATAAGTAGAGTTTGCGTTTGAATTATTATTATGCATTTTCCAATCATGAACAGAATGTATACACCATGGCAGTTTTCTAATTCTTCATCTGTATCATACTAAAATTTTGCCACAACTTTTGTTCAGAAACTTCATATATCATACTAAAAAGATTGAAGTTCATCCTAGACTCTAGGACCTAGAGGGTCCTTAAACTTTTAATGAATTTGAACAAATGATATGACAAAGTAAATGCCTTTTTATAAACAATATTCAGAGTAGTTAGTATGGGATAGGGCATGATAATACCAGTTGATACAGAACTGAGTGAATTTGAGTAGAGGCTGCACTATGTGGATAGTAAAGATATAATTAAGATTCTACTTCACATATTATTTAAATCAAATATATTTTCACTAACACATTAAAATAAATTATCCAGGGTGTGCTTCAAAAAAGGGGAACCCACCATTTGAGATCCAGAGTCTTATATAGGAAACTCAGTGACCTTATGACATGGTTATATAGTCACAGAGAAAACATCACATGAGCATAGATCCCACCCTTTTTAAAAACACTTGATTTTGGCTAGCATGGATATAACACTAGGTATAAGTACACCTGGAAGAAGAAGGGCATGAGGAATAAAGGTTCAAACTAAGAAAGTAATGGTGGTCAGACAGCCTGCATCTATTAGCCTGTAAGAAATCTTGGCCAATATCTGTAGCTCTTTTTCACTGGGTGTCCTCCTAATCTCTATAATCTCATACAGAAAAAAAAACACAAAAAAATGAATGTCATATTTGAAAGAGGTTGATGTCTATTGAATGTAAAATGTCTTCCATTGGTTTATATATTTGAAGACTTTATCTCTAGTTGGTGATGCTGTTTGGAAAAGTAAAGAATATTTTAGAGGTGGAACCTCACTTGAAGAATTACATTGTAGGGTGGGATGAGTCTTAAAGTTTCACCCTCAACTTCCTGACAATGGATACAAATTAACCAGATCCTATTTCAAGCTCCTACTGCTATGTTTTAACTCTGGATGATAGATTACACCTTTAAACTGTAAGCCAAAAGAAGAAACCAACATAAACAAAAACAAAATGCTTCCTTCAGCAAAACAAATAACAATAAATATACAAATGTATGTTATCATACCTATTGAATATGGTCAGTTTTTGAAGCAAAATTTGTATGAAATTGAGTCAGAAGGTATGGAAGAAAAGTATAAAACAATATGAAAGTTCTTACCTAAAATAACTATGAAGACAGTATCTCCAAACTACAGGAGGGAAATTATATCAATAAATAAATATTATAATGACTTTTCTGTGACTGTCTATCTGGGTTTGTGTCAACACTGACGTGTTTTCTTTTATAATTGGTGTGATCAATGCTTCCTTCCAGGATTTTAATGATGTTAAGCAAGTATTTTGTAGAAGTACAAAACACCATAATTTAAAATAAAGTTCAGATATGCACCATGCCAGAAAACAGCAAGTCATGGTTCTGAACAGTAAAAAAAATAAGACAATGTCCATTTCCAAAATATTTTCTTTCTTTAAATCAGTCCTAGTTTATGTGTATCACTTGAATAAGAACTAGAAATTTCTAAACTTGCTATGTAGACCAAGCTATCTTGAACTCACAGAAATTGTCCTAACTCTGTTTCCCTTTGGCTAGAATTAAAAGCTTCTGCCACAATGTTCAACATCTAGTTTTTTAAAATAACTGATGAATGGTTTATAACATTTTTAGAAGTCTAAAATACATTTATTTCAGTCCACCATAAATTATTTTAGTGGAAGGTAAGTCAGCTTAATGATATGCAAATATATTTCTTAACAATCATGTCTCCTATCACAGATTTATGATCTAAGTTAGGTAATAAAGTTTATCTCATCATGGACCCTCTTTTACAAAGTAAATATATTGCATATTCAAATGTATGAAAAAGAATTTCTAAAATATCCATAATGAAGAATAACTATTCTAAAGTAGAAAATATTAAAGGATTGAAGGGAAAAGAATTTTAACATATCATGAGAGAGAAAATAATAATTGAGAAGTAACTTATAAGAGGGATATTAAAGTTGCAGAGCCACTAGTAGTTAATAATTCTAGAGAAGGTGATAATAAGATAAAAATTAAAGAAGGCTTTCTGTTGACTTTCAATACTATTTCACTACATATACGACTAGAATAAGAAGAAATCCAAACTACTATATAAGGAAGAAAAATCTATAGGTACATTAAACATAAATTACCATGTGTTATACGTGGCCCATGGTAACCATGACATAGTTTTGAAAAAGTTCTCAAATACTAGTTATATATGTAACCTTTGAGAAGCCCTTGTTTCTATTCATGTATCATTTAAGATATTAATTGTATTTTTCTCATATTTGTAACAAATAAATGTAATAACATTGATTAAAAGTATAGAATGTTATTTGACATATAGATGAGTATATATGGGGACCATTTACAATAGTCACAAATAAATAGTAATAAACCTAATCAATGAATAAAAAACACATCTTTATTAGGAAAACCTTATAACACTGAAAAATAAAATAAAATAAAGACATTAGAAGGTGGGAAGACAACTAATGCTCATGAATTGAATTGTTTTTCTGCGTCTAAAGGGAATATCTATAGGACAGCCCTTAATTTCAAGGTCGGATTTTAAGGGATTTTTCTCATTTTTAACATAGAGAGATATTTTATTTTTCTTAAATTTCTAAGAAGAGGTTTATGTACTAGTATATGAATAGTTTCACAGTATACCCTGTGGACTACTGAGACTATGCATTCTGCATTATTTCGATTCAACATTCTGTAGATTTCTATTAAGTTATTTTAATACCTTTTGTTATTAAGTTCCCTGCTTTGTTTACTCAGTTTTTGCTTGGATAATTTATTTGTAGAGGTGAAGTACTGAAGTCAAATCTTATTGTGTTGGGGTTCATTTCTCGTTTTAAATAGGGTAGTATTTGTTTCATAAAATTGTTTGTCACTTTTTAGTAAATATATTTAGGATAGTAATATCTTCTTGAAAGATTTTTTCCCATATGAAGTGACCTTCTTTATCTTTTCTGATCTCTGTTGATTGCAAGTGTATTTTTCAGATTGTTATTATTTTATTTTGCTATCATTTCTCCCTATTTCCATATTCTCTTTCATGATTGAAATCATGCATCATATCAAAGTGTTTGGAATTACTAGTTCTCAGATTTCCATTCTGTCATTTAGCAGAAAGCCCTCTTTCATTCAACTAACCTTACTCTGCAAACAGTCTAATTTGTACTCTACCTTTATTAAGTAGAAAAAGTATAGAACACTGTTGAAGGAATTATAGTCATATTTCATATATCAATCAGTATAATTTATTTTCTGAGAAATGTATTATTAAGTAACTGATTGACTTTTTTCTTTGTCTACTGAAACATCATAGGATTTTAATGTTTTAGTCAATCTAGTCTCCATGAATCTTTGGAATAAATTTGATTTGATCTTGGTGAATTTTTATGGACTAGATATGTTAATGTTATAATATTTTATTTGGTCATATAGTTTTCTATATTAGAAATACTGTGCTATAATTTTTTCCTTGTTACATGTTTATTTAGCTGTACTTTTAGATTAATTGTGGAAATATAAGGGTACAATTACTCCACTTTCACTCTTTACAATATTGTTTGAGAAAAACTATTGATAACTCTTACTGTGTTAATTAATACTTAATATACTCATTTTGACTGGATATGGGGATGGGGACAGTTATTCATGCGGGTGATCGTATAAATTAATACTGTAACTATGAAAATCATTGTGGAATTCCCTAAAAATTTTAAAAATAGATCTACCACAAGATTCTTAATTATATCCCAAATGACTCTACATCTTACTTCAGAGTACCTGCTCATCCATATTCATTGCTGTTCTATTCACAACCAGGGGATCAAAACAGCTTACCATCCATAAATTAATGAGTTGATAATAAAAATGCAGTACACCTTCCTTTGGAAACACATATAAAATTTGAAATATGGAGGTGAAAACAATCATTCCAGATGAGATAACTCAGATGCAACACTATAGAGAAGAAATATACAGAGGTAAAAATAACGTTAAAGTGTTTCTATATGGAAACCTACTCATGTAGAATTAACCTAAAACATATATACTTGTTAATTAAATCTCAGATGTCTATTTTGGGTGAGAGCAATTGCTCAGTATATAATGACACCACCTTTTTCTCTCCCTAGCACCCATATTATCTGTCTCACTACTCAGATTCAGGGAAATGGGAAATTCAGTGCCTTTAACTTCAATGAGCTCTGAAACTTACACATGCCCATAAACAATTTTGAACACATAAATTTCATTACAATGAAATAAAAGCTTTAAAAAAGACATCCATATTTACTTTTAAATAATTCTATATTAAAAAAATAAAATATACTGAGAAAAAATGTTGAGATATAAGCTTCTGGTTAGTTTGTGCATGTTGATTTTCAGGAACAGTCCAGGATGCTAAACAGGAAATGCCTGTTTTGTCATACACATAACAAATAACTCTTACGTGCCATTACAGAAAGTGTAGTGATGGTGATGATGTAATAGATCTTGATCATGTATGTGTGAAAAGGACTATATAGTCTATATTTGTGCATCAAATTTTTCCCTGAAAGCAATGCAAGAGAACATGAACCTTCCTTTAAATTTCCTATTTTCTTTCAGTGATCTTGAGTAGAAACACATAGCTCTTATTAATTTGTTATTTTCACCTGTTATTATCAATTTGTTAATTTTTGATTTTTGAAAATTTCATACATGTATGTAAGGACAAATTTATATCCTATTTGTCCCATTCTGATCCCCCATATCTTAAGCAAGATTTTCTTCTCTCCTAATATTCTTTTGTTTTTCTTTTGCTTTTTGAAAGCCCACTTATTCCAGTTATTGCTCATTATATGTGTATATTGTGTGGGATCTTTCACTAGAACATAGGAATCTTATCATTGGGCACATAGTTAAAACAGAATGATTTAGTTATAGCATTTTGATTGGAAATGCTCATCATACATAATCTTGGACATTTGAACACTCAGTATTCAGCTGTTGGTGTTATATGGGGAAGACTGGGCAATACACCCTTGCACATCACTAGGTGTATTTTTGAGAGTAAATATGCTTCTCTTGTGTCTACTTAATTTTCATTGCTTTGTGCTTCTATTTCAAGATATGAGTTCTCATTTTCCTGTTTTTGCCACAATGCTTGCCACTTGCTGCCTTACTTCTACTCTGCCATCATAAACTCTATTGCTCTGAAAATGAAACCAAAATAAATTCTTCTTTCTATAAGTGGTCATTTTTATTATATTTTATCAAAGCAGGAAAAGAAACCAATAAAGAAGTTGGTACCAGAGATTGTGCAATTGATGCAATGAATTTTATCATATGGTTTTATGGAGGAATATGGAAGCAAAAACAAGCTCTTACTTCTATAAATTGTCATGACCATGGTGTTTTATCACAGCAAGAGAAAAGTAACTTTTAAAGAGAATAGTAAATAAATACCTACTATAAGAAGCACTCAACTGAAAATAGATACTCAATAAAGGATGGGCTTTAATTGTTAACAAAAGCAAAATAAAACTGTAAAAGGAGTTTCAATGAAGAATTAGCTGTATCAAGATGGTCTGTCTATGGATGTATATGAGAGACTACTCTGATTCTACTAATTTATGTAGGAGGACGCAGACGAAAAATGAGTACGTTGGATTTTACAAAATTAGAGAAAAATTGAGAACTAATTCATTTGCTTTCTGCTATTAACTATAGACATCTAAAGTTCCTGATGGTGCAAATCCCCTGCAGTATGGACAGTAACATAGAATAGCAAATCATATAATAACTTTTATCCTCAGGTGCTTTCTGTTAAGGTATTTTATTGAAGAAAAAATGAAATTAAAATACCCTCTAAATTCCCTCTCTTAAAGTATGGCTATATTAGAAATCATTCTTTTGTCTCCATAATATTCTAGATAGGAAAAGTGAATGAATTTGTTTATAAGTCTATTCTAATAAAGTTAATGTCAATTTAACTTAATCAAAAATTACATTAAAATTTTAATGTAATATTCAAAAATAGAAGTTTTTGCATATCCTACAATAATTTTAATTCAATAACTCTATTATAATAAATAAATAAATAAATAAATAAATAAATAAATAAATAAATACATATATATTCCACAAGTGCATGTTATTTCCTGTAGGGTAAATTGTCCAAGTATATGTCTCTTTCTTAAGACTTTTCAGGCTAAAGTCATTAGGATTTCATTTTCAGAAGTTGAAAAATAATAGGGAAAAATGCCATCCAGAGTTCTGCCTTGAGCAACTGAATCCATGGTTTTATGATTGGGTTGTGAGGAATATTATTATTTGTGTTAAGCATTTTGAGATTGTCTGTAACTGTCAGTAACTATGTCCATACTATTTTCCTATTTACAGAGTTATTTGCTCATCAATGGATAGAGATAATAGTATCTAATTTTATCAGTACATTTTGTTCTTTCACAATCTCATGCATGTTCACTATGTGTTTTGGTCGAATTGTCTCATGTATCCTCCCTGAAATCCCTTTCGCCTTATCATTTTACTCTTCCTCTCTGTAAAACTGTTTTCCCTGTTTGTTAGTTTCATTTCATTTCTCAGAGAGTTTAAGCAGGAATATCTGTGTGATTCTGAGTTTGGAATTGTCATAACCTTATGGAATCACAAGAGTGTTCACTAACAACACTATTCTTATTCATCTTGCAGAATCTGTAGTTGCCAGTGGAACAATAGTATATGGTAGATCCCAATGATTCCCTTCCCCATCTGTAGATGACTTGGGTGGCATATTTCTGTAGACTTCCTGCCAGTATGCACAACCACTGGGAGTCTGTGGATGACATGTCGGACCTGTCTAGAAGATGATATTTCACAATCCCTCTCTTGTTACCCATTACAAGTTTCACTCTATCTCATTTTCTAAAATGTTTCATAGGATTTAAGAAGGTGATATAAATATTGTCCCTATTTTATTTTCAGCATCTTTTCTAGCCCTGGGTCATTGCATTTATCAAATGGCAATATTTTTATCTTTTAAAAAAATTCTTTTGAGTTCTTTGTTCAGATCAGTACCCCATTTTTTAATTGGGTTAATTAGGGTTTTAGTATCTAGTTTCTTGAGTTCTTTGTATATTTTGGAGATCAGACCTTTGTCTGATGAGGGGTTTGTGAAGATCTTCTCCCAGTCAGAAGGTAGCCTTTTTGTCTTACTGACAATGTCCATTGCTTTACAGAAGCTTCTCAGTTTCAGTAGATCCCATTTATTCATTGTTTCTCTTATTGTCTGCACTCCTGGGGTTCTGCTTAGGAAGTGGTCTCCTGTGCCTATATCTTGTAGACTACTTCCCACTTTCTCTTCTATCAGGTTCAAAGTGGTTGGATTAATGTTGATGTCTTTAATCCATTTGGACCTGAGTTTTGTGCATGGTGATAGATATGGATCTATTTTCATTTTTCTACAGGTTGACATCCAGTTATGCCAGCACCATTTGTTAAAGATGCTTTCCTTCTTCCATTGTATACCTTTAGCTCCCTTTTCAAAAATCAGGTGTTCATAAGTTTGTGGGTTAATACCCGGGTCTTCTATTCGATTCCATAGGTCGACTTCTCTGTTCTTATGCCAATACCAAGCTGTTTTCAACACTGTTGCTCTGTAATAGAGTTTGAAGTCAGGGATGGTAATGCCTCCAAAAGTTCCTTTATTGCATAAGATTGTTTTGGCTATCCTGATTTTTTTGTTTTTCCATATAAACTTGATTATTGTTCTCTCAAGGTCTGTGAAGAAGTTTGGTGGGATTTTGATGGGAATTGCATTGAACTTCGAATGGCCAAAAGGCACTTAAGGTCATGCTCAACCTCCTTAGCGATCAGGGAAATGCAAATCAAAACAACTTTGAGATATCATCTTACACCTGTCAGAATAGCCAAACTCAAAAACACCAATGATAGCCTATGCTGGAGAGGATATGGAATGAGGGGAACACTCATCCATTGTTGGTGGGAATGCAAACTTGTGCAGCCACTGTGGAAATCAGTGTGGCGGTTTCTCAGGAAACTGGGAGTCAACCTCCCTCAGGACCCAGCAATTTCACTCTTGGGAATATACCCCAGAGATTCCCTAACATACTACAAAAGCATTTGTTCAACTATGTTCATAGCAGCACTATTTGTAATAGCCAGAACCTGGAAGCAGCCTAGGTGCCCCTCAATAGAAGAATGGTTAAAAAAGGTGTGGAACATATACACATTAGAGTTTTACTCAGCGGTAAAAAACAATGACATCTTGAATTTTGTATGCAAATGGATGGAAATAGAAAACGCTTTACTGAGTGAGGTAAGCGAGACCCAAAAAGAGGAACACGGTATGTATTCACTCATAAATGGATTCTAACCATAATTAAAGGTCTTTGAGCCTATTATCCGTGATCCTAGAGAAGCTAAATAAGAAGATGAACCTGATGAAGATTATTTAGCTATTCGCCAGGAGGTAGGAAATAAACAAGAGTCCCAGGTAACTTTGGGTGCATGGGGGAGGTGGGAGGGTTGTTGGAAGGGGACAGGGTTAGAGAGAAGGGAGTAGGGGAGGAATGGGGAAAGCTCTGTGGACCGGGATGGGGGGAGGGTGGAAGAAAGAATATGGGATCAGGGAAGAATATATTTCAACTAAGGGAGTCATTTTAGGGTTTACAGGAGACTTGATTATATATGGGATCCCAGGTCCAAGGAGAGATTCCCAGATTGTTCTCTGGACAGAGGAGAGGGTGCCTGAACAGGAGTTGGCCCATAACCATACTGATGAAGATTTTGCTTATCACCATAGATCCTTCATCTGGCGATGGAGGGTGATACAGACGGAGACCCACATTGGAGCACCGGACTGAGCCCCCCAAGGTCCAAATGAGGAACAGAAGGACGAAGAAAATAAAAAAGGAAATAAGGACTGCGAGGGATGCTATCACCCACTGATACAAGGGGTGATCTAATGAGAGTTTACCAAGGCCAGTTGGACTGGGACTGAATGAGGAAGTGATCCAACCAGATTCTCTGAATGTGGCCGGATTCTCTGAATGTGGCTGGCCCGGAGTCTTTCTGAAAAGTCATTGACAATGACACTGGGACTTGTTTCCTCTGCATATACTGGATTTTTGGGATCCAGTCTGTTTGGATACTCACATTCCTGGACCAGGAGGGAGGGGGGAGGAACTTGAACTTCCCACAGGGCAGGAAACCCTGACTGCCCTTAGGGATGTAGAGGGAGGAGGAGAGGGAGTGGGTGGAGTGGGAGGGTGTTGGGAGGAAGGGCGGAACTGGAAACTTTTATAATTTAATAAAATTACTTTCTAAAAGTAAAAAAAAAATTCTTTTGACTCTATCTTCATTTATTGCAGGACAAATGTTCTACGGTGATATTAAAGATATTCATCAGTGTGACTATTGGAGAAGGCCAATTCAGGCACCCTCTCCTCTACTGCCCAAGGACCTAGCTGGGGATATCCTCATGGACACCTGGGATCCCCTCTAGAGCCAAGTCTCTTGCCAACCCTGAAATGGCTCCCTTAATTAAGAAATCTTCGCTGCTCCTATATCCGCCCTTCCTCCATCTCAACCATCCCACTCCCCCAAGTTCTCCCCAATCCTTCCATTCTCCCTTCTTTCTCCCCTTCTCCCCTTCCCTCCACCCCCATGCTCCCAACTTTTACAAAGTGATCTTGTCTGCTTCCATTTTCTAGGAGTATCTTTATATATTTTTCTTTAGGTTCATATTCATCAAAACACTTGACCGAGCTCCCAAGGTCCATTTGAAGAGTAGAAGGAGGGAGAAAATGAGCAAGGAAGTCAGGACTGTGAGGGGGTTGATTCACCCATTGAGACAGTGTGCCTGATCTAACGGGAGCTCATCAAAACCAGTTGGATTGGGACTGAAGGAGCATGTGATCAAACCGGACTCTCTGAATGTGGCTGACAATGGTGGCTGACTGAGAAGCCATTGATAATGGCACGGGGATTTGTTTCTACTGCATGTACTGGAGTTTTGGAATCCTAGTCTGTTTGGATGCACACCTTCGTATGCCTTGATGGAAGGTGGAGACCTTGGATGTCCCACAGGGCAGGGTACCATGCCCTCTTTTACGACTTGGGGGGAGGGAGGAGAGGAAATGTGGGAGCCTGAGGGAAAGGGGAGTAGAGGAGGAAGTGGAAATTTTGAATGGTATTATTTATAAAGCAATAAAAATTAAAAAAAAATCTTTTGAGGCAGGACCACACTACATAGCCTTGTTTGGCATGGAACTGACTAAGTAGACCATGCTGGCCTTGATCTTTCAGAGATCTGCTTCACTCTGCCTTATGAGTGCTAAGAATAAAGGCACGCAGCACCATGTCCACACTCAATTTCTCTTTTATAAAGTGTAGTGAGGGGCTGCGGGAAGGCCTGCTTTTCATCCTGCCCAGCTCCCGCACGGCTAGCTTAGTCCCAGAAATAACAACACACAAATTGTATTCATTTAAGCACTGCCTGGCCCATTACCTATAGAGAGTGAGTTAACTAACTCTCATATCTTGATATTAACCCATTTCTAATAATCTGTGTAGAATCACGAGGTTGTGGCTTACTAGGAAATATTCAGCATGTCTGACCTGGTGGCTGGCTCCATGGCTTCTGCCTCATAGCCCTCTTCCCAGCATTCTGTTCTGTTTACTCCGCCTACCTAATTTTCTGTCCTATCAAGGGGCCAAGGCAGTCTCTTTAGTGACCAATGAAAATAACACAATAGACAGATAACCCTCCTCCATCATTTCCCCTTTTTCTGTTTAAACAAAAAAGAAAGGCTTTCATTTTAACATAGTAAAATTACATATAACAAAACAGTTATCAAGCAAGAATTACAGTTACAATATTTACAACTATATCTTTATCATAATAATGGAAAACTATAACTATGACTATCCATTCTTCAACTCCATCAAAGACTCCAGAAGGATATAATATTACCTAAGTAAACAAGAAGTAAGCAACTTCCAAAACTCTAGAAATGACAGAGACATCTTGCTGCCTGGACAGTCACCCAAAGTTCCTCTGTATCGTTGGGGCATTCATCTTCAGCCTTCAGGCCCATAGTATCCAGAGACATTTCCATGAAGCAGGAAATTTCAAAGGCAGTTCAGTCACTATCTGCTATATCCTGCAGAATGTCTCGCAGTCTCTTTCATGAATCAAGAACCCCGAAAGATCATCTCACCTTTAGGCAAGTTCAGCAGTCCTCTCTCTGTGGGTTCTCTGTGTCCAGTTTATACAACAGTCCAGGCAAGAGCAGTTTCTTGCCCAAATGGCTAACCAACTCCATAAGGAGCCTCTTCGATGCCTATCTTCTTCTTGAAGTAGATTGGTGCTGCCAGGAGCAGACATGTCTCATTGCCCTAAGTTATTAAAACATTAAATGCTATGTTCTGTAGTCTTTGAAAGATATGAAGAATGTCTCTCTGAAATATATCTATGCACATCTACAAAATCAAACTAACATTACTACAAGCTTGACTATTATTGATGATTATCCATTAACAACCTATATTTTTAATTATACATTGCATTTTTAAATGAACTATCCAATCACAATACATCAATCAAGATCAGAAATATATATACATATAACAAAATTGACCTTAAAATCCATACCAATGCAAATTATTAATATCTATACCATATCCCCCTTTAAATGTAAAAGAACATTTATAAACAATATCTGGGAATATGGACGTAGTTATTTCTCTCCAAACTTCTTCCTGCTGAATAGGGGTGCTTTCATGGTAAAACCCGTCTGCCAGGTTCATCTCAGTCGGCAGTTGAGTGAAGAAATTTTTTGAGGGTGTTCACAGAAACCTTTCAGGAGGGCATGGTCTATCATACCATATTGGGATAGAAGCAATCCACAGGGTCTCATCCTCTGTGAAAACAAAAGAAGAATCTCCTTTCCAAAGCATCATATTCTTAGACCCAAATTCTGAAATCAAGGTATTTTTAAAATATCTATCTTGGATTAGTTCAGCAGCATTTATAAACAAAAGTCTTTTAGCAGCTGTTGCTCCTTCCTCAGCATTTAAACCATTCAAAGAGAGCATAATAGCATACAGTATCAAGATTCTCTGTTTATTTTCCATCTTTATTTTAACCTCTATTTCTTTTATTTTTACTTTTACTTTTTGAGACAGGTTCTCTGTATATCTTTGTCCTGGAATAACACTATAGACCAGGCTGTCCTTGAACTCACAGAGATCCTTCCGTCTCTGCCTCCCCAGTACTGGGCTCAAAGGTGTTTGCTACCACACCTTGAACTCACAGAGATCCAAGGGTCTCTGCTTACCCAGTGCTGGGATTAAAGGTGTGTGCTACCACACCTTGGACTCAGAGATCTGTCTGTCTCTGCCTCCCAGGCATTGGGATTAAAGGTGTGTTCTACCACACCCAACTACTCTCTTTCTTTCTTTTTACTTTAAGAACTTTAACTTTTATCCTGCATATATTTTTAACACACTGTAAACCAGTTAGAGGTTTTCTTTCTCCTTGAATCTCTCTTTACTGTATATCTCTCTTTTTCTGACTACACAAGCCTTTAATTTACTAAGCAATATGGAGAGCTATGGCTTTGATGGCTAGATCTAGTTCATTCCTTTCAGCCTCACGGCTGAGATACCAGCCAGAGCTGCAGTTCACTGCCACAACTCTATGGCGTTTCAAGGTCCTTGCTAGCAAGCAAGCTGTAGTATTCTGCTCACAGACCAAACTCAGTCGGACTGCCTGCCTAAAAGAGTCAGAGTTTGCCCTGGCAGGACAGCCCAGAAAGCCGGCATTTTAAAACGGCACAGCTTTTTTCCTGCTACAGCTGAAAACTGAAAAACAGCTATTCATCAACACCATGTAAGTGTTTTGTAACAGGACCTTTTAAAAGAGCTGCAAGGTTTTGCAGCTGAAGCTGAGTCAGGAAGCCTCCCTTAGATGAGAGTGCTTGCTTGCCTCTAGCAAACAGAGCAGACCTGAGAAATTGCTGCTACCAACAAAACATGCTTTATTCTATTCTTTCCCAAGCTTTCTCAAGCTTTCTGTGGATTCAGTTATCCACGTGGGCACCATATAAAGTGAGGGGCTGCGGGCAGGCCTGCTTTTCATCCTGCCCAGCTCCCGCATGGCTAGCTTAGTCCCAGAAATAACAACACACAAATTGTATTCATTTAAGCACTGCCTGGCCCATTACCTATAGAGAGTTAGTTACTGACTAACTCTCATATCTTGATATTAACCCATTTCTAATAATCTGTGTAGAACCACGAGGTTGTAGTTTACCGGGAAATATTCAGCATGTCTGACCTGGTGGCTGGCTCCATGGCTTCTGCCTCATAGCCCTCTTCCCAGCATTCTGTTCTGTTTACTCCGCCTACCTAATTTTCTGTCCTATCAAGGGGCCAAGGCAGTCTCTCTATTGACCAATGAAAATAACACAATAGACAGATAGCCCTCCTCCATCAATAAAGGTCTTTTTTATCTGGTACTTTCACCATGAATATTGCTTATCTTTTTCCCCTTTAATTTTGGCAGATTTTTAACTTTTTAAAACTAATTACAGAGCAAGGCCTATTGTGTTATCTGGCAATAAAGCAAAAGTCTATAAAACTTTCACTCTGTTGTAACTTAAGTTTAACCCTGAAATGTCACATTAGAATTTCTACTAGCTGGGCAACTATGCCATGAAGAAAGAAAGCTTTATGGAAAGAGATATGCAATCTGTCTATCTGATAGTTTCAATTGTGATCTTGGACTTTAGTGAACATAAAACAACAGGACATAAAATGCAAGTCATTTTAGGCATACAGCCCAATATTATTCATAAGACACTAATTCCAGATACAATGTGATGATAACTGCAACATGGGGCATAGAATATTACCCATATAAGTCTTCTCCAAATTCTTAAATGACAAAGCCTTATTTTTTGCAACTAATATGTAAAATTATTATCACTTTAGACTATTGACATGTCAACAATTCTTTACTCAGAAATGCCACCTGGATTGCTAAGTGTTGTTATCAATAAAAATTATAGAGTTATTTAAAATATCTAACTCAAGATACCAAGGATATTCTAAAGTTATTTTAGTATATATTGCTTTTATTGCTAATAATATAGGTTATATATCTGTCAGTCTTGATTTTAACTGCATTGTTATCTCCAAGTTAGTTTATGAAGTCTTGGTCTTGTAATAATAGAGCCACAGCTAGAATGAACAATACCTTTACGAAAGATCATTGAAATTACGTGTAATACTAAAAGAGATATGTTGTCTAATAAAGTATATGATGCTTTGTTTTTCAGCCAAATTGGTTCAGTAAATGATTTACTGACCCCTATTAAAATTATTTTAAAAATAGTTTATTCAAATCTATCTCAGTCATTCAATTTTGAAAATAAAAGTTTTTGAGACTTTGGTTGTAATTGACCCCATAATCTCACAATCGCATAACCTCATAGGGAGTGGCACTAATATAAAGTGTGGCTTTTGGAGTATATATGGACTTGTTGAAAGAAGTATGTTGTTGCTGGGGTGAGAAGTGAAGTTTAACATACTCAACATACTACCCAGTGTGTTAGTCAACTTCCTGTTGCCTACAAGATGTAAGACACTTGGCTACTTCTCCAGCACCATGTCTACTTGCATGCCACCATGTAATCGAGCATAAAGGACCAGCCAACCCCCACAATTAAATGTTTTCTTTATAAGAGTTGCTGTATTCGTGATGTATCTTCACAGTAAAAATAAACTGTAACTTAGTGCTATAACAAATAAACAAAGAATTTAATATCATATATAATTTTTCTTTCTTAAATATTATTAATGTTTTCTAAAAAATGTGTTATGAAATCACAATGAAGGGATGTGAATACAATTTTCAATTCCCTTTTTTAAAGTTTGTTTTTAAACTTTTTCTCCTATTTGCTTATTTTTCACTTTCAATTTCTCATTATTATTTTATTGTGTCTTTAATCTCTTATGGCAAAAGAAATTTTACTTAAGTTTGATTTCTTTAGAAGCTAAATAAAAAAAACTGTACCTGTGTGCAGGCCATTGCAAGATATTGAGTTTTAAGCTATATTAATTCTCCTGAACGCTGATTGTAGCTGTACTATATTTAGATTATTTAATTTAAGCTAACTCTTTATTCATGCCCAAAAATACTTCATCACTTTCTTTATCTCATGTTGATTTCCTCTCACTTATTTTACAGCTTCAGTTCAAATATCTACACTCTTCTCCTTGGCCACCAGAAGGAAATGACATAGCAGCTTACTTGACATAAATGGAAACTATCCGGAGCAAACTTTTTAATTTTCTCTCTTTATTTGCAACCTTTCTAGATCTTCACTTGACTTTTTTATTCCTTCTAGATGTTCAAAATAAGAACAGTTCTTTTTTCATTCTTTTTTAAATTTATTTATTTATTAAAAATTTCCACCTCCTCCCCACCTCCCTTTTTCCTCCCTCTCCCCCACTACTCCTCCCTCTCCAGTTCTAAGAGCAATCAGTGTTCCCTGTCCCGTGGGAAGTACAAGGTCCTCCCCCCTCCCTGCAGGTCTATGAAGGAAAGCATCCAAACAAACCAGGCTCCCACAAAGCCAGTGCACGCAGTAGAATCAAAACCCAGTGTCATTGTCCTTGGCTTCTCAGTCAGCCTTCATTGACAGCCACATTCGGAGAGTCCAGGTTTATCACATTCTCCAACACTCCCAGTCCAGCTGGCCTTGGTGAGCTCACATTATATCAATCCCACCATCTCAGTGGGTAGACTCACCCCTCGCTGTCCTGACTTCCTTGTTCATGTTCTCCCTCTTTCTGCTCCTCATTTGGACCCTAGGAGCTCAGTCTATTGCTCCAATGTGGGTCTCTCTCTCTCTCTCTCTCTCTCTCTCTCTCTCTCTCTCTCTCTCCATCCATTGCCAGGTGAAGGTTCTATGGTGATATGCAAGATATTTTATTCATCAGTGTGGCTATGGGACAAAGCCAGTTCAGGAACCTTCTCCGCTGCTGCCTAAGGAACAAGCTGGGGACATCTTCTTGGACACTGGGGAACATATCTAGAGTCAAGTCTCTTGCCAACCCTAAAATGGCTCCCTTAATTAAGATATTTTCTTCCTTGCTCCCATATCCAACCTTTCTCCATCCCACTCATCCTATTCCACCAAGCTCTCCCCAATCCTCCCCTTCTCCCTTCTCTCTACCCATCTACTCTTACCCCCCTCCCCCCTCCAGGGCACCCACCTTTTGCCTGGCAATCCTGTCTACTTCCAATATCCAGGAGGATAACTATATGATTTTCTTCAGGTTCACCTTCTTATTTACCTTCTCTAGGATCACGAATTATAGGCTCAATGTCCGTTATTTATGCCTAGAATCCACTCTTATGAGTGAGTACATACCATATTCATCTTTTTGGGTCTGGGTTATCTCACTCAGTAAAGCGTTTTATATTTTCATTTATTTGCATGCAAAATTAAAGATGCCATTTTTTTTACTGCTGAGTAAAACTCTAGTGTATATATGTTCCACACCTTCTTTAACCATTCTTCTACTGAGGGGCACCTAGATTGTTTCCAGGTACTGGCTATTACAAATCGTGCTGCTATGAACATAGTTGAACAAATGCTTTTGTAGTATGATAGGGCATCTCTTGTGTACATTCCCAACAGTAACATTGCTGGGTCCTGAGGGAAGTTGACTCCCAGTTTCCTGAGAAACCGCCACACTGAATTCCAAAGTGTCTGCATAAGTTTGCATTCCCACCAACAATGGATGAGTGTTCCCCTCACTCCACATCCTCTCCAGCATAGGCTATCATTGGTGTTTTTGAGTTTAGTTATTCTGACAGGTGTAAGATGGTATCTCAAAGTTGTTTTGATTTGCAGTTCCCTGATCACTAAGGGGGTTGAGCATGACCTTAAGTGTCTTTTGGCCATTTTAATCTCTTCTGTTGAGAATTCTCTGTTCAGTTCTGTACCCCATTTTTAATTGGTTTAATTAGACTTTTAGTGTCTAGTTTCTTAAGTTCTGCATATATTTTAGCAATCAGAACTTTGTCTGATGCGGGGTTGGTGAAAGTCTTCTCCAAATCAGTAGGTTGCCTTTTTGTCTTAATGACATTGTCCTTTGCTTTACAGAAGCTTCTCAGTTTCAGGAGGTCCCATTTATTCATTGTTGCTCTTATTGTCTGTGCTACTGGGGATTTTCCATTCTAAGTCTATTCGAAGACTGTGACTTTGAACATATTAATTCCTGATTCATCCAGAAATGTACTTTATCATTACCCTCTATCACTATCACTATATCCCTCTGTTTATTTACTGCTTTTCATTTTTTCTAAATGCGCAGTAGAATTTTGGGATTCTATTTTTTCTTCTTTTTGTTGAAAATATTATTTTCTCACATAATATATCCCGATTATTGTTTTCTCTTCTACTCTTTTCAGTTTCTCCCCAACTCTCTTCCCATCTGGATCTATTCTCTTTCTGTCTACCATTAGAAAAGGACAGGTTTCTAAGAGCTATGAGCAAAACATAACCAACAAATATAGTAAGATAATAAGAAAAACTAACACTTCATAATTAGAGAAAACAAAGAGATGGAAAAGAGGCCAAGAGATAGCACAAGAATGAAAGACCCGATGGGATAATAATATATTGGTATTTATGAGTTACTGTTTTCAGAAAATTATATTGATGTTGATTTTTGTACATTGATATATTAAATATTGTATGTGAGCATGTTTCTACCTCTATTTATATTAATATCTATACTTATATTTACATTCCTACCTGTAATTCAGACATTTATGTAATGATAATACATTGTTTACTTT
The DNA here is from genome assembly GCF_982192425.1 of Myodes glareolus. Classification (NCBI taxonomy): domain Eukaryota; kingdom Metazoa; phylum Chordata; class Mammalia; order Rodentia; family Cricetidae; genus Myodes; species Myodes glareolus. The sequence continues at coordinate 10,675,109 of NC_142053.1, read as the reverse complement.
TGGAGGTCATTGTCCTCACTCATTGCACAGTTGTTCATTCTCTTAGTCTTCAAGTTAGATAGAAATCAATAGTCATATATGTTTATTATATTTATATTTAGGCTATATTTAGTTGCATAGAGATCATACTTAGTATAGATAGTATAATCTTCAACCTCTTCGAAGAGCTGTGGAAAATGCCCTTTAATCTAACTCATAGTTCTATAGTAGTGAGACACAATCGCTCCTGGCATCACCGCTCTTCTCCCGAGAGAAAGTTGAGTACCAAAGACACTCCACCTGGAGCTTGTCTTCTTCCTGGCAGAACTGGACTTTGGGCAAAGAAAAAGCCCATACCTCGACCACTGACAGAATTACAAAATATCTGTAAATGGATAAAATCAGGATTGTCTTATCTTGCCAAGACAGGGTGAGAGAGTCCTAACAGGTTTCTTGCCATTGAAAAATGGCATGTCAGTTACATCAGGCCTTAGTCAAAGTTGGTTAACTCAACATTACATAGAGACTTTGGGTGATTGCCAGGTATTTAGTTGTCTCTTCCATTCGTTGCACATTTCAGAAGTTTCCCACTTGTACTTCTGGGCTGCTTGAATAAAATTATTTTCCTTCTCAGATCTTTGATGAAGTTAAAGATTAGATAGTTGTAGTTACCATCTACATTATTTATACTCCCTAAAATAGAATGTTTAGTAAAACTTTTGCTATATGTTTCTTGCTTAATATTGTTTGTTGTTTGTAATTTTATATTTATTATTTGCTTCAATTGTATATAGTTGTATTTGGTTTGGTTCTGTCTTATTTTAGAAAAAAGGGGGAGATGATAGAGGAGTTCAGCCAATCACATTCTGTTTGTGGTGTGTGTCGCCCTTAGGCTAAAGTTTACCTATAAACCTGACGAGCGCTCCCTCTAGCTCTCTCTCGCCTGGCTCCTGCGTGATCATTTGGATTCTGGTGTAAGGTGGTGTAAGTCTTCCTTCTGTTTATTAAAGCTGTATATTTTGTATTAAGGTAGTCTGGGGACTTTTCATTACCGATCGCCCTGCGACATCACTTGGCAATTTCATAGAAACACTTGGGGCTGACCTAAGTCCTCTCAAAGTATGTGTCAGTTGTCTAGTTGGGATCCTAGCAGTGGCATAGAGACTCATCCATAGCACTTGAACTGGATTTTGGAACCTATTCCCCATGCTGGGTTCCCTCACCCAGGCTTGAGTTGGTGGAGGAGCTTGGACCTGCCTCAACTTGATGTGCCTGCTTTATTGGCCCCAGTGGGAAGCCTGTCCCTTTCTGAATGGTGACAGAGGAGGAGTGGATGGGAGTTTAGATGGGAGTTGAGGGGAAGAAACAGGAGGAGAGGAGAGAGGGGAAAATGTGGTCAATATGTAAAATAAATGACAAAGAAAACAACAACCAAATTAAACAAACAAACAAAAAAACCCCACTAGACTAGAAGTCAAATATATACACAGACCTGGTGCTGACCCTTATAGGTTTTATATGTTGGCTCATTCTGTGCATTCGTAGGAATTTTGGTCATGTTGATTTAGATGGACTTGTTTTCTTGGTGTCCTCTATCCCCTCTTTCTATTACTCTGCCAGGTTTTCCTTGAGTTCTGAGTGGAGAAATTTGATGAAGAAATACCTGGTGTGGGAGAATTGTCTGTAATGTTACAAATACCATTTAAGGCATTGGTCCCAATGCCTTTCATTCTCTGCAAGATGTACGACTGTGGGTCTCTGTATTTGTGGATTCTTAAATACTCTTTTATCTAAATTTACCCATAATTCAATAATTTTCCCATAATTATTACAGAATAACTTAATATGTTAAATTGTTATCTTGTGCTTCTATTAGACAAAAGTAGGTAAGACATCCATCCAAAGAATTATGACTGAAGTTTCACCATTTAAGTTTGTATCCAATGAGGATACATAAATAAGAAAAAAAAGAAATGCCTGAGACATTTCAAGTATTATTGATAGCCATTCCATAATACTGGTTTTACTCTATTCCACTCTGCTTGTGTTCTGGATGATCTTTTATTTTATCTCTAGTTGTCTCTATGTAACCATTCAGACTCTTCTCACATTTTTTAATTTAATAGCACTCTGGAAACCATTTTCAAGCACCAAGTTCTTGGTGATCTATTAAAAAATCAGCACTGACTCATAAAGCTTCTAAAAAATAATTTTTAGCAAATTGGCCAGGGGTGTAAATAACATACACAGATGATTAGTAGAAAATTTGAGGTCCTAAACTGTTGGAGGAGGGCCCGCTTGCTCATCCTGGCCACCCAGAACCAAAATAACCACACAAAAACCATATTAATTAAATCACTGCTTAACCCATTTGCTCTAGCTTCTTATTGACTGACTCTTATATTAATTTAACCCATTTCTATTAATCTGTATATCATTGTGAGGTCATGGCCTACCAGCAAGTTTTAGCACATCTATCTCCATCAGCAGCTCAATAGCATCTCTCTGAATCTGCCCTTCCTGCCAGCATTCAGTCCAGTTCTGTCTGCCTACCTAAGTTCTGCCCTATCAACAAGCAAAGGCAGTTTCTTTATTCATTAGTGGTAATCACAACACACAGAGGGGACTCCCATATCACCTCCCCTTTTCTGTTTAAATAAAAAAGGAAAGTTTTAAATTTAACATAGTAAAATTACATATAGTAAAAGAGGTATCAAGCAAGAATTACAGTTAACATATTTCTATTTACTTTATCTTTTATCATAACTAAGGAAAACTATAACTATCTGTCTATTCTTGAACTCGATCAAAGACTCCTGAATGATATACTACCTAAATAAACAGCAAGTGCATTTTAAGCAACTTCTAAAACTCTAGATATGACAGAGACATCTCACTGCATTGACAGTTACCCAGTGTTCTTCTGTGTCATTGGGGCATTCATCTTAAGCCTACAGGCCTGTAGAATCCGGAAGACTTTACCATGAAGCAGGAAATTTCAAAGACAGTTCCTCCTATGTTGACAATTTGTCAGTCACATTCTTTTGTGTCCTGCAGAATATCTCACAGACTCATTCATGAATCGGGAACCCTGAAGGATTGTCTCATCTTTAGGCAAGTTCACCAGTGATTTCTCTGTCGATCCTGCATCTCTAGTTCATGTAACCTACTCCATAAGGAGTTTCTTTGATGTCCATCTTCCTCCTGTAGTAGGTTGCTGCTGTCCGGAGTATATGTGTCTCACTATAATGAAAAGTTCTAATTTTTTTTAAACATTTAATTGCCATATTACAAAGGTTCTGAAAGATTTGGAAAATACCTATCTAACGTAAAAAATTTCTATACGTCTGAAAAATCTAACTAGCATGACTACAAGCTTAATTACTATACATGGGTATCTATTAACTTATATTTTTTAATTATATATTACCTTTTTAAAGGAGCTACACAAACACAATACATAAATCAAGATCAGAAATCCATATACATATAACAAAATTGACCTTAAATTTTTATCAATAAACAAAGATTCATATCAATGCAAATTATTTATATTTTTATCATATTCCCCTTTAAACGTAAACAAATATTTTCAAACAATATTTGGGAATATGGGCTCAGTTCTATCCAAACCTCTTCTGCTGTTTATTGGGCAAGGCCTTTTCTTTGTGGGGGTGTTTACAGCAAACTTTCAGGAGGTCTTGATCCATCAAACCATATTAGTCTAGAATTAATTTACAGGTTCTCATCTTTTGTGAGAACAAAAGAAGAAACTCTTTTCCAAAGCCACATATCCTTAGACTCAAATTTTGAAATCAAGATACCTTTATGTTGGTTTAACTTAGCAGTTCATACAATGAAATGTCTCTCTTTACTTAGCTCCTTCAGAGTCAAAAAATTCAAAGACACAATAATATACATACTCAAGACTCTCTGTGAATTTTCTTTCTTTATGTGCCTTATTTTTTTACTCCTTTTATTCTATGACCATCTTATACTCTGTCTCTTTAAAGACTTTTTTTTATAAATGATTTACTTCTTTTTCAACTCTCTATACTCTATTCTTCTCTCTCCCAAGCCTACATTCATTTATATAACACAATGACCCATTTAAAGTTCTTTTATATCTGAATATGTCCTTATTGCATTATCTGCAATTCTTTACTGTTTTGGGGAGTTTTTAAAATGGTAAAAAGCGGACTGGAGAGATGGCTCAGTGGTTAAGAGCACTGCCTGCTCTTCCAAAAGTCCTGAGTTCATTTCCCAGCAACCACATGGTGGCTCACAACCATCTGTAATGAGGTCTGGTGCCCTCTTCTGGCCTGCAGGAATATATGTAGACAGAATATTGCATACATAATAAATAAATAAATATTTAAAGAAATGGTAAGAAGCTCAGTTGAAGCTGCTCTGGATGCTGGCTCTGCCTCTCTCCACTTTTAAAATGGTGGAGGTGCCATTACTTCCAGGTCTGGTAGGAGCCACGCTAAGCATTTTAAATCTGTGAATGAGTGTGCAACAAATTGTTGCTGGAGCTACTTCTGCTACTTCAACCAATAGCCTTTGACGTACCAGCCCACTGGGGTGTGGTGTCTTTCACTTTAAAAATAAACAGCGGCAGCCCTCTTGCTCTCTTGATTACTTCGGATTCCACTTCTGACTATCAGACGCTTTTCCTGTTCCTGCAGGAGGCTGATGTCTAGGACGGTGATCTGTAAGTTTTTCCTTTTAAATAAATAACCCTTTTATTAATCTTAATTCTGAGTTTGCATGGGATTGTTTTGTTTTGTGACTTACTCCATCAACAAATAAACCCTTTTTTATGTAAGTAATAGCTAAATATGCCATGCAGAACACTGCATTGTCTGGAAATATCTCTGTGTATTGTAGTGCCAATCTCCCATGCTCACCTGCTTGTGCATGCCTAGCAGACCTGATCCTACTGCCTGCCCAGGCAGGGAGTACTGAGTCATGGGCATGGTCTCAATTACTTTGCTCCCAACCCCGAGTGGGCACACAAACACCAGGGCCCACAAATGCCATCCAAATACTTTATAGACTGAGTTTGTGGTGGCAGCATTGCCCAGAAAGCTGTACTTCAAAACCATGTGCCTTTTTTTTTCCATTATGGCCAAAACAGGAAATCCTCTATCAAAGGAACCATGCCTCTGCCTGCTTCTAGTAAATAGAATCCAGACAAGAAAATGCTGCTACCGAAGCATGCTTAACTCTGTTCTTTTGTGGTGGGCACCAATTAGTAGGAGGAGACCACTTGTTCGTCCTGGCTACCCAGAACCAAAATAACCACACAGAAACTATATTAATTAAATCTCTGCTTAGCCCATTAGCTCTAGCTTCTTATTGTCTAACTCTTATATTAATTTAACCCATTTCTATTAATCTGTATATCACCATGAGGTCATGGCATACCCGCAAAGTTTCAGAACATCTATCTCCTCTACTGGCTCCATAGCATTGATATGACTTCACCCTTCTTTCTCCCTGCATTCTGTCCAGTTTTTCTCTGCCTAAATAAGTTCTGCCATATCATTAGGCAAAAGCAGTTTCTTTAATCATTAATGGTAATCACAGCACACAGAGGAGAAAACCACATTACTAAACAGCTTGTATTGTGAAATTATATTGTTTGGCCACATCATTTCTAATAAGTTTGTACACAGCTTAAGGAGAAGCTCATAAATATTTCAACCATAATTCAGTATTTTATTTTCAAAACTGTAGGACTTCTCAAGAAACATTTATGTTAGAAGGAAAATGAATATTAAGTCAATTTCTAATTAAATTGCTTATAATATTTAGTCATATTCAATAGTCCCAGGTGATCCCAAAAAGTTTAAATATATCAACCATAAGTAAAGTCGCATATGCATGGTTTTAACTACACATTTTAAGTGTTTTAAGACTCAATAAATAATTTTAAATTTGACAAACTTCAATGCAAGTGAGATTCATTTAGGAATCTGATGTCCTCTTCAAGAACATTTTATTTAATGTAAAAAACAACCAACAATATAATTGAATATAACAGATACCGATTGTCCCAAATAATCTAGAAATACTTTCCCTTCTGTTTTAGATTCATAAAATGGCATGTTTAATAATTTCTTAAAGATGAAAAATGAAGCTGTGCAATTCTGGTACATGCCTTTAATCCCAGCACTTGGGAGACAGAGGCAGGCAGATCTCTATGAGTTTGTGGTCATCCTGGTCTATAGAGTGATTTACAGGGTAGGTTTCCAAAGCTGCACAGAGAAACCCTGTCTCAAAACTAACCCCACCCAAAAGAAGGAAAGAAAAATGAGGTAAAGGGCATAATTCAGAACAACTCTCAACATTCAAATGAGAACCACATTTTCTGGGTAGACAAGCTGTCTATAAAATTGTCTTCCTATTTCTAACTTTATCTTCTATTGAAAGACCCCAGCCCAAATTGCTGCCGCTTCAGCTGTAGCTAAAAATAACGCCATTTTATGCAAGGCTTGTACTTTTGGGGAATTCAGACAGAGAACAGTTATACATTGCAAAACAAAATGACGGGCTGTCGGTAGCAAAACAGGATATCTGTGGTCAGCCGTTAGGGCAAGGCAAGAATGGGAAGTGCCAGTTATGAAAGGGCCAACTCAGCCCTAACTGGATTCCATGTACCAAGGGGGAATTTGTCCCCAGTTTAACCTGGCCTAAATTAAGTTGTCCAATGAAATCCCTGTAACCATGGCATCTGCTTCTGTAACCGCGCTTTTTGCTCTCTGCCCTTATAAAAACCCCTTACCACAGCCTGAGGGCGCGCAAGTCTTCCAAGAGACTCTGCTGCCCCAGGTACCTGTGTATCTGAAATAAACCTCTTGCAGTTTGCATCCGCAACGGTGGTCTCGCTGATTCTTGGGAAGGGTCTCTTCAGAGGGAAGACACTCTTCGGGGGTCTTTCACTATGTTACATTATCATCTAAGAGACCTAGAGATAAATTGAATTAGTCACTTCAAAAATAAAGATAACACTTCGGTTCTTATTTGCATATAATGTTGTCCCTTGTTCCTTATACTGTTCATAATATATATATATATATGTGTGTGTGTGTGTGTGTGTAGTATATTATATATATATATATACATATATATCACTCTTTAAAGTATTTTCTTCATTGTATTACACATAATCTTTGAAAAGTATGTGGGTATTAATTTTAAATAAATAAAAATTAATAAATACTTCTACTAGACACATGATACACTATAACTGCTTGTGGTGCCAGCCTTTAAGAGCAGAGGGCTTGAAATGAATCCACAAAATCTGTGCATAACATGACTTTATTATCTGGGGGATTAAGTGAAAAAAGATATTAACACAATCACTTGATGGTTTCCTTTTTTTCTTCTTTGTTATTCATTCTGTGTTTTATATCTCTTTTCTATCACTACATAAAAATATTCCTTCTGTCTCTCTTGATGTTTTCTTGCTATCTCTGCTGATGTTTTTCTTCTAATTCTTTCATTGTTTATATTTTCCTTTTAAATATTTCCTTACTTTTCCATATTCTCCTTCTTGATCTTTTCCTTCTGTTTTCCTTCTCTTTTTTCTTCCCTATTCTCTTTCTTGATGTCTTCCTTCTCTTTCTGTTTTAATGTGCTCCTAATTCTCTCATGCTCATCCTTCTAACTCTCTCATTCAGGATGTTTTACTTCTAACTTGTTTTAACTCTCTCTATAGTCTTTACTTTAGAGCTTATATACCCACAGCAAAATCTTTCAGACAATATAGAAATGACTATGTTGTAGCATGACAGCCGGCTTGTTGGAGTATCTGTCCCATCCAGTACCCCAAAGCCAGTATACCCCAAAGAAAATCACACACAGGACTCCATAAGATTATTAACTTATTGGTCCTTAGCTCTGACTACTTATTAGTTCTTATGACTTATCTTAACCCATTATTCTGATCTATGTTAGCCATATGGCTTGTTACCTTTTTCAGCTGTCAGCTCACATGTTGCTTCTTCAGTGATCTGGACAGGAATGATGAAGGGAGCTTCCTGCTTCCCAAAATTCTCCTGTTCTCATTGCATCACCTCTACTTCCTGTCTGGTTTTCCCACGTATACTTCCTGCCTGGCCAATCAGCATTTATTTAAAATATGATTGCTAGATTACAGACAATTCTCCCATACCACTATGTGACTACATTCTGTTTTTAAATGAATATTTACAAAGAATACAAGTAACAAACAGCATGTTTTCTATACCTCTTAACATGATTAAACATTTTATACATTACTTGTAAAAAACAAATTATCCAAGAATGTGCATACATTCATACACAAGCAACTTGCTATAGATTAAAAGTATATAAACCAAACAATGTATTATTCTACTAGCAGACTGCATTTGTGGTTTCAGAGTAATGACCAATCACTTTATTACTTATCTGGAAAGGAAATTTCACAAGGAAGCTAAAAGAAATCACAACTCTAAACATTTATGTATGGAAAAATTAATTCAGCTCTACTTTCTTTAGGGTGTATACTTATAAAAGACTTCTTTTTTTTTGATTTTTCGAGACAGGGTTTCTCTGTAGTTTTTGGTGCCTGTCCTGGAACTAGCTCTTGTAGACCAGGCTGGCCTCGAACTCACAGGGATTCGCCTGCCTCTGCCTCCCGAGTGCTGGGATTAAAGGCGTGCGCCACCACCGGCTTATAAAAGACTTCTTATATCAGGAAATTGAGAATAGAAATGGGTACAAGGAAATAATCATCACCTATAGTCATCTATCAATCTTAACAAGAAAATCACATTAAGTAGTGATAATTAGCCTTCTTTTTCTTGTTCCCTGACTTTAAAAATTCCTCACTCAGCTATGTGTCCGTTTTAGAGCTTCAGATTGTCTTTTTGTGTTTTTCACCTCAAATTTATTTAACAAATACATCTAAGTCTAACTTTAGGTTATTTTCAAAGATTTGATTCAGCTATGATGCACTCTAAAACCTGTGAACATATCTTCCAACAAAAAAAAATTATAGAATTTAAGTTAGCTGGCATACTAGGATGCATTTTTTTCTTAATCATTAACCTAAACCACAGTCTGTTCAGTTCTATAGTAGAAATTGATGTGTTTTAGCTGTGTGGCACTTGCTTGTTTATATTTTAATCATCAAAATTCTATTCAAATTAACATTATTGTTATTAATTACACAGAGCAGCTTAAGAAGAAATCATCTTCGTAACAATCTATATGTAAAAATGCCCAGAAGAGCAGCATGCTCACATGAGATAAATACACTTCATTATAGCTCCCCATTGCCTATCCATGTCATGACATGGTATCCATGTCAGATACCACAGAAATATAATAGAGGCAAACATGCAAAGGTACAGTAAAAGCAAAAGACATTCTGGAGTTTGTGATTTCAGTTCCTTGCCTATCTAAAATACAGAAATCAGGAATTTGCCTCTTAGCGGGCTGACACCTCAAACTTCAATTGCTACCTGCTGCTCCTCTGAAATTGTCACTGGCAATACATTTACAATCTAGTTACAAGGAGAAGAACAAAATATATAATCTCATAAGGGCACCTACAGACCATTATGGAGTTACCCACTTCAGAACAATATAATATGAGATGCAAATTTATATATGAAGCAAGCATTTGCTTAGACTTTAATAAAATAAACTCACAATTGATATGTTTTATGACACTAACTTTCTTGGGTAATAGGATATGCTGATTATTTTTCCATAATCATTTTTCTTCCATATTACTACAAAATATCTATGATTTATAAAAATAATATACAATATGTAATTTTATTGTTGATTATGAAAAATGTTGAATATTTACCATTTGTAAAAAAATGTGGAATGAAATTTTGCAAGAAAAGTGGATTGAATTTTTTGCAATATTTTTTTCCAATCCATTTTTATCTAAGTTTCCTATGCTTATGTGTACTTCTTGACTTGTTATATCTATATTCTTTTTCTTCTCTCTCATGCCTATGTATATTTATCCAAAACTGTGACCCATATAGAGAATCTTTTTTATCTGGATTTGTGTTTATTGTACACTCAGATGTTGCCTCTGATTTTCTAAGATTCGCTGAAGAGTCCAAAGGTCCCAGACAAATAGAAAAGATGACAAATTCTCCTCATTCCAGGCAGAGTTTGTTTTACATAGAAAGCCATAGAGGATATATTATTCCAATTTACTAGATCTTGGATTCCTGAGAAAGAATAGCATTTCTGTTTTAGCTCAGAGTAGGAACAGTCACCAACTGATTTGAGAGCTCCTATATCAATCTGATCATTCTGATAACTTCAGAAATTCAAGAAAGTTATCTATTTTGTAATCGTCTTATGAGACCAGTTCAGTGTTCTTGACAGTACCATCAGACAGACACAGAGGATTATATTCTCCTGATACAATAAGCATGAGCATCCTTGTGTATTCTGAGTTTCTCGGGCATATACTCCAGTCATTCTGTTTTATTGCATTGCAAAAGTTTAGATGAAAAGAAAAGAGAAGAGAAAATATAAAAAGTAATGAAATATTTGACTTAAGTTCATTTTCCTAAATGTCAAAGTACTGTCATAAATCATCAAGCTTGCCAAGTATTGGGTTATTGCATTTACATTGCAAGGATGTATAACTATTTAGTTAAGACAGGTAGATAGATCTTGACACAGAAACACAGAAATACTGTATATTATATATATATATAATATAGTATACTGTCTGTCGTCCCAATAGGGTTCAGGTCAGTGAGGTCAAAGTGTCCTTGTGTATTTACTGCTGAATCCTCGGGAATGTGGCAGCTATTCCAAATGTGTCTGTTAAGTAAATGTATCAATGACCCAAACCAAGACACAGCCAAATGGAAGGACATGTTGGTGGTTACACATGCAGAATGGTAACAAATGTTGCACTCTTGAAATTTATCTATGCATATGATAGAATAGGATCACTGTGCTGATGAAAGGCTGTTACTTATATTTCAACAGTTTATGACCTCATGAATCAAAATACCTGGGCCGTTTCTGAGTACTTACTTCCAAATTCTGAATTGTTTTTTCATCAAGAAGCAATGTAAATTGTACCATAAAAACTGTGTTACAATCAATGGCTAGACTGATCACATAAGAAGCAGAAGTGTGGGAATGTGCCCTTTATGTGGATTTGAGGAGAGAATGAAATATTGCTTTGAGCCTTCCAAAGCTCTCTGTAATAGAGTCCTGACATATCTGAAAGCTAATTTATAACCTCTCAGCCTTTTTTATTTCCAAAAATCACAGAAAAGAGAAACTAGTCTTTGTAATTATGCCTGACCCATCCTTATAGCTTTACATATACTTGTAAATGGTTCAATCCCATTTACAAGTGATTACACACTGATTCATTTTTATCAGATTTTATATACATAATTAAAATGGCTCACACCGTTCTGACAATAACAGTCTTATGCATATTTCTTCTTCAAATAAATAACATCTTATTTGCCTATTATAAATATCTTAAGAAATTTATTTTAAATTGAAAACTATAACAAGCAATAAACTGTACATTACCCAAATCTATGGACTAGAATTTCAATCAAGAACCACTGAGAGCAAAACCACTAGCCAGAAAGGTATAAATTGTGTATCATGCCTTGTTGAATGTCTTCATGTTTCTCTAAGATCACAGTAAGGATCACAAAGATGAAAAATACAAGCTTATACTATAGAAAAAGAAGTCAAAACAAGAATCACTTTGTCTCACTTGCTTTTCCCTGACTCTACCTACTCTCTACTCTCTCTCTCTCTCTCTCTCTCTCTCTCTCTCTCTCTCTCTCTGTCTCTCTCTGCCTCTCTGTCTGTCTGTCTCTCTGTTTGGATTTCAAACATGGCTTTACTTTAGTAAGCCATAGGCCAAAAGCAGCCAGTTTCCCTTTCAAGTCTGTATCTCCTTTGTGGCTATACTACCATTTCTATAATATAAGCCTCAAAAATTTGAAGTCAGTTTTGGTTACATAGAGAGTCATGTCTCAAAAATAAACAATGTAGAAAAAAATAACAGGTTTTAAATGTAGTCTCATTGTGATGTGGTGAAGAACAAAGTTGCTCAGAATAGATTTAAGAGATGCAATACCGACTCTAACAGAACCCAAATGTTCTACTTTATAATGTAGATTACTTGTCTTAAACTCTATAGTTAAATGTGGGAGCAGTGTAATTTTTCATTCACCAACTCCATATATAAATATTTAATATCTTTTTTAAAATTTTGAAAAATAAGCAATAGCATTTAATTGCAAGAGTTTCGAAGGACATAATGCTTGTGTAATTTTTTCAATGACTATTTGAAACTTCAATTTTTTCTGGCTTCACTTTATTTTCTACATCTATAACTTTTATGACAGTTGTTCACTGGAGTTATAACATTTAGGCAATCAGCTATCTAAATCTTAGATTTGAAACTTCAGATTGAGGCTGAAGATATGACATAGTGAGGAAAAGCACTTGCTATGAATGTATGAGGACAGGGTTTGGAACACCAAAACTTTTGAGGACATGTACCCAATGCTTGGGGGAAGGAAGCCAAAGAAAGATTGCTATCCCTTCTTATTTACAAATAGACGTTTTGTGAGAGTCGTCTCTTAAGGTAATGTGATGGCTAATCATTGTTATCAGCTAAATTGCATCTGGAATCAACTAAAACACAAGGAGCCGGCCATGCCATGCCTCAAAGGAATTTTCTTGATAGAATTATTTGACGTCATTAAACCTATGCTAGATCTGGGTAACATCTTCGGGTGGCAAATCATTTTAAAGGACAAGGCAGAAGGAAGCTTTTACTTTTTCCTTCCTTGTTCTCACTGTCACTAGCAAATTCATTTATCCTGTTGATGAGACATTACTTTGCTGAGATTAGATTCCTTGGAATTCCAAAATAGATGGAAAACTTGCTGAGACATAGAGTGTCATGCACTGAACTGTACAGATTGTTATCTTTTCTGTCAAGAGACAGAAATTTTTGGAATAGCCAGATGACAGCAGGCAAGTCATTCTATTAATTCTTTTCTTTTGGAGAACTCTTCTAATATGTGCAAAAATGTAGAGAGTGATACAATAGCCAGTGTCCTCTACTTCTCAGTGCATATATACACATGTGCCTGAGCATTTGCACTCACATGTATGTACACACATATTTGCAACACACAGCTAGATAAGCCACACACTATTAAAATTAAACTTCAGAACACTGAGGTATAAGACTCCAAATAACAAAATATTGCAAGAGTTTTTATGATTGCTACCTGACATGAGTCAAATAAAACTAAGAGTATGTATAGAGAGGGTAAAAAAAAATGGAAGCAAATATTTTCCAGAGATTCAATGTACTAAACATCAAATAAACAGATTTATCATATCAGCCTGACCTTATAGATCATATCATGTAGTTACTTTATTTAAAGAATTAAGCATAAAAGCAGAAATGATGGAACTTTCCACTTGTCAGTTAGTTTTTTCTTGAAGAATATTATGCAGCTTGAATATTGTTTCCCAAGATATGTTGAAGGCATTCATTACCATGATAATATTATAAGTTCATAAATTTAGGAGATGATTATTTCATGAAATAAGACATTACACTGACCAGCTTGATGCCTTAAGAGAATAGGCTCCAAAACCTATCTTACTCCTTCTTTGATGGGAAGACACAGGAAAGAAATGATAAATGAACAAAAATTGTCCTCAGCTTACATCAAATATTAATATTTTGTTAGATACTAAATATATTTTAAAATAGATAAACAAAAATCTATCAGCTGTTTCTCCTTTTAATTTGTGGTATTCATTTGACTCAGGAAGAAAAGAAAAAAAGTGCCACTGAGAAGAAAATACTATCTTCAATTTTCAAGCAGGAAGTAAGTTTTAATGATCCATAAGTAAAATTATCTGATATATAACACAATGTCCACAATAACTAAAATTCCAAGCCCTCATATAAGGATATTTTAATAACAGACAACTGCATTTTTCCAAAGTATTTGTTATTTTTGTCTGCATGATTTTGATAACTACAATTAATAATAATAATAATAATAATAATAATAATAATTTAATCTATTATTTTATCTGACAGAGAAAACTACAGTCATCTATGACTGAGACAGAATTTCATGGCAGTCCAGAAATATTTGGCCTTATTGTAAATACTGTTTGATGTAAGGAAATTAATGTATAATTTTTGAAAACTTTAGCCTAACTAATCTAGCAGCTAGCCTAGCTGCAGATATTTACCTCTCCCTCCTTTAATCCAGATCTAATACCCCAGTCTCACCACTAGATCTACAACACACTACTACCTACTCCTCTACCCCTATCTTCCTCCCTTCCTAGATTTCCAGTAAATATAATGCAGATATTCTCCTTTCAACCTTCTTCCCTACTCATCCTGATAACCAGGCTCCCAATTCCTGGAGACATTCTCTGAGAATTCAGAAGTTAAATGTGCAAATGTAGCAAGTGGGAAAGCTTCAGATTTTTCTCTCTACCTCCTCTACTTCATGTTCAATTCCCCAATACCATCACTAAATCTGTAGCAGACTACTTTTGTGACCTCTCCTAATTCTCTAATCTCATTTCCAGTGTTTTTATCCCAGTTAAAAACCCTGCTTTCCTCCTTTATGTGCACATCCTAAGATTCCATCTTCTAATCCATCCCCATTCTTAAATGTGAACTACCAGTGCTTAGGTGATGGAGGAGGGTCATCTTTTTATGTGTTACTTTCATTGGTTAATAAAGAAACTGCCTTGGCCCTTTGATAGTACAGAAAATTAGGTAGGCAGAGTAGACAGAACAGAATGCTGTGAAGAAGGCAATGAGGCAGATGCTATAGCTCTTCTCTCCAAGATGGACGCAGATTAAGATCCTTTCCAGTAAGCCACCACCTCGTGGTGTTACACAGATTATTAGAAATGGGTTAATCAATATGCAAGTTAGCCAATAAGAGGCTACAAATAATGGGCCAATCAGTGTTTAAAAAGAATACAGTTACCGTATAATTATTTTGGGTAAAACTAGCTGGGAGGCGGGCTGCGGGAAGCGGCCCACCAGTCCTTATTACTACAGAGTGATGCCCAACATAGTTACGAAATTCACTTAAAAACCCGAGAGAGCTTAAAAATAAGGAAAAGAGAGCTTAACACAGATTTTGCTGTTTGCTAGGGTGTGCTGTAGAGAGATTTCCTGCTTCAGCATTAGTGGCAGAAAAAAAGCTGTGCCATTTTAAAACATAGTTGGTACAGGAGAATTGTCTGTATTCTGTCAATCATATTTTAAATAAATGCTAATTGCCCAGGCAGAAAGTATAGGTGGGAAAATCAGACAGGAAGTAGAGGCGGAGCAAAGAGAATGGGAGTATTCTGGGAAGCAGGAAACTCCCTCCGCCATTCCTGCTCAGACAACTGAAGAAGCAACTTGTGAGCTGACAGCTGAAAAAGGTACCAAGCCATATGGCTAACACAGACAAGAATTATGGGTTACTGTAGATGTAAGAATTAGTTTAAAAGAAGACTGAGCTAATGGGACAATCAGTTTAAAATCTTATGGAGTTCTGTGTGTGATTTTCTTTGGGACTTGCCGGCTGTGGGGTACTGGGAGGGACAGAAACCCCAACAAGCTGGCCCCTTGTATTACACACAGCTTCCTGGGTCCTGTCGCCATTGAAAACTCTGGCTATACAGCATTTCTGGGCCCGGACGTTTGTGTGCCCACTTGGGATCAGGCACAAAGTAGATGAGAAAATGCTTGTGGCTTGATTCTTCCTCCCTGAGTAGGCAGTGAGAGCAGGTCTACTAGAAAGTGGCAGTTTTGAAATACCAGTTTCTGGACTGTGCCACCATAGCAATCTCTGCCTGGCTCCTGTGGGAGATAGAGCTTTTGAATGGAACATTTGGAGTAAAGTGCTACGATATGTTTGATGGCAACTAGACTCACTGTGTGCCTAAAATGTTTTGTAGCTCAGAGGCACAAGCAGCTCTGCCATGATAGCAGTCCAATGTGCAAGGCTCAGAGGCAGAAGTGGCTTCACCATGTAGGTCTGGGTGGGGCAAGCAGGCAGTACCTGTTTTTGACCTAGGAATGTCACAGCTTAGATTATTAAGTGCTTAGTGATTTAAAAATGCAATACAAAAAATGTTCCTGGATAGTAAAAAATCACAGATTCACAATAGGACAGAATCAGACATAAAAGACCTCTAAATGGGTCATAGTGTTGGATGAGTGTACGTAGGCTTGGGAGAGAGAAGAAAAAGAATATAGAGAATAAAGTTAATGCCTTAAACAAAAGGGTAAAGTCTTTAAAGATACAGAGTACAGATAGCTATAGATTAAAAGAAATAAAGAAAAATAAGCCACGTAAAAATGGAAAATTCATAGAGAGCCTGGATTATGTACATTGTGTTGTCTTTAAAATTTTTGACTGTGAAGGAGATAAATACAGAGAGACGTTTCATTAAATGGGCTGCTAAGCTGATCCAACATATATGTTCTAAAGGTATCTTGACTTCAGGATTTGGGACTAAGGATATGATGCTTTGGAAAGAATGTCTTTCTTTTGTTTTCACAGAGGATGAGACCTTGTGGATTGCTTCTATCCCAATATGGTAAGATAGACCACGACCTTCTGAAAGGTTGCTGTGAACACCTTCAGAAAATTACTTCACTCAACTACAGACTGAGATGAAGCTGGCACACAGGTTACACCATAAAAGACCTGATTAACAGTGCCCCTGTACAGCAGAAAGAAGTATGAAGAGAAATAACTGAGCCCATGTTCCCAAATATTGTTTAAAAATGTTCTTTTACATTTAAAGGGGAATATGATATAGATATGAATAATTTGCATTCTTATTGATTTTAAGGTCAATTTAGTTATATGTATATGTATTTCTGATCTTGATTAAGGTATTGTGATTGTGTAGTTCATTTAAAATATAATATATAATTAAAAATATAGGTTGTTAATGGATAATCATCAATAATTGTCAAGCTTGTAGTCATGTTAGATATTCCAGATATATAGAGATATATTTCAGTTAGATAGACATTCTTCATATCTTTCAAAGGCTACAGAATATGGCATTTTAAATGTTTTAATAACTTAGGGTTTTTCATGACAATGAGAAATGTCTGCTCCTTGGCAGCACAAGCTACTTCAAGATGAAGACGGGCATTGTAAAGGCTCCTTATGGAGTTTGATAGCCATTTGGGCAAGAAACTGCTCTTGCCTGGACTGATGCATAAATTGGACAAAAAGAACCTGCAGAGAGAGGACTGCTGAACTTGCCTAAAGGTGAGATTGTCTTTTGAGGTTCCTGATTCATGAAAGAGTCTGTGAGACATTCTGCAGGACACAGCAGATAATGACTGAACTGTCTTTGAATTTTCCTGCTTCATGGAAAAGTCTGCTGGATACTATGGGCCTAAAGGCTGAAGATGGATGCCCCAATGGTACAAAAGAACTTTGGGTGACTGTCCAGGCAGCGAGATGTCTCTGTCATTTCCAGAGTTTGGAAGTTGCTTATTTCTTGTTTGCTTAGGTAATATTATAGCCTTCTGGAGTCTTTGATGGAGTTGAAGAATGGTTAGTCATAGTTATAGTTTTCCTTAGTTATGATAAAAGATAAAATAGATATAAATATTGTAACTGTAATTCTTGCTTGATACCTGTTTTCTTATATGTAATTTTACTATGTTAAGGTTAAAGCCTTTATTTTTGCTTAAACAGGAAAAGGGGAAATGATGCATGAGAATCTTCTATCTATCTGTTGCTTCATTGGTTAATTAATAAAGAAAACTGTCTGGCCTGATTGTTCAGAACATATTTAGGCAGAGAAGACAGAACTGAATTTGGGAAAGAAGGAAGAGAGGCAGAGAGCTGCCTGCCATGAAGCTGCCAGGTCAGACATGCTGAATCTCTCCCGGTAAGTCACGACCTCGTGGTGACATATAGATTATGAGAAATGGGTTGAAAGAATAGGTAAGATTAAGCAAATAAAAGGATGGAGGTCAGGCAGTGTTTTAAAAGAACACAGTTTCCGTGTAATTATTTCGGGTAAAGCTAGCTGGGAGGCTGGCTGTAGAAGTGGCCCGCTGTTCCTTATTACTACACGTAGGAATATATTTAGCCTGTATCCATGTAACCAAACCAGACAGGATCTCCAAAGCATTTCATACCTGGACATTTAATACCCATAACACCAACACTCTCCTCAGAACCAGAGAGGGAAGCAGAAATCAAGGAATGAAACAAACAACAAAGACAAGATCACATACTGGGACTTGAAGTTATGATCAATGCAATCCCAGAGACCCGGATGACATCATAAAAATGCAACTAATAGAGGAGCCCTGACTTCTAGCAGAGGGCCATCAGAGGGGTGAGTTTGCTTTGGGCCCCTGGCAGGGTCCCGGTGAGGAGGATCTCGGGTTCCCCCCGACCCCATAGACACCCAGGTCACCCTGCAGTGCTGGCTCCCCCTCCGGCCTGCCATCCCAGCTCCCATCCAGGTACGAATTCGTATATTTCTCCCTTCCACCTGGGGCCATAAAATTTCCCCAGTTCAGCTGCCTTGCAAGCTGGGACTGGGCTGTAGGCGCATCCTGGCTGGAGGCAGTTCCTAGGTCTTAAAGGCCTTCATGAGGACAGGTGGACCAGGTGCCAGCTCAGTGCCATTCCTGACCAGCAGGGGCCCTGACTTCTAGCAGAGGGCCATTGGAGGGGTGAGTTTGCTTCGGGCCCCTGGCAGGGTCCCAGTGAGGTGGAGCTCGGGCTCTTCCGTCCCCATAGATGCCCAGGTCACCCTGCAGTGCTAGCTCCCCCCTCCCGTCTGCCATTCCAGCTCCCATCCAGGTACGAATTCCTATATTTCTCCCTTCCCCCTGGGGCCATAAAATTTCCCCAGCTCACCTGCCTTGCAAGCTGGGCCTGCATTGTAAGCACATCCCGGAAAGAGGGAGTGTCTGTGCTTCAATAGCCTGCCTGAGGAAAGGTGGGCATTCTGTCATTGAAGTCCCTGCCCAAGAAGGGAAGCTGACCCAGTACCAGAAGTTCCAATAGAGAGCATTTGAAGTAAGAGATGGGCAGACGCCAAGACAAGACCTCATCCAACAATCTGAAAAACAACATGAAAACACCAGATCCCAAGGACCCTACAATAGAAGGACTTGAACACCTTAACCCAGAAGAAGTGGAAAAAAGTGCCATTATGAAAGCAATAGAGTCTCTTAAACAGGATATGAATAACTCCCTTAAAGAATTGGATGAGAAATATAACAAAAAGTTTGAAGAAATGAGTATAGAAATAGATGAGAAATATAACAAAAAGTTTGAAGAAATAAGTAAATCCGTGAATGATACCCTGAGAAACCAAGAAAAAACAATCAAGCAGGAAAAGGAAACAGTTCAAGAATTGAAAACTGAAATGGAGGCAATGAAGAAAACACAAACCAAGAACCGGCTGGATATGGAAAACCTAGGTAAACGAACGGAGACTACAGAATCAAGCATAACCAATAGAATACAAGAGATAGAAGAACGAATCTCAGATTCTGAAGATACCATAGAGAAAATAAATGCTCTGGTCAAAGAAAATGGCAAATCCAACAAATTCTCTTCACAAAACATTCAGGAAATCTGGGACACAATAAAAAAACCAAATCTAAGAATAATAGGGATTGAAGAAGGAGAAGAACTGCAGATCAAAGGCCCAGAAAATATATTCAACAAAATCATAGAAGAAAACTTTCCCAACCTAAAGAACGATATTCCTATAAAGGTTCAAGAAGCATGCAGAACACCGAATAGACTGGATCAGAAAAAAACATCCCCTCGCAATATAATAATCAAAACACAAAACATACAGATTAAAGAAAGAATTTTAAGAGCTGCAAAGGAAAAAGGTCAAGTAACTTATAAAAGTAAACCTATCAGGCTTACATCGGACTTCTCTATGGAAACCATGAAAGCCAGAAGATCCTGGATAGAGGTAATGCAGAAACTAAGAGACCATGGATGCAAACCCAGACTACTATACCCAGCCAAGCTATCGTTCACTATCAGCGGAGAAAACAAAATATTCCAGGATAAAAATAAATTTAAACAATTCGTAGCCACAAATCCAGCCTTACAGAAAGTAATAGAAGGAAAATCGCAACCCAAGGAATCCAACATTGCCATCACTGCCTACAATAACCCAGACACTTAGCGACCCTTCACAACCACAACTCAAAGAAGAGAAACAACACAAACTCTACTACACACACACACACACACACACACACACACAAATAATAACCGGAATCAACAACCACTGGTCATTAATATCACTTAATATTAATGTTCTCAATTCACCTATAAAAAGGCACAGACTAAGAGATTGGATACGAAAACAGGATCCTACATTCTGCTGTTTACAAGAAACACACCTCAACCACAAAGATAGACATCTACTCAGAGTAAAGGGTTGGGAAAAGGTTTTCCAAGCAAACGGACCTAAGAAACAAGCGGGCGTGGCCATTCTATATCTAACAAAGCTAACTTCAAACTAAAATCAATCAGAAGAGATGGAGATGGACATTTTATACTCATATCAGGAACAATTAATCAGGAAGAAGTCTCAATCCTGAATATCTATGCCCCTAATATAAAAGCACCCACTTATGTAAAAGAAAAACTTTTAGAACACAAGGCAGTCAGCAAACCACACACACTAAAAGTAGGAGACTTCAACACACCTCTCTCACCAATGGACAGGTCAATCAAACCGAAACTCAACAGAGAAATAAGAGAATTACTAGAGGTAATGAATCAAATGGACTTAACACATATCTATAGAACATTCTACCCAAAAAGGAAAGAATATACCTTCTTCTCTGCAGCTCATGGAACCTTCTCAAAAATTGACCACATACTCGGAAACAAAGCAAACTTTCATAGATACGAAAAAATATTAGTAATCACCTGTGTCTTGTCGGATCACCACGGAATAAAGTTAGAATTCAATAACAATTCTAACATCAGAAAGCCCACAAATGTGTGGAAGTTGAACAATCAACTACTGAATCATCCCTGGGTCAAGGAAGAAATAAAGAAAGAAGTTAAAGTCTTCCTTGAATTCAACGAAAATAAAGACACAACATAATCAAATCTATGGGACACAATGAAAGCAGTGCTAAGAGAAAAGTTCATAGCACTAAGTGCCCAATTAAAGAAAACGGAGAAAGCAAATATTGGAGACTTAACAGCACACCTCAAAGCTCTGGAAAAAAAAAGAAACAGACTCGCCCAGGAGGAGTAGAAGATTGGAAATAATCAAACTGAGGGCTGAAATCAACAAAATAGAAACACAGAAAACAATCCAAAAAATCAACGAAACAAAAAGTTGGTTCTTGTAGAAAATCAACAAGATTGACAAACCCCTAGCCAAATTAATCAAACGGCAGAGAGAGAACACCCAAATTAATAAGATCAGAAATTAAAAGGGGGATATAACAACAGACATAGAGGAAATTCAGAGAATCATTAGATCTTACTACGAAAGTTTATATGCCACAAAGTTGGAAAATGTACGAGAAAAGAATTGATTTTTAGATAAATACCATATACCAAAGTTAAATCAAGACCAGGTGAACAATCTAAATAGACCCGTTAGTCGCGAAGATTTAGAAGCGGTTATCAAAAACATCCCAACCAAAAAAATCCCAGGGCCAGATGGTTTCAATGAAGAATTCTACCAGAACTTTCAAAAAGAGTTGATACCTATACTCCTTAAGGTATTTCACAATATAGAAACAGAAGAGTCATTGCCAAACTCTTTTTATGAAGCTACAGTTACCCTGATACCAAAACCACATAAAGACTCAACCAAGAAACAGAATTACAGGCCAATCTCACCCATGAACATCGACGCAAAAATTCTCAACAAAATCCTGGCAAACCGATTCCAAGAACACATTAGAAAAATTATCCATTATGATCAAGTCGGCTTCATTCCAGAGATGCAGGGCTGGTTCAACATACGCAAATCCATCAATGTAACCCATCATATAAATAAACTGAAAGAAAAAAACCATATGATCATCTCATTAGATGCTGAAAAAGCATTTGACAAAATCCAACATCCCTTTTTTGATAAAGGAGTTGGAGAGATTGAGGATACAAGAATCATACCTAAATATAATAAAAGCAATATACAGCAAGCCGACAGCTAACATCAAACTGAACAGAGAGAAACTCAAAGCCATTCCATTGAAATCAGGAACAAGACAAGGCTATCCACTCTCCCCATACCTCTTCAATATAGTGCTAGAAGTTCTAGCAATAGCAATACGACAACATAAGGGGATCAAGGGGATTCGAATTGGAAAGGAAGAAGTTAAACTCTCGTTATTTGCAGACGATATGATAGTATACATGAGTGACCCCGAAAACTCTACCAAAGAACTCCTACAGCTGATAAACACCTTTAGTAATGTGGCAGGATACAAAATCAACTCCAAAAAATCAGTGGCCCTCCTGTACACAAAGGATAAAGAAGCAGAGAGGGAAATCAGAGAAACTTCACCTTTCACGATAGGCACAAAAAGCATAAAATATCTTGGGATAACTCTGACCAAGGAAGTGAAAGACCTATTTGACAAGAACTTTAAGTCTTTGAAGAAAGAAATCGAGGAGGATACCAGAAAATGGAAAGATCTCCCTTGCTCTTGGATTGGGAGGATCAACATAGTAAAAATGGCAATTCTACCAAGAGCAATCTATGGATTCAATGCAATCCCCATCAAAATTCCATCAAACTTCTTCACAGACCTTGAGAGAATAATAATTAATTTTATATGGAAAAACAAAAAATCCAGGATAGCCAAAACCATCTTATATAATAACGGAACATCTGGAGGTATAACCATCCTTGACTTCAAAGTCTATTATACAGCTACAGTATTGAAAACAGCTTGGTACTGGCATAAGAATAGAGAAGTCGACCTATGGAATCGAATAGAAGACCTAGATATTAACCCACAAACCTATGAACACTTGATTTTCGAGAAGGGGGCTAAAGGTATGCAATGGAAGAAGGAAAGCATCTTTAACAAATGGTGCTGGCATAACTGGATGTCAACCTGGAGAATAATGAAAGTAGACCCATATCTATCACCATGCACAAAAAATCAAGTCCAAATGGATTAAAGACCTCAACATTAATCTGATCACTTTGAACCAGATAGAAGAGTAAGTGGGAAGTAGTCTACAAGACATTGGCACAGGAGACCACTTCCTAGGTAGAACCCTAGTAGCACAGAAAATAAGAGAATCAATGAATAAATGGGACCTCCTGAAACTGAGAAGCTTCTGTAAAGCAAAGGACACTGTCAGTAAGACAAAAAGGCTACCTTCTGACTGGGAGAAAATCTTCACCAACCCCTCATCAGATAAAGGCCTGATCTCCAAAATATACAAAGAACTCAAGAAACTAGACACTAAAACTCGAATTAACCCAATTAAAAAATGGGGTGCTGATCTGAACAGAGAATTCTCAACAGAAGAACTCCGAATGGCCAAAAGACACTTAAGGTCATGCTCAACATCCTTAGCGATCACGGAAATGCAAATCAAAACAACTATGAGATACCATTTTACACCGGTCAGATTAGCTAAAGTCAAAAATACCAATGATAGCCTATGCTGGAGAGGATGTGGAGAGAGGGGAACTCTCATCCATTGTTGGTGGGAATGCAAACTTGTGCAGCCACTGTGGAAATCAGTGTGGCGGTTTCTCAGGAAACTAGGAGTCAACCTCCCTCAGGACCCAGCAATCCACTCTTGGGAATATACCCAAGAGATACCCTATCATCCTACAAAAGCATTTGTTCAACTATGTTCATAGCAGCACTATTTGTAATAGCCAGAACCTGGAAACAACCTAGGTGCCCCTTAATAGAAGAATGGTTAAAGAAGGTGTGGAACATATATACACTAGAGTTTTACTCAGCGGTAAAAAACAATGACATCTTGAATTTTGCATGCAAATGGATGGACATAGAAAACGCTTTACTGAGTGAGGTAACCAGACCCAAAAAGAGGAATATGGTATGTATTCACTCATAAGTGGATTCTAGCCTTAATTAAAGGTCTTTAAGCCTATTATTCGAGATCCTAGAGAAGCTAAATAAGAAGGTGAACCTGAACAAAATCATGTACTTATCCTCCTGGAGACTGGAATTAGACAAGAGTCCCAGGTAACCGCGGGTGCAAGAGGGGGTTGGTGGGAGGGTTGTTGGAAGGGGAGAGGGTTAAAGGAAGGGTGTAGGGGAGGAATGGGGAAAACTCGGTGGACTGAGATGGGGGGAGGGAGGAAGGATGGATATGGGATCATGGAAGAATATATCTCAACTAAGGGAGTCATTTTAGGGTTTACAAGAGATTTGATTATAAATGGGATCCCAGGTCCAAGGAGAGATCCCCAGATTGTTCTCTGGACAGAGGAGAGGGTGCCTGAACCGGCCTTGGCCTATAACCATACTGATGAAGATTTTGCTTATCACCATAGATCCTTCATCCGACGATGGATGGCGATACAGACGGAGACCCACATTGGAGCACCGGACTGAGCCCCCATGGTCCAAATAAGGGGCAGAAGGAGGAAGAACATGAAAAAACCCTCAGGACCGCGAGGGGTGCGATAACCCACTGATACAAGGGGACTGATCTAATGAGAGTTCACCAAGGCCAGTTGGACTGGGACTGAACGAGCATGTGATCCAACCAGATTTTCTGAATGTGGCCGGATTCTCTGAATGTGGCTGGCCGGGAGCCTTTCTGAAAAGTCATTGACAATGACACTGGGACTTGTTTACTCTGCATATACTGGATTTTTGGGATCCAGTCTGTTTGGATATTCACCTTCCTGGACCTGGAGGGAGGGCGGAGGAGCTTGAACTTCCCACAGGGCAGGAAGCCCTGACTGTTCTTAGGGATGGAGAGGGAGGAGAAGGGGGGGAGTGGGAGGGTGTTGGGATGAGGGGCGGAAATGGAAACTTTCATAATTTAATAAACTTTGAAAAAATGCAACTAATAGCTTCCAAGGTATTATGTATTCACTAGACCACAAAAGATTACCACAATAGACCGTGAATATTGAAACATAACTGAACCACAAAATAAAGACTTTAAAATAACCTTTATTTATACAATAGAGGTACTTGAAGAGGAAATGAAAAGAAACCTGTGAAACAAAAAGTGGAAGTAAATGAAAAAAACAGTTCAAAACCTAAGCGTGGAAATTAAAGGTTTGGGAACTTGAGCAGGAAATTCAGAGTCAAGCCTCACAAACAGAATACAGGAATGGAAGAGAAAGAATCCTGGGAATTAAAAATACAAGAAATGGAAACTTCAGTCAAAGAAACCATTAAATCTAAAAATCTAAAAATCTCCTGGCACAACACTTCCAGGAAATATGGGACAATATGAGTAGATAAAAATCTAAGAGTAATGGGAATAGAGGAAAGAGATATAACCCAAGTCAAAGACATGGAAATTATTTTCAACAAACTCATACATGGAAATTTCTCTTGCCTGATGTAAATGCCTACAAAGGTACAAAATTTATGAAGATTATCAAATAGATTGGAGCAGAAAAAAAATTCTTCTTGTCACATAATTACCAAAATGTCAACTTTCACCCATCTCTTGAAATCTGTCTGCAAGATCTGGAATCTGAGGACCTTGAAGAATGGAGCAGGCTACAGTCTAAAACTGTGACAACTTTAATTTAGTTTCAGTGTACTTTTATACATGAATAAAATAAAGAAAACAACGATTAAAGGAATGTTTTGTTAGTTCAGAAAAACATATAAATAAATGATTGTAATAACATACTAAATATTAACAAAGCATTCATTTCCCAGACCTGCCTCAGGACAGAACAATTATAAACAATTGCCTAGTATCTACTATAGGATAATCAAGATAGCAAGGTAGAGGGCTATAGCCAGATTTAGTGTACACTAAAGAATAAACATGTCTTAAAATCAAATGCAAATGTTTAACACAGGAGGCACAAAATCACATTTAAGAACAATCCAGGGAACAACATGCACTTGAAGTAAAAAGCCCTCTGTTCTTTTTCCTGAAGTCTCATTCACACTTCTTCAAGACATTGATCACCATACATCATTCTTTAACAGTGTCCTGACAGAAAACACTAAACATGCTTAACAGAGAAATGATATTAAAATCTGATATCATAAAGGAATACTTTTTAGAATATCATCTAATTATGTTTTGGAGATTCTAAAAGTAAGTAGGGCCTGGACAGATAAAAGACCATAGATTTCAGGGCAGACTACTATACCCAGAAAAATATATGGAACTCCAATGTAACTGGGGTTGTTACACCCAAGAAACACAATGAATCAATAATTCTCAAGCAGGAAATCAAGCGGGAATATATATATAAAATATATATATATATATTATTTTAGGGTTGAAAGATGGAAAAATATTCTAAGGTACTGGAGCTAGAAATGTAAGCTGAAACTTATGAAAGCATTTATGAAATTCTCTTTAGAAAAGTAATTACATAGAAAGTATCCATAGCTTGAAAGCTCTCATGCTAGGATTGTGTTTTCTTTAAGATTAATCCCAGAAATCAAATAGCTTCTACAATTCACATAAAAAGAAACATAAGAAGAAAAATAAAAGGATAATGCTCAAAACGTCCAAAGAAAATCCAGAGATTTGATGGCAAGCTAAAGAAAAGATGTAATGTAGAGTTTATCCAAACCTGAAACCTATTAATTATGAGAATGGAAGTGTTCAGATATATTTTAGTTGTTCATATAAAATATATATGATTGAGGTTTATGAATGTATGAAATAGTCTTTTATATATTCTGAAGATGTGTTGATCTCATTGATTTAACAACGAGCTAATAGCCAATAGTTAGGAAGTAAGAGCTTAGGTGGGATTTGCTGAAAGGAAAAAGGAGAGTATGTGGATGAACAAGGGCAGAGTTGTCATCAGGAAAGAAGCAATGTGAACTTGTAGTGCTGATACAAGTTACCAAGTCACATATAGTACATGGATAAAAAATAAGGGTTAATTTAAGTTGTAAGAGCTAGTTAGTAACAAACATAAGCTATATTCCAATCATTTATAATTTATAGTAAGTCTCTGTTTTGTTAGTTGGGAGTGACTGGTAGGACAGAATCATCTGTCAACAGATAAAATTTAATACATGCAAGATAAAAGATCTCAGAAATAAAATTCAAATGACTTTCAGTGTAGGTTCCAGCCTATGAAACTTTTGGCAAGTACTCTAAGAAAGCAACAAATAAGGTATGAAAAGACATTTGAAGGGTAATCCTGAATGAGCAGGTAAACTCCTTAGATGATCTAGATCATCATCTAATGTCTGGACAAATAAAGGCACATAAACTTCTTAATATTTAGACAATATTTTCCTACATTGCTTCAGTTTTTGAGAAACAGATAAGAAAAACTACAACATTATTGTACAGTAAAATGGAAGCAAACCTGTACCATATGAAAACATAAATTTCAGACAGATCTGACTCCATAGGAACAGTAAAAAACCAAAAAAATAAAAACAGACAAAATACAAATAAGTAAAACCATGAATTCACTCAAGACTTTGCTTTCATATCATGACAAACCCAAAAGAACTAAAACCTTCAGTTAGGAACTTGGTGATGATAAGGCAAGGTACATTTCAAGATAAAGTGAAAAAGAAGACAATACTGTGTTAGTGAAAGAAGCTCCACCAAACCCAAAATGATAAACCTTGAAAAGCATCACTGTAAAGATGCTAGCATCACTGGAGACAAAGGTTAACATTATTAAAGAGCAGATATACAGAGATTAATATACCCTCTTGGAATTTTCTGACATTTACTATGTATGACAGTAAGTTTGATAAATGGGAATGCATTCATTCTTTTGTCATGAGGATTTGAAGAATCAACCCTCACAAAGAGAATTGTGTGGATTCCTTTATACATGATTTTACTTTGAAGATTAACTTCTTTGTGATTTTCAAAAGAATATGAATAAATAGGAGAGACATATCACCTTATGTCCTTGTATTATAAATATAACTTAAACTAAGAACAGAAAATAGTGATTCTTATTGGAAACAGATTTGCATATAAAAAGAAAGCTTGAAAGATTATATGTTATTAATCAATAAGTGTTTTTTGCTTAGCCATGCTTCCAGAAATGAAGTATTTATATGCTATGGAAATGATAACTTATTCAAACAAAGGAGAATTTGTGATACTAGAAATAGTATTAGGGACAAAAGATTTTTTAAAAATATTTATTTATTTATTATGTATACAATATTCTGTGTATATTTACACCTGAAGGCCACAAGAGACCACCAGACCTCACTACAGATAGTTGTGTGCCACCATGTGGTTGCTTGAAATTGAACTCAGGACCTTTGGAAGAGCAGGCAATGCTCTTAACCACTGAACCATCTCTCCAGCCCCCCAAAAGATTTTTTAATGATATATATAATAGATCCAAATATATTACAGCAATGATAATCATTTGAAGCAAAGCAACCGTAGATTCTAATGAAAGGACAAGGAGGTTGAATTGGAAAAAGATACAAAGAATATTGGTTTCTTGTATTTGTGTTCATAAGTGTGTTTTATTCTTATGGTAAATCAGAATGCATACTTGATATGTCTCTTAAATATACAACAGAGATCTGAAAAAAAACATCTTTATTTGCACAGATTCTGGAAATTCTGAAGCAAAGGGTTTAGAAAATCTGAACTCAGATATCATTTAGCAAAGATTTTGGAAGAAGATATGGTGACAGTCCTTTGCAGGCTTTTGAGAAGCCAAATGATAGCATACTTGTATACACACTCTGCTCACAGACTTCCAAGTAAAGGGAAACTTAATTATTAACCAATTGAAAAAAACCTTAAATCCTCCATCAGCATGATACCCTCAGGGATTAAAAAAAAAGATTTAATGAAACTCCTTTATACTTGGCTTTCTCTTTTTGGGGAACACCAACTAGCTCTCAAACCATAACATGTGCACTTACTTGTTTTGAATACTCAGCCTACCATAGGTTCATTTCTAGCTATCTCTCTCTATCTCATTTTTAACATAAATTAATGTTTGTATTCATTCACCTTTTGCCTATGATCTTTTCACATTGCTTTCTTCTGAATATTTTACTTTCACTGTTTCTTGTATCCGGCTGGTTTGTGACTGCCTAGCTGTTCCAGGTATGTCCCTCTGTTTCTCTCTTTTTTTCTTCTTCTCTCATTCTTCTCTCCTATTTATTCTCTATACCTGCCAATCCCACCTATTCCTCTCCTGCCTTTATTGAATATATAGCTTTAAATAAGATCATTAGGTTCTATAGGCAGGTAAAGTTAATCAATTACAACATAAACAAATTTAATACATCTTTAAATGGTTAAAGTAATATTCTGCAACATAAAAGAATGTAACATTTTTATATAGTTAAATATTTCACAACACTCCTTTGATATTAAAACATTAGATAATTAAAATGTTGTTCACTAGCCTTACTTTTTTATTTCTTTTTTTTTTATTTTTGAAAGTAATTTTATTAAATTATAAAGAGTTTCCATTTACGCCCCTCCTCCCAACGCCCTCCCACTCCCCCCTCCCTCTCCTCCTCCCTCTTTGTCCCCTAGGGAAGTCAGGGTCTCCTGCCCTGTGGGAAGTCCAAGTTCCTCCCCCCTCACTCCAGGTCCAGGAAGGTGAGCATCCAAACAGACTGGATCCCAAAAATCCAGTATATGCAGAGGAAACCAGTCCCAGTGTCATTGTCAATGGCTTCTCGGAAAGACTGCAGGCCAGCCACATTCAGAAAATCCGGCCACATTCAGAGAATCTGGTTGGATCACATGCTCGTTCAGTCACGGTCCATCTGGCCTTGGTAAACTCTCATTAGATCCGACCCCTTGTATCAGTGGGTGATAGTATCCCTCGCAGTCCTTCGTCATTTTCTTCCTCCTTTTGCTCCTCGTTTGGATCTTGGGGGGCTCAGTTCGGTGCTCCAACGCGGGCCTCCATCTGTTTCGTCATCCAACGCCAGATGAGGGATCTATGGTGATAAGCAAAATATTCATCAGTATGGTCACGGGCCAAGGCCGGTTCAGGCACCCCCTCCTCTGTCCAGAGAACAATCTGGGGATCTCTCCTTGGACCTGGGATCCCATATATAATCAAGTTTCCTGTAAACTCTAATATGACTCCCTTAGTTGAAATATATTCTTCCCTGATCCCACATTCATCCTTCCTCCCTTCCCCCCATCCGGGTCAACCGAGCTTTCTCCATTCCTCCCCTACTCCCTTCTCTCTAACCCTCTCCCCTTCCATCAACCCTCCCACTCCCCCATGCACCCAAGGTTACCTGGGACTCTTGACTATTTCCTACCTCCTGGCGGATAGGTAAATAATCTTCATCAGGTTCGTCTTCTTATTTAGCTTCTCTAGGATCACGAATAATAGGCTCAAAGACCTTTAATTATGGTTAGAATCCACTTATGAGTGAATACATACCGTGTTCCTCTTTTTGGGTCTGGCTTACCTCACTCAGTAAAGCGTTTTCTATGTCCATCCATTTGCATGCAAAATTCAAGATGTCATTATTTTTTACCGCTGAGTAAAACTCTAATGTGTATATGTTCCACACCTTTTTTAACCATTCTTCTATTGAGGGGCACCTAGGCTGTTTCCAGGTTCTGGCTATTACAAATAGTGCTGCTATGAACATAGTTGAACAAACGCTTTTGTAGTATGTTTGGGCATCTCTAGGGTATATTCCCAAAAGAGGAATTGCTGGGTCCTGAGGGAGGTTGACTCCCAGTTTCCTGAGAAACCTCCACACTGATTTCCAAAGTGGCTGCACAAGTTTGCATTCCCACCAACAATGGATGAGTGTTCCCCTCATTCCACATCCCCTCCAGCATAGGTTATCATTGGTGTTTTTAACTTTAGCTATTCTGACAGGTGTAAGATGGTATCTCAAAGTGGTTTTGATTTGCATTTCCCTGATCGCTAAGGAGGTTGAGCATGACCTTAAGTGTCTTCTGGCCATTCGAAGTTCATCTGTTGTGAATTCTCTGTTCAGATCAGTACCCCATTTTTTAATTGGGTTAATTAGAGTTTTAGTGTCTAGTTTCTTGAGTTCTTTGTATATTCTGGAGATCAGACCTTTGTCTGATGAGGGGTTGGTGAAGATCTTCTCCCAGTCAGAAGGCAGCCTTTTTGTCTTACTGACAGTGTCCTTTGCTTTACAGAAGCTTCTCAGTTTCAGCAGGTCCCATTTATTCATTGTTTCTCTTATTGTCTGTGCTGCTGGGGTCCTACTTAGGAAGTGGCCTCCTGTGCCTATATCTTGTAGACTACTTCCCACTTTCTCTTCTATCAGGTTCAAAGTGGACAGATTGATGTTGATGTCTTTAATCCATTTGGACTTGAGTTTTGTGCAAGGTGATAGATATGGATCGATTTTCATTCTTCTACAGGTTGACATCCAGTTATGCCAGCACCATTTGTTAAAGACGCTTTCCTTCTTCCATTGTATACCTTTAGCTCCCTTGTCAAAAATTAGGTGTTCGTAGGTTTGAGGGTTAGTATCTGGGTCTTCTATTCGATTCCATAGGTCGACTTCTCTGTTCTTATGCCAATACCAAGCTGTTTTCAATACTGTAGCTCTGTGATAGAGTTTGAAGTCAGGGATAGTAATGCCTCCAGAAGTTCCTTTATTGTATAAGATTGTTTTGGCTATCCTGGGTTTTTTGTTTTTCCATATAAACTTAATTATTGTTCTCTCAAGGTCTGTGAAGAAGTTTGATGGAATTTTGATGGGGATTGCATTGAATCTGTAGATTGCTTTTGGTAGAATTGCCATTTTTACTATGTTGATTCTCCCAATCCAAGAGCAGGGGAGATCTTTCCATTTTCTGGTATCCTCCTCAATTTCTCTTTTCAAAGGCTTAAAGTTCTTGTTAAATAGGTCTTTCACATCCTTGGTTAGAGTAACCCCAAGATATTTTATGGTGTTTGTGGCTATCGTGAAAGGTGATGTTTCTCTGATTTCCCTCTCCGTTTCTTTATCCTTTGTGTATAGGAGTGCCACTGATTTTTTGGAGTTGATCTTGTATCCTGCCACCTTACTAAAGGTGTTTATCAGCTGTAGGAGTTCTTTGGTAGAGTTTTTGGGGTCGCTTATGTACACTATCATATCGTCTGCAAATAACGAAAGTTTCACTTCATCCTTTCCAATTCGAATCCCCTTGATCCCCTTATGTTGTCTTATTGCTATTGCTAGAACTTCAAGCACTATATTGAAGAGGTATGGAGAGAGTGGACAGCCTTGTCGTGTTCCTGATTTTAGTGGAAAGGCTTTGAGTTTCTCTCCATTCAATTTGATGTTAGCTGTCGGCTTGCTGAATACTGCTTTTATTATATTTAGGTATGATCCTTGTATCCCCAGTCTCTCCAACACCTTTATCATAAAAGGGTGTTGAATTTTGTCAAACGCTTTTTCAGCATCCAATGAAATGATCATATGATTTTTTTCTTTCCGTTTATTTATATGATGGATTACATTGATAGATTTGCGTATGTTGAACCATCCCTGCATCTCTGGGATGAAGCCTACTTGATCATAATGGATGATTTTTCTAATGTGTTCTTGGATTCGGTTTGCCAGTATTTTATTGAGAATTTTCGCATCGATGTTCATGAGTGAGATTGGCCTGTAATTCTCTTTCTTGGTTGTGTCTTTGTGTGGTTTTGGTATTAGGGTGACTGTAGCTTCATAAAAGGAGTTTGGCAGTGACTTTTCTTTTTCTATATTGTGGAATACATTAAGGAGTATAGGTATTAGCTCTTCCTGGAAGTTCTGGTAGAATTCTGCATTGAAACCATCTGGTCCTGGGCTTTTTTTGGTAGGGAGATTTTTGATAACAGTTTCTAGTTCTTCACGACTAACAGGTCTATTTAGATTGTTCACCTGGTCTTGGTTCAACTTTGGTATATGGTACTTATCTAAAAAAATGTCCATTTCTTTTACATTTTCCAACTTTGTGGCATATAAACTTTCGTAGTAAGATCTAATGATTCTCTGTATTTCCTCTGTGTCTGTGGTTATGTCCCCCTTTTCATTTCTGATCCTATTAATTTGCAAGTTCTCTCTCTGCCGTTTGATTAGTTTGGATAGGGGTTTGTCAATCTTGTTAATTTTCTCCAAGAACCAGCTTTTTGCTTCATTGATTCTTTGAATTGTTTTCTGTGTTTCTATTTTGTTGATTTCAGCCCTCAGTTTGATTATTTCCAGTCTTCTACTCCTCCTGGGTAAATCAGCTTCTTTTTTTTCTAGAGCTTTCAAGTGTGTTGTTAAGTCTCCAATGTGTGCTTTCTCTGTTTTCTTTAATTGGGCACTTAGTGCTATGAACTTTCCTCTTAGCACTGCTTTCATTGTGTCCCATAGGTTTGAATACGTTGTGTCTTTGTTTTCATTATATTCAAGGAAGACTTTAATTTCTTTCTTTATTTCTTCCTTGACCCAGGGGTGATTTAGTAGTTGACTGTTCAACTTCCATGAGTTTGTTGGCTTCATGGGGGTACCATTGTTGTTGAATTCTAATTTTAATCCATGGTGATCTGACAAGACACAGGTGGTCACTAATTTTTTTTGTATCTGTGGAAGTTTGCTTTGTTACCAAGTATGTGGTCAATTTTCGAGAAGGTTCCATGAGCTGCAGAGAAGAAGGTATATTCTTTCCTATTTGGGTGGAGTGTTCTATAGATGTCTGTTAAGTCCATTTGATTCAGTACCTCCAGTAAATCTCTTATTTCTCTGTTAGGTTTCTGTCTGATTGACCTGTCCATTGGTGAGAGAGGAGTGTTGAAGTCTCCTACTATTAGTGTGTGTGGTTTGATGACTGCCTTGAGTTCTAGAAGAGTTTCTTTTACATATGTGGGTGCCTTTATATTAGGGGCATAGATATTCAAGATTGAGACTTCTTCCTGATGAATTGTTCCTGTTATGAGTATGAAATGTCCATCTCCATCTCTTCTGATTGATTTTAGTTTGAAGTCGATTTTGTTAGATATTAGAATGGCCACACCCGCTTGTTTCTTAGGTCCATTTGCTTGGAAAACCTTTTCCCAACCCTTTACTCTGAGTAGGTGTCTGTCTTTGTGGTTGAGGTGTGTTTCTTGTAGACAGCAGAATGTTGGATCCTGTTTTCGTATCCAATCTCTAAGTCTGTGTCTCTTTATAGGTGAGTTGAGACCATTGATATTAAGTGATATTAATGACCAGTGATCGATGACTCCGGTCATTTTTTTGGGTAGTAGCGTGTATGTGTTTTCCTTCTTTGAGTTGTGCTTGTGGAGGGTCGCTAAATGTCTGAGTTAATGTAGGCAGTGTTGGGAATGTTGGATTCCTTGGGTTGTGATTTTCCTTCTAGTATTCTCTGTAAGGCTGGATTAGTAGCTACGTATTGTTTAAATTTGTTTTTATCCTGGAATATTTTGTTTTCTCCGTTGATAGTGAACAATAGCTTGGCTGGGTAAAGTAGTCTGGGTTTGCATTGTCTCTTAGTTTCTGCAGTACCTCTATCCAGGACCTTCTGGCTTTCATGGTTTCCATAGAGAAGTCTGGTATAAGTCTGATAGGTTTACCTTTATAAGTTACTTGACCTTTTTCCTTTGCAGCTTTCAATATCCTTTCTTTAGTCTGAATGCTTTGTGTTTTGATTACTATATGACGAGGGGATGTTTTTTTCTGATCCAGTCTATTCGGTGTTCTGTATGCTTCTTGAACCTTCATAGGAATATCGTTCTTTAGGATGGGAAAGTTTTCTTCTATAATTTTGTTGAGTATATTTTCTGGACCTTTGAAATGCAATTCTTCTCCTTCTTCTACTCCTATTATTCTTAGATTTGGTTTTTTTATTGTGTCCCACAGTTCCTGAATGTTTTGTGATGAGAATTTGTTGGATTTGCTGTTTTCTTTGGACAGAGTGTTTAATTTCTCTATGGTGTCCTCAGAGTCTGAGATTCTTTCTTCTATCTCTTGTATTCTATTGGTTAAGCTT
The DNA here is from genome assembly GCF_982192425.1 of Myodes glareolus. Taxonomy (NCBI): domain Eukaryota; kingdom Metazoa; phylum Chordata; class Mammalia; order Rodentia; family Cricetidae; genus Myodes; species Myodes glareolus. The sequence continues at coordinate 10,639,944 of NC_142053.1, read as the reverse complement.
GTTTCTGAAGTCTCTGTTCGTTTACCCAGATTTTCCATAGCCAGCCGGCCCTCGGTTTGTGATTTCTTCATTGACTCCATTTCAGTTTTCAAATCTTGAACTGTTTCTATTACCTGTTTGATTGTTTTTTCTTGGTTTCCCAGAATTTCATTTACGGATTTACTCATTTCTTCAAATTTTTTGGTATATTTCTCTTCCATTTCTTTACTCATTTCCTCAATTTTTTTGTTATACTTATCTTCCATTTCTTTACGGCAGATTTTCACCTCCTGTTTAATTTCCTCTATTATTTTCATAAAGAAGCGCTTAGAGTCAATTTCTTCTATTTCTTCTGGCGTAGGGTGTTCAATTCTTCTAGTTTCGAGCTCCCTGGATTCTGGCGGTGTCATGTTGCCTTTCAGGTTGTTGGAGGAATTCTTGCATTGGCGCCTGCCCATTTCTTCCACTCTGGATGAAACTCCTCAGCACTTTCTGGATAGAACTCCTCAGCACTCTCTGGGTAGGACTTCACAGCACTCTCTGGATAGAGCTCCTCAGCCCTCTCTGGGAAGAACTGCTCAGCAGGGCAACAGGGCTAGCTGGTCTTCCCAGGACTCAGGAGACAAAGGGCCCGCAGCAGTGGGGGGAGGGGAGGGGTCCCTTGGAACACCGAAGACCCTGCCACAGAAGCTGAGGCGCGGAGGGCTGTGCTCCCTTCCCAGACAGGCAGGCAGGCTGCCCAGGCTAGCACCCACTCACGTCTCTGGGAAGAACTGCTCAGCAGGGCAACAGGGCTAGCTGGTCTTCCCAGGACTCAGGAGACAAAGGGCCCGCAGCAGTGGGGGGAGGGGAGGAGTCCCTTGGAACACTGAAGACCCTGCCGCAGAAGCTGAGGGGAGGAGGGCTGTGCTCCCTTCCCAGACAGGCAGGCAGGCTGCCCAGGCTAGCACCCACTCACCTCTCTGGGTCACTAGCCTTACTTATAGAAAGCTTTAGATACCTGTTGATGGACTGTGATTCTTGAGAAACTCACAAACAGTAAGGAAGAAGGCCTAGCTTACAGCAGAATATCTTATAAAGAAAATGTAATTCCATAGTCATTTAACTTCATTTCTTTCCCTCTCTTAGAACAGATACTTAAAATCATGAAGTAAAGAGAAATATGATATGGGACATATGAATAAATGATTACACTTTGTTGCTCTATTGTCTAATTTAAGACAAGAAATATTAAAATTGATCATCAAATTCTATGCTAACACAATACCTTCTTTTAGTTCACGAAGGATTATCATCAAATTGGGAACCTCTTCATTTATTACTCAATTTCTTTGTACATAAAAATTTCATAATAATGTAATGAAAAGTTTTCTCTATTTTCTTCACTAGTGTATAATGATCACATAGCTGTTGTAAAAAATAAGCACAGAGTTAGTTCTGAAAACAATACATTGTCAAGTAACCAAGAATTTGATATTTTTTCTCATTTGAACTGTTATATGTTTCAAAGGACTAATATTCCACATAGAATGTTTTAGCTCTTATTTCTGAATGTGAGTATGCACAACCCAATGAAAGGGTAATTAAAATAACACCCATTGCTACAAGTAGAATAAAACATAACATAATATCATGTAAAACTGAAATAGTTAACATAGGTTTTTATTATCCACTTGATAAAGAGGAGATCAAGGAACTTGGGATGTTAGTCAAGACCCAAAATGTTTTTCCACTAATCCTAAAAAGAGGTAATGTATTTCTTGTTCCTTTTTTTCCCTCTGAACTAAAACTATGAATATAATTAGCTAACATGGCATTCATTATGAACTTACAACTAATCTTCCAAAGATCTTTCAATTAATGTTCTTTAGAAAGATAGCATCTTAACTAATAAAATGTACACAAAAGAGAAATGAGCAAGGAAAGAATAGAGCCTTTTGTCTCCTGGGTCCTGGGAATACCAGCTATCCCTGTTGCAGTGCTGAGGAGTTCTATCCAGAGAGGTGAGTGGGTGTTCGCCGGGGCAGTTTGTCCTGGAAAAGAGCACAGCCCGTCCCCCCTCAGCTTCTGTGGTGTTCCACGGGACCCCTCCCTGCCCCCACTACTGGGAATACCAGCTATCCCTGCTGCAGCGCTGAGGAGTTCTATCCAGAGAGTGCTGGGGAGTCCTATCCAGAGAGTGTTGAGGAGTTCTATCCAGAAAGAGCTGAGGAGTTTCATCCAGAGAGGAGGAGATGGGCAGGCACCAATGCAAGAATTCCTCCAACAACCTGAAAAGCAACATGACATCACCAGAATCCAGGGATCACGAAACTAGAATTAAACACCCTACTCCAGAAGAAATAGAAGAAATCGACTCGAAGCGGATCTTTATGAAAATAATAGAGTAACTTAAACAGGAGTTGAAAATCTGCCGTAAAGAAAGGGAAGATAAGTGTAACAAAAAGATTGAGGAAATGAGTAAAGAAATGGAAGAGAAATATACCAAAAAATTTGAAGAAATGAGTAAATCCGTAAATGAAATTCTGGGAAACCAAGAAAAAACAATCAAACAGGTAATGGAAACAGTTCAAGATTTGAAAACTGAAATGGAGTCAATGAAGAAATGACAAACTGAGGGCCGGCTGGCTGTCGAAAATCTAGGTAAACGAACAGAGACTGCAGAAACAAGCATAACCAGCAGAATACAAGACATAGAAGAAAGAATCTCAGAATCTGAAGACACCATAGAGAAATTAAACGTTCCGACCAAAGAAAACAGTAAATCCAACAAATTCTCATCACAAAGCATTCAGGAAATGTGGGACACAATAAAAAAAAAAAAAACAAATCTAAGAAAAATAGGGGTAGAAGAAGGAGAAGAATTGCAGATCAAAGGTCCAGAAAATATATTCAACAAAATTATAGAAGAAAACTTCCCCAACGTTAAGAACAATATCCCTATGAAGGTTCAAGAAGCATACAGAACACCAAATAGACTGGATCAAAAAAAAATCCCCTCGCCAAATAATAATCAAAACACAAAGCATTCAGATGAAAGAAAGAATATTAAGAGCTGCAAAGGAAAAAGATCAAGTAACTTATAAAGGTAAACCTATCAGACTTACACCAGACTTCTCTATGGAAACCATGAAAGCTATAAGGTCCTGGATAGAGGTACTGCAGAAACTAAAAGACCATGGTTTCAAGCCCAGACTACTACAATCAGCAAAGCTATTGTTCACTATCAACGGAGAAAACAAAATATTCCAGGATAAAAACAAATTTAGACAATACGTAGCTACAAATCCAGCCTTACAGAAAGTATTAGAAGGAAAATCATAACCCAAGGAATCCATCATTGCCAACACCGTCTACAATAACTCAGATATCTAGCGACCCTTCACAAGCAGAACTGAAAGAAGGGAAAAACATACACTCTATTACCCCCCCCCCAAATAACCGGAGTCAACAACCACTGGTCATTAATATCACTTAATATCAATGGATTCAATTCACCTATAAAAAGGCACAGACTAAGAGATTGGATACGAAAACAGGATCCAACATTCTGCTGTTTACAAGAAACACACCTCAACCACAAAGACAGACATCAACTCAGAGTAAAGGGCTTGGAAAAGGTTTTCGAAGCAAACGGACCTAAGAAACAAGTGGGTGTGGCCATTCTAATATCTAATAAAATTGACTTCAAACTAAAATCTATCAGAAGAGATAGAGATGGACATTTCATACTCATAACAGGAACAATTCTTCAGGAAGAAGTCTCAATCCTGAATAACTATGCCCCTAATATAAAGGCACCCACTTATGTAAAAGAAATATTTCTAGAACTCATGACAGTCATCAAACCACACACACTAATAGTAGGAGACTTCAACACACCTCTCTCACCAATGGACAGGTCAATCAGACAGAAACCCAACAGAAAAACAGGAGAATTATTGGAGGTATTGAATCAAATGGACTTAACAGATATCTATAGAACATTCCACCCCAATAGGAAAGAATATACCTTCTTCTCTGCAGCCCATGGAACATTCTCAAAAATTGACCACATACTCGGTAACAAAGCAAACTTCCACAGATACGAAAAAATATTAGCAATCACCTGTGTCTTGTGAGATCACCATGGATTAAAGTTAGAATTCAACAACAATGTTACCCCCAGGAAGCCAAAAAACTCATAGAAGTTGAACTGTCAGCAATTAAATGACCCCTGGGTCAAGGAAGAAATAAAGAAAGAAATTAAAGTCTTCCTTGAATTTAATGAAAATAAAGACACAATATACTCAAACCTATGGGACACTATGAAAGCAGTGCTAAGAGGAAAGTTCATAGCACTAAGTGCCCAATTAAAGAAAATGGAGAAAGCGCATGTTGGAGACTTAACAGAACACTTGAAAGCTCTAGAAAAAAAAAGAAGCAGATTCACCCAGGAGGAGTAGAAGACTGGAAATAATCAAACTGAGGGCTGAAATCAACAAAATAGAAAGACAGAAAACAATTCAAAGAATCAGTGAAACAAAAATCTGGTTCATGGAGAAAATCAACAAGATTGACAAAACCCTAGCCAAACTAATCAAATGGTAGAAAGAGAACAAATTAATAAGATCAGAAATGAAAAGCGGGACATAACCACAGACACAGAGGAAATTCAGAGAATCATTAGATCTTACTACAACAGTTTGTTTGCCACAAAATTGGAAAATGTAAAGGAAATGGACATTTTTTTAGATAAGTACCATATACCAAAGTTGAACCAAGACCAGGTGAACAATCTAATTAGACCTGTCAGTTGTGAAGAATTAGAAGCTGTTATCAAAAAACTCCCTACCAATAAAAGCCCAGGACCAGATGGTTTCAATGCAGAATTCTACCAAAACTTCCAAGAAGAGCTAATACCTGCACACCTTAATGTATTTCACAATATAGAAACAGAAGAGTCATTGCTAAATTTTTTCTATGAAGCTACAGTTACCCTAATACCAAAATCACACAAAGACACAACAAAGAAAGAGAATTACAGGCAAATCTCAGTCATGAACATCGATGCAAAAATTCTCAACAAAATCCTGGCAAACCGAATCCAAGAACACATCAGAAAAATCATCCATTATGATCAGGTGGGCTTCATTCCAGAGATACAGGGCTGGTTCAACATACGCAAATCTATCAATGTAATCCATCATATAAATAAACTGAAAGAAAAAAAACCACATGATCATTTCATTGGATGCTGAAAAAGCATTTGACAAAATACAACACCCCTTTATGATAAAGGTGTTGGAGAGATTGGGCATACAAGGATCATACCTCAATATAATAAAAGCAATATACAGAAAGCCGACAGGTAACATTAAACTGAATGGAGAGAAACTCAAAGCCATTCCACTAAAATCAGGAACACGACAAGGCTGTCCACTTTCTCCATACCTCTTCAATATAGTGCTTGAAGTTCTAGCAATAGCAATAAGACAACATAAGGGGATCAAGGGGATTCGAATTGGAAAGGATGAAGTTAAACTCTCGTTATTTGCAGACAATATGATAGTATACATAAGCGACCCTAAAACTCTACCAAAGAACTCCTACAGTTGATAAACACCATTAGTAATGTGGCAGGATACAAGATCAACTCCAAAAAATCGGTTAACCTCCTATACACAAAGGATAAAGAAGCAGAGAGGGAAATCAGAGAAACATCACCTTTCACGATAGCCACAAACAGCATAAAATATCTTGGGGTAACTCTAACCAAGGAAGTGAAAGACCTATTTGACAATAACTTTAAGTCTTTGAAGAAAGAAATTGAGGAGGACACAGAAAATGGAAAGAACTCCCCTGTTCTTGAATTGGAAGAATCAACATAGTTAAAATGGCAATTCTACCAAAAGAAATCTATAGATTCAATGCAATCCCCATGAAAATCCCATCAAACTTCTTCACAGACTTTGAGAGAAAAATAATCAAGTTTATATGGAAAAACAAAAAACCCAGGATAGCCAAAACAATCTTATACAATAAAGGAACTTCTGGAGGCATTACCATCCCTGACTTCAAACTCTATTTCAGAGCGACAGTATTGAAAACAGCTTGGTATTGGCATAACAACAGAGAAGTCGACCTATGGAATCGAACAGAAGACCCAGATATTAACCCGCAAATCTATGAACACCTGATTTTTGACAAGGGGGCTAAAATTATACAATGGAAGAAGGAAAGCATCTTTAACAAATGGTGCTGGCATAACTGGATGTCAACCTTTAGAAGAATGAAAGTATATCCATATCTATCACAATGCACAAAACTCAAGTCCAAATGGATTAAAGACATCAACATTAATCTGACCACTTTGAACCAGATAGAAGCGAAACTGGGAAGTAGTCTACAAGATATAGGCACAGGAGACCACTTCCTAAGTAGAACCCCAGTAGCACAGACAATAAGAGAATCAATGAATAAATGGAACCTCCTGAAACTGAGAAGCTTCTGTAAAGCGAAGGACACTGTCAGTAAGACAAAAAGGCTACCTTCTGTCTGGGAGAAGATCTTCACCAACCCCTCATCAGACAAAGGTCTGATCTCCAAAATATACAATGAATTCAAGAAGCTAGATACTAAAACTCTAATTAATCCAATTAAAAAATGGGGTACTGAACTGAACAAAGAATTCACAACAGATGAACCTCGAATGGCCAAAAGACACTTAAGGTCATGCTCAACCTCCTTAGCTATCAGGAACATGCAAATCAAAACAACTTTGAGATACCATCTTACACCTGTCAGAATAGCTAAACATAAAAACACCAATGATAGCCTATGCTGGAGAGGATGTGGAGTGAGGGGAACACTCATCCATTGCTGGTGGGAATGCAAACTTGTGCAGCCACTGTGGAAATCAGTGTGGGGGTTTCTCAGGAAATTGGGAATCAACCTCCCTCAGGACCCAGCAATTCCACTCTTGAGAATGTACTCAAGAGATGCCCTATCATACTACAAAAGCATTTGTTCAACTTTGTTCATAGCTGCACTATTTGTAATAGCCAGAACATGGAAACAACCTAGGTGCCCCCCAATAGAAGAATGGTTAAAGAAGGTGTGGAACATATACACATTAGAGTTTTACTCAGCGGTAAAAAACAATGACATCTTGAATTTTGCATGCAAATGGATGGAAATAGAAAACGCTTTACTGAGTGAGGTAACTCAGACCCAAAAAGAGGAATATGGTATGTACTCACTCATGAGTGGATTCTAGCCATAGTTAAAGGTCTTTGAGCCTATAATTCGTGATCCTAGAGAAGCTAAATAAGAAGGTGAACCTGAAGAAAATCATATAGTTATCCTCCTGGATATAGGAATTAGTCAAGATTGCAAGGCAAACTTGGGTGCAGGGGGGGGGTGGGTGGTTGGGGGGGTGGAAGTAAGAGGAGATGGTTAGAGAGAAGGGAGAGAGGGAGGATTGGGGATGGCGTGGGGGAGCGAGATGCGGGGAGGAAGGATGGATATGGGAGCAGGCAAGTATATATCTCAACTAAGGGAGCCATTTTAGGGTTGGAAAGAGACTTGTTTCTGGAGGGGTTCTTAGGCCCAAGGAGAGGTCCCCAGATTCTTCCCTGGGCAGCAGAGGAGAGGGTGACTGAACTGGCCTTGGCCCATAACCATACTGATGAATGTTTTGCATATCACCATAGAACCTTCATATAGCGATGGATGGAGATAGAGACAGAGACACACATTGGAACACTGGACTTAACTCCCTAGATCCAAATGAGAAGCAGAAGGAGGGGAAACGTGACCAAGCTAGGCAGGACAAGAGAGAACCTTCATCCGAAGATGGATGGTGATACAGACGGAGACCCACATTGGAGCACCAAACTGAGCCTCCCAAGGTCCAAATGCGGAGCAGAAAGAGGAAGAACATGAAAAAGCATGAAATCAGGACCGCGAGGGGTGCGTTCACCCACTGATACAAGGGGACTGATCAAATGAGAGCTCACCAAGGCCAGCTGGACTGGAACTGAACGAGCATATGATTAAACCAGATTCTATGAATGTGGCTGACATGAGGGCTGACTGAGAAGCCATTGACAATGGCTTGGGCCTTGTTTCGTCTGCATGTACTGGCTGTTTGGGATACTAGTCTGTTTGGATGCTCACCTTCCTAGGCCTGGAGGGAGGGGGGAAGAACTTGAACTTCCCATAGGGCAGGAAACCCTGACTGCTCTTTGGAATAGAGAGGGAGGAGGAGAGGGGGTGGGGGGGGAGGAGAAGGAGTGGGGGGGAGGATAGGGAGTGGGGGAAATGGTAGGGTATGGGGAGGAGGGGAAGAAGTGGAAATTTTTATAAACAAACAAATGAAAAAAAAGATTAAAACAAGAAAAAATAGAAAGTGTGAGAAAAGATAGAATCCTTTTTTTTTTCTGTCTGTTCTCATGACTACTTGGTAAAAGTCCAAACAGCTAATGCAATATAATATATCAAAATATATTCCAGTATCAAATATGATACCTTGTATATATTTTAAGGTTTTGGTAATATATAATACAATTATATAAGATGAAAGCTTTTTTTATATGTTCAATGAAATGATAATGGATAAGATATGACAATGAGCATCAATATGAACAAACAGAAAATCAGACAAAAGCATTATTTCTTCTCAAAATAACATTTTGTTATGATGAATTCCAAAATGGCCTGAACAAATCACAGCTATTGAAATATCAGAATAAATTAATACAAATTCTACCTCAATTTACTTTTTCTCATGTACTTTTTAATTCACATCTCCTGTGTGTTTTGTAACTCACATGTCTATTACTGTTATAAATTATAATTATGAATATAAATAACAGCTAAAATCCTATTCTAGTCTTCAAGGCTTAAGATGTATTTTATTTTTGATCATGTATATCTGTGTGTCACTATATATGTCTATTTATCAGTATGTACACATGAGTGCAAGTGTCTAAAAGTTCCAGATAATGTATTTAGCCCTGGAGCTAGAGTGACAGACTGATATGACTCATCTGCATAGTCTCTGTGAAATAATCTCTGATCCTTTTCAAGATCAATACTGAGCAATCTCTTCAATCCTTTATCAAGTCTTTTCTATTTTAACCTTCTGTCTTTATTCTTATATATGTATCTCCAGTGCTCTATGTACCATCACAATTTTAAAGGTGTCATCCCAGGAAATACATATATGACTAGTAACATTCTATGAAATAAGAAGCTTATAGTTAGTGGTATAAATGTATAAAAATAAACATACAAGTATTCATGAAATAGTAATAACTGTTTTGAGAAAGGAAAGGGAGAAGAGAAATGTCATAATTATATTGTAATATCAAAATAAAAAGTAAAATTTAATCAATGGTATATGTAAGAGTTTGTTATTTCATTGTTGAGAATATATTCAAAGTCTCCACATTTCCTGAAACAAAAATTTCATGTGGATTACCAAGATCAGGTCAGCATCTACTTCTTCAGAGTCATTTCTGAATTTGTTACCTTTATATCCTTTATTCAAGCTGTAGTGAACTAATTTTATTCTTGTTTAACTTGTAAAAATTTCTTTGTTAACAACACTGCTTTAAATTGGAAGTATGAACTGAGTCATAACTTAATAGACATGGGATGTCTAATGTGAGGTGTTAAAATGAAATCAGACTTTCAACGGAAAACATTTTAGAAAAGACTTTCATTGAAAGTAATATTAAGATTTATTTTAAAATATTTACTGAAATAATGAGGTATGACAAGGGAATTCATTGAAGACATATTCTTATCAGGAAGTAGAAAGTAATGTTTGAGCAGAGGAAAATTCTGATTAACAATGTGATTTTAAAGAATATAACAGAAAGAACTGTAATTGCATATTCAGGTTTTCACAGCTGTTCCAAAGTGAGGGAAAGGCCAACTATTAAAATATAAGATTAAAACGAGGTATGCTTTCTTAAGATATAATAAAAATCACAGGTGAAGGTGTAATTCTTAATAATTAAAAATACTGAGTTTGTATTAAGTGGAAGTTTTCACAGTGGTGTGACAAGTTGGTGTTGCTCACACAAAGTTATGATGGTTCCTCAAAACACTTATTAAGGCCTAAGATCCAAATAATTTTTCTAACATAAATGGTCAAGTAATTGTGGCTTTTTTTCCTACTCAGAATTGTTGACTGCATTGGTACATGAGGGTGGAGGGAGCAGAAACCGGAACAGGGTTTCAGAGGTTGTGGGTACAATGGAGCCAGCCCTCCAGGAGTCAGATTTAATTGAATCAATTCAACTTCATTCCAGAAAATAAGGAATATATAGGACTGGAAGCCTGGGAACAAACTTTAATTTTCATTAAGTGAACACTCAAATCATAAGGCTCTTAGCATAAGTCTTAGTTATTATGTATGAAGCCAGAGAATCTTTTTTCAGGAATCTGTGCCAAGGGTCAAGCTAAATATAAATCAGACATCAGGCTTAGAAACAGCTTGCATATAAAGTCAGCCATCTAGGACATAGAGACATTCTCCAGATGAGGGCAATTAGAGAATAGGAAGTCTCACTGATTGGGAGGGAGTTGTTATGCTGAGGAGATTTTGGAAAATGCTGCCAGGTCATGATAGACTACAACCTCTGAGCAACTAGTAATCAATGTCTTTCAACAAGTAGGTATAATATAAGATTGTAAATAGGGATAACTGGGGTTCGTTCGCCTGACATTAAAACAGAATTGTTGAAGTTTAAGGATAAGCAAAGACCCTGCTTTAAAATATAAGTCAAAGAGTGATTGAACAAGAAACACATATATGGAGAATTGCTCAAGAAAATTGATAATGAGTTTAGTGAGTGTTGAAGACAATTAAATTATACTTTATTTGAAAAAGAAGAGAAAATGAATAGTGAGAAATTGTTTTGGTGAACAAGAAGAATCTGAGAAGAAAGCTTCAAGGTTAAACATACATCCTCAAAGCAAAGCCTCTGCATAGAAAATGACATGAAGATGTATATGGTAAAATATACACAGAAATTCAGAAAACAACATTCCATACCTGAACTAATTTTCTCTTGATGTCAGTACAAATATTGATTTCATGCCTTAAATAAAAATATATGAATTCTTATATTTCTATACATCTGAGATCAATATGTGAGCAGAGGTGATTCTCATGAGTAGACTTTACTAGATGTAAAAAACAGTTGTCACACTTCTATTGTCTCATTGGATTTCTTGTCTCTGAATATACTCTGCTGATACCTTGTTGGGTGTCTAAAATTTGTCTGATAGCAATGATACTGATAAAACTGGATTAAGTAAAACTTTCAGGTCTCATGTGAATTAATAACCTAATAAAAGTATCTATACCCAAATACAGTCAAAATCTTTGCTTTAGGCTGCTGATTTCTACATATGAGTTTTTGGGGAACATAATTCATCTCAAAGCAGAATAATAAGTAAACACTCCACTCATAAAATATTTCATACTTTCAAACCTCAGACAAGAGTTTTATAACAGAAATAAGTTAAATTTTGGTCTTTGGTAGCCTTATGATAAATACTTACTAATGGATTAATAGTTGGGACTTCAACAATCACTTATTTCTTTTATATGGTATTTCTTATTTGTAAAATAGATACAAAATTGTTAAATTTAGTGAGCATTATAATGATGAAAAATATAGTGTCTCAAATATTATGTAATGAACTTTTTGAGGACCTAGATTTGATTTACAGCATGTACATTGGGCAACTCTCAATTACATGTAACTCCATATCCTGGGGTATGTGAATATTCCAAGGGCATCTTCACTTGTAGGTGCCCTAATACACACTCTTTATAAAGTCTTTATTTTACTTATTGCATATAAATTTTCTATGTTAATTAAAAATTTCATGTTTATTTAGACAAAAAGGAGGAATTGGGAAGTGTGGAAAATTTTGTTTATGTTCTAATAAAGTTTGCTTTCAGTTTTGAGGAATAGAGCTAGCCACTAGTTAACCATAGAAGCTGGGCCATGGTGGCATATGGTGCGGGAGAGTTGTCTGTATTCTGTCAATCATGTTTTAAATAAACACTGATTGACCAGACAGGAGGTGTAGGTGGGAAAACCAGACAGGAAGTGGAAATGATGCAAGGAGAGCAGGAGAATTCTGGGGAGGAGGAAGTTGATTCCTCACACTCCTGCCCAGGCCACAAAAGCAGCAGGATGTGAGCTGCCCCACTGAAAAAGGTACTGAGTCATATGGCTAAAATAGATCAGATAAATGGGTTAATCAAGATGTAAGAGTTAGTTAATAAGTAGCCTGACCTAATGAGTCAATCAGCATTATAACTTATAGAGTCCTCTGTGTGTTTGATTTTTCTCTGGGACTAAACAGCTGGGGGAATAGAACAGGACAGAAGCACATACAAGCAGGCCCCCTCATGTTACAGGCATATGCCTTTAATCCCAGCACTCGGAAGATGGAGAGAGGAACTGATAAGTTGGGGAGTAGATAGTAACTGTGCTTTATAAACAAAGGAAGGAGACAGGTAGGAAGCAACTGGAAGCATCTCTCAGTTCTCTGATCATCAGGTTTTGTTCTAGTAAAAAATTCTTTAAAAATGATCTTTAGCACATTATCTGACAATGAAATTTATAAATCAAGCCTTTTAGTACTCCCATTTATCTTGTCTCCTAATCTTGTGCAAATGATATAATTTCAGTGACCAATTTCTGCCAACAAATTGATGTAAATGTGAGCAACTAAATCCACATAAAACCTGAGAGAGCTTCGAAAGGAATTCTAGACTCATACAAAAAAATACCAATGTTTAGCCACACTTTTTTTTTAAAAGATGGTCTCTGTTTTCTGAAGATGATGCTCCATTAAGATAGGTTTTCTTTATTCAGTGGTAGAAATAAAAGTCTTGTGGTTTCTAAAGAGTAGCTTCCTGTTTCTGCTTAGTTGCAGGAACAGTTCTGGATCTTTCAGGAGGCTGAGCACTTAAATGATGTCTATGAGCAGTCTGTTGCAAATTGCATAATGGTGACATAGGCCTGCTGTGACACTTGAACTGGGGCATGGTACATAGCTCTCAGAGGCAGTGAACATGAATCCATAATATTAAACTGGGTAAAGCCAACAGACAATGTAGCAGAGTTAGCCCTAACCATGCCCACTTAGAATTTTAAAAGAAAAGAAGTGCCTCTGCTAAAAAATTAATTACAGATACACATGCAATAAGCACAAATCCAGATGAAAAAGACCTCTAAGTGGATCACAGCATTGGATAAATGTACATAGGCATGGAAGAGAAAAGAAATAGTTATAAAAAACAGTAAATGGTTTAAAAAATAAAGTCTTTAAAGTGACAGAGTCAGATTATAAAGAGTCATAGATTAAAGGAGTAAAGAAAAATTAACCACATAAAGACAGGATATACAAAGTGAGTCAGGATTACATATATTATTGTGTTTTCTTTAAAGTTTTTGTTGTGAATGAGCTAAGTACAGAGAGACATTTAATTGTACAAGATACAAAGCTAAAAGAACATATACATTTTAAAGGCATCTTGACTTCAAAATTTGGGTGTAATAACATGATGCTTTGGAAAATCGTTTCTACTTTTGTTTCCACAGAAGGTGAGAACTTGTGGTTTCCTTCCAGACTAATGTGTCTTGATGAAACAAGACATACACACCCCTGAAAGATCTCCATAAACCCCAAACATTACTTTGCCAAACAAAAATAGGAAGCAGTTTAGAGAGAACTACACCCAAATACTCAAATATTCTTTATAAATGTTTGTTTGCATTTAAAATTAGATAATATATAGAGGTGAATAGCTTCCATTGGAATGGATCTTTGATTATTGATACAAACTTCAGGTAATTTTGTTATATGTATTTCTGCTCTTGTTTTAGGTATTGCATTTGTGCAGTTCATTTAAAATGTAATATATAGTTAAGGAAAACAGGTTAATAGTCATCAATAATAGTCAAGTTTGTAGTCATAATAGTTAGGTTTCCTAGATGTATAGAGATATATTTCAGATGGACAGTTATTTTTCAAACCTTTCAAAGATGTACAGAATATGACATATAAAATGTTTTAAAAACTTAGGACTTTTCATGACAATGCAATTCATCTGTTCCTGGCAGCAGCAGTTACTTCAAGAGGATGATGGGCATCAAAGAGGCTCCCCATGGAGTTTGCTAGCCATTTGGACAAGAATCTGATCTTGCCTGGACTGCTTGATGCTATGATGTATGATCTGTACATGCAGGACCCAGAGAAAAAAATAACTGCTGAAGCTACCTAAAGGTGAGATGGTCCATTGGGGTTCCTCCTCTATGAAAGAGTCTGCCAGACTTCAACAGGACACAGAAGAAAATGACTGATGAACTGTCAATATAGGTTGAACTGTCTTTGAAATTTCCTGCCTCATGGAAAAGTCTGAAAGATACTATGAACCTATAGTCTAAAGATTAAATGTCAGAACTTTGGGTGAGTGTCTAGGCAATATGATGTCTCTGTCAGTTATAGAATTTTAGAAGTTGCTTGCAATGCAATTCTTGTTTATATCCTTCTGGCATCTTTGATGAAGTTGAAGAATAGATAGTTAAAATTTTCCTTCATTATGATAAAATATAAAGTAGGTATAAATGTTGTAACAATAATTATTAATAACTGTTTTGTTATATGAAATCTTGTTATGTTAAAATTAAAACCTTCCTTTTTATTTAGACAGAAAGAGGAAGTGGTGAGGGATTTCTCTCTGTAGGTTTTGAATATGTTTTGTTAATGAATAAAGCTGCTTTGGTTCTGAAGCAGGACATAATAGGTGAGAAAACTAAGTTGAATGCAGGGAAAAAGTAGGCAGAATCAGTGAGATGCCATGTAATTGCTGGAGGAGAAAGACTTGCCTGTGCACCCATACTGGTAAAGCATGAGCCTCATGCTAAAATATAAAATAATAGGCCTTAGGTAGCAGACTCCACTGAAGCAGAACTTAGCCAGCAACCTGGGCCAGAGCAGGCCTAAGGCAGGTAACTGTGCTGGAGCTAACCTGAGACAGCAGACTCCACGAAAGTAGGAACAAGGGAGCAACTGCTGAAAGAGTGGGCTGTATCCAGAGACCTTGGTGGATCCAGGAAAGAGTCTGGGACCTACAAGGGTCTAGGCAAGATCTAGAGAGCTCTGCAGGTCCAGACATGAGTCTGGGGATTCTGAGGAACTAGGCCTGAACCAGGAACTCTGTGGGTCTGGGCTAAAATCTAATATCACTGAGGGTGTAGACCTCAGCCAGGTTCTCTTTGGGGCCAGGTGCACTGGAGTCTGGGACCTCTAAGGGAGTAAAATGGAGTCAGAAACATTTGCAGTCCCAACGCCAAGCCAGAGACCTCTGCAGGAGCAGATCCAGACTGGGTACATTTATAGAAACAAGTATGAACTGGAAACCTAGGCTAGAGTAGGCCTAAGACAGTGAACTCCACGGGAGTGGAACAAACCCCAGGAGCAATGAGCAACCTCAAAGAACACAAAGTGGCCAAAAGGGTAAATGGAACTGTGGAACTGACTGCACCATGAGGAGCAGCCATCTGAGCCTTTGATCTGCTGATACCTGGAAGACTGATCAACAGAGTCACAGACAGCCCCAACTATACCAATTAGAGAAAATGATGGGTAGACAAGGTAAGAACACAGACAATACCACAAAGAGCAACATAACACCAGTAAAATTTAGTGGCCCTACAACAGCAAGACCTGAACAAGCAAATATAGATGAAGCAGAAGAAAATGACCTTAAAAATAACTTCAGGAAAATGTTTGAGGCCCTTAAAGAGGAAATGAGAAATTTCCTCAAAGAAATGGAGGAAAAGACAAACAAAAAATTATAAGACATCAGCAAATCCCTTCAAAAAATAAGAAAAATCAATAAAACATACAAAAGAAACTATTCAAGATTTGAAAACTGAAATAGAGACAATAAAGAAAACACAAGCTAAGGAAATTATTTATCAGAAATCATGAGAAAATGAACAAGAACCACAAATTAAAGTATAAACAGCAGAATACAAGAGATGGAAGAGAGAATTTCATGCTGAAGATACAATAAAGTAAATAGACTCATTGGACAAAGAAAACATTAAATAACAAAAGATTAATATAAAATATCCAAGAAATATGGAACACCAAAAAGAAAAAAAGCTCAGAATAATAGGTACAGAAGAAGGAGAAGTTCAACTCAAAAGCACAGAAAATATATTTAACAAAATCATAGAAGAAAACTTTCCCAACCTAAAGAAAGATATGCCAATGAATATGCAAGAAGCTTACAGAACACCAAATAGACTGGATCAAAAAAATGTTCATCTTGCCACTTAATAATCATGACACTAAACATACAAAATAAATACAGAATATTAGCAGCTGCAAAGGAAAAAGGCCAAGTAACATATAAAGGCAGACCTATCAGAATTACACCTGACTTCTCAATGGAGACAATGAAAGCCAGAAGGTCCTGGTCAAGCATTATGCAGACATTAAGAGACCACAGATGCCAGCCTGCACGCCAATACCCAGAATAAATTTCAATCAACATAGAAGGACAAAACAAGATATTTCATGACAAAACCAGATTTAGCCAATACCTAGCCACATACCCAGCCCTACACAAAATACTAGAAAGAAAACTCCAACCCAAGGTAGTTGATTAAATCAACAAAAACACAGACAATTGATGATCTCCCAGCAGCAAAGCCCAAGGAAGGGAAAAACACACAAATTAGCATCACCAAAAATAAAAACTAAATTAACAGGAGATAGATAGCAATCACTGGTCATTGATATCCTTTAATATAAATGGACTCAAATCACCTCTAAAAAGAAACAGGCTAACAGATTGGATATGAAATCAGAACCTATCCTTCTGCTGCATACAAGAAACACACCTCAACTTCAAAGACAAACATCTTCTCAGTGTAATGGACTGAGAAAAAATTTTCAATCAAATGGACCTAAGAAACAAGCTGGTTAAGTTATCTTACTATCTAATAAAGTAGAATTCAAACTAAAATCAATCAGAAAAGACAAGAAAAAGCATTTTATATTAGTCACAAGAAAAATCCCAAAAAAGGAAATCTCAATAGTGAACATATATGCCATGAATACAAGGGCACCCTCATATGTAAAAGAAACACTTTAGAAAGCTTAAATCATACATTAAACCCCACACATTAATAGTGGAAGACATCAGCAATTCACTTTCACCACAGAAATGACAGTCATAAAAATTTAACAGAGAAATAAGGAAACTAACAAATGTTATGGATCAAATAGAATTAACAGACATTTGTAGAATATTCCATCCAAACATAAAAGAATATACCTTCTTCTCAGCACCTCATGGAACCTTCTCAAACATTGATTGCATACTTGATAAGAAAAGAAACCTCAGTTGCTACAAAAAATTGGAATAACCCCATGTATGTTACCAAATATCCATGGCTTAAAACTAGAATTCAACAGCAACATTAATTCCAGAAATCCAGAAATACAAGGAAATTGAACAGAATTCTACAAAATTTTCAAAGAAGAAATATTACCAATACTCCTCAAATTGTTCAACACAATAGAAACAGGGGAAACATTGACAAATGATTGTTTGGAGGCTACAATTACCCTGATACACAAACCAAATAAAGACATTACTCAGAAAGAGAATTACAAACCAATCTCACTCAAGAACATTGATGCAAAAATACTCAATAAAATACTGGAAAACAGAATCTAAGAACATGTCAGAAATATGATCTACCATGATCATGTTGGCGTCATCCCAGAGATGCCAGGATGGCTCAACACATAAAAATCTTTCCATGTAATCCACAATATAAACAAAGTGAAAAATAAAAAAAAAACATTATTATCTCATTAGATGCTGAAAAAGCCTTCGGCAAAATACAAAATCCCTTCATGATAAAGGTCTTGGAGAGAGCAGGGAGGGATACAAGGAACATACCTAAACATAATATAGGCAACATACAACAAGAAAACAGCTAACATCAAACTAAATGAAGACAAACTTACAGCTATCTCACTGAAATCAGAAGCAAAACAAAACTGTTCACTCTCTTCATATCTATTCAATATAGTTCTTGAGATCCTAGCTACAGCAATAAGACAATAAAAGGAGATCAAGGGGATACAAATTGGAAAAGAAGTTCTATTTGCTGATGATATGCAAATTTACATAAGTTACCCCAAATTTCTACCAAGGAACTTCAACTCATAAACACTTTCAATAATGTAGCAGGATGCAAGATTACCTCAAAAATTCAGTAGTCCTCATTTACATAGATGATAAATGGGCTAAGAAATAAATCAGCGAAAAATTACCCTTCACAATAGCCACAAATATCACTAAATGTCTTTGAGTAACTCTAATCAAACAAGTGAAAGATTTGTATGACCAGAACTTTAAATCTTTGAAGAAAGAAATTGAAAAAGACACCAGAAAGTGGAATTATCTCCCATGCTCTTGGGTACAGACAATTAACATAGTAAAAATGGCAATCTTACCAAATTAATCTACACATTTAATGAAATGCCCATCAAAATTTCAGCAAAATACTTCACAGACCTCAAAAGAATGATACTCAACTTCGTATGGAAAAGCAAAAAAATCCAAGAGAGCCAAAACAATCCTGTACAATAAAAGAACTTCCCTGCTCCTATATCCACCTTTTCAGCATCTCAACCTTTCTACTCCACCAAGCTCTCCCCAATCCTTCCCTTCCTCTTCTTTCTCTGAGATTCCATCTTACACTGGTAAGAATGGGCAAGATCAAAAACACTGATGACAACTTATGCTTGAGAGGATGTGTGTACTTCTACCTGCATTGCTGGTGGAAGTGCAAATTGGTACAGCCCTTTGGATATCACTATTGCAATTTCACAGAAAATTAGGAAACAATCTTCCTCAAGACCCAGTAATAAAACTTTTGCGTATATACGCAAAGGATGCTCAATCATACCACAAGGACATTGGCTCAACTATGTTCATAGCAGCATTGTTTGTCATAGCCAGAACCTGAAATACCTAAATACCCTTGACCAAAGGATAAATAAGGGAAATATGGTACACTTACACAATGGAGTACTACACAGAAAAAAAAAACATAATGACATCAATGACATCTTGAAATTTTCAGGCAAATGGATGGAGGTAGAAAACATGATATTGATTGAGGTAACCCAGACACAGAAAGACAAATATAATATGTACTCACTAATAAGTTACTTTTAGACATACAGCAAAGAAAACCAGACTACAGTTTAGAATCCCATAGAACCTAGACAACAATAAGAACCCTAAGAGAGACATACATGGATCTCATCTACATGGGAAATAGAAAAACCCTAGATCTCCTAAGTAAAATGGGAGCATGGGGACCATGGAAGAGTGTTGAGGGGGAGGGGAGAGGCAGGGAGGTATGCATAGAAAAATGTAGAGCTCAATATAATCAATAAAAATATATAAAATAAAAGAAATAGGTTAATTTAGAATATAAGAGCTAGTTAGAAACACAATAGAGCCATTGTCCAAACATTGTTGCAATTAATATAGTTTCAGTGTGCTTATTTTGTGTCTGGGCAGACAGGGAATGAATGAGTAGCCTCCATATTCAAGTCTTTAATTAGTCATTCTTTTAATAGCCAATGCAGTAATTGCCAAGCTAATATTATTTACATAAATATGTTTATAGTTCTACATAGCACTAACTTGCAATATTTATATCTATTTAATGGTTGTGTTTTCTCCAATATAATATTTTATTGATTGTTTGGATTTTCACATGATACACTCTGATTGCACTCACTTCCCTGTCCTCCTTGGTCTAAATCCCACGTTTGTCACCTTGCCACACCCATCAAAAGAAGTAGAAAACAGAAAAAGAAAAAAATAAGTCATGTCCAATTTTTATTTCCCATTAACTTACAGGAGCCTGGTTAAACTCCCAGTTTCCAGCACGATAAATGAAACTGGGTCCCTCTTTACCCACACCCACCTAGAAACAATCAACTGTTTAGAGTTAGACATCTGCATCTTGGTCACAATTTTTAAGATTTGTTTTTTGAGCTAGAGTTTCTCCATAACTTTGTGTCCTATGCTGGTACTAGTTCTATTAGATCAGTCTGGCCTCGAACTCACAGAGATCTGCCTGCCTCTGCCTCTTCAGTGCTAGGATTAAAGTTGTGTTCCACCACCACATGGCAAGGTTTAGGATTTCTATTTAATGATTTCCTGTCTAAACTATTTTTTTTTTTAATTTGGGGGTAGGCCAGATATTTACAGAGGCCTTCTATGTCTCTCATTATCAACAATGAATCTGCAATTATTGATATCACTAAAAAAATTCTTTCTTGTCCTTTACAGTTTTTAGAAGCACAGATAATGAATTTCCCCATTGTTTCTAGTGACAGCCTATATCATCCACATCCATATGGTCTCTAGTGATAGCACAGACCAAAAATATCAAAATGGGTGTTAGGCAGCAGCAAAGATCACAGACATCCACATGGCATTTCATGGTAAATCAAATAATTGACATCAACATAGACTTGGGCAAGGACAACAACCCTTGAAGAAAGCATGAACTCAGGAAATTAGTATGACCTGAGGTAGCAGCATGGACAAGGACATCTAACTACTTCTCAAAAAAATTTCAGCTCATTGACAACAGAAACATTGATACCTATGTTTTCGTTGGTGCCATAAACAGTGCATAGTAACTCAGGAAAAATATAAATATTCAAATATAGAAAGAACAAAAATCTATAATGATATTGAATCCAAGAAACTATTGAATCACACTATTATACAGTAATAGACTTGCCAAAAATAAGTAAAAGATTATGATCCTGAAAGACTAATGAAAAATATTCTGAAACCATGTCATTACAAAATTGCATATAGAAACAATTATGCTATAAGCTAGTGAGATAGCTCAATGAGCAAAAGCATTTGCTACAAAGCAAGGATCCATGCTCATCCCCATAACCAACATGATGAAAGGAGAAAATTCACTCCAACAAATTGTTCTTTGACCTCCATGAGCACAATGACACAAATGTGTCTAGAATAAATACACATTCAAACACGCACATAGAAATAGACAAAAAAATAATAATGTATTAAAGCTACTACTAGAATAACTTAATGTAAAAGTTCTACAACATTAAAAAACTAGTGGACAAATGGATTAAAAGAGAATTTAATGTTTTTGTAACAAAAATATTTTCATAATTTTAACATCTTCATTGGTAATTGACCAAAATTGTCAATATCCAATTTTAATGGGTAAGTTTAGGATTGTGAATTATGATATACTTTCTGATTTATATGTATGCTGGACATTCATACTGGATATTTATAATTAAATGTAAATGAGTTGTTAAGACATCAATTGTTACAGATATCAGAAAATTCTTGTTATTAAGTGAAAGATGTAAATATGAAAATGCTTCATGGTATAGTATTATAACTACAAAATATATGGGAAAATGAAAGAATAAATATAATAGAAAAATGAATAGTCATCAGTCGTTGAGGAATGAAGGATAAATGAATAAAAAATTAGAGCACTAGGAACTTTTATGTAAATAGTATTCCTTTAAGTGACATAATTACAAACATGCAATATTGTCAGAACTATAGACCTGTATGACACAAAATCTCTTAATATCAGACTATTGATTGTAGATGATGTTTGACTTTTAGTATGCAATAGTGAACAAATATCCCCAGACAGAGCAACAGTGATAGCCTAATTAATCAACTGAAGTGTAGTTTACTCAATCAGTGGGTTTATTGTGGTAACGTACCACAACATTATTAAGGAGTTACTTCTAAGAGTATGAGTGACCCAAAGACAATGGAATCACCTGTGCCACAATTTTCAATGAATACAAAAGATGCACTCCTGAAACCTACTTAATAATTTAAAGCAGCACGACTCAACCTTTCAGTCCTGTCTCTTTTGGGATGTCTAATAACCTTTTCACAGAGTTCAGTTAAGACCATTGGAAAACAGAGATATTTACATGATATTTTATAACAGTAGCAAATATACAGTTAAAAAAGAGCAAGGGAAAAAATTTATGATTGGAGGTCACCATACCATGAGGAAATGTATTAAAGGGTCACAACATTAGGAAAGCTGAGAACCACTTATTTAAAGGAAGTTTAGTCTGTCAGAGTTCAGTCAGTCTCACAAAAATCCTTTCTGCCCAGAAATTGTTACTGGTTATGAGACCTTTGCAAGTTTCAAGGGATTCCTGAGATATATTTTGTTACTGATTTATTTATATAACATTTACTTTCTGAGTCTTAAAGAGCCTCTCTCTCAGAGGGAAAGTTTCAATTCCTAGGAAATAGTTACAAACAAATAGATATTAATCAATAATATTTTTCATTAGTAATAACTGGTGGATGATACAAATACAAAATAAAAATGAAAAAGCATAGGTACATAGTTTATATGTAAAAT
The DNA here is from genome assembly GCF_982192425.1 of Myodes glareolus. Classification (NCBI taxonomy): domain Eukaryota; kingdom Metazoa; phylum Chordata; class Mammalia; order Rodentia; family Cricetidae; genus Myodes; species Myodes glareolus. The sequence goes on along the minus strand of NC_142053.1, from coordinate 10,617,427 downwards.
ATTGGTAACTCTTTGATTTTTGCTTATATTCATAAAATTAACACTTTCATAAATAAGTAATGTGATTTCAAAATAAAATGGGTGATGTGCATTGAAAAGTAATGCATTAAAACTTTAATTAAGTCCTAATTATCTTAATATAGAGTTTTATAAGCTGATTCAATATGTATATTAAGGATATTTGCAGACAAATGAAACAACTCCAATGCCAAGAACCACCTTATGTCCATGTAAGGAATTTTAATTCTCTCAAGCAAACACTTCCTGTTTTTATCAAATTTATGCATAAAAGTCTTCCGATGGTTTACAAGAGAGTCATGAGTATATAACCAGCAATAACAAAAAGCATGTTCTCAGAAGAAAATTAGGACTACTTACCATTTATCATTTTTTGGATGCACAGAATCAAAGACATTGTTCTAACATATAATACCTAAATATGTTTAACACTATTGCTTTTTAAATTTAATTTATTGACAAAAGAAAAATAATAATTTATTATATAAACAAAAAATATCCTCCTTAGATATTAAAAGATTTGTATACTTTATTGACGAATAGTATTCTGTTATAAGCTTGGAAAACAGGTTATTATTCTTTGGATTGCTAATGAGCAGCTTGTTTACTTCTAGGCTGAAATTTTTATGAACAAAGAACCTATGAGTAACTGTGTCTTCTTTTGGTGGATTAAGTCTAAAAAATAAAAAAAGACATAAAACACTATATGTTGTATATTCATTTTTTAAAACCAGAAAAGAAAAAAAATCATATTACAAGGATTATATAAGTAAGGGATTAATAATCTATAATACAAAGACATACAATAAAATACATGGCAATACTGATAGATATGTTTTATTTATACATTTATTCCTTGTTAGGCGAATACAATAATTTGTTAAAACTCATCAAATCCAATAGGGAAGTATACTATATGTACTTATTTCTTAATAAACCCAAAGAAAATTTTCAATTATTGATTTTGAATCCTAATGTACTCTCAGTCTATGAACTATCATATTTATTACATAATTTCTTTCATGTAGATGACAGCTCTTTCATTATACAAAGAAATGTTGGTTTCTCCTCTTCTTCATTGCTTTACTAGCCATCTCCCTTTCAACTATTCTTTAGCTAATTGAGAATAGGAATTAACATGTTTGCTGACTCATATACTTCTTTATGTTCTTTCCTTTAACTACAGAATGATGTAGCTGAAGCTTTGAAAATAGTGTTTATAATGACTAAATTCTAATTCAAAGATGATTCTAATTCCCAGTCTCCATCTGGTGGTACTGAAGGGGGAAAATTTTATTCTTTGGAGTGTAGAATGTTTATGATTATATTCTTAGTGCCCATCATTGTGCTTGGCGTAATAGGCATTCTACAAATATTTATTGACTGAAAAATACCATTAAATGTTTCATTTTGTTTTAAAGTGTGCTATTGAAAAAAAAATGAGACTTAAAAGAAAACTGCTTTAAGTACAATTCAATCCATAATCACAGATGACCATCTGCTTTAGAAACTGGAGTACATGGTGAAGGTCTCTATCCAACCATACTCCTCAGAATTAACCCAGTTATTTTTTTTTTCAGAATGGTGGTTGCTAAAGGTTTATAACCAAATTTCACTCTGTTACTTGACCATGACCTATAGAACTGATCTCACATAAAGCTATACTCTTTCTAAAGTAACAACTTTCATCAAATGACTGATTACTGACCAGTATGAGAAAAGAATACTCTATCACTTTACCTTGATTCAGATCAATTAAGAAGGAAAACATTGGCACAATAAATTCTTGTGAGATAGCGTGCTGCAAACACTCTGATTAGAATCCCACGACTATTCAAATTTTCTTTCTAATTTTTCTTGTTTTATTCTCTTTAAAGGGATTTACTTAAAAGTATTTTCTAGCAAAACTGATATGTGTACCTTTGAGAATTCCCGAGAATCCTGATTTATGTTAATTAATATCAGTAAAATAACCACAAAAGTGTCTTATACATAAAATTTTAGAGTTGAATTATTTACTATTTAATTTTTTTCAAAGAATGACCATTTTTATAGTAATTGGTGGGCTAATGGCTGGTGCCCATGTGGATAACTGCATCCACAGAAAGCTTGAGAAAGCTTGGGAAAGAATAAAGCACAGTTTCTTGGTAGGAGCAAATTCCTGGGTCTGCTCTGCTTGCTAGAGGCAAGCAAGCACTCTCATCTAAGAGAGGCTTCCTGACTCAGTTTTAGCTGCAAAACCCTGCAGCTCTCTTAAGAGGTCCTGCCACGGACTGTGAGAGGTGTGCCAACCCACAGAAACTGTGGAACTGATCTAGTGGGAGCTCACCAAGGCCAGCTGGACTGACTCTTTGAGGCAGGGAGTCTGACTACAGAGAGAGCATTTGATTGTTGCTTATGGACACACTGTTGAAGCTTGCTTGCTGGCAGGGACCTTGAAAAGCCATAGAGTTGTGGCAATTAACATGACTATGGTCTGTACCTCTGTCATGAGGTTGAAATCTTAGAAAGCTAAGAAATGTGCTGGATATTTGCTTATAAGTGCTGCTGAATTAATCCAAGATAGGTATTTTGAAAATACTTTGGCTTCAAAATTGAAGTCAAAATGTATGTTAATTTGGGGAAAAAAGATTTGCTTTTGTTTCCATAGGAAATGAGAGGCTGTGGGTTCATTCTGAGCTAAGAAAAATCAGGTTTGATCAAGGAAGACCACCTAAAAATCTCTGGTAAGAACAGATGGCCCAAATGTCTGAGTTCTACATCCAGAACAGACTCACTACTGCTGCCTGAGATGATCAAGATTCACAGGATACTCCAGTCAGGATTTGATGATAATTCTAAATTTTCTTTAAGTCCCCATAAGATTATCAGTGCCCCCAACCAGCCGGAAGTAGCTTGGAATACTAGGCCCACTCTATTCCAGTTTGTCACAGTTAAACATTTTAACAACTGCAGCATACAAGTGGCCATATGTAACATGAAGGGGCCAAAAAATGAACTGTGGATATTTTTCTTTGTTTAAAAAAAAAGAGGGGGAAGTGGTACAGGATAATTGTCTGCATTCTGTCAATTATGTTTTAAATGAATGCTGATTGGTCAGGCAGGAAGTATAGGTGGGTCAACCAGACAGGAAGTAAAAGTGGGGTGATGAGAACAGGTGTATTCTGGTAAGCAGGAAGTTCCCTCCACAGTTCTGCCCAGATCACCCAAGAAGCAGGATGTAAGCTGCCCCTCTGAGAAAGGTACTGAGCCATGTGGCTAACATAGATAAAGATAATGGCTTAATATAAGCCACAAGAGCTAATAAGAAGACTGAGCTAATGGGTCAGTCAGTTTATAATCTTATTGAGTCCTCTGTGTGATTTTCCTTGGGGCTTGCCGGCTATGGGGTACTGGGTAGGACAGATACCCAAACAAGCAGGCCCCTTCATGTTACAAATGGCCACTTGTATGCTGCAGTTGTTAAAATGTTTAACTGTGACAAACTGGAAAAGAGTATAAGATGAAGAAGAATTCAATACTCTTTATACGTTTTATCTTTTTGAGGTTGGAAGAGACTAGTAAGTGGAATAAGCATAAGGAATGTGGAATTGAGCAGGATTTTGTGCATATTATGACACTGACAAAACTTAATTGAAGATTAATGATAAAATTCACTATTTTAATGACAAATGGGAAATTAGGAGACTCATTTTTGAAGCTAAAAATGAGACTCTGCTATCTAGTATCATGTTCACATTTTTCTATAGTTGTGAAAAGTACCCCTCAAATATCTTTGTTCCCAAGGTTTTGTGTTATTTTCATAATATAAAGTACAGTAATCCTATAAAGTTCCTACAATCCTTAATATTTTCAGTGGTTAAACATTCACTGATTTTTTAAAAGGCCGAAGTATCTAAATTGTTATGTCCTATAAAAGTGAAAATCAGTTAAGTTCTACTTATTTCCAAATATATTTAACTAGAAACTAATATACAGACTGATATGACATAAACTCAGAAAGATGAATGCCATATATTCTCTGTTTGTAAATCCTAACTCTAAACCTTCCAGACTGAGGAACCTGGAATAACTTTAGAATCCAGTAATGTAAAAGGGACCTCGCAGTGTGGTAGTCCTAGAATAGGTAATAACAGGTGATGTGAAGGGAGAAGTGGAAAGAACAGGGTAGGGAGGTTCTAATTGGGAAGTGAAAAAGAGGTCCATATTTATAGAAAGGGATTGAAACAGGGTAAATAATATTATAAATACTTGAAATAGCTATAGTCCATCATATTCTTTTATGTTCACCTAAATCTTTTATGTTTACTCTTCCTATCTTCCTACCACAGAAGTTTAATAAAAGTTATATAATTTAAATGAAACAATTTCCATGAGATTAACTCAAAATTTTCAGTGCAAAGAGTTCTTGGTGGTTTTGAAAAAATATTAAATGGCTTTTGTGTGTTTTTCTATGCAAAACTTTTTTGTGTTAACCTATCATCCTCATTTTATAAGATTAGAAGACTCTGACATTCTTATTATGCTTATCTTCTTCATGTTGAAAAGATGTTAGTTCAAATGTTATGTTAAACAAGATGGTTAGGTTTCTTGCTTCTTAGGTTGGAAGGAGAAAAGAATATTAGAACATAAACAGTGAATGAAAAAAATAAAGTCTGATAAATGAAAAGACGATGTAGAATATACTATGACCATATTTCTTTAGCATCTTAATGCTCTTTAGCCATCAGACTGGCAGTAAGCAAACATATACAAAGTCTGACTTTGTTGATTAACATTAGCCAGTGTCTATTATTAGCCTCCTGGTTGCTGCCATAATGGCACCTGCAAAGAGTAGCCATGAGGACAGATATGAAGGGCATCTATGGACTTATTGCATTTTCTCTCTTTGACTGTATGCAGTCTTAAATCTTTAAAATATTGGCAAAGAAGACAAAATTAGCAGTGTAAATCTGTGATTTTCATTTATAATACTTATTTATACTCAGTGATTAAGGAAGTTTGGATTGTGACAGATGCAATATTTTAAGCAGAACATCTTATGCATCTTTCACAGTTTGTCTGATGTTTGTAAAAATTTCACAAGCAGACAGCAATTATAGGGCTAAAAGATAAAAATCTGCATCACACCTCTTTGCATTCTTTTGTCTTATATAGTTCCTATTTGATTATGTTTCTTTCTCAAGTTGTTTCACAGGTGATTTTTGCATTTTTATCTAAAGGTGCAAAATTCATTGTTGACTCTTTTGTTTTTACCTGATATTGTTAATTATTGCCTAGATTCATTTGTTCATGAGAGATTTTTAAATTTATAGTCTCAATAGTAAGCAATTTATGTTTACTATCTTACAAATGACTTTGCATTTACTAGAAACTACTAAATGATAAAATACATTCTGAAAATGCAACATGAAAACACACCCAAGGCTTTGTGTTTCTGAGGGGAAGCATATATATTGTCTACTGAATAAGATAGAAACTACCACCTTCTGAGAGAAAAGAAAATCATATGCAAATGTCAGAACAAGCACATTAATAGTCCCCATATTCAATATAATTTTGTATTTTCTAAACTGAGATAGTTCTCCTCATTAAAAAGCTAAAAAATTCATACCCTTACTTTTATCAACCAATATTTAAAGTTTGAAAATCTGCAGGACACTCTACTTGTTTGATTGTTGCAAAAGGCCCCAATAGCTCCAGTAGCTCAAGTGTGTGTGTGTTGTCAGAAGATTGTCTAACATGTTGTTATATGGCTGTCTAACAGCCTTCTCTCACTTGAAAAATACATAACACAGAGTTCTTTATTATTATTATTATTATTAATATTAATATTATTTATTTATTAAAAATTTCCACCTCCTCCCAGTCACCCTTTTTCCCTCCCCCTCGCCACCTCCCCCTCTCTCCCTAGTCCTAAGAGCAGTCAGGGTTCCCAGCCCCGTGGGAAGTCCAAGGTCCTCCCCTCTCTTTCCAGGTCTATAAAGATAAGCATCCAAACAAAACAAAACAGGCTCCCACAAAGTCAGTCGATGTAGTAGAATCAAAACCCAGTGCCATTGTCCTTGGCTTCTCAGTCAGCCTTCATTGCCAGCCACATTCAGAGTGTCGAGTTTGATCACATGCTCCATCACTCCCAGTCCAGCTGGCCTTGGTGAGCTCCCATTAGATCAGTTCCATCGTCTCATTGGGTGGACGCACCCCTCGTGGTCCTGACTTCCTTGTTCATGTTCTCCCTCCTTCTGCTCCTCATTTGGACCTAGAGAGCTCAGTCCCGTGCTCCAATGTGGGTCTCTGTCTCTATCTCCATCCATCGTCAAATGAAAATCCTATGGTGATATGCAAGATATTCATCAGTGTGGCTATGGGACAAGGCCAGATCAGGCATGCTCTCCTCTGCTGCCCAAGGAACAATCTGGGGACCTCTCCTTGGACCTGGGAAGCCCTCTAGAGTCAAGTCTCTTGTAAACCTTAAAATGGCTCCTTTATGGTATGTACTCACTCATTAGTGGATTTTAGCCATAATTAAAGGACATTGAGCCTATAATTCGTGATCCTAGATAAGCTATATTAGAAGGTGAACCCAAAGAAAATCATACAGTTATCCTCCTGGATATTGGAAGTAGAGAAGATTGCCAGGCAAACGTTGGATGCACGGAGGTGTGGGGGTGGATGTAAGGGGAGATGGGTAGAGAGAAGGGAGAAGGGGAGAATTCAGGAGAGCTTGGGGGAATTGGATGGGTGGGATGGAGGAAGGGTGGATATGGGAGCAGGGAAGTAAAACAGAGTTCTTATTGCCTTCTTCTACCTCAGGGTCAGTGTGTTGTGTCTCTATCAAAAGGCCTTTAAATCTTATAAAATGAGGATGCTAGATTAACACAAGAAAGTTTTACATATGAAAGACAAAGAAAGGCCATCTAACATTTTTAAATACTCAAGTACTCTGCACTGAAAATTTTATTTTAATCAAATGGACATGGTTTTATTTAAATTATACTCCTTTCATCAGTCTCATGAGGAATGAAAAATAAGGATTTTTATAATAACTGAGGAAATTTTGCCTGTAAACAGCAAAGTGACTATAAGATATAGACATAAATCAAGTGTAAAATGTGCCCTTTAGTGATCATAGAAAAGAGAATAGTAAAGTACGTGATCAAATAGAGTGATAATTCTTATCAAAGAGAAACCACCTAGTAATGCAGAGATCCACAAGTGCTGTCCATTTTCCAACCAAAGGGAAAGTTTCTATACCAATCAAATTTTGAACAACATGTAAACACTATAATGAGTCAGACAAATACTCAAAACTCAAAATAAAAATATTCAATTGCCCAAGGTGATGAATTCATTAGGAATCACGCTTGTCACTCACCTCAAGAATTAATTTTTCCTTTTTGTTCTTCATATAGAATATTCACTGCAGTAAGCAACAAGCACTACACAAATGCAGTATAATACATATAACACAATATAGTTTGTTCAATTATAATGAAGTTGGTTACCTAGGAGCACAAAGAAGCAATGACAAATTCTCTTTTGAGAGTCTAAAATGGTTTCACAGAATCTTCCAATCTAAGTTACTGATTTGATGACTTAAAGAATGAGTGAAGCTCCAATGCCATGTTCTTGACAATAAAGCCATGGAAGAGGGTAAAGGTATAGAAAACACAAGCATACTTTCTTAAGTACATGAGTCTTCTTGACAGTGAGAACACTGAGCTTCACAGTGACTTCATTTAGGCTACTCTTAAAATAGTCAAGTGACATACCATGTACTTTTACTGTTGCCATAGGTCTTTGATGACTTCTGTTCTTCACATCACATATTCCTCTATAATAGCTAGTTTGATTATATTCGTTATTTCTGTCCTTTCTCTTTAAGACCACCCGAGATTCTCCATCAAGATTCGTGCACTTGCTATTTGGCAAGATACAATGCCACTGAGCCATTGTACTTAAGGACATGAACATAAGGTAGAGATTGAGCAAGTCACATTAAAATTTTGGAAACAACAGTACAAAAAGTGACTTGAAAAGCAATGCACAGATTTCCAAATTATAAAACAGGCAATTGTAATTTCTAGTGATGTATGTTTGAACCAAATCTTTAGCTCAGATTCATTTCACAGCATTGTCACATCAACCTTTTCCTCCTCACTGATCTTGACCTTAACTCATCTATTTTTCCATTGGTGGATGGCATATCAGGACTATGAATCATGCCAGAAATCAAATGTGCCCAAAGCGAGAGATCTGTCATTCCTTATAAAAGTAATTTGGGAAATGTATGTACAAAGGCCATAATAATTATGCTGAGAGATATGGAACACTTTTTAAAAATATTAATAGCAAATTTCTTCAGACACCAGTAAAATTCTTCCGGTTATGCAAATGACTGTAGGACATCAAAAAGGACAAGTCATAAAGGGAAAAGAAGTATCAGAAAGTGCATGATATGCATAGATATATAATTAATACGTATGATTGAAAGTGCTCTATGAGTCTGGATGGTTCAGGTATCTTAATCTGGTATGATAGACTTGATGGATTCCTCTTGAGTCACCAGTCTATAGGTAGATTATAATGTCAGCAAAGGATGATAATAGCAGTGGCAGTAACAGAACAGATGTGTTTGATGATAAGCTGTAGTCTTATTTTATTTGTATTTTAATAAATAAGCTTGCTTGAACGTCAGAGAGTTAAACAGCTACCCTGGTCAGCCTTGCAGACCAGGCAGTGGTGACACATCCCAATAACCACACCAGTTCACAATAGAAACAAGGCAGTAGAGGTACATGCCCTTAATCCGAATCCTAGAGAAGAATACAAGATGTGAAGAGACAGAGAACCCTATTTTTTCCTCTGGGATTTTATTAATCATGTTACAAGAAGTGGTAAAGTCCAGCATATAAAAAGAAGGAGTTTATCTCTTGGACTTCATTATATTTAGGTATTAGGTAGAAGGTGGTAGGTACTAATTACTTGGGAGAGAGTCTTCCCTTATCAGCTAAATCCTTCCTGAAAACACACACACACACACACACACACACACACACACACACACACACACACACATACATACACACATATGTGAATAATACATATATGAACTCACAAGTGAGTATGCACATGCATAAGCACACACATACACACAAAGAAGGGTCTCAAACATATCCACACCCAATAATATTGGCAAATGATGTTAAACATCATTTTGAAACTGTCAGTTACTCTTATTTGAAATGTAAGTTATGTAAATGTACATGTATTAATCAAAAATTTAAGAAAATTAATAGGAGGGTAAATGTTAAGTATCCGGATATCATAATGTACTTAATGAGATTATATAACCAAAATAATACATAATTTTAAAATCCATTTAAAATTAAGGCTTCAGATCCAGTCAAATTGTAGGATTAGAATTTCTTATTGCAATAATTTGTAATTGCTGTGTTTTAGCATGGATTTTGTGACACAGAGAACATTTGGCAATGTCAAGTTTTCTTTTGGATTACCACAGTTATGTGTGGACAATAGTGATTTGTAACATGTACAGATCAAGAATGCTGCTAAATATTCTGCAATGTGTTAGACAGACAACCCCAAACATTGCAGCTAGCTCAAAACATCAAATACTGCTATTTTTAGGTCTATTTTATTTTTCAAGAAAACAATTGCCATAATATGCACAATATGGCTCAAGTTAGTAAAGGAGGGAAATAAGGTTCCTCAGAGTAGCTTTTAAAATACATATTACCTGATAACAGGCATGAAAATCATAATACTAAAAGACACGGCTCTCTCTACATACAAATGCAAACCATCACTGGGTAAACAAAAACACATATTTAGCAGTGTGTAACATGCATCATGATTTTTCATTTTAGTAAGTATATATCATGAACTTTGCCCTCTTAAAAATATAACAATGCAATAAGTTATTGTAAACAAACATCCATTCCTCTTACATGACTGGAACTTTATATACATTGAATAACCCTTATTTCCCTTTCATACTAGTTGGTAGCAATCATTGTTCTGAACTCCACTTCTATGGATTTGGCAATTTTCAATGTCCTGTAAGTGAAAATAATGCATTGTTTCTCTCTATGTGTCTTGATCAAAAAAACAGGTGTCATAAAGGGAAAAAAGAAGAAAATATGGAATATTAGATCTAACTGAGAGATGAAAGGAATATAGAGGTTGAGGGAGGAAGGAAAGACAAATAACACTAAAGATGTTTTATATACATATATAATATAAAATAAATGGAGTTATAACAGATGAGGTAATAATGCTTTTTCCCAAGCTCGTAGACAATCGAAAAGACCCCCAGTGCCAAACATGGAAAACTTCCCTTCCAGTGTTTGCTCAGGACCTTCCAAGAGACTCTCAAACATTATAGGCCCCTGCCTTTGTTTACCTACCATAAATTTAAAGTATATAACTAATTCAAAAAGAAAGGTCAAGAATTTCAGAGGTCACAAGAGGCTTTGGGAGGAGTTGGAAAAGAGATGGAAATTATATACAATTTTCTTGATTCGTGTATGAAATTATTAAAAAATAAAAATTAAAAATGAATGCAATTCTTATATCTTCTGTATCGGCGAATCAATCCCACACCAGTTATGTTTTAAGGGGTTATTTATTTTGGGGGGTAAAACTTACATACGCCATAATCCGTCAGGAAGGGTGCCTAGTCGCTGGAGCAGGAGCTAGGAGCAGGAGCCGGGAGCAAGCGCCGAAACCAAAAGGGCCTGATCCGGATCTGTATCTCTTTTTAAAAGAGAAATATACCACGCCCCAGGGGCTGGTATTTCAGCAGGTATTGGCTGACAGAGCGGAAGTCGCTCCCCGCTGCACTGTGGGCTCGTGCTTCAGCGACTATTGGCTGAGGCAGTGGAAGATACTCCCACAACACTTCTGGTTTATCCATGTTGTTGTATTGATGTTAGACTGTTCATTATAAAGGTTCAATTGTAGTTATAAGCATATACCTGATTTTCTCCAAATATTTTTTCATCAGTGGACTTTTACAAAACCTATTTAACTTAGCTATTATTAGTAGCACGGTAGTGAATACAGGAATGTAGAGATTGCTTCAGTATGTTAATTCTAATTATTGTTGATACACACCCAAAATTTGAGTGAGTAGATCATATTATATACTTATATTTATATTTTCTTCTACAGTAGATGTGTCACTTCACACTCTTACCTACAGTATGTAAGAGCTCAAATTTGAGTATATCTCATGAATATTTGAAATTATTAGCTTGTTTTATTTCTTTTTTGTACCAACTACTCTAAAATATAAGGGTTAATTTTTATTTTTAATCAGTGAAATGTGAAGATCTCATATTTAAATGTATTTTAATGCTTTAAAATTTAAAAAATTCTGTTTTGTGTCATAGTTTATTTTGCTATTTTTAATTAACTCTTTAACAATTCCAAAGCATAAGAAACATTGTTTTGATCATATTCATTTCTTCTCTCAAATCATCTCAGGTTTACCACTCTTCTTTGTTCAACTTCAGGTCCCCTTTATTTGTGCTGTAAATGTTATTTTGGATATATGCCATTCCACTAGTAAGAAAGTTAGCATAAAATCTTGTACTAAACATTGTTCATTGAAATTATATATATATATATATATATATATATATATATATATATATATGCCTATTAACTGGAAATGCCATATAAAATACAATATGTAATATGATATAATTCTGATATAAGTATTGTCATAGGATTGCAGCATAGATAACTCTTAAAAACATCTAGAATATCAAAGTAGATATCTATCTATCTATCTATCTATCTATATATATAGTTTAATTAAACATATTAATTCTAAAGTTTAACAAGCCCACAGAAACAGAAAGTGGATATTAAGAGGTGCAAAAGGGGATAATGTGGAATGACTGATGAAGACTATAGTATGTGTTTGGGAGATTAAAAAAAAACTAAAATTATATAGCAGTAAGGTTTGTAACATTGGCACTATATTAAGGTTAGTGGAAATATTTAAGTGTTTCCAATTTAAATATACATGAATTTTATCTCTACAATAAAAGGTGATAATGAACTTGAAATAAAATAATGCTTTTCTGTCTTTTTAAAAATTTATTTATTTATTAAAAATTTCTGCTTCCTCACACCTCCCTTTTCCCTCCCCCTCCCCTTCTCCTTTTCCCTCTCCAGTCCTAAGAGAAATCAGAGTGCCCTGCCCTGTGGGAAGTCCAAGGTCCTCCCCCATCTATCCAGGTCTATAAGGTTGAGCATCCAAACAAACCAGGCTCCCACAAAGCCAGTCCATGCAGTAGAATCAAAACTCTGTGCCATTGTCCTTGGCTTGTCAGTCAGCCTCCATTGCCAGCCACATTCAGAGAGTCCGGTTTGATCACATGCTCCATCACTCCCAGTCCAGCTGGCCTTGGTGAGCTCCCATTAGATCAGTCCCACAGTCTCAGTGGGTGGAAGCACCCCTGGCGGTCCTGACTTCCTTGCTCATGTTCTCCCTCTTTCTGCTTCTCATTTGGACCTTGGGAAGTCAGTCCAGTGCTCCAGTGTGGATCTCTGTCTCTATCTGCATCCATCACCAGATGAAGGTTCTATAATGCTTTTTTTTGGAAGGGGCATTAGGAAAGGGTTATCTGTGGAGTAATTTAGATCAAAAACATTGATTAAAAATGATAGAAGTCATAAAAGTATCTTTTTGAAGAACAATCCAAAATAAAATAGCTAACCAGTATTTCCTATTTTTAAAATATACCTGGAATATTCAAGAAATAATCCCAATGACAATATTGATTGGAGTGCATTGAGTAAGGAGGGAAGATTTTGGTTTGAGTATAATGATAAGCCATATGAGTTGGAACAGGGAGTAATATGATTTGATGAAAATATTGAGTATGCTTGTTATCCTGAGTTAATAATCCAACCACTCCTGCAGCTAATGACAAACTGTATATGAAAGACAGCCTCAGTAATTCTACCTACTAATTCCTTTAGATTTGTCAATTCTACTTCTCTGATATTTTTTAACTTGATCTACCTTTTCAAACACCAGACAGATGAGAGTTACCTCCTCAAAGCACAAACGTTCCTCAGTTTATGATGAGATTATGTCCTTGTAAACCCTATTCTATATTAATAACATGATGCCTAGGATACGAAAAGTCAGAAATACATCTAATGTGCTTGATCTGCCAAGCACAACAGCTTAGTAACACGGTATACTGTAGGATATAAGTAGTTCACTCATATGATTGTTTGACTGGTTTGGGGGTGTGGCTCAGTGCTATTGATCAATATCAAACAAAGAGGTTACTAACTTTGCTTAATTTGTAAAACAAAACTGAAATATAAAGAATTATTTTTATAAAATGAATATTGCTTTTGCTCCTTTATTTACTTGAAAATCATAAATAAACTTAGTATAATAAGTTCATAACTATCTGATTAGAAGACATATCTGGTTTCATAAACTTCCATAAGTGATACTTATAAAATATAATGTCTTCAAATATAATTCAATTCATATTTGGTCATTACTTACTTAACCATTTCATTTTGCCTTCATAATTGAGAGTGCTAAACATTTTGCTAGATCAATTACTCTTAATTTAAAACATTTCTTTTCACGTTTATGCCTTTAATTCTATTTGTTTTGGTATATTACCTTCTTTTTGACAAGCTATTGAAAAGAAAGTCTCATTTTCTCATTTTATTCCTGAAATATCAAAGACCTCTATGTTAACTGTGCCAGCTATGAAATTCACACCTGATACTCTGCAAGAGTCATATTTGTAGGAGGAGGAGTACAAGAAGATGAAGAAGGGTTGCGAGACTGCGACTACTCGTCGCTTCGGCGGGTCCAGGTGTTGAACGGCAGCAACCCTCTCTTCCAAGATGTCAAAAACAAACAAATCCAAGTCTGGGTCTCGCTCTTCTCGCTCAAGATCTGCATCCAGATCTCGGTCTCGATCGTTTTCCAAGTCTCGGTCCAGAAGCCGATCTGTCTCCAGTTCAAGGAAGCGCAGGCTGAGTTCTAGGTCTCGTTCCAGATCGTATTCTCCAGCTCATAACAGAGAAAGGAATCACCCCCGAGTGTATCAGAATCGAGATTTCAGAGGCCACAACAGAGGCTATCGGAGGCCCTATTATTTCCGTGGGCGAAACCGAGGCTTTTATCCATGGGGCCAGTATAACCGAGGTGGCTATGGAAACTACCGGTCCAATTGGCAGAACTACCGGCAAGCATACAGTCCTCGTCGAGGCCGTTCCCGATCCCGGTCCCCAAAGAGAAGGTTCCCTTCACCACGGTCCAGGAGCCATTCTAGGAACTCGGATAAGTCATCCTCTGACAGATCAAGGCGCTCCTCATCCTCCCGGTCATCCTCCAACCACAGCAGGGTTGAATCGTCTAAGCGCAAGTCTACAAAAGAGAAGAAGTCCTCTTCTAAGGATAGCAGGCCATCTCAGGCAGCCGGTGATAACCAGGGAGATGAGGCCAAGGAGCAGACATTTTCTGGAGGTGCATCTCAAGATATAAAAGGGTCTGAGAGCTCAAAGCCATGGCCAGATGCTACTACCTATAGCACTGGTTCTGCGTCACGGGCCTCGGCTTCTGATCTGAGCCCCCGGGAGAGAAGCCCTGCTCTCAAAAGCCCCCTCCAGTCTGTGGTGGTTAGGCGAAGGTCACCACGCCCTAGCCCTGTGCCAAAGCCTAGTCCTCCACTTTCTAATACATCCCAGATGGGCTCATCTATGTCAGGTGGTGCTGGATATCAGTCTGGAACACACCAAGGTCAGTTCGACGATGGCTCTGGATCTTTGAGTCCATCTAAGAAGAGCCCTGTGGGTAAGAGTCCTCCGGCCACTGGCTCTGCTTAGAAGACCCGGATATTAACCCACAAACCTATGAGCACCTAATTTTTGACAAGGGAGCTAAAGGTATACAATGGAAGAAGGAAAGCATCTTTAACAAATGGTGCTGGCATAACTGGATGTCATCCTGTAAAAAAATGAAAGTAGATCCATATCTATCACCATGCACAAAAATCAAGTCCAAATGGATTAAAGACATCAACATTAATCCGTCCACTTTGAACCTGATAGAAGAGAAAGTGGGAAGTAGTCTACAAGATATAGGCACAGGAGCCCTCTTCCTAAGTAGGACCCCAGCAGCACAGACAATAAGAGAAACAATGAATAAATGGGATCTACTGAAACTGAGAAGCTTCTGTAAAGCAAAGGACACTGTCAGTAAGACAAAAAGGCTGCCTTCTGACTGGGAGAAGATCTTCACCAGCCCCTCATCAGACAAAGGTCTGATCTCCAGAATATACAAAGAACTCAAGAAACTAGACACTAAAACTCTAATTAACCCAATTAAAAAATGGGGTACTGATCTGAACAGAGAATTCACAACAGATGAACTTCGAATGGCCAGAAGACACTTAAGGTCATGCTCAACCTCCTTAGCGATCAGGGAAATGCAAATCAAAACCACTTTGAGATACCATCTTACACCTGTCAGAATAGCTAAAGTTATAAACACCAATGATAGCCTATGCTGGAGGGGATGTGGAATGAGGGGAACACTCATCCATTGTTGGTGGGAATGCAAACTTGTGCAGCCACTTTGGAAATCAGTGTGGCGGTTTCTCAGGAAACTGGGAGTCAACCTCCCTCAGGACCCAGCAATTCCTCTCTTGGGAATATACCCTAGAGATGCCCAAACATACTACAAAAGCGTTTGTTCAACTATGTTCATAGCAGCACTATTTGTAATAGCCAGAACCTGGAAACAGCCTAGGTGCCCCTCAATAGAAGAATGGTTAAAAAAGGTGTGGAACATATACACATTAGAGTTTTACTCAGCGGTAAAAAATAATGACATCTTGAATTTTGCATGCAAATGGATGGACATAGAAAACGCTTTACTGAGTGAGGTAAGCCAGACCCAAAAAGAGGAACACGGTATGTATTCACTCATAAGTGGATTCTAACCATAATTAAAGGTCTTTGAGCCTATTATTCGTGATCCTAGAGAAGCTAAATAAGAAGACGAACCTGATGAAGATTATTTACCTATCCGCCAGGAGGTAGGAAATAGTCAAGAGTCCCAGGTAATCTTGGGTGCATGGGGGAGGGGGGTGGGAGGGTTGTTGGAAGGGGAGAGGGTTAGAGAGAAGGGAGTAGGGGAGGAATGGAGAAAGCTCGGTTGACCGGGATGGGGGGAAGGGAGGAAGGATGAATGTGGGATCAGGGAAGAATATATTTCAACTAAGGGAGTCATATTAGAGTTTACAATAAACTTGATTATATATGGGATCCCAGGTCCAAGGAGAGATCCCCAGATTGTTCTCTGGACAGAGGAGGGGGTGCCTGAACCGGCCTTGGCCCGTGACCATTCTGATGAATATTTTGCTTATCACCATAGATCCCTCATCTGGCGTTGGATGACGAAACAGATGGAGGCCCGCGTTGGAGCACCGAACTGAGCCCCCCAAGATCCAAACGAGGAGCAAAAGGAGGAAGAAAATGACGAAGGACTGCGAGGGATACTATCACCCACTGATACAAGGGGTCGGATCTAATGAGAGTTTACCAAGGCCAGATGGACCGTGACTGAACGAGCATGTGATCCAACCAGATTCTCTGAATGTGGCCAGATTTTCTGAATGTGGCTGGCCTGCAGTCTTTCCGAGAAGCCATTGACAATGACACTGGGACTTGTTTCCTCTGCATATACTGGATTTTTGGGATCCAGTCTGTTTGGATGCTCACCTTCCTGGACCTGGAGTGAGGGGGGAGGAACTTGGACTTCCCACAGGGCAGGAGACCCTGACTTCCCTTGGGGACAAAGAGGGAGGAGGAGAGGGAGGGGGGGAGTGGGAGGGTGTTGGGAGGAGGGGCGTAAATGGAAACTTTTTATAATTTAATAAAATTACAAAAAAAAAGAAAAAAAAAGAAGATGAAGAAGAAGAAGAAGAAGAAGAAGAAGAAGAGACAATCTAGTTTGTCTTCCCTTATTTTTTGTATCCACCCTTTCCATGTTTAGAACTGTGCCATGCACCTTTTGATTATACAAGAAAAATGATGAGAATTACAGATTAAAAGAGTCAGTCTAGGGCCTAGATGGCAACCAATTTACAACTTTCAAAATTCTAGCTGGATGATTAAGACAATTTTTTAATTTACTTATTTATTTATCTATAAAATTTCTACTTTCTCCCATCCTCCCAATACCCTTCCATTGTCCCCACTCCCTCTCCTTCTTCCTCTCCAGTCCCAAGAGCAGCCAGGGCCCCCCCGCCCCGTGGGAAGCCAAAGCTCCTCCCCCCTCCCTCCAGGTCCAGGAAGGCGAGCATCCAAACAGACCAGGATCCCAAAAAGCCAGTACATGCAGACAGTACACCTTTTTCTTTTAAAAAGATATTCACCCCCATGCACTGTGACTAAAAAAATTGTACCCTATTGAGAACCATAATTGCATTCACCAAGTTTTCTTAAAGATAATAATTACTTTGTATAGCTATTATAAAATATGTTTTATTTGAGACAGGGGCACTCTGTAGCCTAGATTAGCTTCAAATTTAGTATACTACCTTCTAAGATTTAGAATAAAAAATTTATGCTTAATATTAACTTCAATACTTATATTGTCTTAAGCAACAATGCCTCTGCATTCAGAATTTCTATGGCATAAGGAATTCTTCTGGAAATTATTGGTATTTAGCATATAGACCAGATTGGCAATCAAGAGACTGTCACTCTGCCCTGGTTTTACCCTTTGCTCTGCGACTTTGAACAAGTCACTTTCACTTTATATAGCTTCATTTAAACAGCTTTTATACAAACAAAAGAAATCCAGTTTCTAATGCAAGCAAATAAAGGTAATAAGAAAATACTGAGGTAAGTCATAGAATAAGAGGAAGAAATACACCATAAAGTCTTTCAAAAGACAGAGATTGGGACACCTTTAAAGATTAAAGAAAAAGGTACTCATGAAGAAAAACTCCCATTCCAAAGAACTCCTACCAGATGACTTGGATCCAAGCATTCCCAGTTGTCAGAAAAAAAACACACATATTGAAAAAAACACTCCATAAATTAAGCATCACAGAGGAGAAATTAAAAGTAAAACACTCCGGTGTGCTCACACTAGTGTTTCTAAGAGTTTTTGCTCTAGGAGACTAGTGTAGTATTTCCAGGGAGATGGTAAATAGGAAAATTTTACAGGGTTACTAATATCAGTCCTAAGTTTTCTCATCTCTCAAAAGAAATAAGGTCTTATAGGAAGGCAATAGGAAGATGTCTCCAAGGTATCTCTGTAAAAGGAGCACTATGAAAGGTGTTCATTGCTCAAGATTTTTTCCTATGTAACTTTTTACTGTATGTTGATGAAAAACTTTCTTAGTTTGAGATGCTTTTTAATTATGTCCAAGTCTAATTTTGGAAGACACAGGGTCGTGGCTGTGAATATGAAATATTGTCATGGTCTGTAACTATGTAGTGTTTTGGCCTTCTCCTTTGAATCCAAGATATCAGCTCTCACTAAAGCTGTCAGAATGTTTGATTCATGTATTGTAGTCACAAGCTCCTTAATAAGTTTCCTTTAGGTTTAGAGACTGAATGATAGGCAATGTGTTTCATAGAGACTTTACGGTTGTTTTTAAAGATGTCGTGTAGTATCAGTGTCATTATGTATTAACTATGTGACCTTAAACTTACCATGTCCACTAGACAGCTTCATTGTCTTATAGATTATATCCCATATTCTTATCACAGGACTTGCTAAAATGTAGTTTCCCCCACAATGATTTCATTAGTTTTTAAAAAATATATTTCTAAAAGCATTTTTAGCTATTATAATTGATCATCATCAAGTGGTTTGCTAATTTTCCCAGTATTTTTTTTTAATATTTATTTATTTTATGTTCCAACCACAGTTTTCCCTCATTCTCTCCTCCCCAGCCCTTTCCTCTACCTCTGCTGTCACCCATGCCCTCATCTATTCTTCTTCAGTTTCTACTCAAAAAAGGGCAGGCCTCCCATAGATATTGACAAAACGTGACATATCAAGTTGTAGTAAGACTAAGCACCTCGTTTTTATTAAGGCTGGGCAAGGCAACCCAGTAAGGGGAATAGAGTCCCAAAAGCCAGTAAGAGTCAGAGACAGCCCCTCTTCCACTGTTAGAAGTTCCACAAGAAGACCAAACTACACAAGTGTCACATATATCAAAAAGCATAGGTTACTAACATTCAGGCTCCCTGGTTGTTGGTTTAGTGTTTGTAAGCTCCTATGAACCAAGATTAGTTGACTGATTCTATGGTTTTCTTGTGATGTCCTTGACACCTCTGGCTTTTACAATATTTCCTTCCCCTCTTCAGCAGAATTCCCAAAGCTCGGCCTAATGTTTGACTGTGGGTTTCTGCATCTGTTTCTACCAGTTGTTGGATGAAGCCTCTCTAATGACTATTGGATTAGGTACCAATCTGTTTGTATAACAGAATAGTAGGCATCATTACACTGACATTTTTTCTCAAGACATGTTTGCTTCTATCCCAGGTTTCTGGGCTGTTTAACCACTGGCTCCTGGCACTCAATGCATTGCCAGTGTTGGGCTTACTCTTGTATAAGTCTCAGGCTAGACCAGTCATAAGATGACCATTCTCACTGTTACCCAGCACATCCAAAGGCAGGACAACCTGTATGTCAAAGGTTATGTTGCTGGGTTGTTGTACCAAACCTTCCATCCAGAAAATTTCCTATTTGATGAGAATAACTAACATTAAATCATCAAATACAATATGCAATGTGTTTTCAATATACTATTGACTTTAAAATAATAGTATTTAGGCATTACTATATTATGAATACCAAAAGTGAAAAATTAAGTATTATGGCCTGCTTATTTGGACTTGGAATCACATAGGAGACAAACCTTTATATTCTATGTGAAGTCATTTTTAGAGAGAATGAACCAACCAGAGACAACACACCCTTAATATGGGAACAAAAAATATCAAAGGAAGGAGATGAAATCAGACCATACATCAGTCACTGATCCTGACTCTGAAGATAATGTTACTTTTATTTGTTGGTCCATGGTAGGTATCTGGTAATGGCAATGAAAATTTTAGCAAAGGAAGTATAAGAATAGTGATAGTCTTGCTGTGGTTATGAATTTATTTTCTATGTGGAAGATTTGTAAATGTTAGTGATAGCTTGATTAATTTAACTTGCAACAATTTGTGAAAATCAAAACAAAACAAGCCACACTGGTGTCAAAACTATAAATGAAGTATATAAACACTACCACTATCATCGGTTAGTGTATAAATTGGGGGGGGGAGTTATTTTTTTATCTGAGTTTATAAGCAATCATTCACAGATTTCAGGAAATAAATGACATACACCATATTTATTATAATTGTATAAAATTAACTCAAAATTCAACCCCTAGTAATATATGAAAATCGCTTAACCCCAGATCATCTCTCACAAACACTGTGACATTGTGATTAAGAACAAACTAATCAATTTCATTGGGATGAGTTAATTTTAAGTTTACAACATAATCACCTGTGGCAAATGTTGATGTCACAAAAGTGCTGTATATTTCAATAAACTACAAAGAGGTCCTTCGTTAGTTGCTTCTATCCATTCAGAAAAAATTCAATGCAGTCAATGGACAATAAATTCTTTAAAAAAATCCAGACTGAACATTCTGAAAGTGGCTGGCAATGAAGGCTGATTGAGAAGCCAAGGACAATGGTACTGGGTTTTGATTCTACTGCATGGACTGACTGTGGGAGCCTAGTTCGTTTGGATGCTTACCTTCCTAAACCTGGAAGGAGGGGGAGGACCTTGGACGTCCCACAGGTCAGGGAACCCTGACTGCTCTTAGAACTAGAGAGGGATGGGGAGGTGTGGAGAGGGAGGGAAAAAGAGAGGTGAGGAGGAGGTGGAAATTTTTAACAAATAAATAAATAATTTTTTTAAAAAACAGCCTATACTCTTTAGTGAAATGTGAAATCAGTGCACTATCCCTCTATTAATGTATACAGAAAATCAGTAATAAAAAGTGCATTTACTAAATCATTTTAAAAGTCATACTACAACTCCCCACTTCCAGACGTTCACTGCCAAAAATGGCACCATAATCATTTGAAAAGTAGCTAAAACAAACTTAAATTTGTTCTATGTTTAAAATGTGCATAGGTACTTGAAATGAAGTATCAAAATGTAAAACATAATTCTGGTACTATTAATAATAACTGTTTGTTGAAATTAAAATATTCTTACAGATATTAAATACAGTATGTCACAAAATTGGTTTTATCAGTTTTTTTTATTATTTAGTGCTGGTACTCAAATTTTCTAAGTGCATATATACCTCATATTATCTTTTATTTGGACCCGATTGTTATGCAATATCTAATCCCTAATTGTCTTCTTTCAATAGACTTTAAAAGGTGATTATAAACATTTTGTAGGAATAAAAATGTACAACAAAACAGTGTCTCTACTGTCTTGCTGCACCTAAATAAGCTAGGAAAATGAGTAAACAAATGAATAGGTGGTTGTTTTGAAAACTGCAAACTTGAATATTATATTTTTTGAACCACAAAGATTTTTAATGACATTATAAATTTGGGGGAGGGGATATGAGACACAGGAGTAATTGTAGGCCATGAGACAGGTAAGAGTGATGCAGACAGACACAGTGCTCATGTATGAAGTTTACAAAAATAAAATTAAATTATAAAAGCTGGAAAACATTTTATTTTGGGAGGCAACCCAGATACAGAAAGACAATTATTACATGTATTCACTCATAGGTAGTTTTTAAACATAAAGCAAAGAAAATCAGTCTACAAACCACAATTCCAAAGAACTTACACAATGAGGACACTAAGAGAGACTTACATAGATCTAATCTGCATGGGAAATAGAGAAAGAAAAGAACTTGTGAGCAAATTGGGAGTATGGGGACCTTGGGGAAGGGTTGAAGAGAAGAAGGAAGAGGTAGGGAGGGGAGCAGAGAAAAATGCAGAGCTCAATAAAAATCACCGAAAAAATTAAAAAAGATATGCTCTTAATGACAGTGCCATCAATTTTTACGTTTCTATTAGTTTTGTTAATTCTGCTAAGTTCACACAAAAATGCTAAGTGTTTCTTTGTATATAGATGTATAATTTACCATAACTGACAATGTCAAAGGAAATAGTTTTTTTTTTAAAAAAAAGCTTATTTTATTAGAACATGGAGACTCCATTCAGTTCCCAAACTTCCCACACCCTCTTCTAGATTCCACCCTGGTGATTATCCATATTTTCCCATGCCTTTTCTGCAACTTACCATATCTAGTCCAGATTGCACAGCCAGTGTCTGAGTCTAGTCTGATCACCTGTGCCTGTGACACTGCTAAGAAAAACACTGTGTGTAAATACTAACACTTCCCTTTTGTTTTACATCTACAATCTTACTCTTTACCCATATTTCCTATGTCCTTCTCCAGGATCAGTCCTGGTAAGTACTCCTGTCCTCTATACCCATGCTTTTTCTACAACCTGTCTGATCTAAGCTATATCCCTTCCCAGTAAGCACTCCTAGCCTGATCATCAATGCCTGTACCACACAGGAGCTCTCGGCTTCTGCCATAATCCTCCCTAACCATCTCCCAACCCAGAGGAAGGTATTATTACATAATTAAATTTCTCACCAGATCTACCACCCTCAAGACACCCTATGCTTAGAACTGGGAGCACATCCTATGCACCAGTCCAGTCTGCTCTGTCCACCTGACTTCATTCCACCCATTATTTCTGACATCTGATCCCAACCCAACAGCACATCATCTCTTCTGCACCATCATGGTCTATTCATAACAAATTCAGAAATAACAACTGCTCACATGGCACAGATCTCATGTACCAAATAAAAAGAATATGAAAGATCAAACCAGTTATCTTCTCTCCAAACCTATCATTCCAGTAGAAATGTCTGACAATGATAATTACCTAGATAAAATAGAGGACACAAAACTTAATAGAAAAATCATAGATGTCATAGGCAAAATATACAAGGAGTTAAAAAAGAAGACACAAAGGAACAGCTCAATGAAATTAAGGAGAAAGTGGTTAAGGAGACTAGGTACCTGAGTGATGTTCAAGAAAAAACAAATAGAAGACTGATGGAAATTACAAAGTCAATCTAATATTTAATAATGAAATTCAATCAAGAGATAATAACATTGAGGAGGATTCAGACAGAATTGAAAAATCTAATTGAAAAATTACAGCACGAGTTGGTACATTTGGAGGTCCCATGGTGTGAGAGGGATGTGAGAGGGAAAGGGAATATAACAAATAGGAATAGTTTTGGGAGCATTTTTATTTAGGAAGATGCTATTGGGAAGGTAGGGGAAAGGAAGGAAAAGATACAGGGATAGACACACAGACAAAAGTGAAAGAAAAGGGGAAGAGAGGCAGAAAGGGAGAAGGGGAGAGGAGGAGACAGAAGCGGGAGGAGACAGAGCTGCCTCTTCAGAAGAACAGCAATGAAGACAGCAAATGAAGAGGGCTGTGAGACCAGCTTGCCTGGGCAGGAAGGGAGAGATTGCAAGTGGGCAGAGCTTGTCTCTTAAAGGGACAGTCTACTTTCTGAGTTCATTCTTCCAGGGAACAGGGAAGTCCAGGATAATCCTAACACTAATTCTTCAACTTGAAAAGTCAATGGAACTCAGGGATAAACCTGAGGATCTTGACCAAATAACCTAAGACCATGAAAACTCTTTTTAGAAACACATAAGAAATAAGGGACACAATGTAAATAAAGGAAGCTTTCAAATTATAGGCATAGATAAAGGAGAAAAATCAAAGCCAATGGGATCTTCAACAAGATCAAGAGTGAAAACTTCCTCATAGGAAAATCATACCCATATGAATACAATAATCACAAAGGACACCAACTGAAAGAAAAGTAGAAAGAAAGTTAACATGGAATGTCATAGACAAAACACTAAGCATACATAACAAAGAAAGTTTATTGAAAACTATAAAAATGGGGAAAATGAGTCATATATAAAAGAAAATACATTCCAATAACAACTTATTTCTCAAAGAAACTTTTGAAAGATTGAATAGACTGGATCAATGCATCCCAAATCCTAAAAAAACTATGATGACTATCTTAGACTAATATACCCAGTAAATCTATGAGCCATAATGGAAGAAAAAGCGAAAACTTTCCATAATATAAGCAGACTTCAAAAACATTTTTCAAGCTAAAATAACACAGGAAACTTTGTGTTGCCCTAAGTAGAGTAATAAGTGTAGCAGAGAAACTGTGGAAAGAAATACAAATACATAATTATTAAAATACAAAGTACTATTGCAAAAGAAACAGTAACAATGAAAATGAACATGCTGGCAACAATTAACACATACATTTCAAAAATAACTTTAAATATTAATGTGTTCAGTTCCATGATCAAAAGACATAAGCTGACTTACGGAATAAAGGACCAAAATTCATCTATCTGCTGCTACAAGAAACATATCTTAGTGTTAAAGATAGGCACTACCTTAGAGTAAGGGGAAGGACAAAAGTACACTAATCAGATGGGCCCAGGCAGCAAACAGAAATCAGTATCAAAATATTTAAGAAAATAGACTTCATACTAAAATCATAAAAAGGATAAAGAAATACATACCATGTGATTCAAGGAAACAACCAAGAAGACATCATGTCTTCTTGTATATCACATTCTAAGATACTAGATTTCCTATAAAATTTACTGTTAGACTGAAAAATACAGATTAACATTAATCCATTAATAGTAGATGATTTCAGTTCTATACTTGCTCCAACAAACAGGTCATCTATTCAAGAAATAAACAGAAAAACATATGAATTAATTGATATCATATCAAATGGATTTAATGACAGCAGATAGCTACAGAATGTTCTACCAAAGCACTAAGTAGTACAGATGTTATTCAACAGTACATGGAATCTTTTCTAAAATTGACTGCATCCTTAAAAAAACATGGAAATTTTTTTTTACAAATTCAAAAAGATTGACATAGATCCTCATATCCTACCTGACAACAATGCAATAAAATTTTAAATTGATGGAAAAAACATTTAGTAAATAAACAGACTCGTATAAATTAAACAACTTATTACCAAATTGGTCAAAAAATAAATTCAGGGAGGAGTTTCACCTAGAGGGGTGAGTGTATGCTATCCGGGGCGGACTGTCCCAGAAGAGAGCACAGCCCCCCCCCACCCGGCCAGCTTCTGCTGCAGTGTCTTCTGTGTTCCACTCAACTCAGCTCTGCCCCCACGGTTGCCCTTTTGTCTCCTGTTGATGGAGGAGGGTTATCTGTCTATTGTGTTATTTTCATTGGTCAATAAAGAGACTGCCTTGGCCCCTTGATAGGACAGAAAATTAGGTAGGCGGAGTAAACAGAACAGAATGCTGGAAAGAGGGCAATGGGGCAGAAGCCATGGAGCCAGCCACCAGGTCAGACATGCTAAATCTTTTCCAGTAAGCCACCACCTCGTGTTGCTACAGATTATTAGAAATGGGTTAATATCAAGATATGAGAGTTAGTCAGTAACTAACTCTCTAGAGATAATGGGCCAGGCAGTGCTTAAATGAATACAATTTGTGTGTTGTTATTTCTGGGACTAAGCTAGCTATGTGGGAGCCAGGCAGGATGAAAAGCAGGCCTGCCCGCAGCTCCTTTCTACATCCTGTGTCCTTGGAATACCAACTATCCCTATTTCAGTGCTGAGGAGTTCCATCCAGAGGGTGCAGAGGAGTTCCATCCTGAGGGCTATTCCTGTGTCTGTGCTGAGGAGTTTCATCCAAAGGGTGCTGAGGAGTACCATCTAGAGGAACATGAACAGTTCCTGCTTCTGCACTGAAGAGATCTACCCAGAGAGTCAGTCACAGCAAAAACTCCCAGAAATCCAACAAACTCATGGAAACTGAACAGTCAACTACTGAACCATCCCTGGGTCAAGGAAGAAATAAAGAGAGAAATTTAAGTCTTCCTTGAATTCAACGAAAATAAAGACACAACATACCCAAACCTATGGGACACTATGAAAGCAGTGCTAAGAGGAAAGTTCAAAGCACTAAATGCTCACATAAAGAAAACGGAGAAGGCACACATTTGTGAGTTAATAGCACACCTGAAAGCTCTAGAAAAAAAAGGAGCAGACTCACCCAGGAGGAGTAGAAGACTGAAAATAATCGAACTGAGGGCTGAAATCAACAAAATTGAAACACAGAAAACAATCCAAAGAATCAATGAAACAAAAAGCTGGTTCCTGGAGAAAATCAACAAGATTGATAAGCCCCTTGCCAAACTAATCAAATGACAGAGAGAGAACATCAAATTAATAAGATCAGAAATGAAATCGGGGACATAACCACAGACACAGAGGAAATTCAGAGAATCATTAGATGTTACTACAAAAGCCTGTATGCCACAAAATTGGAAAATGTGGAAGAAATGGACACTTTTTTTAGATAAATACAATTTACCAAAATTAAGTCAAGACCAGGTAAGCAGTTTAAACAGACCTGTAAGTCATAAGGAAATAGAAGCTCTCATCAGAAACCTCCCTACCAAAAAAAGCCCTGGCCCAGATGGTTTCAAAGCAGAATTCTATCAGTTCTTCCAAGTAGAGTTAATACCTATACTCCTTAATGTGTTTCACAAAATAGAAACAGAAGAGTCATTGCCTATCTTCTCTTATGAAGCTACAGTCACCCTGATACCCAAAAAACACAAAGACTTAACCAAGAAAGAGAATTACAGACCAATCTCACTCATGAACATTGATGCAAAAATTCTCAATAAAATACTTGCAAACAGAATCCAAGAACACAACCAAAAAATTATACATTCTGATCAAGTATGCTTCATCCCAGAGAAGCAGGGCTGGTTCAACATATGAAAATCTATCAATGTAATCCATCATATAAATAAACTGAAGGAAAAAAAAACATATGATCATTTTATCAGATGTTGAAAAATCATTTGACAAAATTCAACACCCCTTTATGATACAGGTCTTGGAGAAATTAGGGATACAAGGTTCGTTCCTAAATATGATAAAGGCATTTTACAGCAAGCTGACAGGTAACATTAAATTAAATGGAGAGAAACTCAAAGCCATCCCACTAAAATCCGGAACAAGACAAGGCTGTCCACTCTCTACATACCTCTTCAATATAGTGCTTGAAGTTCTAGCAATAGCAATAAGACAGCATAAAGAGATCAAGAGGATTGGAATTGGAAAGGAAGAAGTCAAACTTTCCTTATTGCAGATGATATGATAGTGTACATAAGTGACCCCAAAAACCTCTACCAAAAAATTCCTACAGCTGATCAACACCTTTAGTAATGTGGCAAGATACAAGATGAACTCCGGAAAATCAGTTGCCTTCCTATACACAAAGAACAAAGATACAGAGAGGGAAATCAGAGAAATATCATTTTTCACGATAGCCACAAATAGCATAAAGTATCTTGGTGTAACTCTAACAAAGGAAGTGAAAGATCAATTTGACAAGAACTTTAAGGTTTTGAAGAAAGAAATTGAGGAGGATACCAGAAAATGGAAAAATCTCCCATGGTCTTGAAGTTGGAGGATCAACGTAGTAAAAATGGCAATTTTACCAAAAGCAGTCTAGAGATTCAATGCAATCCCCATCAAAATCCCAGTGAAATTCTTCACAGACCTTGAGAGAACAGTAATCAAGTTTATATGGCAAAACAAAAAACCCAGGATAGACAAAACAATCCTATACAATAAAAGTACTTCTGGAGGCATGACCATTCCATACTTTAAACTCTATTACAGAGCTACAGTAATGAAAACTGCTTGGTATTGGCACAAAAACAGAAATGTTAAGCAAAGGAATTGAAATGAAGACCCAGATGTTAATCCACAAACCTATGAACACCTGATTTTTGACAAAGGAGCTAAAACTATACAATGGTAGAAAGAAATCATCTTTGAAAAATGGAGCTGGCATAACTGGATGTCAACCTGTAGAAGAATGAAAATGGATCCATTTCTATCACCATGCATAAAACTCAAGTCCAAATGGATTAAAGACCTTAACATTAATCTGACCACATTGAACCTGAGAGAAGAGAAAGTGGGAAGTAGTCTACAAGACATGGGCACAGGAGAGCACTTCCTAGGTAGAACCCTAGTAGCACAGACAATAAGAGCAACAATGAATAATTGGGACCTCCTGAAACTGAGAAGCTTCTGTAAAGCAAAGGACACTGTCAGTAAGACCAAGAAAAAACCTACTGATTGGGAGAAGATCTTCACCAACCCCTCATCAGACAAAGGTCTGATCTCCAAAATATACAAAGAACTCAAGAAACTAGACACTAAAACTCTAATTAACCCAATTAAAAATTGGGTACTGAACTGAACAGAGAATTCTCAACAGAAGAAGTTCGAATGGCCAAAAGACACTTAAAATCATGCTCAACCTCCTTAGCGATCAGGAACATGCAAATCAAAACAACTATGAGATACCATCTTATACCTGTCAGAATAGCTAAACATAAAAACACCAATGATAGCCTATGCTGGAGAGGATGTGGAATGAGGGGAACACTCATTCATTGTTGGTGGGAATGCAAACTTGTGCAGCCACTGTGGAAATCAGTGGGGCGGTTTCTCAGGAAACTGGGTGTCAACCTCCCTCAGGGCCCAGCAATTCCTCTCTTGGGAATATACCCAAGAAATGCCCTATCATACTATAAAAGCATTTGTTCAACTATGTTCATAGCAGCACTATTTGTAATAGCCAGTACCTGGAAACAACCTAGGTGCCCCTCAATAGAAGAATGGTTAAAGAAGGTGTGGAACATATACACATTAGAGTTTTACTTAGCACTAAAAAACAATGACATCTTGAATTTTGCATGCAAAAGGATGGAATTAGAAAATGCTTTACTGAGTGAGGTATCCCAGATCCCCAAAGAGGAATATGGTATGTACTCACTCATAAGTGGATTCTAGCCATAATTTAAGGACTTCGAGCCTATAATTCGTGATCCTAGAGAAGCTATACAAGAAGGTGAACCTAAAGAAAATCATGTAGTTATCCTCCTGAATATTGGAAGTAGACAAGATTTTCAGGCAAAACTTGGGTGCACAGTGGTGGGTGGGTGGGGGTGGATGTAAGGAGAGATGGGTAGAGAGATGAGAGGAGGGGAGGATTGGGGAAAGCTTGGTAGAATGGGATGGGTGGGATGGAGGAAGGGTGGATATGGGAACAGGTAAGTAAATATCTTAATTAAGGGAACCATTTTAGGGTTTGCTAGGGACTTCTCTTTAGAGGGATTCCCAGGTCCAAGGAGAGGTCCCCAGAGTGTTCCTCGGTCAGTAGAGGAGAGGGTGCCTGAACTGGCCTTGTCTCACAGCTACACTGATGAACATTTTGCATATCACCATAGAACCTTCATCTGGCGATGGATGGAGGTAGACACAGATACCCACATTGGAGCACTGGACTTAGCTCCCAGGATCCAAATGAGGAGCAAAAGGTGGAAGAACATGAGCAAGGAAGTCAGGACCACAAGGGGTGTGTCCACCCAATGATACAGTGGGACTGATCTAATGAGAGCTCACCAAGGCCAGCTGGACTGGGAGTGTTGGAGTATGTGATCAAAATGGATACTCTGAACTTGGCTGACAATGAAGGCTGACTGGGAAGTCAAGGACAATGGCACTGGATTTTTATTCTACTTCATGGACTGACTTTGTGGGAGCCTGGTTTGTATGGATGCTCATCTTTATAGACCTGGATGGAGGGGGGAGTACCTTGGACTTCCCACAGGGCAGGGAACCCTGACTGTTCTTTGTACTAGAGAGGGAGAGGGAGGTGGGGAGGGAGAGGTGGGAATGGGGAGGGAAAAGGGAGGAAGGGAGGAGGTGGAAATTTTTAATAAATAAAAAAATATAAAAATAAATAAATAAGTAAATAAATTAAGAAAGAAATAAAAACAAAACAAAACCTCTGTGATACATTGAAAGCAGTCTAATGAGGAAAATGTATAGTTCTAAGTGCCTACACTTAGAATATTCAGACACAGAACAAATAAATGGCTTCAAGTTGCAACTCAAAGTTGGAAAGCCAGAAGAAACCAAATCTACACCCAGTAAACTGGTAAGAAATAATAGATATCAGAGATGAGAGCAATGAAACTTAAAAAAAATACAAAAAAATCAATAACTCTAAGATCTGGTTCTTTGAAAATGTAAGATAGTCCAGTGTCCCAATAGACTAAAGAAGAATTAGGAAGAGAAGGAGGAGTAGAAAGAAAGAAAAGAAGAAAGGAAGAAAGAAAGCTATAAAGAGTCCAAGTTATCAGAATTTAAAAGGCATAGGAAAAATGCTACAATGGACAACAAATAGATTCATAAAATTATAAGGGACTATTTTAAAAACCTGTACTTCATTAAGCTGGAAATCATAAAAGAAAAGGAATAAATTTTTGATTCAACACAACCACCAAAATTAAATTGAGAAGTCAATGACATAAACAGACCCAAAACAAATGAGATTGAAATACTAATAAAATGCCTTCTGCTTGGGTGAACGTATCTTCCAAGACCCATTCATACATATACACAAATTGTCGGGAATGTTTGGCTGAAAGCGTCACCATAGCCCCTGGCATCAGCATACCTAAAGAGTGTGGAATGTTTGAGTTAAGGCCACACCACAGCCCCTGGCAGCCATATATCCAAAGAGTATGAAATGTTCAGGTGGAAGTTCCATTCCAAGTCCCCTTCCCTGGGAGTTGCCTCAGTCCAGACTCTACTTCCATCCCAGAGAAAGCCCACCAAATGATGGTCCCTCCCACAGGGTGTTTAAACTCCCCCCACCCCATAAAACAAATGTGGTTTTCTGGTCTTCCTTCCCTGGGTCTTTCCTGGAGTCCTGGAATGTCATCCAGGAGAATAAGTATCCATTTTACCTGGGTTTTTTTTCTAATTTAGTTTGATTTGGTATGATTTTGATTATGACATTGGCAGAGGGGATTATTAGTGTGCAGAAACTTTTCTTCTAGAGGTTCCATTGATTGGCTGTGTTTCTCACAGGCCCAGGGCACCTTGGTGAAAAGCACCCTCTTGGACATGCTCCCTGCCATGCTAAGATTGACTTTGTTTGAGTAATTTCTGGTCAAAAATAAAGAAAGAAAGACCCTGCAATTTTTAGGCTGTCCTGTGAAAGATGTTGCCATTCCAGTCTCCTGACCTGTTGCTGTGACAAGGACCTGCCTTGTCTTATGGGATCCCTTTTTCAGGAGATCTCCTTTTCAAGGGAGTTTCTCACACCATTGCTTTTTTTGTTTGTTTGTTTTGGTTTTTTTGCTTGTTTGTTTTGGTTTTTTGTTTGTTTGATAAGAATTCTTCCACAGTGGATACATTGCACTGCCTTCTGGTCTAGAATATGCTTGTGAAATTGGGACATGCAATTCGAAGCCAGAACTCCAAACACACATGGGCAGCCTCATGAATTCTTTGTAAATTTGTACTGTCCAATGCCATATTTCCTGAATGTGCAATTTCTCTGTGACCTAAGACCTGGCCGCAATAGGGCCTTGAAAATGGGACACAATGGCCACTGGACAGAACTCTTGAATTTTCCATTCTCCCTGACCTTGAAAGTTTTTGCCAGCTTGGGGTTAAGTGAACAGAATTCTCATGTGTTCATGGTTTCTGGGAACTGTGCTTCCACTCCTCCCTCAGTAGCCAGTGTCTTCCAGCAGCAGTCTTGGTTGCCAGGGTCATGACACCTCCAAATTCATGTCTACCTGGGAATTGGGATACTGAAAATATCACCATGACCATGTTGCAGGAGACTCTGGCCCCTCCACATTCCTTCTCCTATCCACTCTTCCTCCTTCCTCCCCATCCAAAGAAAAGGTCAAAGGCCAATTTCCTCCTCCTTATCCACTGTTACTCTCCTCCACTTCCTCCTACTGCCCCTCACAACTATTCAATGCAACAACTCACTTCTTGGACACCTTCAACAAACTGTCATAACCCCCACCCTGAATTCTTCCCTTGTCGCTTCTCATACCAAGTCTCACCAAACCCCTGTCCTTCTCTGCCCTCTCTGATAGGTTGTGAGGGCTGATGGGATTGAGTACATGTTCCCATCTCTCTTCAGGTCCTCTCACATAGAAAAATGGTTGGGTTACTTCCCTGATAATCCTTCTGTTTATATCAAGGAGTTTTGCCATTTTTCCCAAGCCTAGAATTTGACCTGGCATGATATCTACGTCTTCCAGACCTCTAGTCTCGCTCCCCAAGAGCAAAGTTGAGTTCAGGTGGCAACTAAACACTATGCAGACCAGACCCACCTAGTGGACAAAACAGTGCTGGTGAGGGACATGGCCATGCCAGCTACAGAACCATACTGGGATTATCAACCAGGCTAGAATGGTCAGCAGCAACGTGGCATCATGGTCCACTGCCTCCTTAAGGATATGGAGATGGTCTTTGGAACCACAGTCCTGGCTGCACATTTCATTTCTCAGTCAACACCAAATATTAAAAAGAAAATGTTAAAAAGCTATGTAAGGCCCCAAGAGCATTATAGTTGTGTAGCCTCACAAGGCTGATTGTTGCAGCTGGCCTTTTATATATGATGGACTCCCTAAGAAGTAGGCACCAATGCTAGTGAAGGAATGGATGTACTAGCAAGTCAATGGAAATTCTTCCTGTGGCATAATATCCCCCTGGTCTTGCGATGGAGGAATAGCAAGCAACCTCTACTAGCCATGAAATCCCACTAGGCCATACCTGGCCTGTCTCTGGCATTTTTCTCTCATCCCCTAACCCATCCTTAACCCATCCTTTGTGCTGCAGTTACCTTTTGTTGCCTATGTGAATCTTATCTGAGTTTCTCATGAATACAAAGCATATGCAAAACTTGGTTTAGAGGGAACCTATGGTACTTCATCAAGCAGGTATTTGCTCCTGGCATTATATTAGCAGAAACTTCATTTAGTTTGTGTTGAGATATGGATATATACTAGTTAAAGTGTAAATATGGGAAAAATAAAATGCCAAGAGGCAAAAGTAAAGTGCTTCAGTTTACAGTGTCTCTGAGTCTTCATTTCACAGAGCCCTGTAAACCCACACACCTGTGCCAAGTTACAAGCAACAGCTTCAAGCAGAAGATATACCCCAAATTAAAGATGTGTCTTCTCACCTCAATATCTGTATTACAGTCATGTGTCTTAATGCATCAATATCAATATAAAAAGTGTGTCTTCTTACTACAAAGTTTCATATAAGAAGTGGGTTCACCCACATCAAACCAGGCAGAAAATCTCTCACAGATATATTCTCAATATCTGGAGTATAGTTCATTCCAAATATAGACAAGTTAACAACCAAGATACATGATTCATGTATGCAAAGAAGTCAAGCTATCCTTATTTGCAGATGGAATTATGCTGTACATTAGTAATTCCAAATACTCTGTCAAAAAACTTCTAGAAATAAAAAGAAATTTCAGCAATATAAAAAAGATTTTCCCCTGTATGCTGTGAATACCATTGGTGAATAAAGAAACTGCCTTGGCCTTTTGATATGGCAGAACTTAGGTAGGCAGGGAAAACTAAACAGCATGCTGGGGGAAAGGAGGCAGAATAAGAGAGAAGGCATGTAGCCCTGCTAGAGACAGACACCGGGAACTTTACCTGGTATGTCATAGTCACATGGCAATACACATGCAACTAGAAATGAGTTAAATTAAAATATAAGTGCTATCCAATAAGAAGTTACAGCTAATGGGCCAAGCAGTGATTTAAATAGTATAGTTTCTGTGTGATTATTTTGGGGCTGTGCAGCCAGGAAATAACTAGTGGCCTTATTACATCAATGTAACAGTATATGAAATCAACTCCCAGTAATGAATCATTTTCTGTACTCTGACTACAAACATACAAAGAAGGAGATCAAGGACACACCACTCATCAAAGTAATTTTAAATGAAATAAAATATCTAGCAATAAACCTAACCAAATTCCACAGAAGCAGGTACAAGGGAGCAACCACTGAGGTAGTAGGCTGGAACCAGAGACCTCTGCAGGTCTGGGTACAAGTCTGGTACCTCCAAGGGAATAGGCAGGAACAAGAGATCTCTGCGGGGTTTGGTGCAAGTCTGTGAGTAGGACTGAGCCAGAACTATGTTGGAGGAAGGATGCTTATTTGTTTCCTGGCTGTCCAGACTACCCAAATAACCAAACAGAAACTGTATTAATTAAATCATTGCTTTGCCTATTAACTTTAACTTCTTATTGGCTAGCTTTTACAACTTAATTTAACCAATTTCCATTATTTTATATTTTATCACAAGGCTCATGGCCTACCGACAAGGTTCCAGCATTTCTGTCTCCTGCAGAAGCTCCATGGCTTCTCCTCACTCTGCTTCCTTCTTTCTCCTAGCATTGTTTTAATATTTCCTACCTACCTCTG
Source organism: Myodes glareolus (assembly GCF_982192425.1). NCBI lineage: Eukaryota > Metazoa > Chordata > Mammalia > Rodentia > Cricetidae > Myodes > Myodes glareolus. The sequence goes on along the minus strand of NC_142053.1, from coordinate 10,582,830 downwards.
TTTTGCCATACTCAAAGCAGTTTCTTTATTCACCAGTGGTATTCATAGCATACAGAGGGGAATCCGACATTAGAACTCTGCAGGACATGGCGTGAGTCTGGGACCTCCGAGGGATAAGGCAGCAATCAGAGACATCTGTGAGTCTGTAAATGAATCAGCAATCATTGAGGGAGTAGGAATGAGCCAGAACCTCTGACAGAGCCAGGCTGAGGCAGCCACCTCAATAGAAAGAGCCCTGAGCAAGTATTCTCTGTGGAAGCAGACCAAGACAGGCAATGTGAACCCCAGGAGCAACAAGCAACCTCCAGGAACAGGGAGTAACCTCCAGGGTAACTGGAACCATGGCCCTGACTGCACCATAGAAGCAACCATCTGAGTCTTGGAATCACTGGCAACAGGAAGATTGATCACCAGAGTCTCAGACTGCCCCATCTACACTAATCAGAGGGAAAATTGTGTAGACAACACACACAACAGCACAAAGAGCAACATGACACCAATAGACTCTCGTGTCCTTACAACCTAATATAGATGAAGCAGAAGAAAATGACCTAAAAAATAACTCTCATAAGACTGGTATTCCTTATAATCCTCAAGAGCAAGGAACTGTGGAGTGTGCACATAGCTCCTTGAAAACACAACTCCAAAAGATAAATACAGGGGAGTTGTATCCTCAGGTGTCACACAATGCCTTGAATCATGCATTGTTTACACTAAACTTTCTAAATACAGATGTCCCTGAGTGATCAGCAGTGGACAGATTGTGGTATAATAGTACAAAGACCACCTTTACTAAAGCAAAGTGTAGGAACCTTTCCATTGGAATATGGGAAGAGTCAGACCCCCTATTAATATGAAGTCCAGGGCATGTCTGTGTTTTTTTCCCAGGATGAAAATCAAGCCAAATGGCTTCCAGAATGACTGATCTGGTGCATTCAGCAGGATAGCAGACCTGATGACAGCAGACCTGATAATGGCCCAGCTGGAGAAAAAGGAATAAAAAGAGCTCTAGGAGGAACCAGTGATCCAGCTTTCCTAGGCTGCACAGAAAGGAATGCCTGATTTGAGACCTGCAGCTTCTGCCACTCAACACTGCAGGGTGCCATTCTGCCTCCAGAGACTTTGGACAAAGAGACCCTGCTGAGATGAACTGACTACAATGTCTGTAGCTTGCTATAGTTTGAAACCTGTTTGCTTTAGAACTAAGATACAGACTGAAGATTTGAGTGTTCTTAATTTCTGGGACACAGAACTTATTTTGAATAAAATACTAAACCTAAGAACTAAGACCTAACTCTTCCCCTCAGGGAAAGAAAGACTCAAAATAAGGAATGACTAAAACCCCTCTTCACTTAAGAAGGGGACAGACTAAGGGCTTAACAGCTGCTCAGAGACTGAAAGTGGTATTTGATAACAGCAAATATTATTGTACTGTTACCGGTAATGACCTGATATTTACAACTGCATATAAGATGATGAGAAAAATTGGTATTAACCAATAATACTAAAAACAATGGTACTGACCAAAAAGAAATGTTAAAAAGTCAGTATTGACTGACAATACAAATTATGATACACAAAAAGATAAATGGAGAGCTGGTATTGACCGACAATGCAAAAAAAATATGATTTTGACTTGTTATTGGCAATTACTGAAAAGAGTTTGTGACACTATAAATGTTGGAAGTTGATGCATATGTTAAGAATTTTAGGTCTAAGTGGTGCTCTGAACCAGTGGAGAAAACATTTTCACTTGGGCAATTCTCTTCTCCTTTAAATAGGAGACTATAGACTTTGGGAGCATAATTATTCATAAAGCATTATGATTTATCCTGGCAAAAGGTATGGCTATGAGGCACAGGGCCTATAAGTATATTTCTCTCCACTAATCTCTTTTCTTTACAGAGATCAGCAGTCAATGATGGGTTTGAAGCTTCTTCTTCCCAGATGCCTAAGACAGGAGCTTGCATATGACAATGCCTGTTCCAAAGGTGGAAAAATTTGGGTAAAGGAAGACTTTGCCCAAGCCAGATGTGATCTATCTGTCCTTTGGCAGAAGCACGGGTGTTATCAAAATTAATAAGAGAGAGTGGATTGTAGGCCCATATTTCATACAAAATATTTGCAACCAGGTTCTCTGGCCATGCTTAATTTCTAAAGCAGCTGAAATCCTGCCAGACAACTGGTAGCCAACTAACTAAAGACTCAAGATGTATAGCTCCTTCTCTTTTGTTAATACGTAGATTGCCTGGGGAGAGGTGCTGATTCCAAGCTGGTGACTTAAGTTGCAGGTGTTTCTTATTCCCACATCCCCTGGAAAGAGAATATTATTGAGATCCCACCTTGGTTTACCTGGGGAGTAAAAGGTGTTTGAATAATAAACATGGGTAGATCTTCAGGAGTGAATGAAGACTGAGAGCCCCTTCCAATATTGCTGTGTGAATTGTGTCATTATTTCCCGTGCCTCCATACCGGTTGAGTTTGGAAAAAGTAGTTTTTATGTTGGGGCTTCTTACTCCAACATGTCTCAAATTATTCCACACAATAGATACAAAGGGAACATTGCCAAATGTTTTTGTTTTTTTGAGGCTACAATTACCCTGATACACAAACCACATAAAGAAAATTCTAAGAAAGAGAATTACAAACCAAACTCACTCATGAACATTGATGCAAAAATACTCAATAAAATACTGGCAAATCAAATCCAAGAACACATCAGAAATATGATGCACCATGATAAAGTTGGCTTCATCAAAGAGATGCAGGGATGGTACAACATATAAAAATCTTTCAATGCAAATCACCCTATAAACAAACCGAAAAATAAAAACCACATGATCATCTCATTAGATGCTGAAAAAGTCTTTGACAAAATACAGCATCATAATAAAGGTCTTGGAGAGAGCAGGGATACAAGGAATATACCTAAACATAATAAAGGCAATATACAGCAAGAAAATTGCTAACATCAAACTAAATAGAGACACACTATCTCACTGAAATCAGGAACAAGACAAGGCTTTCCACTATCTCCATATCTATTCCATATAGTTCTTGAGGTCCTACCTAGAGCAATAACCAATAAAAAGAAGATCAAGGGCATAGATACAAATTAGAAAAGAAGTAAAATTATCACTATGTGCTGATATGATAGTTTACATAAGTGACCCCCAAAATTCTACCAAGGAACTTTAATAGCTCATAAACAATTTCAGTAATGTAGAAGTATACAAGAATAACTTCAAAATAATCAGCAGTCCTCCATTACACAGATAAAAAATTGACTGAGAAAGAAATCAGAGAAACTTTACCCTTCACAATAGCCACAAATAGCATAAAATATCTCAGAGTAACTCTAATCAAACTAGCGGAAGACTTGTATGACAAGAACATTAAACCTTTGAAGAAAGAAATTGAAGAAGACACCAGAAAATGAAAAGTCTCCCATGAACTTGGGTAGGTAGAGTTAACAGAGTAAAAATGAAAGTTTTACCTAAAACAATCTACAGTTTCAATGAAATTCCCATTAAAATCACAGAAAAAGTCTTCACAGACATTGGAGAAACTGTATTCAAATTCATATGGAAAAACAAGAAACCCAGGATAGACAAAGCAATCCTGTAAATTAAAAAAAAAAAACAAAAAACAAAAAAAAATCAAACTTCTGGAGGCATCAAAATCCCTGACTTTAAAATCTGCTACAGAGGTACGGTACTGAAAACTGCCTGGTATTGGGATAAAAACATGCAGGACAACCAATGGAACTGAATGAATGTCTCAGGTCTCAGATATTAATCGACACCCATACAAATACCTGATTTTTGACAAAGAAGCAAAAAATATCACATGGAAAAAAGAAAACAAACAATGCTGGCAAAACTGGATATCAACATGTAGAAGAATGAAAATAGATCTATATCTATCACCATACATAAAACTCAAGTCCAAATGGATCAAAGACCTCAACATAAATCCAACCACACTGAACATCATAAAAGAGAAAGTTGAAAGCACACTTGAATGCATTGACTCAAGTGACCACTTCCTAAATATAACCCTAGTAACATAGACACTGAGAGGAAAATTTAATAAATGGGACCTCCTGAAACTGAAAGCCTTCTGTAAAGCAAAGGACATGATCAATAAGATGAAATGGCAGTCTACAGAATGAGAAAAAATCTTCACCAACCCCCTATCAAAAGAACAAGTAATCCAATAAAAAAATAGAGTACAGACCTAAACAAAGAACTCTCAACAGAGGAATCTAAAATGGCTGAAAAACACTTATGGAAATGCTGAACATCCTAAGGGATCAGTGAAATGCAAATCAAAACAACTCTGAGATTCCATCTTATACCTAAAAGAAAAGCCAAGATAAAAAACACTGATGACAACTTATGCTGGAGATTATGTGGGATAAAGGGAACACTTCTGCATTACTGGTGGAAGTGCAAATTGTTATAGCCCCTTTGGATATCAGTATGATGATTTCTCAGAAAATTAGGAAACGACCTTCCTCAAGACCCAGCAATATCACTTTTTGGTATATACCCAAACGATGCTCAATCATACCACAAGGATATGTGCTCAACTATGTTCATAATAGTATTACTTGTCATAGTCAGAATCTGGAAACTACCTAAATGCCCTGAATGAAAAATAAATAAGGAAAATATGGTACTTTTACACAATGGAGTACTGCACAGCAGAAAAACATAATGAAATCTTGAAATTTGCAGGCAAATGAATGGATGTAGAAAACATCATATTGAGTGAGGTAACCCAGACCCAGAAAAACAAATATAATATGTACTCACACATAAGTGGCTTCCAGACATAAAGAAAACCATCCTACAATTCACAGTCCCAGAAAACTGAGACAACAAAAAGGAACCTGAGAAAGACATACATGGATCCCATCAGCATGGGAAGTAGAAAAAGACAAGATCTCCTGAGTAAATTGTGAGCATGGGGACCATGGAAGAGGGTAGAAGGAAAGGAGAAAGGCAGGGAGGGTAGCAGAGAAAACTGTATAGCTCAAAAAATCAATTATAAAATTAAAAAATAAATTGGAAATATATCACATGTTCATAGATTGGTAGAGTTAATATTGACAAAATTATCATTTTATTAAAATGTATTTCCAGATTCAATACAGTACCAGCCAAAATGCCCATCCCTTATACTTTTGTTTCTGAGTCTTGCACAATCTAGATATATTGAGGAGAACCTCAGTCCTACCTCCAAGTGTGAGACTTTGTTGGCTTCAGTTGGGAAGACTTACCATCTCTGAAGAGTAGACGGAAGACTAGCCTGGGGGAAAGTTGAGAACAGCGAAAGGAGGCAAGGGAATGGGAATTGGGATAGGTATTTAAAATAAATAAACATTGCTTTGAAAAAAAATTAATAAAATATATACACAGAGGGATGAAGGACCTATAGAAATTGTTGAAGAGAAAAAAATTATTTGAAAATCTATTATATATTTTAATTTAAAAAGTTAAAAATAAAAATAGTATAATTTTTTAAATGTCCATCTCATTTTTCACATAAATTTAAAATAACTGTCCTAAGTCCATATGGAACCAAAAAGGATACTCCAGATAGACATAACAATCTTAAGAAAAATGCAAAATTCTGGATTGATTAAAATTCCATATCTTAAAATATATTCCAAAGCCATAGTAGTAAATACATTACAGTAGACCAATGAAAACTGAAGACCCAAATATAAGCACATGTAAATTCAGCCACTTAATATTTGACAAATGTGCTAGAAACATAAGCTGGAGAAAAGAAAACATCTTCAACAAAAATACTTGTAAAACTAGATAACAACATGCAAAAGAATGAAATCAGACAAGTATCAATCACATTGCAAAAACTGAATTCCAAGTGGATCAAAAAGCTAAATGTGAGACCTGAAACACTGAAACTGCTAGAAGAAAAAAAAATAATATGTATCATACAAGGCATGTTGCCTAAGAATTTAAGGCTAACAAGTGACAAGTATGTCATCATAAAACTAAAAAATAGTACAACTTAATAAAACTCAGCAGCATGAAGACAAGGTCCACAGAATTAGAAAAAAGAAAAAACATCATAATCTGTGAGTTAACACAGAACCAAAGAAACAAATATTGTATATTCTATCTAATTGGAGACTCCTAGCTCCAAATTTTCAGATGTGAGTGCATAGCCTGGAGTAACAGCAAAATTGATGAAAATAAAAGAAGATAATTTTCATGACTGAGGACTTGGTGGAACAATAGAAAAAGCATAGCCCCTGGGAAATAGAAAATAGAGTCTATTTAGGGATGGCAAGGGAAAGAAATACAGGAGAAGGAGGATGAAAGGAGAATATCGGTGTTCATGATCTGAAAGGGGAAATGGATGAGTGGAGGTCTTTAGGGATGCGGAAGGTGGTAAATTATTGAATAAATATGCAAGAGGTAAAATAACATTAAGGATATCAGATTTAAAAAGTCTTGAGGAATCTGATGAAGTCATAAATGGGCTTGAGATCAATTCAACAACAGGAAAAGCATGAAAATACAGCTACCTACTCAGTGTTAGTGAATTTATGACTATTGGATAAGAGCCTACAAACATTGCTTTTCTAAACCTACAATGACCTAAACATAATTAGTTTTTATACCCATAGATATAATGGATTAGTAAAAATGCTTCGGATCCTCAGCAGTCACAATGGCAGAAATACTGCAGGTCCCCAAGTGGTGGCAGGAACTTGGGTCCTGAGAGCAGCCAGTCCCAGGCATGGATGATGCAGTTCCCTGAGTGGCTGCAGCAGGCCATAAAAAGAGACAGACAGATGGGTATACTATAACACAGGTCTCCAAAGGTGGCTGGTCCTGGGCAGAAGATATGGTCAGTGGTGAGCGAGAGACAGAGACATGGGTAAGCATGCTATGCAGAGTGAGGTTGAATATTTATTTATTTAGTGGGTTATGGAAAGGAAGAGGGAAAAGAAGTAGAGAAGAGCAGAGAGAGAGAGAAGGAAAGACAGGCAGACAGACAGACAGACAGACAGAAGGGGGAAGGGGAGAAGTAAAGAGAGTGGAGCTAGGCAGAAGTTGCCTCTTTGGGAGAGAGACAGAAAAGGAAGAGACTCAGGCTGCATGCAGGAAGGAAGATATGCCTGCCTCAACAGAAGGGGGGAGGGAGTGGATGGGGCTAGTCTCTTAAAGAGACAGGATAGATTATTACAATAGATATATGCAGCATTAACTCATCAAGTAAACTCTTTTTTGAAACAGAATGAGACCATTACAGAAAACCATAACCAATCAAAATACAGAGTTTATTCCAGTCCCAATGAATATAATTACAAAACATTCCATTAGTGAAGGCTCAGGGAGCATTGTGAAAGAGTGACAGGGAAGATTTCAACAGTCAGAACAGGGAGTTTGATGTGAGATTATGTCTCCTACTAATATCAGAAGTTATAAAGTCTCACCAATGCAATTGTACAATTATATCCTTACCAAGGATGACATCAAGAGATAGGAAACTAAGGAGTGCTAAGGATGGAAAAAAAAATCTTTCCCTGGAAGAGCACACCAATTGCTTATCCAATACCAATCTGTCGTCATGAAAACACACATACAAGCAACATTTTAAAGACAAAGAAGATGATGTTATGGAAAAAAATAGGCCATTACTTTGTGGTTTTTTCCAAAGTTTATTAAAATATAAAAGTTTCCATTTTCGCCCCTCCTCCCAACACCCTCCCACTCCCCCCACTCCCTCTCCTCTTCCCTCTCCATCCCTAAGAGCAGTCAGGGTTTCCTGCCCTGTGTGTAGTTCAAGTTCCTCCCCGCTCCCTCCAGGACCAGGACGGTGAGTATCTAATCAGATTGGATCCCCAAAATCCAGAATATGCTGAGGAAACAAGTCCCAGAGTCATTGTCAATGGCTTTTTAGAAAGACTTCGGGCCAGCCACATTCAGAGAATCCAGCCTCCTCCAGAGAATCTGGTTGGATCAAGCGCTCCTTCAGTCCCAGTCAACTGGCGTTGGTGAACTCTCATTAGATCAGTCGCCTTGTATCAGTGGGTGATCGCTCCCCTTGCCGTTCTGATTTGATTTTTCATGTTCTTCCTCCTTCTGTTCCTCCTTTGGACCTTGGGGGGCTCAGTCCGGTGCTCCAATGTGGGTCTCCGTCTTCATCGCCATCCATCGCCGGATGAAGGTTCCCTCTGATCTTGCCCTCCCTGCTCATGTTCTTCTTCCTGCTGCTTCTCGGTTGGACCTAGGGAGTTAAGTCCAGTGTTCCAACGTGGGACCCCATCTTTATCTCCCTCTATTGCCAGATGAAGGATCTATGGTGATAAGCAAAATATTCATCAGTATGGTTATGGGCCAAGGCCAGTTCAGGCCCCCTCTCCTCTGTCCAGAGAACAATCCGGGGATCTCTCCTTGGACCTGGGATCCCATTTACAATCAAGTCTCTAGTAAACCCTAAACTGACTTCCATAGTTGAGATATATTCTTCCCTGAACCCATATCTATCCTTCCTCCCTCCCCCCCTCCCAGTCCCCCGAGCATTTCCCATTCCTCCCCTGCTCCCTTCTCTCTAACCTCCTTCCCTTCCAACTACCCTCCCAACCCCCCATGCACCTTTGGTTACCTGGAACTCTTGTCTATTTCCAATCTTCAGGAGGAAAACTACCTGAATTTTCTTCAGGTTCACCTTCTTATTTAGCTTCTCTCGGATCACGAATAATAGGCTCAAAGACCTTTAATTATGGTTAGAATCCACTTATGAGTGAATACATACCTTATTCCTCTTTTTGGGTCTGGCTTACCTGACTCAGTAAAGCGTTTTCTTTTTCTTTTTCTTTTTTTTTATTTTTCTTTTTATTTATTTATTTTTTTTATTTAATTTTTACTGGGAACCCCTCAAGAATCAAGTCTCTTGCAAACCCGAGAATGGCTCTCTTAGTTGCGATATTAACTTCCCTGCTCCCATAACCATCCTTCCTCCCTCCCCCCTCCCATTCCCCCAAGCCATCCCCAATTCTCGCCCTCTCTCCTCACCCTAACCATCTTCCCTTACTTCCACCCCCCCAACCCCCATGCACCCGACTTTGCTTGGCAATCTTGCCTAGTTATATTATCCAGGAGGATAACTATGTAAATTTTCTTCAGGTTCACCTTCGTATCTATCTTCTCTAGGATCACTAATTATAGACCCAAAGACCTTTAACTATGGCTAGAATCCACTTATGAGTGAGTACATACCATATTCTTCTTTTTGAGTCTGGGTTACTCACTCAGTAAAGCGTTTTCAATTTCCATCCATTTGCATGCAAAATTCAAGATGTCATTGTTCTTTACCACTGAGTAAAACCCTAATGTATATATGTTCCACACCTTCTTTAACCATTCTTCTATTGAGGGGCACCTAGGTTGTTTCCAGGTTCTGGCTATTACAAATAGTGCAGCTATGAACATAGTTGAACAAATACTTTTGTAGTATGATAGGGCATCTCTTGGGTATATTCCCAAGAGTGGAAATGCTGGGTCCTGAGGGAGGTTGACTCCCAGTTTCCTGAGAAACCGCCACACTGATTTCCACAGTGGCTGCACAAGTTTGCATTCCCACCAACAATGGATGAGTGTTCCCCTCATTCCACATCCTCTCCAGCATAGGCTATCATTGGTGTTTTTGACTTTAGCTGTTCTGACAGGTGTAAGATGGTATCTCAAAGTGGTTTTGATTTGCATTTCCCTGATCACTAAGGAGGTTGAGCATGACCTTAAGTGTGTTCTGGCCATTCGAAGTTCATCTGTTGTGAATTCTCTGTTCAGATCAGTACCCCATTTTTTAATTGGGTTAATTAGAGTTTTAGTGTCTAGTTTCTTGAGTTCTTTGTATATTCTGGAGATCAGACCTTTGTCTGATGAGGGGTTGGTGAAGATCTTCTCCCAGTCAGCAGGCAGCCTTTTTGTCTTACTGACAGTGTCCTTTGCTTTACAGAAGCTTCTCAGTTTCAGCAGGTCCCATTTATTCATTGTTTCTCTTATTGTCTGTGCTTAGGCCATTACTTTGAAAGCAATCAAGGTGGATTATTTGGGAGGATATGGAAGGAGAAAAAGAAAGGAAGATATATATATATATATATATATATATATATATATATATTAAGATCTCAATACTAAAAACAAAAAAATAACAAGGAGTCATTTTCTTCCTTATTTACAAAATGAACAAAGAATTATGTCAACAGAGAATGGCTAGTCCTCCAAATTCATCTGATTGTGATTCATTCCTTTGTTTTTATAAGCTTGAGATGAGACCTAGAGAGGATCAGCAAGTTGCTTGGTGGTAAATATGTGATGATAGAGGTGAGCATAACATTGTTTTATTTGAAATCACTTTCTTCACAGAACACATAAAAATGTCTTCCAAAATTGTTTTCTTTTCATTACTATGGTTTAAGATAGATATCAAATAGATAAATCTCTATCTATTTGATAGAGTTCTTGTTGAGAAAAAAAGATATATGCTCTTGTTCAGTGTATGTATAGGACATGAAATATGGGGTTATTTCACACAATTAGACATAGGCTTTGAAGCATTGTGGGTAGCAGTCTTTCATGATGATTCATAGTCTGCAAGTCTAATGGGAGTCATACAAATGTAGTACATTTGTTTTGCTTGCCTTTTAAAAATTAAACTGCAGCTTTCTCTTCAAACTGCTAAGATTGTCAAGGTACATGACCCATTGTCTGCTAGTCAAATTAGTTTTAAAGTTTCCCACACTTAAAAGTATGCATTGCTTCTGCTTCCAAATCATTTGAGCAGACTTGAGTTGCTTTAAATCATTAATCTCTGGAATGCTTATTAATGAAGTCTCTAAATTAATAAATCTTAAACCTCCCAAAGGTATTTTATCAAATATCTTAACTGATTTTATTCTGAATAAGTTTACCACTTTTAACTTTCATTTTGAAATGCTTCAAGAATGAAAATATAAATAATAAAATGGCACAGCATTTATTAAATAAATATAAAAAGCTCAATATTCAACTAATTTTGCCTTTGGTTTTGAATATAATATAAAAAATTTATACAATGTAATGGTTATAATAATTTACAGTTCTTCTAAGTAAAGAAACAATCGAAATATCTCACTTATAGGAGGAACTATTTCAACACATTATATGAGCTTATGTTCAAAATTTATAAATTAGCAACAAAATTCCAAAATAATCCAGTTGAAATCACCTAAAAATAAGAGTAATTTTCATAGTATTATATATAAATTATAAATGGTTAACCAATGTTCAAACTAATTTTCACCATACCTAACCACAAGGAAAATGTAAGGCAAAACTTAAATGAGATACTATCTTACTATGATTTTGAATAACTATTTCCCAATTATTAAAATAAGAGTATGTAGAGAGGGGATGTAGTGTTATAATACTTGTATTTTGATGAATAAACTTTGCCTGAATACCTGAGGCAAAACTAAAGCCACTAGAGGTCAAGCAATGGTGATGCACACTGTGAATCCCAGAATTTGGGAGACTGAATCAGATGAATATCTGTGAGTTTAATTCATCTAAGGATACAAAGAAGGGTTTATTATAATATATAAGATCAATGTAGAGAAACAAATCAGGTGATTGTGACTCACACATTTAATCCCAGTCCTAGGGATTCACATATTTTTAATCTCAGCAGTAGTGGGATTATAAAGTATCAGAAAATAATGGCTGAGTCTGCTTAGCTCACTGCTGTCCAGTCTTGGTAGAGGCAAGAGTTTTTTAGTGGTATAGAAGGGGTGGCAGGCTGCTTTTCATCCTGGCCAGCTCCTAACCACCTGACTAGCTTTGCCCCCAAAATAATTACATGAAAACTGTATTCTTTTAAACACTTCCTGGCCCATTGTCTCCAGCCCCTTATTGGCTAACTTTCACATAATGATTCAACCCGTTTCTAATAATCTTTATGTTATCATGAGCCTGTGGATTACCAGGAAATATTCAGCATGTCTGACCCTGCAGCTTCATGATGGCGGCTCTCTGTCTCTACCTGACTCTGCTTCTTTCTCCCAGCATTCTGTTCTGTCTACTCTACCTATCTAAGCTGCAGTCCTATCAAAAGCCAAGGCAATTTCTTTATTAACCAATGAAAGTAACAAATAGACAGATGACCCTCCTACATCATAGTGGCTTGGCTGCTTTGCTTTTCTGGTTTTCAGAATGAACCCCAATTGCCATCTCTGGGTTTTTAATATTGGTGCAACAAGAAGGAAATTACTTTTTATGGATAGTAAGATTCTTTGGACTTATTCAACATTGTCTTAAAGCTTAGTAGGCCATTTTATTTATATCTTGATAATTGTTTAAAACTATATTCTTTGATCTGACAACTGTTTCATGTTGTTTTAAAACAGCAGCTATATGTTCACAACTATTTTATGTGGTATTATTTTGTTTATTAGTATCTTAAAGGGAAAAGCCTAAAACAAGAAGTTAATAAAAATTTTCTCTTTCTTAGTTTATAAGTGGTAGCAGCTGAGTATGAAGCCAGTTAGAAGTACTACAGTTTGTGATCTTATAATTTATGCTATATTTTCAAACAATTTTTTGAAAGTAATTTTATTAAATTATAAAAGTTTCCATTTCCGCCCCTCCTCCCACCACCCTCCCAATTCCCCCCAATTCCTCTCCTCCTCCCTCTACATCCCTAAGAGCAGTCAGGGTTTCCTGCCCTGTGGGAAGTTCAAGTTCCTCCCCCCTCCCTCCAGGTCCAGGAAGGTGAGTGTCCAGACAGACTGGATCCCCAAACTCCAGTATATGCAGAGGAAACAAGTCCCAGTGTCATTGTCAATGGCTTTTCAGAAAGACTCCTGGCTAGCCACATTCAGAGAATCCGGCCACATTCAGAGAATCTGGTTGGATCACGTCCTCGTTCAGTCCCAGTCCAACTGGCCTTGGTAAACTCTCATTAGATCCATCCCCTTGTATCAGTGGGTGATCGCATCCCTCGCAGTCCTGATTTTCTTTTTCATTTTCTTCCTCCTTCTGCTCCTCATTTGGACCTTGGGGGGCTCAGTCCGGTGCTCCAATGTGGGTCTCCGTCTGTATCACCATCTATCGACGGATGAAGGTTCCCTCTGGTCTTGCCTTCTTTGCTCAAGTTCTCTTTCCTTCTCCTTCTCGTTTGGACCTAGGGAGTTAAGTCCAGTGTTCCAATGTGAGTCTCTGTCTCTATCTCCATCCATCGCCAGATGAAGGTTCTATGGTGATAAGCAAAATATTCATCAGTATGGTCATGGGACAAGGCTGGTTCAGGCACCCTCTCCTCTGTCCAGACAACAATCTGGGGATCTCTCCTTGGACCTGGGATCCCATTTATAATCAATACTCCTGTAAACCCTAAAATGACTACCTTAGTTGAAATATATTCTTCCCTGATCCCATATCCATCCTTCCTCCCTCCCCCCATCCCAGTCCACCGAGCTTTCCCCATTCCTCCCCTACTCCCTTCTTTCTAACCCTCTCCCCTTCCAACAATCCTCCCACCCCCCCATGCTCCCGAGGTTACCTGGGACTCTTGTCTATTTCCAATCTCCAGGAGGATAGCTACATGATTTTCAACAGGTTCACCTTCTTATTTAGCTTCTCTAGGACCACGAATAATAAGCTCAAAGACCTTTAATTATGGTTAGAATCCACTTATGAGTGAATACATACCATATTCCTCTTTTTGGGTCTGGCTTACCTCACTCAGTAAAGAGTTTTCTATTTCCATCCATTTGCATGCAGAATTCAAGATGTCATTGTTTTTTACCGCTGAGTAAAACTCTAATGTTTCACACCTTTTTTAACCATTCTTCTATTGAGGGGCACCTAGAATGTTTCCAGGTACTGGCTATTGCAAATAGTGCTGGTATGAACATAGTTGAACAAATGCTTTTGTATTATGTTAGGGCATCTCTTGGGTATATTCCCAAGAGAGGAATTGCTGGGTCCTGAGGGAGGTTGACTCCCAGTTTCCTGAGAAACCTCCACACTGATTTTCCCAGTGACTGCACAAGTTTGCATTCCCACCAACAATGGATGAGTGTTCCCCTCATTCCACATCCTCTCCAGCAAAGGCTATCATTGGTGTTTTTGAGTTTGGCTATTCTGACAGGTGTAAGATGGTATCTCAAAGTTGTTTTGATTTGCATTTCCCTGATCGCTAAAGAGGTTGAGCATGACCTTAAGTGCCTTTTGACCAATCGAAATTCATCTGTTGTGAATTCTTTGTTCAGTTCAGTACCCCATTTTTTATTGGAATCCGACCACTTTGAACCTGATAGAAGAGAAATTGGGAAGTAGTCTACAAGATATAGGCACAGGAGACCACTTCCTAAGCAGAACCCCAGGAGTGCAGACAATAAGAGAAACAATGATTAAATGGGACCTACTGAAACTGAGAAGCTTCTGTAAAGCAAAGGACACTGTCAGTAAGACAAAAAGGCTACCTTCGGACTGGGAGAAGATCTTCACAAACCCCTCATGAGACAAAGGTCTGATCTCCAAAATATACAAAGGACTCAAGAAACTAGACACTAAAACTCTAATTAACCCAGTTAAAAAATGGGGTACTGAACTGAATAGAGAATTCAAACAATTTTGTTGTATACATGAGATAACCAATTAGAAACTCATTGGAAATTACACTAGATTACTGTAAAAAATTTATCCTGAATCCTTCCTAGAAAACAAACTTATGTTTCACTCAAAGTAACAGTATCTTTGAATAAAAAGTTGAATTTACATATTCATTGACAGTAGGTATGAATATCTGGTATATTTCTGTTCAGCAAAATAAAGGTCACTAAGCAGGACTGTCAAGAAATTTCTTTAGAAACAGGAAAATATACTGATATAAGACATTTTAAATTTTCCATCATCTTTCAAACTCCTTCTGTTCATGATTCTTATATTATATGGGAGATAAAGCAATTATCCTGTGATCACAATGTTAAAGTCACATGCAAAGCATATAAAGTCACAGAATAAAGTCAACATAAAGTTCAAGGAAATGAATTGTACAGCAACTGCTGTTTCTGGACCAGCCTTGACATTTTTTTCTCTTGCCAGGGTAGAGGCATGGGGATTTAGAAATATAGTAAAGAATATGAAGATGAGAATGAAAATAATAAAATGGAGAAACATGTAGGATAATATAAGGAAGGAGTTCCAGTGAGTACTGAAATTTCCCTGCATTTAATTTCCAATTGCTTAAAACACCCCTGACCTCAAAAGGTAGGAGTAAGGCAAAAGAATGCATTAACATGATATAAGGAAATGAACAGACCAGTTGAAGGTCACGGGCTACTTCCACAGTTAAACTTTCTCTTGTTAGAACAAAGCAAGTCACACACACACACACAAACACACACACACACATACACACACACACACACACACACACACACACCCTAGACCAAAACATTCTGTATGCAAACCACCACTCACTGGGTGGAATCCAAAGTTATCTCCATAAGGGAACTGAAGCATTAGTTGGATCCTTTGACTTTTGTTTGTGGTAAGAACAGATCTACTTCTCTATTCCTGAAGTACAAGGACTGGCTATTAGCCACATCTGTTGACAATAATCTTGAGAGCAGAACTATCTGCTCTTCCTCTAGGTGGGACCTTTGAGGTAGCAGCACAGTAACTTTGAAGAAACCAGAGGTAAGTTCTAACTCTCTGACCTTTGGTTATCATGGAAATAGGCTTATATTTTCAGGCCTCTACACTGTTCAACTTGTAGTCATTCTTCTCTATTATCTATTTCACACAAGAGTCCTTTCAAATGATAATCAAATGTTGATATTTCTTTTGTGAATTTTTGAACACACACCTAATTGAGCCAATAGACTCCTTTGTGTCCTTTAACCATGCTTACAATCTGATTCCTAAATTATTTTACAACTCTTTTTATATTTGTTAGTAGATTCTCACATTTTATCTTTTATTAAAATAGCATAATTTCTTTAATATGATATACTAAGTTGGTTCTGGTAACATAAAGGGAGAGTAGGTTATTTTACAGTAACAGTTAACTCAAGATTGTGATATTTTTATTGTTTTTGTCTCATACTTGATAGAAGTAATTAGGATTTCCATATATGTTACTATATTATCTGTGAAAATTTTTTATCACATTTCTGAACTTCCTTAATTCTTTTTTTTATTTTTCCACTCAATTATTTATACTTCTGTCCCTCCTCTCAATACTTCCCTGCTCCCCCATACCCTCTCCTTGCTCTCCTACCCTGCTTGAGAGAGGGCAGGAAACCCTGCCCTGTGGGAAAACCAAGGACCTCCCCTCTACATTCAGGCCTAGGGAGCTGTGCATCCATATAGACTAGGGTCCCAAAAAGCCAGAACAGGCCGTAAAAAACAAGTCCCAGTGCCTTTATCAATGGTTTCTCAGTCAGCCCCCATTGTCAGTCACAATCAGAGAGTCTGGTTTGATTACATGCTCATTCAGACCCAGGTCAGCTGGATTTGGTGAGCTTCCATTAGATCAGGCACACTACCTCAGTTGGTGGACCAACCCCTCACAGTCCTGACTTCCTTGCCCGTCTTCTCCTTCCTTCTGCCTTTCAACTGGGCCTTGGGAGCTCAGTCTGTTGCTCTGATGAGGGTCTCTGTCTCTATCTTCATCCGTCGCCAGAAAGGATTCCATGGTGATATTCGAGTTAATGATCAGCGTGATAGTAGGCCAAGGGCAGTTCAGGCACCCTCTCCTCTGCTGTCCAAGGACCTAACTGGGGACATCCCCGTGGACACCTGGGATCCCCTCTAGAAAGAAGTCTCTTGGCAACCCTAAAATGGCTACCTTAATGTAGATATCTTCTTTCCTGTTCCTATATCCACCCTTCCTCCATCTCCACCCTCGCACATCCCCAAAGACTGGATGTTGCCAGTACTTCCTTTCTTTCGTTCCTCTCCTCCTCTCCTCTTTCCCCAAAACTTACCCCCACCCCTGCTCCCACACCCATGCTCACAGCTGTTGTTCTGCAATCTTGTTTGCTTCTAATTTTCAGGAGGATCTATCTATCTATCTATCTATATAAATATATATATATTTCCTTTGGGTTCACCTTGTTATTTGGCTTCTCTGGGCTTGGGAACTATAGGCTTAATGACCTTGGTTTATCGATAAAGTCCACAAATGAGTGAGTACAAACCATATTCATATTTTTGGGTCTGAATTATCTCACTCAGGATAGTGTTTTCTATTTCCATCCATTTGCATGAAAATTTCAAGATTCCATTGTTATTACCGCTGAGTAGTACTCTAATGCATATATATTCCACACTTTCTTTATCCATTCTTCCATTGAGGGGCATCTAGGTTGTTTCCAGGTTCTGGCCATTACAAATAATGCTGTTATGAACATAGTTGAAAAGATCTTTTTGTAGTATGATTGGGCATCTCTTGGGTATATTCCCAAGAGTGGTATTGATGGATCCTGAGGTAGGTTGATTCCGAATTTCCTGAGAAAATGACACAGAGATTTCCAAAGTAGTTGGACAAGTTTGCATTCCCACCAGCAATGGATGAGTGTTCCCCTTACTCCACATCCTCTCAGGCATAGGATATCATTGGTGTTTTCCGTTTTAGCCCTTCTGACAGGTGTAAGATGATATTTCAAAGTTGTTTTGAGTTGCATTTCCCTGATTGCTAAGGAAGTTGAACATGACCTTAAGTGTCTGTTGGCCATTTGAACATCTTCTGTTGAGAATTCTTTGTTCAGTTCAGTGCCCCATTTTTTTAATTGTATTAATTAGCATTTTAAATCTAGTTTCTTGAGTTCTTTATATATTTTGGAGATCAGACCATTGTAGGATGCGGGGTTGGTGAAGTTCTTCTAACATTCAGTAGGATGCCTTTCTGTCTTAAAAACTGTGTCCTTTGTTTTACAGAAGCTTCTCAGTTTTAGAGGTCCCATCTATTCAATGTTGTCCTTATTGTCTGTGCTACTGGTGTAGGAAGTAGTCTCCTGTGCTCATGTGTTGCAGTCTACTTACCACTTTCTCTTCTCTCAGATTCAATGTGGTCGGATTTATATTGAGGTCTTTAGTCCATTTGGACTTGCGTTTTGTGCATGGTGAGAGATATGTATCTATTTTAATTCTTCTACAAGTTGTCATCCAGTTATGCCAGAACCATTTGTTGAAGATGTTTTCTTTCTTCCATTGTATACTTTTAGTTCCTTTGTCAAAAATCGGGTGTTCATAGATTTATGGGTTAATATCCAGGTCTTCTATTCGATTCCATTCGTCAACTTCTCTGTTTTTATGCCAATACCAAACTGTTTTCATTACTGTAGCTCTGTAATAGAGTTTGAAGTCAGGGATGGTAATGCCTCCAGAAGTTCCTTTATTGTATAGGAATTTTTTGGCTATCCTGGGTTTTTTGTTTCTCCATATAAATTTGATTATTTTTCTCCCAAGGTCTATGAAGAATTTTGTTGGGATTTTAATGGGGATTATGATGAATTTAATGATTGCTTTTGTTAGAATTGCCATTTTTACTATGTTGATCCTACCCATCCAAGAGCATGGGAGACCCTTCCATTTTCTGGTGTTCTCTTAAATTTCTTTCTGCAATTCCTTAAAGTTCTTGTCAAATAGATCTTTCACTTCCTTGGTTATAGTTACCCCAAGATATTTTATGCTATTTGTGACTATAGTAAATGGTGAAGTTTCTCTGATTTTCCTCTCTGCTTCTCTATCCTTTGTGTATAGGAGGGTTACTGATTTTTTGACTTGATCTTGTAATCTGTCACATCACTGAGGGTATTTATCAGCTGTAGGATTAATTTGGTAGAGTTTTTGGGGTCACTAATATACACTATCATATCATCTGCAAATAACAAAAGTTTGAGCTCTTCCTTTCCAATTCGAATCCCCTTGATTTCATTATGTTGTCTTATTGCTATTACTAGAACTTCAAGTACTATGTTGAAGAGATATGGTGAGAGTGGAACATGACAGCCTTGTCATGTTCCTGATTTTAGTGGAATGGCTTTGAGTTTCTCTCCATTTAATTTGGTATTAGCTGTTGGCTTGCTATATATTGCTTTTATTATATTTAGGTATGATCCTAGTATCCCTAACCTCTCCAAAACCTTTATCATAAAGGAATGTTGAATTCTGTCAAATGTGTTTTCCGCATCGAATGAAATGATCATATGATTTTTTTCTTTCAGTTTATTTATATAATGAAATACATTGATAGATTTTTTCTATGTTGAACCAGCCCTGCATCGCTGGGATGAAGTCTACATGATTGTAATGAATAAGTTTTGATGTGTTTTTGGATTCTGTTTGCCCGAATTTATTGGGAATTTTTGCATTGAAGTTCATGAGTGAGACTGGTCTGCAATTTGATTTCTTGGTTGGGTCTTTGTGTGATTTTGGAATCATGGTGACTGTAGCTCATAAAAAAGAGTTTGGCAATGACTCTTCTGTTTCCATTATGTGAAACACATTAAGGAGTATAGTTATCATATCTTCTTGGAAGTTCTTGTAGAAAACTGCATTAAAAGCATCTGGTCCTGAAATTTTTTGGTTGGGAGGTTTTTGATGACAGCTTCTATTTCCTCACAACTGATAGGTTTATTTAAATTGGTCATCTCGTCTTGATTTAATTTTGCTAAATGGTATTTATCTAAATACATGATCATTTCTTTTTCATTTTCCATTTTTGTGGCAAATAAACTTTTGTAGTAAGACCTAACGATTCTCTGAATTTCCTCAGTGTCTGTTGTTATGTCCCTCTATTCATTTCTTATCTTGTTGATTTGTGTGTGCTCTCTCTGCCTTTTGATTTGTTTGGATAAATGTTTGTCAAACTTGTTGATTTTCTCAAAGAACCAGATCTTTGTTTCATTGATTCTTTGGATTGTTTTCTGTGTTTCTATTTTGTTGATTCCAGCCCTCAGTTTGATTATTTTCAATCTTCTTCTCCTGGGTGAGTCTGCTTCTTTTTTTTCTAGAGATTTCAGCTGTGCTGTTAAGTCTCTAATGTGTATTTCTCCGTTTTTTTTTTTAAAATGTGGGCACTTAGTGCTATGAACTCTCCTCTTAGCACTGCTTTCAGAGTGTCCCAGAGGTTTGGGTATGCTGTGTCTTTATTTTTGTTGAATTCAAGGCATACTTTAATTTATTTCTTTATTTCTTCCCTGACCCAGGGGTGCTTCAGTTGTTGCATGTTCAGTTTCCTTGATTTTGTATGCTTTCTGGGGGTATAATTATTGTTAAATTCTAACTTTATTCCATGATGATCTGATAAGACACAGGTGGTTACTAATATTGTTTTGTGTCTGTGGAATTTTCTTTGTTACTGAGTATGAGGTCAATTTTCAAGAAGGTTCCAAGAGATGATGAGAAGAAGGTATATTCTTTCCTATTTGGGTGGAATGTTCTATAGATATCTGTTAAGTTCATTTGATTCATTACCTCCATTATTTCTCTTATTTCTCTGTTAGGTTTCTGTCTGATTGACCTGTCCATTGGTGAGAGAGGAGTGTTGAAGTCTCCTACAATTAGTGAGTGGGGTTTGATGTCTGCCTTGAGTTCTACTAATGTTTCTTTTACATAAGTGGCTGCTTTTATGTTAGGGGCATAGATATTCAGGATTGAGATTTCCTCCTGATAGGTTGTTCCTGTTATGAGTATAAAGTGTCCATCTGCATCTTTTCTGTTTAATTTTAGTTTAAAGTCAATTTTGTAGGATATTAGTATAGCCACACCAACTTGCTTCTTAGGTCCATTGATTGAAAATCCTTTTCCCAACCCTTTACTCTGAGTAGATGTCTGTCTTTATGGTTGAGGTGTGTTTCTTGTAAACAGCAGAATGTTGTATGCTGTTTTTGCATCCAATCTCTTAGCTTGTGCCTTTTTATTGGTGAATTGAATCCATTGATATTATGATATTAATGACCAGTGCTTGTTAACTCTGTTTTTTTTTTTTTTGGTTGTTGTTGTTGCTTTTTTTTGTTTGTTTTAGAGTTTGTGTGTTTCCCTTCTTTGAGTTGTGCTGGTAAAGGATTCTTAGATGTCTGTGTTATTATCGGCACTGATGGGTTCCTTGGGTTGTGATTTTCCTTGTATTACTTTTTGTAAGGCTGGATTTGTGGCTACGTAATTTTTAAATTTGTTTTTATCCTGGAAT
This sequence comes from Myodes glareolus, assembly GCF_982192425.1. Classification (NCBI taxonomy): domain Eukaryota; kingdom Metazoa; phylum Chordata; class Mammalia; order Rodentia; family Cricetidae; genus Myodes; species Myodes glareolus. The sequence continues at coordinate 10,561,599 of NC_142053.1, read as the reverse complement.
ATTTTGTTTTCTCCTTTGATAGTGAACAAAAGCTTGGCTGGGTATAGTAGTCTTGACTTGCATCCATGACCTCTTATTTTCTTCAGCACATCTATCCAAGACCTTCTGGCTTTCATGGTTTACATAGAGAAATCAAGTGTAAGTCTGATTGGTTTACCTTTATAACTTACTTGAACGTTTTCTTTTGCAGCTCTTAATATTCTTTATTCTGTATGTTTTGTGTTTTGATTATTATATGGTGAGGGGATTTTTTTTTGATCCAGTCTATTCAGTGTTCTTTATGCTTCTTATACCTTCATAGTAATATCCTTCTTCATGTTGGGAAAGTTTTCTTCAATAATTTTGTTGAATATATTTTCTGGGCCTCTGAGCTGTAATTCTTCGCCTTCTTCCAACCCTATTATTCTTACATTTGGTGTTTTTATTATGTCCCAGATTTCCTGAATGTTTTGTGATTAGAATTGTTTGGATTTGCTGCTTTATTTGATCAGTGCGTTTATTTTCTCTATAGTGTCTTCAGCATCTAAGATTCTTTCTTCTATCTCTTGTATTCTGTTTGTTATTCTTGTCTCTGTAGTCCCTGTTCATTTTCCCACATTTTCAATATCCAGCCATACCTCAGCTTGTTTTCTTTATTGCCTCCATATAATTTTCAAGTCTTTAACTGCTTTCATTATCTGTTTGATTGTTTTTCTTGGTTTCCTAGGGTATCTTTTAGGGATTTATTCATTTCTTCAAACGTTTCGTTATTCTTCTCATCCATTTCTTTAAGGGAGTTTTTCACATCCTGTTTAAGGGACTCTGTCACTTTCATAATGTCTTTTTTTCTACTTCTTCTAGATGAGGGTGTTCAAGTCTTCCTGTTGTATGTTCGCTGAGTTCTGGTGTTATCATGTTGTTTTTCAGATTGTTGGAGGAATTCTTTCATTGATACCTGCCAACTCTTCTTTCAAATGCTCTCTGATGTATCTTCTGGTACAGAATCAGGGTCACTTGCTGGCCAGGGACCTTCAAACAAAAAGAAGGGATTGCTGTGTGCAGGCTCAGTGAAACAAAGAAACTCCTGCCCAGTTGCACTCACCACTTTGTCCCCAGAGCCTCAGCCCCAAAACAGTCTGAGTTGGGGGATCTTATGACACTGCAGAAGGGAAGGCGTGCCTGGCAGTAAACTGGGATGGGATAGGAAGAGAGAGTCAGTAGCCTGGAAAAGAAGGCCCTGCTGAATGACCAGAAAGTTTAGGGTGTTGAGGAGTGTCTGTGCTCCTTTTTCGGGGTGTCCACTGGCCAGTCAGGAGCACACTAATCCCTTAATACTTTATAATCATTTTTTCTCTTCTTGCAGTGGTTATACCCTCCAAAACCAAGTTGGGTATAATAGGTTTCTTAGTTTCTCACTTTTATTTAGTTAATAAATTCTGATTGTAGTGTTTAAGTGTTTGTTTTCACAAGAAAAAATCAAGAATGCATATAATTTTTGACAAAATATTTTCTCATGTGCACATTTACATGATGATATAATCTGTTTGAATGATTAACATTGCCAGAATTTTTAAGGTTATATTCTAAATGACAGTTAGAAATCAAATTTCTTTAAAATGTCATGAGTACCTTAATGAGTGATGTGATCATATTTTTTATTAATTAAGAAATACCTAGAGAACATTTTGATTTATATGATAGCTTAAGATTTATCTTCTTTTTCTCAGGTCCTTGTCCTTAATCCTCAACACCATTTTTGCTATTGACTTATTTCCCTTCAGCATTTTATATGTGGCTTAGAGCATTTAAACAATAAAAGCAGTATCATGTCATATTTAACACCAAAGATATACATCCTTAATGAGTAATATTTAAATATTTGTAATTTTTAAATTACTTATATGGTCACATTTTAATTACATATTTAAACTTTTCATTTTTCTTTAAATATTAAGAATCTTATGTGTTAGTGGAAACTAATTGCTATCTATTAATGAAATAGAATCAATAGATGACATGTTTTACAAACATTTTTAAAATAGAAAGAAGTCTCATTTTTTCTAACATCTCTGTATTTTGTGCATAATAACTTGATGACTAGTAGGATATAAGTGCATTAAAAATGCATGGCTAAGTTGGTACAGTGTTCTATTTTGAGTGTAAATTGAAAAGCCTTTAATTGTGTAAGATCATGAAATTATACCATAGTGTCTCCCTCTAAATATTTAAGTACTTTTAAGAACCCACCTTGAAATGTCATGCCTTTAAAGATACATATTTTCATTTTCATTTTATTATTAAAGTACCCAAGAGCTATCATCAATGGGTTACACCAAGTAGAGTTAGAAGTCAATTCTTCCATATTGACTACCACTAATTTAATGATATGCCTTCATAACTGAAATGCATTAAATTCAGAAGCTGTGCTTGTGGTAGTCTTTGATATTTATAATTCCATCTGTCTTCCCACAAACTAGGGGATGGACAAAATATGAATCATATTCCCAAAATTCAATCATGTATGGTCAAGACTTTAGCTTTTAAAATGTATTTAAATTTTAATTCTTTTTTAATGCTTTCATGTAACAATTGAGTTCCTTTTTATTTGATCCTCAGAGGGGATTTTTGCCCTTTCATCACTATCAATTAGAATATTTCTGTAAAGTTAAACAGAAAAGCTGAAGGAAAAGAATACAGATCATTAAATGGTGGAAAAGTTCCATTCAGTAAAGATTTTCTCTCTTCAGCAATATCAAAGGATGTAACTTTGCATGATTTTTAGAAACACATGACACTTAGATGTATTTTTAATTAAAGAATGGTGCTATGAAAATCAAAGAATGTCATAATTAATTTAATTTCAAGAGAAGGAATAAGAATTAACTTACATTCAAAAAACAATGAGAAAAATAAAGACAAGTCTATTTTTAAATAAACAATAAAGAAACTAAAGTGAATCTAACAAAGAATATGGTTCACTGGGTAGAAGACTAAGTAAATAATGACTCTACATAGGTCTAAGTGTTGCCTCTGAAACATATTTTTCATAATATTTATCTTTAAAATTCAATCACTTCACTCTGGAAGTTTAACTCTTTACAAATACTCAATATGTTATAATGAATTAATCGATCTTCATTAGAAGGTGCCACACATCATCAAGAGATTGTAGGACCTGTGCGTTAAATATAATTGTTTAGATAAACACGCATTTGTACAATTGGAACAAAATAATAACCAGTATTTTGATTCTGAAATAGCATGCTTTCTAGAAAACATCACATATGTGTAAGTAAAGAGGTGGAATATTGTTTTATGAATTCTAATATCAGAGAACGATCTCCCTTTCCATTTCATTACTCCAATTCTTTCATGTTCATTGCACACTCTGTCTCAAAATTTTGACCCCTTTGTATTACTATTGTTACATATATATTTATAAATATATTAATACAACATGCTGAATTCATTTAATGTGGTTTATGAGTATATGATTTAATGGATGACAACTTTATATTAAATAACAAATTAGGAGATTCATTCCTGGAAAAAGCTAATTCTCTCTCTCTCTCTCTATCTCTCTCTCTCTCTCTCTCTCTCTCTCTCTCTCTCTCTCTCTCTCTCTTCTCCATAAACAACAGCCTTTAGTTTTCTGTAATTCTTTGACTAGGAGTAGGAACCTATGAGATTTCCTCCTTTTAAGATTTACTCCAGATTCCTGGCCAGCAAGAGAGAGTGAACTTCTAGCAGACTTCCATTGGAGGAAGGGTGAGTTTTCTCCTGGCCAGAGGGCTTCCGCTAGGAGGAATTCAGTCTTTCCCCGCCCCCCTCGACAATCTGGTCACTGGACAGAGGCGATTCCTCCCTGTGGAGCTCTCCTGAATCCCGTCCCAGCCTTTATCCAGGTACACCTTCCTCTCTCCCCCCCTCCCCTCTGGAGACACAAGATCTCCCCAGAGCTGCTCCCTTGCACGCTGGGCCTGGGCTGTGGGCTCAGTCCAGCAGGGGCAGTTCCGGTGCTTTGGGAGCCTGCCTGAGGACAGGCAAGCCCTGTCTCAGCTCAATCACATTTCTGGCCAGCAAGAGAGAGTGAACTTCTAGCAGACTTCCATTGGAGGAGGGGTGAGTTTTCTCCTGGCCCAAGGGCTTCAGCTAGGAGGATTTCAGTCTTTCCCCGCCCCCCTCGACAATCTGGTCACCAGGCAGAGGCGACTTCTCCCTGTGGAGCTCTCCTGAATCCCGTCCCAGCCTTTATCCAGGTACACCTTCCTCTCTTCCCCCATTCCCTCTGGGGCCACAAGATCTCCCCAAAGCAACTCCCTTGCTCGCTGGGCCTGGGTTGTGAATGCAACCCAGTAGTAGGGAGTGAGTGTGTTTCAATAGACTGCCTGAGGAAAGGTAGGCCTTCTGTCAGTGAAGTCCCTGTCCAACAAGGGAACCTGACCTGGTACTAGAAGATTCAGTAGAGAGCATTTGAAGGAAGATATGGGCAGACGCTAAGGCAAGAACTCCTCCAACAATCTAAAAAACAACATGAAAACACCAGAAACCAATGACCCTACAATAGAAGGACTTGAACCTCTTAATTCAGAAGAAGAGGGAAAAAATGCCATTATGAAAGCAATAGAGTCCCTTAAACAGTATATGAATAACTCCCTTAAAGAACTGGATGAGAAGTATAACAAAAAGATTGAAGAAATGAGTAAAGAAATGGATGAAAAATATAAAAAAAAGATCGAAGAAATGAGTAAATCCATGAATGATACACTGGGAAACCAAGAAAAAACAATCAAACAGGTAATGGAAACAGTTCAAGAATTGAAAACTGAAATGGAGGCAATGAAGAAAACACAAAACGAGGGCCGGCTGGATATGGAAAATCTAAGTAAACGAACAGAGACTACAGAATCGAGCGTAACCAATAGGATACAAGAGACGGAAGAACGAATCTCAGAGTCTGAATACCATAGAGAAAATAAATGCTCTGATCAAAGAAAACAGCAAATCCAACAAATTCTCATCACTAAACATTCAAGAAATCTGGGACACAATAAAAAAAACCAAATCTAAGAATAATAGGGATTGAAGAAGGAGAAGAACTGCAGATCAAAGGACCAGAAAATATATTCAACAAAATTATAGAAGAAAACTTTCCCAATCTAAAGAATGATATTCCTATGAAGGTTCAGGAAGCATACAGAACACCGAATAGAATTGATCAAAAAAAACCATCCCCTCGCCATATAATAATCAAAACACAAAACATACAGATTAAAGAAAGAATGTTAAGAGCTGAAAAGGAAAGGGGGCAAGTAACTTATAAAGGTAAACCTATCAGACTCACACCGGACTTCTCTATGGAAACCATGAAAGCCAGAAGGTCCTGGATAGAGGTACTGCAGAAACTAAGAGACCATGGATGCAAGCCCAGACTAATATACCCAGCCAAGCTATCATTCACTATCAATGGAGAAAACAAAATATTCCAGGATAAGAACAAATTTAAACAATTCACAACCACAAACCCAGCCTTACAGAAAGTAATAGAAGGAAAATCGCAACCCAAGGAGTCCAACATTGCCAGAACTGCCTACAATAACTCAGACATCTAGCAACCCTTCACGAGCTTAACTCAAAGAAGGGACACATACAAACTCTATTAATCAAAAAAAAAAAACAAAAAATAATAATAACCGGAGTCAACAATCACTGGTCATTAATATCACTTAATATTAATGGACTCAATTCACCTATAAAAAGGCACAGACTAAGAGACTGGATACGAAAACAGGATCCAACATTCTGCTGTTTACAAGAAACACACCTCAACCACAAAGACAGACATCTACTCAGAGTAAAGGGTTGGGAAAAGGTTTTTCAAGCAAACGGACCTAAGAAACAAGCAGGTGTGGCCATTCTAATGTCCAACAAAATTGACTTCAAACTAAAATCAATCAGAAGAGATGGAGATGGACATTTTATACTCATAACAGGAAAAATTCAACAGGAGGAAGTCTCAATCCTGAATATCTATGCCCCTAATATAAAGCCTTCTACTTCTGTAAAAGAAACACTTCTAGAACTCAAGGCAGTCATCAAACCACACACACTAATAGTAGGAGACTTCAACACTCCTCTCTCACCAATGGACAGGTCAATCAGACAGAAACCTAACAGAGAAATAAGAGAATTGTTGGAGGTATTGAATCAAATGGACTTAACAGACATCTATAGAACATTCCACCCAAATAGGAAAGAATATACCTTCTTCTCTGCAGCTCATGGAACGTTCTCGAAAATTGACCACATACTGGGTAACAAAGCAAACTTCCACAGATACAAAAAAATATTAGTAACCACTTGTGTCTTGTCAGACCACCATGGATTAAAGTTAGAATTCAAGAACAGTGCTACCCCCAGGAAGCCAACAAATTCATGGAAGTTGAACAGTCAACTACTGAATCACCCCTGGGTCAAGACAGAAATAAAGAAAGAAATTAAAGTCTTCCTTGAATTTAATGAAAATAAAGACACAACATACTCAAATCTATGGGACACTATGAAAGCAGTGCTAAGAGGAAAGTTCATAGCACTAAGTGCCCAATTAAAGAAAATGGAGAAAGCACACATTGGAGACTTAACAGCACACTTGAAAGCTCTCGAAAAAAAAGAAGCTGAGTCACCCAGGAGGAGTAGAAGACTGGAAATAATCAAACTGAGGGTTGAAATCAACAAAATAGAAAGACAGAAAACAACCCAAAGAATCAATGAATCAAAAAGCTGGTTCTTGGAGAAAATCAACAAGATCAACAAGCCCCTATCTAAATTAATCAAACGACAGAGAGAGAACATGCAAATTAATAAGATCAGAAATGAAAAGGGGGACATAACCACAGACACAGAGGAAATTCAGAGAATCATTAGATCTTACTACGAAAATTTATATGCCACAAAGTTGGAAAATGTAAAAGAAATGGACATTTTTTTAGATAAGTACCATATACAAAGTTGAACCAAGAACAGGTGAACAATCTAAATAGACCTGTCAGTCATGAAGAATTAGAAGCTGTTATTAAAAATCTCCCTACCAAAAAAAGCCCAGGACCAGATGGTTTCAATGCAGAATTCTACCAGAACTTCCAGTAAGAGCTAATACCTACACTCCTTAATGTATTTCACAATATAGAAACAGAATAATCATTGCCAAGCTCTTTTTATAAAGCTACAGTTACCCTGATACCAAAACCACACAGAGACACAACCAGGAAAGAGAATTACAGACCAATATCACTCATGAACATTGACGCAAAAATACTCAATAAAATACTGGCAAACCGAATCCAAGAATACATTAGAAAAATTATCCATTATGATCAAGTGGGCTTCATCCCAGAGATGCAGGGTTGGTTCAACATACGCAAATCTATCAATGTAATCCATCATATAAATAAACTGAAAGATAAAAACCATATGATCATTGCATTGGATGCTGAAAATGCATTTGACAAAATTCAACACCCATTTATGATAAAGGTGTTGGAGAGAATAGGGATACAAGGATCATACCTAAATATAATAAAAGCAATATACAGCAAGCCGTCAGCTAACATCAAACTGAATGGAGAGAAACTCAAAGCCTTTCCACTAAAATCAGGAACACGGCAAGGCTGTCCACTCTCACCATTCCTCTTCAATATAGTGCTTGAAGTTCAAGCAATAGCAATAAGACAACATAAGGGGATCAAGGGGATTCGAATTGGAAAAGATGAAGTTAAACTTTCGTTATTTGCAGACGATATGATAGTGTACATCAGCGACCCCAAAAACTCTACCAAAGAACTCCTACATTTGATAATCACCTTTATTAATGTGGCAGGATACAAGATCAACTCCAAAAAATCGGTAGCCCTCCTATACACAAAGGATAAAGAAGCAGAGAGGGAAATCAGAGAAACATCACCTTTCATGATAGCCACAAATAGCATAAAATATCTTGGGGTAACTCTAAACAAGGAAGTGAAAGACCTATTTGACAAGAACTTTAAGTCTTTGAAGAAATAAATTGAGGAGGATACCAGAAAATGGAAAGACCTTCCCTGCTCTTGGATTGGGAGAATCAACATAGTAAAAATGGCAATTCTACCAAAAGAAATCTATAGATTCAATGCAATTCCCATCAAAATCCCATCAAACTTCTTCACAGACCTTGAGAGAACAATAATCAAGTTTATATGGCAAAACAAAAAACCCAGGATAGCCAAAAAAATCTTATACAATAAAGGAACCTCTGGAGGCATTACCATACCTGACTTCAAACTCTATTACAGAGCAACAGTATTGAAAACAGCTTGGTATTGAAATAACAACAGAGAAGTCGACCTATGGAATCGAATAGAAGACCCGGGTATTAACCCACAAGATTATGAACACCTGATTTTTGACAAGGGAGCTAAAGCTATACAATGGAAGGATAGCATCTTTAACAAATGGTGCTGGTATAACTGGATGTCAACTTGTAGAAGAATGAAAATAGATCCATATCTATCACCATGCACAAAACTCAGGTCCAAATGGATAAAAGACATCAACATTAATCAGACCACTTTGAACCTGATAGAAGAGAAAGTGGGAAGTAGTCTACAAGATATAGGCACAGGAGACCACTTCCTAATCAGAACCCCAGGAGCGCAGACAATAAGAGAAACAATAAATAAATGGGACCTACTGAAACTGAGAAGCTTCTGTAAAGCAAAGGACACTGTCAGTAAGACAAAAAGACTACTTTCTGACTGGGAAAAGATCTTCACAAACCCTGCAACAGACAAAGGTCTGATCTCCAAAATATACAAAGAACTCAAGAAACTCGACACTAAAACTCTAATTAACCCAATTAAAAAATGGGGTACTGAACTGAACAGAGAATTCACAACATATGAACTTCGAATGGCTAAAAAGCACTTAAGGTCATGCTCAACCTCCTTAGCGATCAGGGAAATGCAAAGCAAAACAACTTTGAGATATCATCTTACACCTGTCAGAATAGCCAAACTTAAAAACACCAATGATAGCCTATGCTGGAGAGGATGTGGAATGAGGGGAACACTCATCCATTGTTGGGGGGAATGCAAACTTATGCAGCCACTGTGGAAATCAGTGTGGCGGTTTCTCAGGAAACTGGGAGTCAACCTCCCTCAGGACCCAGCAATTCCTCTCTTGGGAATATACCCTAGAGATTCCCTAACATACTACAAAAGCATTTGTTCTACTATGTTCATAGCAGCACTATTTGTAATAGCCAGAACCTGGAAACAGCCTAGGTGCCCCTCAATAGAAAAATGGTTAAAAAAGGTGTGGAACATATACACAGTAGAGTTTTACTCAGTGGTAAAAAACAATGACATCCTGAATTTTGCATGCAAATGGATGGAAATAGAAAATTCTTTACTGAGAGAGGTAAGCCAGACCCAAAAAGAGGAACATGGTATGTATTCACTCATAAGTGGATTCTAACCATAATTAAAGGTCTTTGAGCCTATTATTCGTGATCCTAGAGAAGCTAAATAAGAAGATGAACCTGGTGAAGATTATTTAGCTATCCGCCAGGAGGTAGGAAATAAACAAGAGTCCCAGGTAACTTTGGGTGCATGGGGGAGGTGGGAGGGTTGTTGGAAGGGGACAGGGTTAGAGAGAAGGGAGTAGGGGAGGAATGGGGAAAGCTCTGTGGACTGGGATGGGTGGAGGGAGGAAGGATGGATATGGGATCAGGGAAGAATATATTTCAACTAAGGTAGTCATTTTAGGGTTTACAGGAGTATTGATTATAAATGGGATCCCAGGTTCAAGGAGAGATCCCCAGATGGTTCTCTGGACAGAGGAGAGGGTGCCTAAACCGGCCTTGGCCCACAACCATACTGACGAATATTTTGCATGTCACCATAGAACCCTCATCTGGCGATGGATGGAGATGGAGGCGGAGAACCACGTTGGAATACTGGACCTAGCTCCCTAGGTCCAAATGAGAGGCAGAAGGAGAGAGAACGTGAGCAAAGAAGGCAAGGGCAGAGGAAACCTTCATCCGACATTGGATGGCGATACAGACGGAGACCCATATTGGAACACCGAACTGAGCACTCCACAGTCGAAATGAGGAGCAGAAGGATGAAGAAAATAAAAAAAGTAATCAGGACTGCGAGGGATGCGAGCACCCACTGATACAAGGGGACTGATATAATGAGAGTTCACCAAGGCCTGTTGGACTGGGACTGAACGAGGACGTGATCCAACCAGATTCTCTGAATGTGGCTGGCCCGGAGCCTTTTTGAAAAGCCATTTACAATGACGCTGGGACTTGCTTCCTCTGCAAATACTGAATTTTGGCACTTCAGTCTGTTTGGACTCTCAACTTCCCTGGACCTGGAGGGAGGGGGGAGGAACTTGAACTTCCCACAGGGCAGGAAACCCTGACTGCTCTAGGGGATGGAGAGGGAGGAGGAGAGGGAGTGGGGGGAGTGGGAGGGTGTTGGGAGGAGGGGCTGAAATGGAAACTTTTATAATTTAATAAAAAAATATTAAAAAAAAGAATTAGGAAAGAAAAAAAAAGATTTAGTCCAGTCAAAATTTCTAATTAGCATAACAACTAGCAACAAATGTTGTTGAGTATATGGGGGAAAATTAACTCTCATTTGTTGTTCATGGGAATAAAAACTGTTGCAGTGGAGTTTGCTTCGGGCCATGACAGGGTCCCGGTAAGGAGGAGCTGGGGCTTTTCCACAACCCCATAGACGCCCAGGTTACCCTGCAGTGCTGGCTCCCCCCTCCGGCCTGCCATGCCAGCTCCCATCCAGGTACGAATTCCTATATTTCTCCCTTCCCCCTGTGGCATTAAAATTTCCCTAGCTCGCCTGCCTTGCAAGCTGGGCCTGCATTGTAAGCACATCCCGGAAAGACAGAGTGCCTGGGCTTCAATAGCCTGCCTGAGGAAAGGTGGGAGCTCTGTCAGTGAAGTCCCTGCCCAAGAAGGGAACCTGACCCGGTACCAGAAGTTCCAATAGAGAGCATTTGAAGTAAGAGATGGGCAGACGTCAAGGCAAGACATCATTCAACAATCTGAAAAACAACATGAAAACACCAGATTGCAAGGACCCTACAATAGAAGGACTTGAACACCTTAACCCAGAAGAACTGGGAAAAAGTGCCATTATGAAAGCAATAGAGTCCCTTAAACAGGATATGAATAACCCCCTTTAAGAATTGGGTGAGAAATATAACAAAAAGTTTGAAGAAATGAGTATAGAAATAGATGAGAAATATAACAAAAAGTTTGAAGAAATAAGTAAATCCGTGAATGAGACCCTGAAAAACCAAGAAAAAACCATCAAACAGGTAAAGGAAACAGTTCAAGAATTGAAAACTGAAATTAAGGCAATGAAGAAAACACAAACCAAGAACCGGCTGGATATGGAAAACCTAGGTAAACGAATGGAGACTACAGAATCAAGCATAACCAAAAGAATACAAGAGATAGAAGACCGAATCACAGATTCTGAAGATAGCATAGAGCAAATAAATGCTCTGGTCAAAGAAAACGGCAAATTTTCTCCACAAAACATTCAGGAAATCTGGGACACAATAAAAAAAAACAAATCTAAGAATAATAGGGATTGAAGAAGGAGAAGAACTGCAGATCAAAGGCCCAGAAAATATATTCAACAAAATTATAGAAGAAAACTTTCCCAACCTAAAGAACAATATTCCTATGAAGGTTCAAGAAGCATACAGAACACCGAATAGACTGGATCAGAAAAAAACATCCCCTTGCCATATAATAATCAAAAAACAAAACATACAGATTAAAGAAAGAATTTTAAGAGCTGCAAAGGAAAAAGGTCAAGTAACTTATAAAGGTAAACCTATCAGGCTTACATCGGACTTCTCTATGGAAACCATAAGAAGTTTCTTAAAATGGTTTCATAAAACCATTTCTCTATGGAAAGCCAGAAGATCCTGGATAGAGGTACTGCAGAAACTAAGAGACCATGGATGCAAACCCAGACTACTATACCCATCCAAGCTATCGTTCACTATCAGCGGAGAAAACTAAATATTCCAGGATAAAAATAAATTTAAACAATTCGTAGCCACAAATCCAGCCTTACAGAAAGTAATAGAAGGAAAATCGCAACCCAAGGAATCCAACATTGCCATCACTGCCTACAATAACCCAGACATTTAGCGACCCTTCACAACCACAACTCAAAGAAGAGAAACAACACAAACTCTACTACACACACACACACACACACACACACACACACACACACACACAAATAATAACCGGAATCAACAACCACTGGTCATTAATATCACTTAATATTAATGGTCTCAACTCATCTATAAAAAAGTACAGACTAAGAGATTGCATACGAAAACAGGATCCTACATTCTGCTGTTTACAAGAAACACACCTCAACCACAAAGATAGACATCTACTCAGAGTAAAGGTTTGGGAAAAGGTTTTCCAAGCAAATGGACCTAAGAAACAAGCGGGCGTGGCCATTCTAATATCTAACAAAACTGACTTCAAACTAAAATCAATCAGAAGAGATGGAGATGGACATTTTATACTCATAGCAGGAACAATTAATCAGGAGGAAGTCTCAATCTTGAATATCTATGCCCCTAATATAAAAGCACCCACTTATATAAAAGAAAAAACTTTTAGAACTCAAGGCAGTCATCAAACCACACGCACTAATAGTAGGAGACTTCAACACACCTCTCTCACCAATGGACAGGTCAATCAAACAGAAACTCAACAGAGAAATAAGAGAATTCCTACAGGCAATGAATCAAATGGACTTAACACATATCTATAGAACATTCCACCCAAAAAGGAAAGAATATAACTTCTTCTCTGCAGCTCATGGAACCTTCTCAAAAATTGACCACATACTCGGAAACAAAGCAAACTTCCATAGATACAAAAAAAATATTAGTAACCACCTGTGTCTTGTCAGATCACCACGGAATAAAGTTAGAATTCAATAACAATTCTAACACCAGAAAACCTACAAATGTGTGGAAGTTGAACAATCAACTACTGAATCATCCCTGGGTCAAGGAAGAAATAAAGAAAGAAGTTAAAGTCTTTCTTGAATTTAATGAAAAAAAGACACAACATACTCAAATCTATGGGACACAATGAAAGCAGTGCTAAGAGAAAAGTTCATAGCACTAAGTGCTCAATTAAAGAAAACGGAGAAAGCAAATATTGGAGACTTAACAGCACACCTCAAAGCTCTGGAAAAAAAAAGAAGCAGACTCTCCCAGGAGGAGTAGAAGATTGGAAATAATCTAACTGAGGGCTGAAATCAACAAAATAGAAACACAGAAAACAATCCAAAAAATCAACAAAACAAAAATTTGGTTCTTGGAGAAAATCAACAAGATTAACAAACCCCTAGTCAAACTAATCAAACGGCAGAGAGAGAACACCCAAATTAATAAGATCAGAAATGAAAAGGGGGACATAACAACAGACATAGAGGAAATTCAGAGAATCATTAGATCTTACTACAAAAGTTTATATTCCACAAAGTTGGAAAATGTTCGAGAAATGGTTTGGTTTTTAGATAAATACCATATACCAAAGTTAAACCAAGAGAGGTGAACAATCTAAATAGACCTGTTAGTCACGAAGAATTAGAAGTGGTTATCAAAAACCTCCCAACCAAAAAAAGCCCAGGGCCAGATGGTTTCAATGCAGAATTCTACCAGAACTTTCAAGAAGAGCTGATACCTATACTCCTTAAGGTATTTCACAATATAGAAACAGAAGAGTCATTGCCAAACTCTTTTTATGAAGTTACAGTTACCCTGATACCAAAACCACACAAAGACACAACCAAGAAAGAGAATTAGAGGCCAATCTCACCCATGAACATCGACTCAAAAATTCTCAACAAAATCCTGGCAAACCGATTCTAAGAACACATTAGAAAAATTATCCATTATGATCAAGTAGGCTTCATTCCAGAGATGCAGGGCTGGTTCAACATACGCAAATCCATCAATGTAATCCATCATATAAATAAACTGAAAGAAAAAAACCACATGATCATTTATTGGATGCTGAAAAAGCATTTGACAAAATTCAACACCCATTTATGATAAAGGTGTTGGAGAGATTGGGGATACAAGGATCATACCTAAATATAATAAAAGCAATTTCCAGCCAGCCGACAGCTAACATCAAACAGAATGGAGAGAAACTCAAAGCCATTCCACTAAAATCAGGAACACGACAAGGCTGTCCACTCTCTCCATACCTCTTCAATATAGTGCTTGAAGTTCTAGCAACAGCAATAAGACAACAGAAGGGGATCAAGGGGATTCAAATTGGAAAGGATGAAGTTAAACTTTCGTTATTTTCAGACGACATGATAGTGTACATCAGCGACCCCAGAAACTCTACCAAAGAACTCCTACAGCTGACAAACACCTTTAGTAATATGGCAGGATACAAGATCAACTCCAAAAAATCAGTGGCCCTCCTATACACAAAGGATAAAGAAGCAGGGAGGGAAATCAGAGAAACTTCACCTTTCACGATAGCCACAAATAGCATAAAATATCTTGGGATAACTCTGACCAAGGAAGTGAAAGACCTATTTGACAAGAACTTTAAATCTTTGAAGAAAGAAATTGAGGAGGATACCAGAAAATGGAAAGATCTCCCTTGCTCTTGGATTGGGAGGATCAACATAGTAAAAATGGCAATTCTACCAAAAGCAATCTATAGATTCAATGCAATCCCCATCAAAATCCCATCAAACTTCTTCACAGACATTGAGAGAATGATAATTAATTTTATATGGAAAAACAAAAAGCCCAGGATAGCCAAAACAATCTTATATAATAACGGAATGTCTGGAGGTATAACCATCCCTGACTTCAAACTCTATTACAGAGTTATAGTATTGAAAACAGCTTGGTACTGGCATAAGAACAAAGAAGTCGACCTATGGAATCGAATAGAAGACCTAGATATTAACCCACAAACCTATGAACACTTGATTTTTGACAAGGGGGCTAAAGGTTTGCAATGGAAGAAGGAAAGCATCTTTAACAAATGGTGCTGGCATAACTGGATGTCAACCTGTAGAAGAATGAAAGTAGATCTATATCTATCACCATGCACAAAAACCAAGTCCAAACGGATTAAACACCTCAACATTAATCTGACCACTTTGAACCAGATAGACGAGAAAGTGGGAAGTAGTCTACAAGACATAGGCACAGGAGACCACTTCGCAGGTAGAACCCCAGTCCACAGACAATAATAGAATCATTGAATAAATGGGACCTCCTGAAACTGAGAAGCTTCTATAAAGCAAAGGACACTGTCAGTAAGACAAAAAGACTACCTTCGGACTGGGAGAAGATCTTCACCAACCACTCATCAGACAAAGGTCTGATCTCCAAAATATACAAAGAGCTCAAGAAACTAGACACTAAAACTCTAATTAACACAATTAAAAAATGGGGTGCTGATCTGAACAGAGAATTCTCAACAGAAGAACTCCGAATGGCCAAAAGACACTTAAGGTCATGCTCAACATCCTTAGTGATCAGTGAAATGCAAATCAAAACAACTATGAGATACCATTTTACACTGGTCAGATTAGCTAAAGTCAAAAACACCAATGATAGTCTATGCTGGAGAGGATGTGGAGAGAGGGGAACTCTCATCCATTGTTGGTGGGAATGCAAACTTGTACAGCCACTGTGGAAATCAGTTTGGCGGTTTCTCAGGAAACTGGGAGTCAACCTCCCTCAGGACCCAGCAATTCCACTCTTGGGAATATACCCAAGAGATGCCCTATCATCCTACAAAAGCATTTGTTCAACTATGTTCATAGCAGCACTATTTGTAATAGCCAGAACCTGTAAACAACTTAGATGCCCCTCAATAGAAGAATGGTTAAAGAAGGTGTGGAACATATATACATTAGAGTTTTACTCAGCGGTAAAGAACAATGAGATCTTGAATTTTGCATGCAAATGGATGGAAATTGAAAACGCTTTGCTGAGTGAGGTAAGCCAGACCCAAAAAGAGGAATATGGTATGTATTCACGCATAAGTGGATTCTAGCCATAATTAAAGGTCTTTGAGCCTATTATTCGAGATCCTATAGAAGCTAAATAAGAAGGTGAACCTCAAGAAAATCATGTACTTATCCTCCTGGAGACTGGAAATAGACAAGAGTCCCAGGTAACCTCGGGTGCATGGGGGGGGTGGGTGGGAGGGTTGTTGGGAGGGGAGAGGGTTAGAGAGAAGAGAGTAGGGGAGGAATGGGGAAAACTCGGAGGACTGAGATGGGGGGAGGGAGGAAGGATGGATATGGGATCAGAGAAGAATATATCTCAACTAAGGGAGTCATTTTAGGGTTTACAGGAGACTTGATTATAAATGGGATCCCAGGTCCAAGGAGAGATCCCCAGATTGTTCTCTGGACAGAGGAGAGGGTGCCTGAACCGGCCTTGGCCTATAACCATACTGATGAAGATTTTGCTTATCACCATAGATCCTTCATCCGACGATGGATGGCGATACAGACGGAGACCCACATTGGAGCACTGGACTGAGCCCCCCATGGTCCAAATGAGGGGCAGAAGGAGGATGAACATGAAAAAAAAAACTCAGGACCGCGAGGGGTGCGATCACCCACTGATACAAGGGGACTGATCTAATGAGAGTTCACCAAGGCCAGTTGGACTGGGACTGAATGAGCATGTGATCCAACCAGATATTCTGAATGTGGCCGGATTCTTTGAATGTGGCTGGCCCGGTGGAGCCTTTCTGAAAATCCATTGACAATGACACTGGGACTTGTTTCCTCTGCATATACTGGATTTTTGGGATCCAGTCTGTTTGGATACTCACCTTCCTTGACCTGGAGGGATGGGGGAGGAACTTGAACTTCCCACATGGCTGGAAGTCCTGACTGCTCTTAGGGATGGAGAGAGAGGAGGAGGGGGAGGGGGGAGTGGGAGGGTGTTGGGAGGAGGGCGGAAATGAAAACTTTCATAATTTAATAAACTTTGAAAAAAACTGTTGTAGTAACTTTGGAATTTAGTGTAGATGATACTCAAAGAGCTAAAAGTTCATCTTCCATGTGACAGTTATACCACTCTTTGGTATATGCCCGGAGTACTCAACATTGTACTCCACAGATAGTTGATTAGCAATGCTCACTGTAGCTCTATTAATAATAGCTGGGAAATGGAGACAAACTAAATGTTCTTCAGCTGGTGAATGAATAATGACAAATGTAATGGATATACACATCAAAACACTATTCAGATGAATAGAAATGCAAAATCATAAAATTATTTGGTAAATGGATGAAATAGAAAAGATTATACTGAGTTAGATAATGCAGACATGGAAAGACAAACCCTTCAGGTCCTCTAACATGTTTTCTCTGTGTTTCCTAGCTTATAGTCTTCAGATGCAAGTCTGTTACTTTGAGTAAACCCAGACAATAAAAAAGTAAAAAGGAGTCACAAGATAGGAGTTTAGAGGGGGATCTAAGGAAGTTGAGCTCCTACAACTCTTGTTTCTAAGGTTCAGAGAACATCAGACAAGAGGATTTGAGAAAAATTTAACAGTCACAAAGCCAGGAAGTCTGCTTTGATATTGTGTCTCTTAGAAATAGGGAAGCTGTCCACAGTGCCTCAACAATATGACTGCTTAAAGAAGACCTTCAGAATGTTTTATCAAACTCAATTAACATAGAAATTTCATGGTTTAGTAACAGGAACACAGATTCTAATTGATTCCTATAAGGATACAAGTAGTAAGGAAATAATTATATTTTTAAATATTCTGCTTATATTTAGTAAAAATATATAGAATGATAATTATTATTATTATTTATTTTGAGATAGGAAGATTGTAAGCTTCCACACTTTTCTGTGCTAACCCAAACCTCGAAACAGGCGCGCGCTTTTCCTGACTCGAGCCCACGAGAACGGACGACGGTCCTAAGGGTTTGAACAGATGACACACACACAAAGAGACCGGGCTCATCTGCCAAGGAGCAAGTGGCAAATGGCAGCTTTATTAAGCATAAGTCGGGTATATATACTGTGGGGCAGAAAGACACCAGCCCCCCATCAGGAACAAGGAGAGAGAAAAGTCAGGGGGCCGCACCCAAGGTCGGAGAGCAGCTGAACAGAGAAAAGAGGAAGCCAGGTGGGCGTGCTCATGCTCAGAGAAAAGTTGACCCGGGAACCTTGCCTGTGGTGAGAACCTTGCTTGCAGGTGGAATTACCATAACAGTAAAGGGAGAGTTCTCTCTAAGCTACACCCTTGGGCCGTAGGTGAAATTAACATAACAGGAGAGGGCAGTTCTATGCTACACCCTCAAGCTGATGCAGTGGAACCAGGAAGCAGAACAGCCCTGCATAGCGCCTTGGAAAAATGGGGAACCTGTGTACCTACAGAAGCTGGAATCCAGAGTTCTCAGCATAATGTGAACTTCAATTTCTTCCTTTAGGACTGAAAAAATATACAAAAGGATGACCTAGTTCAATGAACACCTGACAATTCCTGAATGACTAGGATATGACTTTAGATAATGCAGTACAATTCTGGTACCCTCAGACAACTGTCATAAAAATGGATATGGATTAATTTCTCCCTTGTTCAAAATAGTAGGGATTAAAAGATTATTTAGTGATTAAGTATAGGTTTAGTGTCTAATATATTAAAAAATTGTATAATAGTGTCACAAATAAATATTACATCATTTTATGACAGCAAGATAATTATATTTATACCATGCTTTGTTAGAAACAATTATTGCAGATCCCCTGATATTTAAGACAATTTAAGACAGTTTGATCATATATATATATATATATATATATATATATATATATGTGTGTGTGTGTGTGTGTGTGTGTGTGTGTGTGTGTATTACACTAGATATAATTATCAGTACAATGTGCGCTTAATGTGGGATTTCCCTCTCTATGCTGTGATTACCATTAATGAATAAAGAAATTGCTTTGAACCTATAGCAGGGAGAACAGAGCTAGGCAGCAAAAACTAAATAGAAGCTGGGAGAAAGAAGGAGGAGTTAGGGAGACACCTTGTAGCCCCACTGGAAATAGACGCCAGAACATTTCTCAGTAAGTCACAGCCTCATGGCGATAGAGTAATGAAAATGGGTAAAATTAATATCTAAAAGTTAGCCAATAAGAAACTAAAGCTAATGGTCCAAACAGTGATTTACTTAACACAATTTTCTTTGTAATTATTTTGGGTCTAAGCTAGCTGGGCAGCCAGGAATCAACAAGCAACCTCCTCCAACATGTGCTGCCCTATACACAATAGACATACATATTACATATCATCTCATGGAAATCCACTGAAATGTATTAAAATGACCTTATTTGACACTATATACCAAGTAAAAAGAGCACATTGTACACAGAATATTTTTGTTGTTATAGCGCCAACAAAGCAATAGCAAATTTTCAGTTCCTAATGGCACATTAATTTAAAAATTGTTGCTTCAATTTTCTTCACAGAAGGAAATTCACAGCAGTATTTATGCAGGCTTCTCAGACAAAACTAAAGAGAATATGTTCATTTGTAACTGTCAAATTAATTGCAAATTAATTTGCATTCAACTGAGAAGAAACGAAGCTCATAATGCTAATGAGATCTTGCTACATAACAATGTCATGGTGAAACAAGGCAAAAACAAATAATTGAACCACTTGTTACATTCTGAAATATTTAGGATAGAAATGGATAGACTAGTTGGTTTTGCATTTTTCTTCTTTAGAGGGAAATAATAATTTACACATAAATCACTAAACTTAGAAAAAATCATAAATTATTAATAATAGCTTAATAAAAATAAATACTATATATCCAACATGATGTTTCTCTTCTATATGATAACAATAGTTCTCTTTAAATTATTAAGAAGCAATGTATAACATATACATTACCCTTATTTTATTTCAGTTCAATATTTTTGTATTTCATCATTTAAGTCAATCACCATGTTATGTGGTGATAAAGTCAAACACACTAATGCATTCAACTTCTCAATAAAGATAAACTCATTCACACCATCAACTAGTCTTCAAAAGCAACAATCATTGAACCTAAATGATTTTCTTCACAATTTCTTTTGTTATTGACATATGTTTAAGACAACATATTGCATACTAAATTCTACCATAGTGAAATATATAATATCTCAAACCTCAACGCATTAAAAATATGTTTTTAATTGCCATGATATACCTACTTTGGGATAGTATCTATGTGTACATGTAATAGTAGCTGAAAATGTAACCAGTTGTCAAAACAACCATCTTTAACATGTGGTCAGATAATGTTGATCCCATTCAAGCCTAAGAGAACCACAAAACCACAAAATGGCTCTTTGAATTCAGAATGCAGAAAATAGCATACAACTAATTACTACCTTAAAACCTCATAAGTAAACACACAAAAATTTAGTCAACAATCCGGGGAATTCAATTCAGTTAAGTTACATAAGCAGAACCATGAAAGAAAAATCCTACATAATTGTCTTCAACTACATTTTTTTTCCACTCCTTTTGTAGGAGGCTGCTTGTTTACTTCCCAGCTGCACAGACTCCTGAAATAATCACAGAAACTATATTATTTACAACACTATTTGGCCAGTACCTTAAGTGTATTGTTAGCTAGACCTTACATCTAGAATTAACCAATATCTATTAATCTATTTATTGCCGTGTAACTGTAACTTACTGGCAAGGTTCTGGTTTGTCTGTTCCCAGTGGTAGCTACATGACATCTCTTGACTCTACCTTCTTTCTCCCTACTTTCTGTTTAGTTTTCCCCACCTAGCTCTTCTTCACCCTATGACAGGCCAAGAGAGTTTCCTTAACTCATTAACCAATAAAAGCAAGACATAGAGAGAAGGACTTCCCACACCACAGTACCAAAAATAATTTGTATTATTGGCTTGGTATATATTCTTTAAAGTATAGAAGTGGTAGACACATGTGGAAAATTAAGAATAGAATGAAAATTTGAAATGTTGAGTACAATTGAATAAAAAGTAAAACTTTTCTTTCTATAGACTCAGATGGTTGCTTTCAATCAGAAATTAGAGAGCAGAAATATACTTTAGACAAAATTAGATAAGTTATTATATTTTCATAGTTTCAAATTTAAAATGTGATCATATGTCAGATTTTATAATATTTAATTTTTCTGGTTTTGTGATACAGAGTCTCTCTGTAACTTTGGAGCCTGTCTTGGAACTTCCTTTATAGGCCAGGCTGGCTTTGAACTCACAAAAATCTGCCCACTTCTGCCTCCAGAGTGTTGGGATTAAAGGTGTTTGCCACCTTCACCTGGGAATCATTTTATTTTTCAAATTAAATTATGTTTGATACTAATATTAGAGATTGTTTTCATTTTGTAGTACAGACATTTGATATATTTGTACCATCATTGCTAAAAATAAAAACATTCCTCTTCTCTTTTATGTTCAACAATTCTAGTCTGAAAGGACAATATATGTGTTGGCTTACATTTGAATGTTACTGTTAAGTCTCCCATAAACAAACTCTAATACAAGAGATTGGTTGAAAAGGATTTCCTTGGAATAAGAAATAGAATATATAGATATGGATGGATGGGGAAGGAGAATGAGAATGAGAGGGTAGAAAGAAGTAAGGGAAGGACAGCTAAAATTAAGGGCCATTTGAGGGGTTATAGGCAAGTCTAATATAGTAGAAATACAGTAGAAGATTTTAAAAGTGCATATACATATGAAATAAATCTAAAATGGAATCACTAAATAAAAGGGGAGATAAGTCCCAGCTATACATCTCTGATCACCTAATGAAGTATGTAGTGCCAGGAAAGGTTTATAACTAGTTGAGCCATTGGCCAAAATAGCCCCAGTGAAAACTCCCAAACAACCAAAGCTATTTCCAATGATACTGGCTTCTTTTCACAAACTGTTAGTGAGGGACTGTTGCTAAAGACAACGACTTGACTTCCTAACTCACTAAATACAGAGAGGTTGAGTTAAACTTGTACCTAATTAAAACCTTAATTCCTACTATGATTCATGTTTCTAAAAGGAACTCTGTATAACAGAGGCAAAAAGAAATCTTCATCCCAGCCAATATTCTTTCAATCTACAATGGTGACACGACTGTAAACTATGCTGTTACTCTAGTGGCACAAAAGTAGTGAGAGCAATGAATAACTTTTTGATTGTTGCAGGGATATGGCTGCTTATTTGTCTGGGCCACCCAGAACCAAAATAACCACACAGAAACTGTATTAATTAAAACACCACTTAGCCCATTAGCTTTAACTTCTTATTTGCTAACTCTTACATCTTAGTTTAACCCATTTCTATTAATCTGTGTATTGCCATGGGGCAGTGGCTTACTGGCTAAGTTTTGGCAACATGTCTTACTCTGATGGCAGATCCATGGTGCCTCTCTGACTTTCTTTCCTTCCTCCCATCATTTGGTCAACTCCCTCTGCCTCCCTAAATTCTGCCCTATCAACAGGCCAAGGCAGTTTGTTTATTCATTCATGTTAATCACAGCTCACAGAGGGGAATCCCACCTCCCCTTTTCTGTTTAAATAAAAAAGAAGGTTTTAAATTTAACATAGTAAAATTACATATAACAAAACAGGTATCAATTAAGAATTAAAGCTACAACATTTATATCTACTTTATCTTTTATCATAACTAAAGAAAGCTATAACTACAACTATAAATTCTTTAAGTCCTTCAAAGATTCCAAATATATATATATATTCCAAATATATATAAATATAGATAGATAGATATAGATATATATGGAGAGACAGAGAGAGAGAGAGAATATCCCTCTGTGTAATAACACTAGCTGTCCTGTCTACTTGTTATAGACCAAGCTGACCTCGAACTCTGAGATCTGCCTCCCTCTGCCTCCCAAATTCTTGGATTAAAGGTATGTGAAACTGCTGCCCAGCCTACACTGTATATTAATCATACTCTAGGGCAGGACTTGTTCCTAGAAGTCATTACAGATGAACCCCTTGATTTTTGTGTGCTTTGGTTTTATTTTGATTTAGTTTGGTATTTTTGTTGTATTGTCATTTTGTTTGTTTTCATTTTCACTTTTTTTGAAGTGGTCTGGGTAAGGAATCAAGAAAGATATAGAAAGAGTGAGGAAGCTAAAATAGTGTTCAAATATATTGTATGAAGATTTTTAAATAATAATAAAGTTTTTAAAAATCAAGTTTTATTAAAAATAAGCTGTAACACAAAACTTTTCTCATATTTGTCTTTTCTAACAACCTTTCTCTTAGTAATTTTTCTTTGTGATGCTCTAGTTTAAATATCAAAATTATAATAAGATCAAAATTATAATAAGCTTTACTACTATAAAGTATTATTTGTCATACTGTAATAGGATGTAATCTTTTATCATTATGCATAGTGAAATTAGTAATCTCATCATTTTATATAATAAAATCAATAATTTCAGTTAAACATCTTTCTTATCTTACCCTAGACTTTCAGAGTCATTCTTCATTGCTTATCCTTTGGGTAGAAAATTTTAGTACAATGCACAGAACGTGATATTGCTTAAGTAAGAGCTGAACTGAAATGAAAAGTGAAGAATTGTTGAGTAACTTTTGGTACTGAAAACAAAATTTGGAAATAACACCTGCCAGTCAATGTTTACTTAGTAACTAGCCTGCATATTTTCCAAACCTAAAACTATCCATTAATACAGTTACCTTAATGAGAAATATTCAACTGTCATTAATAAACTCATCGAAAGCACAAAGAACATTCTACAGTCTTTAAATTTGAATTTAATTAATGTAGAAAACAAAAAAATATTGATATCATAATCAGATTAAACATGAAATTCTATATTCAAGAATGCAAAGTGCTTTGATTTTAGTATTATTTATTTGTTTAATTTAATGCTTGAGTAGGTATGTACTTGACACAGCATGAATATGAAAATCAGAAAACAACGTTAAAAAAATAGTTCTTACCTTCTGCAGTGTAAGTCCCAGTGATCAGACCCTGATCCTTAGGCCTGAGAACAAGTTAATGCTATTCTCTGAAGCATACGACTAGCCCAAGAATGAAATATAATTTAAAAATACTGGAGAAATACAGAGTAGATGTCAAAATTTATGTCAATTTTATTTATAAACTGAATCTGAGCATATAAGAAAGTCCTGTTATCCATTCAATAACTCATTCTTAGAAAAAAAGTATTCCTTTCAGCCATGAATTTAGCTAATATTTGTGGAATGTCAAATACATACAATTTTCAAATGGTTTAGAATATAGGGATGGATATTGTTTTAAAAAAATTAAGTTTAGTACATCTGACAGAGGATAAATATCCAAAATAGAAAAAAGAGCTCTAAAAGCAAAGAAAAAAATAACCCATTCAGACTTAGGCTACCCAAATGTGCAGGACGAAAGGGAGTGCACTGCACCTCCAGCTCCTGCTGCAGGTACTTCTTGGATCCTCACATCCCACCCTCCCTGTTCGCCCTTTTGACTGTGGGGTCCTTTGACCTCCTAAAGTTCTGTTCCTGTCCTGAGGACAACCTTTCAGACCGGTGAGTGGGTGCAATCCCGGGACGGGGCAGAACATCCAGGAAAGGAGCACTGGACCCCTTTAGCACCTGCTGCAGGGGCTTCTCTGTTCCACACTTCCCTGCACACCCCACACCCCTCAAACCTGCCCTATTGTCTTTTAGGTCTGTACTGAGGACAACTTTTTAGTCAGCCGACCAGGGAACAGTTTCTGCACCTGCACTGAGGAGATCCACCCAGAGTCAGTCACAGAAAGACACTCCAGGCTGCATTTCAAGGAAGAGATGGGCAGGCACAATGCAAGAATTCCACCAACAACATGAAAGGCAACATGACATCAGCAGAAACCAGGGATCACGAAACAAGAAGAAGTGTACACCCTACTCCAGAAGAAATAGAAAAATTCGACTTTAAACAGAACATTATGAAAATGATAGAGGAACGTAAACAGGAGGTGAAAAACTGCCATAAAGAAATGGAGATAACAAACAAAAATGTAGATGAAATGAATAAATCCCTCACAGATACCCAAGAAAAACAAGAAAAAACAATAAAACAGGTAAGGGAAACAGTTCAAGACTTGAAAAATGAAATGGAGAAAATAAAGAAAACACAAACCAAGGGAAGGCTAGATATGGAAAATTTGAATAAAAGAACAGGAACTGCAGAGACAAGTATTACCAACAAAATACAAGAGATAGAAGAAAGAATCTCAAACACTAAAGATACTATAGAGGAAATAAAGTCACTGATTAAAGAACAAAACAAATCCAACAAATCCTTAACACAAAACATACAGGAAATCTGAAACACTGTGAAAAGACCAAACCTAAGAATAATAGGGGTAGAAGAAGGAGAAGATCTACAGTTCAGAAGCCCAGAAAATATATTCAACAAAATTATAGAAGAAAACTTTCCCAACCTAAAGAAGGATATTCCTATGTACAAGAAGCATACAGAACAAAAAATAGACTGGATAAAAAAAATCCCGTTGCCATATAATAATCAAAACGTAAAACATACAGAATAAAGAACAAATATTAAGAGCTGCAAGGGAAAAAGGTCAAGGAACATATAAAGGGAAATCTATCAGAATTACACCTGACTTCTCAATAAAAACCAAGAAAGGCAGAAGGTCTTGGATAGATGTACTGCAGAAACTAAGAGACCAAGGATGCAAGCCCAGACTACTATACCCAGCAAAACTTGCATTCACCTTTGATGGAGAAAACAAGATATTCCAGGACAAAAACAGATTTAAACAATATACAGCCACAAACTACACCTTACAGAAAATACTAGAAGGATAATCACAAACCAAGGAAACCAACAACACTCATAATAATACAAGCATCTGACAACCCAACACCAGCAGAACACAAAGAAGGGAAACACACAAAAACTACCACCAGGAAAAATAACCAAAGTCAAATAAACCACCGGTCATTAATATCGCTTAATATCAATGGACTCAACTCACCTATAAGAAGGCACAGGTTAAGAGAATGGATATGAAATCAAGATCCAACATTCTGCTGCCTACAAGAAACACACCTCAAACACAAAGACAGACACTACCTCAGAGTAAAGGGTTGGTACTAGGTTTTCGAATCAAATGGAAACAAAAGAAGCAAGTGGGTGTGGCTATACTAATATCTAACAAAATTGATTTAAAACTAAAATAAATCAGAAGAGATGGAGATGGACACTTTATAATCATATCAGGAAAAATTCATCAGGAAGAAGTCTCAATCCTGAATATCTATGCCCCTAATATAAAAACACCCAAATATATAAAAAAACATTACTAGAACTCAGAGCATGTACCAAACCCAACACTCTAAGAGTGGGTGATTTCAACATTCCTCTCTCACCAATGGACAGGTCAAGTAGACAGAAACTTAACAGGAAATAACAGAACTGACAGATGTAATGAACCAAAAGGACCTAACAGACATCTATAGAACATTCCACCCAAACAGAAAAGAATATACCTTCTTCTCAGTATCTCATGGAACCTTCTTAAAAATTGATCACATACTCAGGAACAAAGTAAACTTTCACAGATACAAAAAAAAATTGTAGTAATCACCTGAGTACTATCGGATCACCATGAAATAAGGTTAGAATTCAACAACAATTCTAACCAAAGAAAGCCTACAAACTCATGGAAACTGAACAGTCAACAACTGAACCATCCCTGGATCAAGGAAGAAATAAAGAGAGATATTAAATTCATCCTTAAATACAACAAAAATAAAGATACAACATACCCAAACCTAAGGGACATTATGAAAGCAGTGCTAAGAGGAAAGTTCATGACACTAAGTGCCCACATAAGGGAAATGGAGAAAGCACACATTAGAGACTTAACAGCACACCTGATATTTCTAGAAAAAAAAGAAGCAGACTCACCCAGGAGGAGAAGAGTGGAAATAATCAAACTGAGGGCTGAAATAAACAAAATTGAAACACAGAACACAATCCAAAGAATCAACGAAACAAAAAGCTGGATCCTGGAGAAAATCAACAACATTGACAAACCCCTATCCAAACTAATCAAACGCCAGAGAGAGAACACACAAATTAACAAGATCAGAAATGAAAAGGGAGACATAACCACAGACACAGTGAAAATTAAGAGAATCATTAGATCTTACTACAAAAGCCTGTATGCCACAGAATTGGAAAATGTGAAAGAAATTGACACTTTTTAAGATAAATACCATATACCAAAATTAATTCAAGACCAGGTGAGCAGTTTTAAATAGACCTGTAAGTCGCAAGGAAATAGAAGCTGTCATCGGAAACCTCCCTACCAAAAAAAGCCCTGGACCAGATGGTTTCAATGCAGAATTATATGAGAACTTCCAAAAAGAGTTAATATCTATACTCCTTAATGTTTTTCACAAAATAGAAAAAGAAGAGTCATTGCCTAAATCCTTTTATGAAGCTACAGTCACCCTGATACGAAAACCACACAAAGACTTAACCAAGAAAGAGAATTACAGACCAATTTCACTCATGAACATTGATGCAAAAATTCTCAATAAAATACTGGCAAACAGAATCCAAGAACACATCCAAAAAATTATACATTCTGCTCAAGTAGGCTTCATCCCAGAGAGGCAGTGCTGGTTCAATATATGAAAATCTATCAATGTAGTTCATCATATAAATAAACTAAAGGAAAAAAAAACATATGATCATTTCATTAGATGCTGAAAAAGCATTTGCCAAAATTTAACAGCCCTTTATTATAAAGGTCTTGGAGAGATTAGAGATACAAAGTTCATTCCTAAATATAATAAAAGAAAGATATAGCAAGCTGACAGGTAACATTAAATTAAATGGAGAGAAACTCAAAGCCATCCCACTAAAATCTGGAACAAGACAAGGCTGTCCACTCTCTCCATACCTCTTCAATATAGTGCTTGAAGTTCAAGCAATAGTAATAAAACAGCATAAAGAGATCAAGGGGATTCGAATGGGATAGGAAAAAGTCAAACTTTCCTTATTGCAGATGATATGATAGTGTACATAAGCGACCCCAAAACCTCTACTAGAGAACTCCTATAGCTGAACAACACCTTTAGTACTGTGGCAGGATACAAGATCAACTGTGAAAAGTCAATTGCCTTCCTATATACAAAGAACAAAGATACAGAGAGGGAAATCACCTTTCATGATAGCCACAAATAGCATAAAGTATCTTGGGATAACTCTAACCAAGAAAGTGAAAGATATATTTGACAAGAACTTTAAGGTATTGAAGAAAGAAATTGAAGAGGATACCAGAAACTGGATGAATCTCCCATGCTCTTGGATGGGGAGGATCAACATAGTATAAAAATGGCATTTCTACCAAAAGCAATCTATAGATTCAATGCAATCCCCATCAAAATCCCAAGAAAATTCTTCACAGACATAGAGAGAACAATAATAAAGTTTATATGGCAAAACAAAAAACCCAGGATAGACAAAACAATCCTATACAATAAAAGTACTTCTGGAGGCATTACCATTCCTGACTTTAAACTCTATTACAGAGCTACAGTACTGAAAACTGCTTAGTATTGGCACAAAAACAGAGATGTTGACCAATGGAATTGAATCGAAGACCCAGACCTTAATCCACAAACCTATGAACACCTGATTTTCAACAAAGGAGCTAACATTATACAACGGAAGAAAGAAGGCATCTTTAACAAATGGTGCTGGCATAACTGAATGTCAACCTGTAAAAGAATAAAAATGGATCCATTGCTATCACCATGCACAAAACTCAAGTCCAAATGGATTAAAGACCTCAATATTAATCTGACCACATTGGACCTGATAGAAGAGAAAGTGGGAAGTAGTCAACAGGACTTGGACACAGGAGACCACTTCCTATGTAGAACCCCAGTGGCACAGACAATAAGAAAAACAATGAATAAATGGGACCTCCTGAAACTGAGAAGCTTCTGTAAAGCAAAGGACACTGTCAGTAAGACAAAAAGGCAACCTACTGATTGGGAGATCTTCACCAACCCCTCATCAGACAAATGTCTGATCTCCAAAATATACAAAGAAATCAAGAAACTAGACACTAAAACTCTAATTAACCCAATTAAAAATGGGGTACTGAAATCAACAGAGAATTCTCAACAGAAGAAGTTCAAATGGCCAAAAGAAACTTAAGGTCATGCTCAACCTTTTAAGCGATCAGGGAAATGCAAATCAATACAACTTTAAGATACCATCTTATACCTGTCAGAATAGCTAAACTCAAAAACACCAATGATAGCCTATGCTGGAGAAGATGTGGAGTGAGGGGACCACTCATCCATTGTTGGTGGGAATGCAAACTTGTGGAACCACTTTGGAAATCAGTGTGGCAGTTTCTCAGAAAACTGAGAGTCAACCGACCAAAGGACCCAGCAATTTCACTCTTGAGAATATACACAAAATATGCCCTATAATACTACAAAAGCATTTATTCAACTATGTTCATAGCAGCACTATTTGTAATAGCCAGTACCTGGAAACAACCTAGGTGCCCCTCAATAGAAAAATAGATACAGAACGTGTGGCACATATACTCAGCAGTTAAAAAAAAAGACATCTTGAATTTTGCATGCAAATGGATGCAAACAGAAAACACTTTAATGCGTGAGATAACCCAGACCCAAAAAGATGAATATGGTATATACTCACTCATTAGTAGATTTTAGCCATAAATAAAGGACACTGAGTATATAATTCGTGATCCTAGAGAAGCTAAATAAGAAGGCAAACCCAAAGAAAAACATATAGTTATCCTCCTGGATATTGGAAGTAGACAAGATTGCCAGGCAAAAGTCAGGATCACAGAGGTGGGGGTGGGGTTGGGGTAAGGGAAGAAGGGGATAGAGGAGAAGGGAAAGTTTGGGGAGAGCTTGGGATAATGGGATGGTTTGGATGGAGGAAGGGTGGATCTTGGAGTAGAGAAGTAGATATCTTAATTAAGAGAGCCATTTTAGGGTAGGCAAGAGATTTGACTTTATTGGGGTTCCCAGGTGTCCAAGGAGATGTCTCCAGCTTGTTTCTTGGGCCGCTGAGGGGAGGGTGCCTGAACTGGCCTTATCTCCTAGCCCCAGTGATGTATATTTTTCATATTACCATAGAGCCTTCATCTGGTGATGGATGGAGGTAGAGACAGAGACCCACATTGGAGCACTGGATTAAGCTCCCAAGATCCAAATGAGGAGCAGAAGGAGGGAGAATATGAGGAAGGAAGTCAGTACCGTGAGGGGTGTGTCCACCAACTGAGAAGGTGGAACTGATCTAATGGGAGCTCACCAAGGCCAGCTGGACTGGGACTGATGGAGCATGTGATCAAACCAGACTTTCTGATTGTGGCTGACAATGAGGACTGACTGAGAAGCCAAGGATAATGGCACTGGGTTTTGATTCTATCCCATGGACTGGCTTTGTGGGAGCCTATTCTGTTTTGATGCTCACCTTCATAGAGCTGGATGGAGGGGGGAGGAACATGAACTTCCTACAGGGCAAGGACACCTGACTGCTCTAAGGACTGGAGAGGGATGGGGAGAGGAGTGGGGGAGTAGGAGGAAAATGGGAGGAGGGGAGGAGGTAGGAATTTTAAAAAAATAAATTAATTAAAAAGAGAAATAAATTAATTAAGAAAATTTTTAATAAAAATTAAACTTGATTATTGTTTTCTCAAGGTCTGTGAAGAAGTTTGATGGGATTTGGATGGGGATTGCATTGAATCTATAGATTGCTTTTGGTAGAATTGCCATTTTTACTATGTTGATCCTCCCAATCCAAGAACAAGGGAGATCTTTCCATTTTCTGGTATCCTCCTCAATTTCTTTCTTCAAAGACTTAAAGTTCTTGTCAAATAGGTCTTTCACTTCCTTGGTTAGAGTAACCCCAAGATATTTTATGCTATTTGTGGCTATCGTGAAAGGTGATGTTTCTCTGATTTCCCTCTCAGCTTCTTTATCCTTCGTGTATAGGAGGGCCACTGATTTTTTGGAGTTGATCTTGTATCCTGCCACGTTACTAAAGGTGTTTATCAGCTGTAGGAGTTCTTTGGTAGAGTTTTTGGGGTCACTTATGTACACTATCATATCGTCTGCAAATAACGAAAGTTTAACTTCATCTTTTCCAATTCGAATCCCCTTGATCTCCTTATGTTGTCTTATTGCTATTGCTAGAACTTCAAGCACTATATTGAAGAGGTATGGAGAGAGTGGACAGCCTTGTCGTGTTCCTGATTTTAGTGGAAAGGCTTTGAGTTTCTCTCCATTCAGTTTGATGTTAGCTGTCGGCTTGCTGTATATTGCTTTTATTATATTTAGGTATGATCCTTGTATCCCCAGTCTCTCCAACACCTTTATCATAAATGGGTGTTGAATTTTGTCAAATGCTTTTTCAGCATCCAATGAAATGATCATATGATTTTTTCTTTCAGTTTATTTATATGATGGATTACATTGATAGATTTGCGTATATTGAACCAGCCCTGCATCTCTGGGATGAAGCCTACTTGATCATAATGGATAATTTTTCTAATGTGTTCCTGGATTCGGTTTGCCAGTATTTTATTGAGAATTTTCGTGTCGATGTTCATGAGTGAGATTGGCCTGTAATTCTCTTTCTTGGTTGTGTCTTTGTGTGGTTTTGGTATTAAGGTAACTGTAGCTTCATAAAAGGAGTTTGGCAATGACTCTTCTGTTTCTATATTATGGAATACATTAAGGAGTATAGGAATTAGCTCTTCCTGGAAATTCTGGTAGAATTCTGCATTGAAACCATCTGGTCCTGGACTTTTTTTGGTAGGGAGATTTCTGATAACAGCTTCTAGTTCTTCACGACTAACAGGTCTATTTAGATTATTCACCTGTTCTTGGTTCAACTTTGGTATATGGTACTTATCTAAAAAAATGTCCATTTCTTTTACATTTTCCAACTTTGTGGCATATAAACTTTTGTAGTAAGATCTAATGATTCTCTGAAAGAAATTTATTACTTTAATTTTGGTTTACCTTATTTATGATAAAAGATAAAGTAAATAGATATGTTGTAACTGTAATTTTGTTTAATACCTGTTTTTGTATGTAGTTTTGCTATGTTAAAGTTAAATCTTCCTTTTTGTTTAAACAGAAAAGGGGAAATGGTGTAGGAAGTACTTCTGTCTATGTGTTGCTTTCATTAATGAATAAAGGAACTGCCTTAGTCTGTTGATAGTGCAGAACTTAGGTAGGTAGGTAGGTAGATAGGGAAAGCAGAACTGAATTCTGCCAGCAAGAAAGCAGAGTTAGAGAGATGTCATGCCCCTGCCAGAGACAAATGCTGGGAATATTATTCCATAAGCCACTGTCACATGGCGATACACAGACTACTAGAAATTGGTTAAATTAATATGTAAGATTTAGCCAATAGGAAGTTAGAGCTAATGAACCCAGCAGTAATTTAATGAAAACAGTTTTTGTGTGATTATTTCCGGAGTAATTTAGCCAAGCAGCTGGGAAAAACAAGTGTCTCTCTCCTTCCAGTTACATATCTTTTAATAAATTGTCTCTGAAACTATATATATATATATATATATATATATATATATATATATATAATTTCAGTAAAATACATGCATAATTATTCACACTACAATTTGTCATACAGTTCATTAACATTAAATATACTCATAAATTCATATAATTGTTACCACTGTCCATTGCCATACTTCCCTTAATCTGATGAGATTCAAACGATACCCATTAAGGAAATGTTAATATGTATTTCATTGTAAGATACATAGTTAAAAATAGGAAATTAGAAAAAATTCTGTATAACTTACGAAACAAGATTACAGGTAATAAAATTACAATGTATGTAAGCTTCAAACCTCAAAAATGAAATAAACAGCGAAATATGTGATATGATGGATATGGTAATTTATTATAGTATACCTCTAAAATATCTATATATTCTCTAACGTCATATTTTATACATTAAAATATACAATAAGATTATTTATGTAAGCAATAATTTGACATTCTTTCCTACTGCTAGCCCATTGCAAAACAGTTACTCTATCTGTTGTTGATTACTTTAAGTTCAATATACATTTTTGTATTCATATATTTTGTACTCTTATAACTAGCTTATTTCTGTATAGTGATACACTTGTACATATACATTGTATCATATACCATCACATGGTAAATTTTATTTCATTTCAGATATATACCATGTTTTGTTTGTCTCTGCACTCAATGACTGTCATATTATTTCTACAGCAGTTTTTTTTTCAAAGTTTATTAAATTATAAAAGTTTCCATTTCCACCCCTCCTCCCAACATCCTCCCACTCCCCCCACTCCCTCTCCTCCTCCCTCTCCATCCCTAAGAACAATCAGGGTTTCCTGCCCTGTGGGACGTTCAAGTTCCTCCCCACTCCCTCCAGGTCCAAGAAGGTGAGCATCCAAACAGACTGGATCCCAAAAATCCAGTATATGCAGAGGAAACAAGTCCCAGTGTCATTGTCAATGGTTTTTCAGAAAGACTCCGGGTCAGCCACATTCAGAGAATCTGGTTGGATCACGTGCTCGTTCAGTCCCAGTCCAACTGGCCTTGGTGAACTCTCATTAGATCAGTCCCCTTGTATCAGTGGGTGATCGCACCCCTCGCGGTCCTGATTTCCTTTTTCATGTTCTTCCTCATTTGGCTCCTCATTTGGACCTTGCGGGGCTCAGTCCGGTGCTCCAATGTGGGTCTCCGTCTGTAATTCCATCCATCTTCGGATGAAGGTTCCCTCTGGTCTTGCCTTCTTTGCTCACGTTCTCTTTCCTTCTGCTTCTCGTTTGGACCTAGGGAGTTAAGTCCAGTGTTCCAATGTGGGTCTCTGTCTCTATCTCCATCCATCGCCAGATGAAGGTTCTATGGTGATAAGCAAAATATTCATCAGTATGGTTATGGGCCAAGGCCGGTTCAGGCACCCTCTCCTCTGTCCAGAGAACAATCTGTGGATCTCTCCTTGGACCTGGGATCCCATTTATAATCAAATCTCTTGTAAACCCTAAAATGACTCCCTTAGTTGAGATATATTCTTCCCTGATCCCATATCCATTCTTCCCCCCTCCCCCCATCCCAATCCCCTGAGCTTTCTCCCATTCCTCCCCTACTCCCTTCTCTCTAACCCTCTCCCCTTACAACAACCCTCACACCCCCCCATGCACCCGAGGTAACCTGGGACTCTTGTCTATTTCCAATATCCAGGAGGATAACTACATGATTTTCTTCAGGTTCACATTCTTATTTAGCTTTACAGCTAGTTTTTTTGAATAAGGCTTTTGTGAACTTGAATATGAAATATTTGAGGACTATATTCAGAAGTTGAATGACTGGATCACATGGTGATTTTTGTTATATAATTTGTTGACACATAATCAACGCCTATTAGAAAATATAAGCTATAATTTAATAAAGACAAGGTTTCCAGGGACAAATATATATTTTTTCCTATGGTTTACTTTCTTCCTTGAGGTATGAATCATTGGCCTAAGAGTGTACCAAAATCTTCTAAAATAAGTTTTCATCTAAAATTAATGATAATTCAAGGGGTATACAGTAATTGTTTGACAACTATGAGTAGTTATTTGATGATTTTTATGCTGTAATTTTATTTAAGTGGCATGACTAAGGAATGGTGACTAAATACTTGCTATGAGATTTATCCTCTATAATAGTAAGTGAATCATTCAAAATCTCCAATTTTGTTCTCCAATGTGCAGCTCTTAAATTATTTCTCATTTTTCTTGTGCTCCATTTCTCAGAAGCTTACAAAACACTGTAGCTTCAGGCTAGACTTTCTAGCTCAAGTTTTTCTGCCCTACATATTAATAGTCGTAGTACATAAAAATTGTCTTAAGGCAAGACTAATTACGTGCTAGATTGTATGTATAACAGTTATATAGTCTAAATTGTCCATGTCAAAATCCTTCTCTTGAATAAAAGAAACCAACATTTTCACCCCTTGTTATTGGTGATGAGGTGCTCTTTCTTTTCCCTCTTCATTATGAAAAGTTTCAATCTATCCATTGAAAGACTACCATATAACAGTAATGTGAAAACTCTAACTTTAGTTATGTAGAGTTCTGAGTTTGTTGATTTCAGTTCTAGATTCTGTTTTTACCTTCTTTGTTTATGATCCATAACTTTGCACCCCAGGAAAAGGTTTCCAGGTAGGACATACCAGGACAGATTTCTGCAATCCCGTTTAATACAAGCATTTATCCATGTAAAAGCAATCCAAGTAGCAAAACGCATGGATATTAGAAGAAATTTTATTTTAAAGAAAATATGAGAAATACTATGCCTCTTCTTTTTATTCTTTCAAAGTAGTACGAGAATTTTATCTTGAAGCCAAGTTAATTTAGAAGTGTATCTGGAGTGAAAATATTTTAAAGTTTCTGATATTTACAAAAGTAGGAAACAGGTGACTGACTTCTTAGAAGTCTACTCATCACTATAAGAGTAAGTATTATTAAAAATTGAAGCCAAAACAGCCAATGGAAAACCTGAGTGAAGCAAATCTTTGTCAAACATGTTAAGCAAAAAAATTTATAAACCTGTCCTTATAGAATTTCCACATATAAACAGAAAATGATTAAAGTCTATTTTGCTTATCATAATACTTTTCAATGACAGGAAGTATTTTGTAACAACTTCTTACTGTATCAGGATAATGTTGATTGAAACAAGAGATAGCAGATTTTGCTAGGAAAATAATGTACACAAATCAAATATTGTCACCATTCACCACAAATACTATAGCTATAACAATAAAGAGTCTAAAATTTGGGACATGCTGACTAGTGGAAAGGTGAGAAAAAAATTTTCTACAATAATGGCATATGTGCTTTGAAAGGTCTGATGAAACACAACAACTTTTATTTTGATTCTTAGGATATAATGACTAGGGACAGACTTGTAAAATATGAGTAGATACTACTCAATAATGCACTTCAAATATTATGCCTTTAAATTTTATACGTATTTTATTCTTCCATAAGCAAGATCTGCATAATAACTCTAGTCAACATGACAGAGTATATGGGGGATATTTCACAAGGATACACCACAAGAGGAAGAGGTACAGGTAACTAATAGCGATTGAAAAAGGGTGAATCAGTTTTCTGTAGGTATGAGAGCCCAGGCAGGTTATTTAATCCTGAGTGGCAAACCCTAAAAATATTCTCAGGTGAATAACACAAATTTAGTCAATAGGTTTTACACACACACACACACACACACAAACACATACAAAACATCTTTTTATATACATCCACACAAGTGCATACTCATATACACATATGTAAATTCACACAAACACACATATATGTATATGTGTACATATACATACATACAAACACATATATGTGTGTGTGAAAAAGCAATACAAATTAAGTAATGAATTTGAGAAACAGTAAGAGGAACACATGAGAAATTCGAGGACAAAAAGAGAGGGTAAAAATATAAACAGAATACTCATGCATGAAATTCACACAAAAATTTAAATTACAGTTTTTTGTTTATTTTTGCTTTTTGTTTTGTTTTTGTAGCCATATAATGATATAATTATGGTTTAATTCAGACAAAGTTCTTACATTTTGATAGATGGAAATGTGTGTGTGTGTGTGTGTGTGTTTTCTTTTCTCTTTGTCAACTCCCCATTTAGAGACATGTTCTGTTTAAAAGACTTTTTGCCTTCAGCCTCCCAAGTGTTGGTTTAACAGGTGTTCTGGTTTCATTCTGTTCCTATGATAAAGCACTCTGACCAAAAGAAATTAGGGAAATTTATTAGCTTCTTTTTATTGCTATGGTAACATACTATGACCAATGTAACTTTCTAAAGAGTTTATTTTAATGCTCCAAGGGCTTAGTGTCCATAATGCTGGAAAAATCATGGTAACAGGATGTTGAAGCAGGAAGCTGTGAGCTCACATCTTTAATTGAAAGCATGAAACAGAGATATATAT
The DNA here is from genome assembly GCF_982192425.1 of Myodes glareolus. Lineage (NCBI taxonomy): Eukaryota > Metazoa > Chordata > Mammalia > Rodentia > Cricetidae > Myodes > Myodes glareolus. The sequence continues at coordinate 10,524,423 of NC_142053.1, read as the reverse complement.
ATAGAGAGAGAGTATAAATAGGTCAATGATATGAACTCTCAAAGCCTGCCTCAACTGGCATATTTACTCCAGCAAGGCCACCTCTCCTCTCAACCTCACTAAACGACACAATTAACTGAAGACCAATTGTTCAGATGCCTCAGATTCTGGAGGATATCACTCATTAAAACCATATCACATCACAGTTTTGGAGCTAATGTTGAATTTCCCTCTGTATGCTGTGAATATGTTCTATTGCCATTGGTTAATAAAGAAGCTTCCTTTGGCCAATGGCTTAACAGAGTCAAGCCAGGCAGAAAATCTGAACAGAGATGTAGAGAGAGAGTAGGCTGAGTCAGGGAGACACCATGTAGCCACCAGAGGAGAAAGAAGTGAACCACCAGCCATAATCTTACTGGTAGGCCTCAAGCCTTGTAGTAAAATATAAAATAATAGAAATTGGTTGATTAAGGATGGAAGAGTTAGCTATAAATATACTTAAGCTATTGGCCAAACAGTATTGCAATTAACATAGTTTCTTTGTGTTTATTTCAGATCTGGGTGGCCAGGGAATAAACGAGCAACCTCTGAGAACATGAACCCTCATAATTTAATGACTGTATCACAATGCATGATGCATATCAAAATATATTTAGTCAAAATTCAAAATTCTGCACAGTCTTTTATAGTATTAATACTATTTAAAGTCCAAAATACCTTCTGATACTTTAGTTAAACTCTTAATTTTAACTCTTATAAAATTTTTAAAAAGCAAATGGCATACATATCATTACTATTCCAGAAGGTAGGAAAAGCACATAGTGAAGAAATACTGGACAAACACAAGACTCAAACAGGGAAAATACAAATCACCTCTATATCCAGTGTCAAAGAATATCTCCATTGCTCTAGCTTTCCTGTCATCCAATGTTCTCCAATGGGTTGTTTCCTTTCCTTTTTATTTTTGCATTTTACTTGAAAGATAGTCCATGGCATCTCCAAAATATTGGATGTCATTTGTAAGTGATCACAGTCTTCGTTTTATGAGTTTCATGCAATAGTGACTTAAAACATCTTGCCCTCAGGGTCTTCATGCAGGCACTCTATGGATACATGCTGCCTATTCTCATCAGCTCTCTGAAATGGGGGAGGCAGAATCTACTAATCTTTCATTCTTTTATCATGCATGCCTCTAAAACAGCAGCATATAGATTGCAAACTCACCTGGGTGAATTTTTTGCCCTTATTGTAACCCTCCCTTTGTTCTAATGCAGAGCAAGTCTCTTCTTAATGCTGCTAATATAACAGCCTCTTCTAGCATATACCCAGGATGCAACACTAAGCCTCCTAGCAGTCTTTTTCTCTCCACATCTAGTTTTCCTTTCTTTCTATCCTTCTTTCTTCCCCATTTGTTTTTTCACTGTACCTGCACAAATGTTTTCAATAGTAACAGTGCCACAGATTTAACATTACTTTATCTTGAAATTTCCTTTTCCAAAGAAATTAGTTCATTACTTTTCAATTTAACCTCAAAAAAATTTATTAGGTCAAAGGCATAAAATAGCCAGATTCTTTGCAAAAATATCACAGAAATGATCTCTAGGATAGTTGCTAAATTATTTCCACTCTGATAACTTTCAAACTGGGCCTCACATAGTTCACATTTCTCTCCATGCCACTGTCTTCCAGACTCTTACTAGAGAAGCTTCTTAAGCTGTACTTACAGTATTCATTTAATTGTTCTTCTAATACTAAGTTCCAAAATTCTTCACCAACTCCAAAAATATAAATCCAACACTCTCAGGTACTCCACAGCAACAGACAACATTATGGTATCAAATTCTGTGTTCAATGCCTTTTTTGGTGCAGTGATAAAATATCAAGGCAACAAATGGAAGAAAAAGTTTATTGAGCCTATGTTTTCAAAATGTTAAAGTAATGATAGGGAAAGCATGGCAGCAGCTTGCTGGATCAGATCTCATCATGAACTAAAAGAGGAAAGCAGAGAAAGTAAATTAAAAGTATTTCAAGCCTATAAACTCATAAAATCCACTTCCTTTGATGACTTTGATATATTTTCTCTATTAAGGCTACCCTTCTCCATGACTTCTCTAAAGAAAGTCAAGTAATTAGGAACCAAGTTTTAAAATACTCAAACCTATATGAGAATTCTATCATTCAAAACATGACTGGGAGAAAAGTGTTTGTTTGACTAACACAATTCATCATCGAGGTAAGATTTGATAAGAATCCAAGGCAGAACTATAAGTTAGGAACCACAGAGAAACTCTGCTTAATGCCTTGCGTTTTGCATAAAACTTACTACTCTTAGTCAATCTATAACTACTTATGTATACTTATGTATACTTAGTATAATGGTATAAATATAATGGTATAAACCACCCACACTAGGCTGGACTTATTTTCTACCAATTAATATTCAAAATTGTCCTTACAGATGTTCCCACAGCCAATATGAAAATGAAATTCAACAAACGAGATTCTCTCATCAGATGATTGTGGGTTATAACAACTTGGCAAGTAATGTTAACAAAGACAATGAGTATGAATCACCATTCTTGTATGAGAAGAAAGACTTTGTGGAAAAGCATTCAGGCATCAGTAATAAATATTACATAAAGACATGTGTGAGTGTCCTTCAAGGAAAAGAGCATATACAAACTGTTAATTTTAAAATTACCATTAAGAACAAGTAACATTGGCTCTGTTGTGTTATTTGGGTAGGACTGAGACTTGAAGCATAAATGAATAGGTATTAGAGACAAAGAAAGAAATCGGATCAATATGACCATGGAATTTTTGAATAACACAGTAAAATATTCCATCTGAAGTTAGCATTGAAGTCTGATATTGTTTTCATTAGAGAAAGGAGGATACACAAAATACTCTTCTGTGTATTTTGTATACATACCTTTGTACTTGTGCCTTAGAAAAAGGCCTTTATCATCCACAGAAACACAGTATTTCTTTAAAGGGGAAATAATTCATTGCCAATATAACACAAAGCTTTGATGACTTATTTTTACTGATTTTTTAAGACAGGGTTTCGCTTTGTTGTTCTAGCTGTCCTGGAACTAATCTGTAGACCAGGTTGGCTTCAAACTCAGAAATCTACCTGCCTCTGCCTCTCAAATACTGGAATTAAAGATATGAATCACCACCTGGCTTTTTGATAACTCTTAAATGAACTCCAGAGTTACAAAAAGAAAAAAAAAATGGTGTTACAAATGAAGTGATTCCTTGAATTGCAACTTTCAAACCATTTTTACACTTTACTTCCTCCTTGGGCCCTGCATTGAAATTATTTTTTCACCTAAACTTCATGCAGTAAGGTATTATTAATTCACAATATCTGCATTATTATTTCCCAGGTTCACTCTTGATTCAGATTTCAACCAACAATCCATAACAGTGAAGGTTTTATAATAATACTACAATATTGCATAAATCATCATTATGGTTGTGATAAACTATAAAGTCAAGCAAGCCTGCAGAAACTTATGTTCTGCTCACAGATACCAATCATATAAATGTGGTCATCAATCTGTGTTCCAGTTCCAGATTAGTCACACACTGGACATGTTTAATTTGAGTACTAGGAGTACTTTGCATGATTGGTGTAAGTCATCTGCTCAGAAATTACTGTGATGTAATCAAGAGCCAATCAAGTGTTTTTGCTCTGATACTGATTTGATGTAAACTGGTCTAAAAGTATTTAATATCTTGGTAAGCTTTTTTGGCAATAAGATGAGCAAGGTTAGAGCATTAAATAAGATTTGAAGGTAAAATAAGCTCTTATTCCTTGTATTTCTATACAGATAGGAAAATAACTATTTGGAATGGGTATGGTTTTTGTTTTGTTTTCTTTTTTCTTTTTTTGTTATTTTTGGCCAAAATTGAGATCAGTAATAATATTTGGTATTATTTAGCTGAAAAAATGCATCATAGTTTACTAGGTACAAATTTCAATAAAATGCATCTATGGTAATAACTCTTTTTGCTGTCATAATATCTAGTTCATATCATAGTACTGGGCATATAGCAGTGTTTCAAGAATGCTAGTATAGCTAAAATGTCCAAACATATTTGTGGTGCCAGAATATGCTGCAATTTCTATAAAGCTATAGGCCTACTGCATGTCTATTGTGGAATGAACTTAATTATAACCAATTTAAAATGTAAAGTTTATTTTGCACTACAAGAGTAATAGTGATTTTCTTTCCTCAGTCAGAAAATGTGCATAGGTGAAAGAAATGGGAATTGTCAATAGCTGAAAAAAAACCTTTAAGATTAAAACTATGTCAGAATTTTGGAAATATTAAAGATGTATATTATCATATAAATTTCAGGGCAAATTTTTTAATTAAAAAACCCATATGCTTATGATATTTCATCTCTTGTTTTACAATAACTTAATATAATATTAATAAAAATTTAATTTCCATGTGTAATACCAGTTCCAGAGGGATTATGAGTTATTAAAGTTAACACTAATAGTGTTTCAAACAATTTAGTATCACAAAGTAAAAGGTGAATAAAGAAATTTCATATATTTATTAGTGCCCATATCTATTAATCTTGAAAATAATCTCTATGAAAAGAAAATATCAGAAACCTAATAGCACTGCTTTACCAAAATTCAGAATGTAAGTTGACTAACTGCATACTGGAAAAGAGTAGGCTTCAATAAAAACTAGAGCACATATACAAGAATATTTAAAGTTTAAATCTGTGCATTGGATCTAGTGAGCACCAATTTTTAAAGTTAAATTCCATTAATGGTACATAGTCTGAAAAACATATCATAATAAATTTCATGATATATACAGGTTTATAATTTATACATACAGCAAAGTTTGCCCAATTTGATATTTATCAGAGGCCATTTATATAAATATACATAAGATTTCAGACTAGTGTTAAGAAATAAATGAAAATAATCCTTATTAATATCAGCACCACAGAATTCCCAGATTTATTCATGTCTCATTAAATTAAAAATATTTAGAAGAAATTTGAAACTGTGTTGTGGTAATATAAAATAATTTTAGAAACATATATTAATAATTTCCTGATGTCCAGACCTACATTACTTGTACCAGATTACAATCAGCTCTAATATTTTTTAACATATCCATCTAATCACCAAACATGGTAGCATATCAGCACTGGGGAGGTGGAAATGGAAGAATCATGAGGTTGAAGTCAGCTAGTACAGCAAAGGGAGATACTAACTTAAAAATAAGTCACTAAGTTGAAAAAAGTCCATAATCTTCCATATAAATCATCTGCACTTTGGCTCTCAGTCTCATCAAACTGTTCTGTTAAACCATGGATCATTGTAACCCTTTACTGTAGTTTAGTCTCCCTGAGTAAAACTATCCTGACATGTGGAAGAAGCACACTCATTTATTTTTTATTTGATAAATCTTCTTCTTTTTTCTGGTGCTAAATTGGCCAAGGTAATAGGAGAGAACCTGAAATATAAGCAACAAATACTATATGTAGATTCTAAATAGATGGAGAAACTTATTCTAAAAACCTACAGTGGTGTTTGGGAGTACTTTTCATAGTAACATTAATGAAGAAATAACAGTGCTAGGAACAGAAATAAATTAGCCTGTGATGAAATCAGAAAAAAGTCTCCCCTGACCACATATGAAAACACTTAACATGGAATGAGACCTGAGAGTTATTATAAATTCCAGCAAATTGAGTTTAATAATGATGTCATCACCCAGTTAATGCACTCTAAAAAGTACATCAGCTTATAACAGGACTACATTTGTTCATTTAGTAACAGTATATCAGTGTCAATCAGGCAGAGAGAGAGAGAGAGAGAGAGAGAGAGAGAGAGAGAGAGAGAGAGGAGAGAAAAGGGAGATAAAAATGCATCACCTAGTGATCAAATGTATCCCCTCAGTTCCATTGAGAATTAGAAGTTCTATATTCATCTTAAATACCATACTTTTAAAATCTGTCAAGAAAATGAAACATTTCTGTATCTGCTGAATTTTTGAACACTGGGCCTCAACTGAGAGGGAAGAAGCTATAGCTTAATATTTGATGATGTACTTGCTGTGTAGTGTGTCATAAACATTTCTCTACAGGTAGCTAAAATTATTAAAGTTTCAAAGCCTGGAGCTTTGTGAACAACGATAGACCATGACAGTGTGTTAATGATCGAACTCTAAAGTTATATGACTTTCTACTTTGACTTACACATTCTAAATATTGGGATCACAGAATACTAAATAATTATATACCAAAATGTATTTGTTCTATATTTGCAGCTTATTTTGTGTCCTTGAATATGTTGTTGTTTCTCAGTAAGATATTGACTTAAGGTGAAATAGCACCTTAACCTTTTTTTTACTGACTATATCATCATTCATAGGGCAGAAGCATATTAGTTTTACGATATGTATTAGGACCACTGGCTATGATGATAATATGCCACTATTGTAACATCTATACTATAAGATAAGACTTGTGAAGTTGCATTTTGCCTCACAGGCCAAGGAGGTAAAACTGGGGAGTTGTGACAACTATCATTAATACATTTGATGACTTAGAAAATGACTATCCTGGGGGAAGATATTTAAAAAAGAAGAGAAATAATGTGAACTAAGTGATTTCTAGAGGTATATTGTGGCTTAAGATGATTGTAAGTATACCAGTAAAGAAGAAGCATAGAATTTTGGAGTGGAGGAGTGTAAAGCGAAAAGAACAGAGAGACATGGAATGGAAATGGATATCACTAAATGACAAAATAGGAAGAAGAAATAATCTTAAGCAGTAAAAGAATATGATAAAGTTTATATTTTCAAAACCTATAAAGCAGTGTAGAAGCTATTAGAGTAATCAAAATAATCTAGAAAGGTTTACCAAAGAAAATGTGGCTTTTAAGAAAAGGACAGTAATAAAAATGAATTCAAGATTTTGACTTAAGAAGATAGAATAATAGATTTATCATCAACTGAAATGTATGAAACTACAATTATTCTTGGATAGATACCAGCAATTCAGTGATAATTCAGTTGTACAAATTTCATAATTAAGTGAAAATTGTCAAGGACAGAGTAGAAGATATAAATACAGTGTCTGTGTGATGGCTTAAAACTGTCAGTATTGTATGTGAGGACCCTTGACACAGTGAAATTAACTGTGAAATTGAAAGGTATTTAGTAAATATAGATAAAGAAGATATTAGATCAATGTCTGGATCTAGTATTCAATTTTGTCAAATACTGTTGAGTCCACCTATGAGTTGAAAGGGTTGGCTAGCCATGCATCTGTGGCCATAGCCAAGAATACATCTGGTAGAATAGCAGAGACAAGAATCTGGATCCTAGAAAAAATGATAAAGTGTCATTTAAATAGATTGTATGAATTTTTTTAAACAACATTATTTATGTTGTTCATGGAAACAACACTGAGAAATGTAACAGTAGATGGAGAAGAAAAAATATGATCCACTGTGATCCAATCTTGTGGTTTGGTGACTATTGTTCAATTAAATTTTCTTTATAGTAGATGGCAGAAATACCAGAAATGCTGCTTTCTGTTTAAAACATTGTTATTGAAAATAGATTTTTTTATCATATAAAATATACATACCACAGTTTTCCCTCCCTGCACTCCTCCAAGGTCCTTCCCAATTTGCCTTCTTCCCTAGATTCTCTTTCTTCCATTTCCTCTTTAGAAAAGAGTGGGCCTCCATGAAAGGATAGCAAAACAGGACAAATCAAAATACAATAAAAATAAGGCAAAGCCCTACAATTGCTGTTAGATGATGTAAACCAATAGAGGGAAATAAATGTCTCTAGAACAGGAAAAAGAGTCAGAGAAACACTCCTACTGTTAGGAGTTCAACAAAAAGACAAAGCTAACAGCCATAATGATATGGGATTTCTCTCTCTTTGCTGAATAAAGAAAGTGTTTTTGGACCTATAATATGTCTGAACATAGCTAGGCAGGAAAAACTAAGCTGAATGTGGGGAGGAAGAAGGGTGAAGTTAGAGAGAAGCAATGGAGCCACTGACTGAGACAAATGTGCTGAAACTTTGCCCGTAAACCACTACCACGTGGTGATACAGAGATTAATGAAGATGGGTTAAATTAATATGCAAGAATTAGCCATTAAGAAGCTAGAGCTAATGGGCCAAACAATGATTTAAAGTAATACAGTTTCTGTATGACTATTTTGGGGCTGAACAGCTGGGAATCAACAAGCAGTCTCCTCGTTCAAGAAATTGGCACCAATGTGGTTGATTAAAATCCAGGTAAAACCTGAGAAAGCTTGAAAAATAATTCTAGACACAAAAGTACAGAGTGTAACAAAGTTTCTTTTTGTTTGTTGGCAGTGTGCTGCAGCTCCCTTAAGAGAAGTTTTCCTGATTCAGTCACAAACATTTTGAAATTCGGGCTTACTGGGCCCTGCTGTCAGCATGACCTCTGGCTCTTTCCAGAGTCTGGGAATTTGGATGGGGTTTGTGATCAGATTGCTGCAGCTTGCTGAATGGACTGGCTGTGTGCCTGAGAATGGGGTTGTGTGCACTGCTCTCAGAGTTGCAAATGGTTACACCATGCTGGACTGGGCAGACAAGCAAGAAGTACCATATATACCATAGTAATGGTACAACTTAAATTTCAAGAAGTACTTAGCATTTAAAAAGAACTCATGGAGAGTAACAAATTACAGATATGCTATAAAGACATATCCAGATGAATCATAGTGTTGTATAAATGTATGTAGGCTTGGAAGACAGAACAAAAAGAGTATAGAGATTTATAAAATAAAGTTAATGCTTTTAAAAAAGGTAAAGTTCTTAAAGAGACAGAGTACAGACAGGCATAGATTAAAGGAGAAAAAAATAAGTCACATAAAGATGGAGAATACACAGAGAGTCTGGATTATGTATTTTATTGGTGTAGGAGGTCCTTCTGTTTATGTGTTGCTGTCATTGATTTATCAATAAAGAAACTGCTTGGCCTGATAGGGCAGAACTTAGGTAGGTGGAGAAGACAGAAATGAATTCTGGGATGAAGAAAGCAGAGAGAGAGAGCCACTATGGAGATACTAGGTGAGACATACTAAATATTTCCCAGAAAGCCACTACCTTATGGTGATATACAGATTACTAAAAATGGGTTAAACCAATATGTGAGAATTAGCCAACAAGAGGCTAGAGATAATGGGCCAGGCAGTCTTTAAATGAATACAGTTTCTGTGTGATTATTTCAGGTGTAAAATAGCTGAGCAGCAGGGAAGACAAGCAGCCTGCTCCTCTTGTTACATTTTATTGTGTTTTATTTGAATCTTTTGTCTGTGAAGGAGCTAACTACAGAGAGGCATTTCATTGTATGGACTGCTAAGCTAAACCAGCATGTATATTATAATGATATTTTGAGTTCAGAATTTGGGTCAAAGAATATATTGTTTTGGAAAAGAAGTTTATCTTTTGTTTCCACAGAGGACAAGAATCTATTGAATCCACCCAGACTAATGTGGTTTGATAGACTACAACCCCCTGAAGAGTCACTGTGAACATCCCCCCAAAATTACTTCACCCAACTGCTGACTGAGATGAACATAGCACACAGGATACACCATGAAAGACCTGATTATCAGCACCCCCAGTGAGTAGGAAGCAATATGGATAAAACTACTCCTATACTCCCAAATATTGTCCATAAATGTTTGTTTACATTTAAAGGGGGATGTGCTAAAGAGATGGATATGCTATAGAGATGTATGGATCTTTCTCTATTAATAAAAATTTAAGGTAAATTTATATTATATATAAAATTTAAATTTATATATATATACTCTTGATTAAGGTATTTTGTTTGTGCTGTTCATTTAAAAATGTAATGCATAATTAAGAAATATATATAAGTAGAGAGTCATCTATAATAGTCAAGCCTGTAGTCATGTTCGTTCTATTTTCTAGAACCTTTCAAAGACTACATAATATGGAATTTAAAAAGTTTTAATAACTTATAACTTTTTATGACAATGAGACAAATCTGTTCCTGGCAGCACCAATTACTTTGAGAGGAAGATGGTCATTGAAGAGGCTCCTTATGGAGTTTGTTACCCATTTTGGCAAGAAACTGCTCTTGCCTGGACTGCTTAACTAAACATGTAGGACCCACAGAGAAATAGCTGCTGAATTTGCCTAAAGGTGGGATGGTCCTTCAGTGTTCCTGCTTCAAGAAAGAGTCTACCAGACATAGTGCAGAACACAGAAGAAAGTGACTGACAAACTGCCAATATAGGTGGAACTGTCTTTGAGAAATCCTGCTTCACGGAAAAGTCTCCTAGATACTATGGACTTGTAGACTGAAAATTGACGCCCCACAATACAGAACTTTGGGTGACTGTCCTGGTTGTGAGATGTCTCTGTCAATTCTAGAGTTCTGGAAGTAGCTTACAATGTACTTCCTGTTTACTTTGGTAATATTATATTCATCTGGAGTCTTCATGGGGCCCCCATATCCAATAACTGAACTGATTACAATCCTGTTTCACCATTGGAAGCCTTGTTTCACTTTAAAGATGACCAGTTTGGATTCCTATCCCCCATTACACGGAGTCCTCATTAGGATCAACCTCATAGATTCCAGGAAATTTCCACTGCATGACATTACCACACCAACCCCCAATGCTTCCCAATTCTAACTGTCTCTCTTTAAATTACCTTCCTACACCCCTACCTGATCCTTCTTGCTCCTGTCCTCACCCACCTCCAGTCAACCACAAAATTTGTTCTATTTCCCCTTTCATACTAGATATCTTCTCTTTACCTAACCTCTTTGGATGTTTGTCTGTGGATGATTGTAGCTTGACTATCCTTAATTTAACAGCTAATATCCACTTACAAGTGAATGCATACCATATTTGTCTTTCTGAGTGTGGGTTACCTAACTCAGGATGATTTTCAAGTTTTCTAAGGTTAACTATTTCACAGGAAATTATACTGGAGCAATAGTCTTATATTAATAGTGGAGACTATTGGGTTCAAACAAAAACTATAAACAGATTGTCTTTCATATAGTAACACTCCATCCTTAATTAGATAGGACAGTGTATATGAAAACAGATATAAAAAATACTGAGGAGATGTAATTTAAGAATTCCATGTAAGTGTCTCCTTATTGCTTCTATTTACACAGTGAAATAAGACATGATTTTTGTTTTATTTTAAGTGTTTTCTTAACTTCCAATTAGATTTCCCTAATCCATCTACTCTGACTGCCTCTAATTGTCTTTTTACCATCTTTCTCAGAATTCCCTGGTAACCAGCAGTCTCTGCAGTTATTGACATCTATAGAAATGTAACACAAGAAATAGTTTAATATTTCCCTTGATATCATGGATGTCAGTTTATTTCATGATATATAACCAGTAATTTTCTGAAGCTCCTATTGGAGCTATTTGTAAGATATAATATGCTTGATAAAACTCTATAACATTTCTCATTCCACCTATGCTGCAGTGTTTACTGTGGCATTCAGTGTTGCCTCCTTGGGCTGCGAGATTCCTTGCTGTCCTCAGGGTCCAAATAAAACAAAAACTACTCTGATCTTCAAAATAAGAGAAATGCTTTTTAAAGAAGTTAACTATAGAAGCTGAAGAGGAGTGTTTCTTGAGGTTGTCTTTTCTTTTTACCTATAAATTAATACTCCAGGCTATCTTTCAATTTTGCTTTAAGATTTTTATTTTCATTTATATTTATGTGTCTGTTTGTGGTGATATTTCATTTGTAGTTTAATAAACAACATTTGCCTGAAGTTCAAAGATGAAAAGAGTCACACAGTCAGCCATACAGTTCAGGCAGTTATGACACAGAGCTTTAAACCCAGTAGACACATTAGATTATTATCGAAACCATGTGGTAGTGGTGCATGCCTCCAATCCCAACACTAGAGAAGACTATAAGACCAGAGGAGAAAGCTCTTAGTGAGTCTCATTATGAGAGGGTTTCTGGAGGCAGGATCACCATTTCAGACTGAGGAAGTCATAAGTGTCAGTGGCTAGTTGTTTTGCTTTTCTGACCATCATGTTTGGCCCCAATTCCTGTTCCTGGGTTTTTATCAATTTTGCTACACCTGTGGAAATGCATGTCACATACATGTGCAGAGAGACCAGAAGACTATAACAGATCTCCTGGAGATGTAGTTAATAGAAGTTGTGAGATACTCAGTGTGGGTCTGCAAACTAAACTTTTGTCATGGGAAAGAGCAGTAGATGTGCTTAAAATGTGAGTCATCTCTCCAACCCCCATAGAGGGAATTTCTTAACATAGATGAAAGCAGGTTTAGAGTAGAGTGGAGATGTGATAAAAACCATAAATCACCAGGACTCATGGAACTCTCCACTTATTTTCTTAAGAGGCTAGTACCTATGACTTGGTGTGCTTTTTTTCTAAAACTGCCCTTCTTTTCCTAAAGCCAGTGTGCACATGCGTGCAGACACACACACACACACATATATAGTCTCATAATAAACCTCAACTTTTATTGAGAAATAATATTAATATTTTTCAAATTCCCTGATCAGACCTAGCTGTCTCCATATTAGCATTATTTCAATACAGCATATTACACAATTATTTTACACATTTTACACAGTTATTAGGGTATAAGAGTGAGTGGAGAGAAGATTTAATGCCAAGATGATTTAGTGATGGATTTCACCACAACTCAAAAAAGATTGATTAGTTGTGCCCACTTAAAGCCCCCTGTTTGAACCTAAACTTCATGTGAGGATTCTCAAATGGGCTTAATAGTTACTACCATTTTTACTTATTTCTCTTTCTAATGTGGGCACATTTCATAAATCTCCTCTCTTGCTTTTTGCTATTACTTTTTTCCTCATTTAGATTTAGCAGAGAGAGATGCACAAGTCTCACTTATTGAATTCACTGAATTCAGGACATTGCACCATAAATTCCAATAACAATAACTTTTAATGGTCAAAAATTTTATTTCTTTTAAGGATATATCTGGGAGGACACTGCATCATAGTGTAAAACCAGTTTAACTCTTTCTTCTCTACTCTCTCAGACTTGCCTTCTTTTCCATCTCCATTAATTTGTGTTAGTTGCCAATAAACACATTCAACTAGAGACTACATCATGCAAGAACTCAGGTAGTGTTGCAAGGAGAGGGCCTGCTTATTTCTCCGGGTCACCTGGCTAGCTTAGTCCCAAAATAACCACACAGAAAACAATTTCTATTAATCTGTGTATCACCACATAACTGTAACTTACCGGCGTCCATCTCAGGCAGAAGATCCATGGCATCTCTCTGCCCTTCTTCCCAGCATTCAATTATGTCTTCTGCCTACTTAAGTTCTGCCCTATCAGATCCAAAGTAATTTCATTATTCATTAACCAATGAAAGCAACACATGAACAGGAGAACCTCCTACATCATTAGGGAAGAAAGTAACAGCAACAGAAGAGGGGCATTGGATAACAGTAAAAACTTCTGAATTGGAGACAGGTGAGTGTGTGCTATCCCGGGGTAGACTGTCCCAGAAGAGAGCACATCCCCCTACTCCAGCTCCTGCTGCAGGGGCTTCTGTGTTCCACTCGAAAATGCCCTGCACCCCAAGTCCACCCTTGGGTCTGAGGTGTCCTTGGAATACCAGGTATCCCTATTCAGTGCTGAGGAGTTTCATCCAGATGGGTGAGTGTGTGCTATCCCAGGGCAGACTGTCCCAGAAGAGAGTAGAGCCCCCCTACCCCAGCTCCTGCTACAGGGGCTCCTGTGTTCCACTAAACCGTGCCCTGCCCACACATCTGCCCTTGTGTCTGAGGTGTCCTTGGAATACCAGGTATTCCTGTTTCAGTGCTGAGGAGTTTCATCCAGATGGGTGAATGTGTGCTATCCTGGGTCAGACTGTCCCAGAATGTCCCGCGCTTCCGTCTCGCCAGCAAGAACCACGCGGTACACATAGGATCCTTCTGCAGAAAAGCTTTATGTCTCTTGGGAGCTAGAGCATAAGCCACATGGCGGAGACCCCAATAAGATGGAACCCATTCCTTATAAAGGAAACAGATCCTGCTTCGGACGTGTCACTCTTGGATTGGTCAATTGTCCATAATCCCAGGTGAATGCCTCGGGAGTAGGCGGGGACAGTAGTGGAAAAATACCAACACTTGTGAGCTTTCTAGCTCACCTGGCAGTGCAGCGCCATCTATGGTGGAGAGTGTGGTTGCGGCCTTCTACACCAGAAGAGAGCATATCCTCCCCCACCCCAACTCCTGCTGCAGGGGCTTTTTTGTTACAGGCAATCCTACCTTCCCCAAGCCTGCCCTATAGATTGCAAGGTCCTTGGCCCAGGAAAAGTTCCTGTTCCTGCACTAATGCTATCCACCTAAAGGGGTGAGTGTCTTCAGGTTAGGCAGACCAGAAGGTCCCCGCAAGGGAGTGCAGGGCACCTTTAGCTACTGTTGCAGGGTCTTCTGTGTTCCACTCGACACTTCCCTGCCCCCACATTTGCCCTTTTTTTCTGCAGTGTCCTGGGACTACCAGGAGATCCTGGGTCTGTGCTGAGGAGTTCCATCCAGACAGGAACAGTTCCTGCTCCTGCACTGAGGATATCTATCCAGATTGTCAGTCACAGCAGACTGGACCAAGACACCAAGACTCTCCTGGCTCCATTTTAAAGAAGAGATGGGCAGGCGCCAATGCAAGAATTCCTCCAACAACCCAAAAGGCATCATAACATCACCAGAAACCAGGGATCACGAAACAAGAAGAATTGAACACCCTACTCCAGAAGAAACAGAAGAAATCGACTTTAAACAGAACATTATGAAAATATTAGAGGACCTTAAACAGGAGGTGAAAAACTGCCATAAAAAATAGAGATGACAAATAAAAGGGTAGAGGAAATGGATAAATCTCGCAAAGATGCCCAAGACAAACAAGAAAAACAAGAAAAAACAATCAAACAAGTAAGGGTAACAGTTAAAGACTTGAAAAATGAAATGGAGGTAATGAAGAAAACACAAACTGAGGGAAGAATGGATTTGGAAAATCTGAGTAAATGATCAGGAACTACAGAAACAAGTATTTCCAACAGAATACAAGAGATAGAAGAAAGTATCTCAGACACTTAAGATACTATAGAGGAATTAAACTCACTGATTAAAGAATAAAACAAATTCAGAAAATTCTTAACAGAAAACATCCAGGAATTCTGGGACACAATGAAAAGAACAAACCTAAGAATAATAGGGGTAGAAGGAGGAGAAGATTTACAACTCAAAGGCCCAAAAATATATTCAACAAAATTATAGAAGAAAACTTCCCCGACCTCAAGAAGGATATTCCTATGAAGGTACAAGAAGCATACAGAACACAAAGTAGACTGGATCAAAAAAAGCATCCCCTTGCCATCTAATAATTATATAAGAAGAACTTGGAGTTCTTTTTTCTTTCAGATGTCCTCAGCACTCTGTAAAATAGATAAAGACAGAATGGGTAATTAACTGATCATAGGAGAGTAATAGATATCCAAATATTAATTTCTTGGATCTTCAGCCAAAAAGGCTTTTTACATCTCATTCTAATGTGATGACTCAAGTGATTCTGACTTATGCAACCTGGCCAATGTTTCTAACACAAGAGCTTATGCTATTGCTGCCATGATTACTTTAGGATTTGAAGACAGTAGACTCTTAAAATCTGTTAGTCTGGCAATGTGATGACTCAATGCTGAAGTGGTAAAATTTTTCTCAAAAAATAAGTGCTTAGAAATATAACAGTTGTAGAAAAAACAAGTAAGGCAATCAGATGTTATTTTAACTAGCATTCATTACTTCTTATGCAATATACATAATGTAGGGTACATATAGACAGGTCATCATTATAAAAGATATGCATGCAAATGTATATTATCAATTTAGTATAGGTAACCAAGTAAATAACTATGACTCAATTTCCTTTTTCATATAAATGGAATTTTGTTATATCCCATAACACATAAGACTTGTTATACAAATATCCCAATGTTTGTCATTATGAGCATACTCAAAATAGATTGATTTATCATTATTTTAATATGTCATCTGTGAATGATGCTAGTGGTATAACCATTTTTGCTAATGTGGATATATATGTGATACATGCATATGTGAGTCAACATATTTATTTGTACATCTGTCTGCATAGAAAGAGGCTAACTTTAAATATGAAGTAAATCTTTTACAAGCTCCCCCCTCAAACACACAGTGGAGCTGCTATGTCTTTTTTTAAAATCTTACAAGCTTTACAGTTGTGAAGACTGAAATGTACCAGGGAAGTGATTAGTAGCCTCTAAACAAAGATCCAAATGGACATCCTGGCTCTCTTCTGGAAAAGAAATCACAGAAGGTCATATTGAACACAGTGAAATATGGCTTAGATTCATAAAATCCATCATTTCTTTCTGGCATTGATAATAACATTAAATATATACTGCAAGTAGGTGACTTATTATCATTTGCTATTCTCTACTACCCCCTGGAGTCAAAACTCACACAGCATGTAGCTTTTCTTTGTATAAAACTTGTGTTTATTAATGTACCAGATAATTAAAAACCAGTTAAACTTTAACTTACATTAAAGACCTTTAAAAGACTTCTTTTTAAAAATTTTATCTTTTAAAAGAGGAAACAAACTATCTTTTTTTTTTCATTTTACGTACCAATCCCTGTCCCCACTCCTTCCCTTCCTCCTATTCCCTCCAACTTCACCCCATCTCATCCCCCATCCAATCCTCAGAGAGGGTAAGACACATTGCTTTGGGGAAGGTTCAAGGCCTTCCTTACTATATCTAGGCTGAGTAAGGTATCCATCCAAAGAGAATGGGTTTCAAATAGCCAGTAAAAGCAGTAGGGATAAATACTGGTTGCACTGTTTGTGGTCCTATAAACTTTCTAAGCCTCACAACTGTCACATTCAGCAGATCTGGTTTGGCCCTATACTGGTTCCTTTCCTGTCTGGCTGGAGTTGGTGAGCCCATTTTAGCTCAGGTAAAGTGTTTCAGTGGGTGAACCCATCATGGTCTTGACCTCTTTGCTCATATTCTCATTCTTCCCACTTTTTGACTCAACTTTTGGAGCTCAACCCAATGCTCTGCTGCAGGTTTCTGCCTCTGTTTCCATCAGGTGCTGGATAAAGGCTCTACGGTGACATTTAAGATATTCATTAATCTGACTACGGGGCAAGGTCAGTTCTGGCACCCTCTCCTGTATTGTTTAGGTTCTTATTTGGAGTCATCCTTGTGAATTCCTAGAAATTTCTCTAGTGCCAGGTTTCTTGCTAGCCCCATAATGGCTCCCTCAATCAAAATATCTCTTTCCTTGCTTTCCTCTTTGTCTTTCTTCCATCTCATCTGTCCTGTTCCCTCACATTCTCCTCCTTTCAGTGATCATTTCTATAGTTAAGATATACATATAAGATATCTTTTGCCTTTTTGTCAGAAATGCACATAGGTCATACACATACATTAGATATATTATATAGACTAAACATATCAGAATTAATGAACATGGAAAGAAATCCTAAACTTCAGAGTAACACAATTATAAAATTTATCATGAAATAGTATGACAGTATAATAGTAAAAAATCTTATCCATCTGCTGTTGAAATGAAAGTACAAGGAGCTAAAGCAGTCATAATACTGTCAGCTTATTTCACATGGGTCAATAACTAGTCCAATGGCTGCCATATAAAATTGCTTCCATAGACTGTATATTTGGATTTCTCATTAAGTCGAGGTGTTTCACATATTTCTTGTTTTTTTTTTTTTTTTTTTTTTTTTTTTTGGTGTGTTAAACAGCTTTAATCTCGGTCATTGCGGCTTCTCAGCACAGTAAGAAATATTGCACATGATCAACATGTTTTGTTCTGGGAATGGGGACAATGGAAGGGGGAACATATTTCTTGTTTTATCATGTTTCTATCACATCTTACTTTCTTCATATTTCCATGTGAGCAATTAATTTATTTGGCAAAAAATGAGTCTTCTCTACTTCTGTGGGAAGTTTAGTGTATGTTGTGAGGTCTCATTGTGACAAAAGATGTGACATGTAATGGTTTATTTTAAATACCACAACCTAAGTGTCCTCTTGCATCAAGGTGCTATATCTAGCAAATTTTATAATTATAAAATGTATTTTAGTAGCAATAAAAGAGACTTGAAAGTCTTTAGAATCTAAACTATAAGATTTTCTGATTTTTACTCAAAAAATTAATTCTCTTCATATTTTATTTCATTTTGATTTTTGAAACAGGACTCACTATATAGTTCTGGTTAGCAGTCCTTGTTGGCCTTGAACTCACTATGAAGACTGGACTCAAATTGATAGAGATCTGCTTGTCCTGCATCCCAAGTTCTGAGATTGAAGACATGCACCACAATGCTAAGCCTCAATTTTTTTAATAAAACTTTAACATTCTTAAGTTACATGAAGAGAAAAAGTAAATATATGCATTCAAAGTAGAGTGATAGCATCTGTGGTTATATCTTAGTAGGAAAACATTGCTTTCTCATGAAAGAAGCCATAACCATAATTTCCAGTACAAAAATTAAAAAGAAGAAAAGATTGTATGAGACAGAATGTGTAGTCTGAGACTACTTGTTCATTTCCTGGCTGCCCAGACCCAAAATAATCACACAGAAGATGTATTATTAAAACAGCGCATGTCCTATTAGCTCACTTTTCTTAATGGCTAGCTCTTATATCTTAAATAAGCCCATTTCTATTAATCTGTGTATCACCACATGGTTGTGACCTACCAGTAAGTTTTTTTTTCAGGTGTCTGGTATCTGTCGCCTGTGTTGGCTACATTATTATCATTATTATTATTATTATTATTATTATTATTATTATCATTATTATTTTACTCTACATACTCTTTCCTCTTCTATCTTCTTGGAATTCCAACCTTCCCTATTCTGTACTGCAATAGATCCAAAGAAGATTCATCATTAAGCAACGGTATTCACAGCATACAGAGGAGAATCCCACATAACCTCCCCTTTTCTGTATAATTAAAAAGGAAGGTTTTAACTTCAACAAAAACAGATTACAGAAAACAAAGCAGTTATCAAGCAAGAATTATATTTACAATATTTATATCTACTATAACATTTATTATAACAAAAAATAGTAACTATAACTATCTATTCTTCAACTCCATCAAAGACAAAGATATAATATTACCTAAGTTTGATGGATCCCAGGCTTTTCCCCTGCTCCCTGAGGCACAAAACGCAAGTTGCAAGGACTGTTATCACCTACCAGCCAAGCTTCCTGCTAGCTCCTGTGCTACCTACTTCTAGCCTGGTTGATTTAGCCCTGAGTCTCGTTTTATCTTTGATATGGTAATATTCACACCTGCAGAGAAGGGTTCCCAGGGCTCCTAAAACCTCTCTTAAGTGTGTGTCACTATGCTCCTGCTAGCACCCCCTGCCTACGGAGGAATCCCTCACAGGCGCCAAGCTGTTCACATTGTGGCTGGGAGGGAGTTTGCTCCTCTGGAGAAAAGAGTATTTAACCTGGTGGAAACTGAAAAAAAAATTGGCATTTTCCTTTTGGCAAATGACCCAGATCTCTGTATGTGTGTCTCTGTTTAATCCCTAGACCCTTGCCCCAAGCTTGTGGTGAGGTACAGAAGGCCGCAATCCATGCTGGGAGGAGGGAAGCCCAGATTCAGATGGAACCCACACAAGTTAACAGTAAGTACATTGTAAGCAACTTCCAAAACTCTAGAAAGACAGAGTCATCTTGTTGTCTGGACAGTTACCCAAAGTTCTTCTATATAGTTGGAGCATCCATCTTCAGTCTACAGACCAATAGTATCTGGCAGACTTGTCTATGAAGTAGGAAATTTCAAAGACAGTTTTGGCTCTATTGGCACTTTGTTGCTTTCTTCTGTGTTCTGCTCAATGTCTGGCAGACTCTTTCATGAAGCAGAAACCCTGAGGAACTGTCTTAACCTTCTTTAAGCAACTTCAGCAGTCATTTTTCTGTGGGTCCTGCGAGTCCAGTTTATACAGCATAACATCAAGCAGTATAGGCAAGAGAAATTTCTTGAACAAATGGCTAGTCAGCTCCATAAGTATTTTCTTTGATTCCCATTATCCTCCTGAAGTAAATTGGTGTTGCCAGGAGCAGATGTATCTCATTATTATGAAAAGAATGAAGTTTTTAAAACATTTTAAATGACACATTCTGAAGGTCTTTGAAAGTGTTGAAGAATAACTATCCATCTGAAATATATCTCCATACATCTAGAAAATCTAACATGACTACAAGCTTGACTATTATTGATGACTATCTATTAACCAGCATTACTTAATTATATATTACATTTTTTTCTTTTTTTATACATTACATTTTTAAATGAGCTGCATAAACACAATACACAATACCTTAATCATGAGCAGAAATATACATAAAACAAAATTGACCTTAAATTTGTATCAATAGACCAAGATCCATACGAATGCAAAATTTTCATCTTTAAAGCATATCCATATTATTCTTTAAATGTAAACAAATATTTATAAACACTATTTGACAATTTGGGTGTAGTTCTCTCTAAACTTCTTCCTGCATTTTGATGGGCAAAGTATTTTGTGGGGGCAGGGGTTCATGGAGGCCATTTGGGGGGGTCGTTGTCCATCAAACCACATTAGCCTAGAAGGAATCCACAGGTTTTTTTCTTCCTTTTGGAAACAAAAGGAGAACCTCTTTTTCAAAGCAACATATCCTTAAGACCGAAAATTTGAAGTCAAGATGTGTTGGGGGAGGGGAAAACCAAGATCAAAATATATTGTAAAAAATGAATTTATTTTTATAAAATTAATATTTCTTTTTTATAAAAGAAAATTATATTTTAAATTAAAATACATTTTAAAAATCAAAAAATAAATTATTCTAGTGTATTTGACAAACTCAAGGAAAGGAAATGCAAACCAACACAAGGAAATGCAAGGGAAAATGCTATAATAGTATTTTATTTTAAAAATGTAAAGTTATTCATGTTAACATACACTAGTAATTCCCACACTAAGGAGGCAAGTTCTCTGGAAGAGAAGAAAGTGTTCTTAATCCTGAGCCATCTTTCCAGCCCCATAGTTAATTTCTAACAGTTACTTTGAAGAAAATAATTAGTTAATTAAAAAACTTTTAGTGTTCCCAGTGACATAGAAAATTTATATATTGTATAAGCCAGAGAGTCAAGTCGTAAATGTACCACATAGAAAATTGGACATACACTAAAGCAATGTCACCTGTCATTTATAATTGCATTTTTTGTCAATACCATAACATCAGAAATTAATAAAGTTTATTAGATATACATAAAGTAAATCTGCATAATAAAATAGGTCTAAATTTTGTGGCTTTATAACAGATATCATTTATTCTTTTTTATACTCATGAGACTCTAATGATTTCAGCTGCTGAGTGTTGGTCTTAGTTTCAGGCCAAAAAATTAGTTCAGATAAACTCTACATACTGTCAATTATCTTGGATGAATGGAATAATTTGGGAATTTTTCCTTTCAAAAATATGATAGAAAGACATACAGAAATACAGAAAACTTTTCAAACTTCCTCTTATTTAATTCCTAAAACCAATATTATGATAATAAAAGTCACATGAAAATGCCTAGCATAGTTGTACAGAGATTGAAACTTAACTATTCCGTTTCTAAAAGGAAAAGATGAAAAGACACACTGAAAAGAGTCTAGACATAGAACAGACCATAAAGCCAAGGAAAACAATGCATTATACAACAAGATGAAGATAATATATGTTATGTTCTATCTGTTCAGTGGACTACTGTCTAGACAAAAAACCGACAGATTTCTATATATTAACGAGGTTGTGTATACCCCAAAACTGTTAGCTCTAGGTGCTCTGCATATAGGTAAGAGCTGTGTAGCTTGTTTTTCTCATACTCCTAACAGTGAAAACAGGGGCTGTCTCTGAATCTCTTTTGGGCTTTTGGTAGCCTGTTCCTCATACTGGGTTGACTTGTCCAGTCTTAATACAGGAGAGATGTCTGATAGTCTTACTACAACTTGATATGCCTTGTTATGTTGATATCCATGGGAGGCCTGCCATTTTCTGAATAGAAACAGAAGAGGAGGGGATGGTGGGGATCATAGGGGATGTGTGGAGGAGGAACTGGGAGAAGAAGAAAGAGTGAAAACTGTGATCTGGATATAAAATGGATTTTAAAAAGAAAATAGAAAGGAAAGAGTAGAAAATAAATAAGAATATGTAAAATAATCCATATATTATTTGTGTGCATGTATATGTACATATATGTATACATAAATGCTCTTGAACTATTGATGTATTTAATAAATACTAAATCAAGGATAATGAATATTTCTGTGTACATATCAAATGATGGAAGGAGGTAAAACATAAGATTTAGACATTAAGGCTTTAGTCCCCAACTCAACATTTATATCAGAAGGAGGATTTTCAATCTGATTTGACCTTATACTAAGTACACATCTTTCAATGTCCTGGATTTGAAAATTTTGTATTCTCTATTGGTTACTGTAGTTTAAACATAAGCTTCACACAAGAACCTATTACTAACAGGGAATATTTTGAGATATTTTCAGACAACAAAAGGATCAAACAAAATGACTTAGATATGTAGAAATTATTCAATAAGTTCTCCTTGGATTCTAGACTTCCTTTCCCATGACTGTTAGAATGAGATTACTAAAACTGGAAACAGAGTCAAATAACAACCTGAGAAATTCTTCACTCTCTGCATTAGAAGCACTATAAAACAATATAAGGAAATCTAGACTAAAAACGAATAATAATAAAATGTTTATTTTTAAATGACATTTACTTCTTCACATTCCATTTATCTTTGCCTAGATACCATTTTTCACTAATGAATGAACAAAGTACAGAGGAGGGAACAAATTAATCAATCTGACATTTCTTATTTTAACAGTTCTAAACATAGCCATTTTTTTTCATTTCTGTCAGATCATCTTAATCATCAGTGGGAATTTTTGTATTAAGATTAGAATGATTGTGATGAAATTCCATTCATTATCATTGAAGAATTTATTTTTGAATGAATTTGCCATGAAAGTACCAAATGCCTTAGTACCTTTATCTCTCAAACTTTATTTTCTCTTCAACATACCAACAGCCATTTTCATCTACAGCCTCAAACAGAAACATCCTGGACTAGATCCATTGGATGAAACAAATGCAAGCAAATCACTCTGTTCAACCCAGTTCTCACAAACCCAGGGATGACTACCTGTTTATTATAATTCATTGAGGTTAGTTGTTCCCCCTGTTCCTCCTAGGTATTTATCATTATGATAGACTCTTCTCCCATTATATCATGTCTATTAGGCATGTTTCTTATCACCAGTAGTCTCTCCCTAAACCTTTTGCTTCTATGCATTATGATATTAACAGAGTCATTACTGTATTCTGGGTTGGTTCTGTTACATGCCTCTATTATTTTGCATGCAGGTAGCTCATGGTAGCAGAAATAGTTACAAAAATATATTGCAGACCATCTAAGTGGCGTTGTCTGCGAGTGCCACATATGATTTACTAGCCTTTTCTGAGAGTCAACAACTTTCAGAATCCCATATAAACTCTACATTTATTTTTCTGTTTGATTACTTTGATTTCTAAATCACCGAGAAGCACTAGTTTGTTAATATGCCAAGTATTAGTAACTATGAAAGTTCAATTGTAGCCAAGTCATCAATATT
Source organism: Myodes glareolus (assembly GCF_982192425.1). Classification (NCBI taxonomy): domain Eukaryota; kingdom Metazoa; phylum Chordata; class Mammalia; order Rodentia; family Cricetidae; genus Myodes; species Myodes glareolus. The sequence continues at coordinate 10,500,628 of NC_142053.1, read as the reverse complement.
AATCTCTTCCCATCTAAGGCTCAAGGAACATTGAAGAAGAGGAAGTGGAAAGAATCTAAGAGCCAGCACAAGAGAAGGAGTGCTGTATGACATCTGGCCATAACATGACTCTCACACTTATGGATTCACAGCATATATGGCTATACATACAAGACCTGTACAACATCAATTAAACAAAAATTCTTGTAGAGATGCATCAGAAATTCATAAAAATCCTACCCCTGATTTCATAAAAATCAGTTTGGGAACTGATGGAGACTTAAAAAGGGAGAATCAGTTTTATTCACAGAACTGATTCCTGAGTGGGTCCCATGCTCCACTGGATGACCCAATACACATGTATATATGGGGAACGGTAACCGGGCTCACGTGGTTATTTCTAATAATAAAAAATGACATGAAGTTAGGAGGGAGATGGGGTAAGGACATCAGGAGGAGTTGGAGGGAGGTAGTGGTAGATGAATATGATCAATATTCATTGCTTGCTATACTATAATTTCAAATATAAAGTAATAATCTGAAATATGAAAATGCCTGCAAATACTTATAATGCTTGGAAGTCGTGTTATAAATGTATGCACCTAATTTAAAATAAATATTCCCATCTGCTCTGACAATGTTCCCCATAAGGGCCATAGACTACCATAGACTATTTAACAAAAAAGAGAATGTCAAGTATTTCTATGTATTGGTTTTGTTTATCAGCGGATAAACTGCACAACAGATAAATAACATAAATAACGTTGAACCATATATTCAATTATAGGAAATAAATTTTCAACTCCCACATTCTCAAGTATATAAAAAACCTGTCATTTAGTAATGGTATGGCTCTATTTTTAAATGTTCTAGCCTTTGGACTTTTTAATCTCTAAATTTATTCAAAATTAGTATGTGATATGTAGGGCATTCCTCAATTCCCAGTGATTATATACTCCCCAAAACATACTTTACTTCTTTTGAAATTTTATATTTAACTTTATTTTTTATTAATTTATAAAAATTTCCACTTTCTCCCCTCCTCCCAATACCCTCCCACTCCCCTCACTCTCTCTCTCCTCCTCCCTCTCCAGTCCTAAGAGGAGTCAGGGTTTCCTGCCCTGTGGGACGTTCAAGTTCCTCCCCCCTCCCTCCAGGTCTAGGAAGGTGAGCATCCAAACAGACTAGAATCCCAAAAAGCCAGTACATGCAGACAAAACAAGTCCCAGTGCCATTATCAATGGCTTCTCAAACAGCCCCCATGTCAGCCACATTCAGAGAATCCGGTTTGATCACATGCTCGTTCAGTCCCAGTCCAGCTGACCTTGGTGAACTCTCATTAGAACAGTCCCCTTGTATCAGTGGGTGAACGCACCCCTCGCGGTCCTGACTTCCTTGTTCATGTTCTCCCTCCTTCTGCTCCTCATTTGGACCATGGGGCCTCAGTCCAGTGCTCCAATGTGGGTCTCCGTCTCAATCTCCACCCATCGTCAGATGAAGGTTCCCTCTGATTCTTACTTCCTTGCTCACGTTCTCCCTCCTTCTGCTTCTCATTTGGACCTAGAGTAAAGTCCAGTGTTCCAATATGTGTCTCTGTCTCTATCTCCATCTATCGCCAGATGAAGGTTCTATGGTGATATGCAAAATATTCATCAGTATGGTTATGGACCAAGGCCAGTTCAGACACCCTCTCCTCTGCTGCCCAGGGAACAATCTGGGGACCTCACCTTGTACCTGGGAATCCCTCAAGAATCAAGTCTCTTGCAAACCCTAAAATGGCTCCCTTAGTTGAGATATATACTTCCCTATCCATTCTTCCTCCCTCCCCGCATTCCATTCCGCCAAGCTATCCCCAATCCTCCCCTTCTCCCTTCTCTCTAACCATCTCCCCTTACTTCCATTCCCCCCTCTACACCCAAGTTTGCCTGGCAACCTTGTCTATATCCAATATCCAGGAGGATAACTATATGATTTTCTTCAGGTTCACCTTATTTAGCTTCTCTAGGATCACGAATTATAGGCTCAAAGACCTTTAATTATGACTAGAATCCACTTATGAGTGAGTACATACCATATTCCTCTTTTTGGGTCTGGGTTACCTCACTCAGTAAAGCGTTTTCTATGTCCGTCCATTTGCATGCAAAATTCAAGATGTCATTGTTTTTTTACCACTGAGTAAAACTTTAATGTGTATATATTCCATACCTTCTTTAACCATTCTTCTATTGAGGGGCACCTAGGTTTTTTCCAAGTTCTGGCTATTACAAATAGTGCTGCTATGAACATAGTTGAACAAATCACATCAAAATTCTTCACAAACCTTGAGAGAACAATAAACAACTTTATATGGAAAAACAAAAAACCCAGAAAAGCCAAATCTGTCTTATATAATAAAGCAACTTCTGGAGGCATTACCATCCCTGACTACAAACTCTTACTGAACTACAGTATTGAAAACCCCTTGGTATTGGCATAAGAACAGCAAAGTCGACCTATGAAATAGAATAGAAGACCCGGATATTAACCCACAAATCTATGAACACCTGATTTTCGACAAGGGAGCTAAAGGTATACAAAGGAAGAGGGATAGCATCTTTAACTAATGGTGCTGGCATAACTGGATGTCAACCTGTAGAAGAATGAAAGTAGAACCATATCTATCACCATGCACAAAACTCAAGTCCAAATGGATTAAAGACCTCAACATTAATCTGACCACTTTGAACCTGATAGAAGAGAAAGTGGTAAGTAGTCTACAACACATAGGCACAGGAGACCACTTCTAGGTAGAAAACCCCAGTAGCAGAGACAATAAGAGAATCAATAAATAAATGGGACCTCCTGAAACTGAGAAGCTTCTGTAAAGCAAAGGACACTGTCATTAAGACCAAAAGGAAACCTACTGATTGGGAGAAGATCTTCACCAACCCCTCATCAGACAAAGGTTTGATCTCCAAAATATACAAAGAACTCAAGAAACTAGACACTAAAACTCTAATTAACCCAATTAAAAATGGGGTACTGAACTGAACAGAGAATTCTCAACAGAAGAAGTTCGAATGGCAAAAAAAAAAAGCACTTAAAATCATGCTCAACCTCCTTAGCGATCAGGGAAATGCAAATCAAAACAACTTTGAGATACCATCTTACACCTGTCAGAATAGCTAAACTCAAAAACACCAATGATAGCCTATGCTGGAGAGGATGTGGAGTGAGAGGAACACTCATCCATTGTTGGTGGGAAGGCAAACTTGTGCAGCCACTGTGGAAATCAGTGTGGCAGTTTCTCAGGAAACTGGGAGTCAACCTCCCTCAGGACCCAGCAATTCCACTCTTGGGAATATACCCAAGAGATGCCGTATTATACTACAAAACATACTTTTCTTTGTGACCACATCATAAATGACCCAATTTAATCAATCAATTTCCATTTAACCTTTATCTCTCAGTTGCATTCTAAGGTAATCTTGTCACTAAATTAATTTGAAAATGGATCAAATAAGCCTATTAGGAGCTCTCCTAGCACTAGAAACCTCTCCTCTTCATTCATTAATATGTTTGAAATGTTCTATTTAAAGTAATAATCTGGTGGCCTTTGCTAATAAAATGCAAGATACAAAATATCAGAAATAATTTCTATTTTTTTTCTATCACTTTGTTGTATAGTTTATGAAAACCTGTGAGAGATAGTAGATTAAAGTGAAAATGCTTAAATGAAGTAGAAAAATAATTATAGGAAGATTATGAAATCATGAATACTTGTCTTGTATAAATAAGGAAAATATTTCTATTTTCAGTCCAGAAAAAAAGAAGTGGTTTATTAAAATGTATACTTCCTTTCTATATGAAATAACCTTTTAAAATGTTATTTTTAAATCACAAAATCACCCTTATGCATGATTATATATTTTATGTGTGAATATACAAAACATATTCCTTGGTAAAATTGTAGCCAAATTTTTAGCAGACAAATATTGCTATTTAAAATTATTGTTTTATTATAATTTATATTTATTTATTTATAATTAAATTTTAATTTATTTATAATTATTTATTGTTAATTAAAAAATTAACAGACAAATATTGCAAACACTGATTATCAACACGTACAATAGTTGAACTAGATCACTATCCCTTCCAGCAGGACACTAATGGGGGTCTCTGTTAAACTTGGAGGGGAGGAAAGGAAGGGCAAGATACACAAGAAATGACAGCAAGTCTAGTTTTCTGATCAAGATACCAACTTTATTATTCCTCAAGAGCTGTTAAATAGCAAACAGGCAAGGGGAAGGGTAGGTGTCAGGTATGCTGGAATTCAGGTATGGAGACTTCTCTGGCTGAGAGAAGGAGATAATAACCAAGAAAGGAAATACTTATTGCTTCTGAAGCCTGGGGCCTACAGGTCTTGCAGGGAGACAAGATACTAGGTTAATTTCCTAGGTCTGGAACTAGCCCTGCAGAGGTGGACATTTTTCTTAACTTGTAAACTGTAGATGGCATAAACAAAATACTGGTCTTTGCTTCCAGCAGATCCCTATTTTCCACCATGTGTAAAACCAACTTCAAATGAGCCAAAAACTTTAGTGTAAAACCTGAAAGTCTGGAACTATTGGAGGGAAAAAAACCCTTCAACTGATAAGTGTAATAAATGACTGACTTACTGAATCGGAATACAGAAGCAAAAGAAATAATGTCAACAATTCAGAACTAAGATCTCATTAAATTAAATACCCATGAGGCATCAGATATAGACAAAGAACTATAGTCAACTATTTTTGAGAATGACAAAAATAGTATTCCGCAGGTAGGTCCACACTGACTGCTTATCCAACACCAAATGGTCTGTTATATTTAGAAGTATTTATGTATTTACATATACATATATGCTTATAATGACAAGAAAAAGGTGTTAATGAATGTGAAAGAGAGCAAGGGGTACATGAGAGGGTTTGGAGGAAGGAAAGAAATAGGAAGTTTTCATAACTATGCTATAATCTCAAAAATTAATATATATATATATATATATATATATATATATATATAATTCTTTACAACAAAGGAAATATTTGAGAGATCATAGAATGGGAGATAATTTTTTTGTGTTTAGCTGACAGAGGATTATATGTCAAACACGCAACATACTCAAAACAGTAATCTAGAAGAAATAATTGAACATATATTCTAATAAAATGAAGAAAAAGATCTCAAAAGTTGAAGCCAAATCACCAAAAAGAAAATGAAAAAATATTAAATCTTACCAACCATTTACCAAATGAAAAATAAAATCACACAGAACCTTTGAGATAGTTCAGTGGGAAAAAAATGTTTGTCAAATAAGCATGATAATCTAAGTAGTAGCATGCATTTATTACCACACTATTTATACAATGGAGCTAGAAGGTAGAGACAAGAGAATTGCGTAGAAGCTCATAGGCCAGCTAGCCTGAGGATCAGAGTACAGTAGCAGAAACAAGGAATATTCTGCCTCAACAAGGTTTTTATTGACCACTTACAAAAGAATAAAATACTTACTACTATGTCAGTCTGGCTAGAATATATTAATTCCATTTCTCATGTACCCTCTTCAAAACAAAAGGATATAATGTGACTGTATTTTCACTTGTTCCTAAGAGAATAGACCTGGTCGTGACAGGGGTAGTGTTTAGTATTATTCAAAATCAACATCTTTCAATTTAGCAAAATTTATACGTTCACATTTAATTTCAAACACAAGAGCCCAGAAAGAAATCTGTGTATTTACAATCAATTAATCTTCCTTGAGAATGGTAAAAGTTTGCAACAGAGGAGGTAGGTGCAGATTCTCTTATAAATGGAAAATTGGATATTCAAATGCAAATGCCTAAAATTGATCCTTTAACACACACTATGCAAAAATGCCCTCAATATGGATTATTACAGACTTAATTTACTACTAAAAGAAAACACAGGGATAAAGTTTCCCAATGTTGATCTAGAAAATGATATTTTTCATTACAATTCCCAAATCATAAGTGACAAAGCAATCTGTACATACAGAGATTATATCAAACTAAAAACATACATCTGTGTATTATGATTCAATAGAGGAAGCAATCAACACACAGAGGAAAAAATATGCAAATGTGTGACATTTCCTTATGCCAGTTGAGCAATTTCTGAAGATGTACTATAGGACCGTTATACACTTACACATTTATACTCATATATAAAAATAAGAATTAAATAAAAGTGTGCATGAATTTGAGAGGAAATGGAAGGGACTGCAAGGAGCAAAGGGTAATAGAAAATGATGATCTCCTTCTTAAAACATATGCAAACATGATCTCAAGACAGCTATGGTTACCTGCATAAAACTTACACAAGATCAAGTCAAACAATCCTAGAGAGGGTAGATAACCTTCAAGCCCCATACCTTACTTATGAGTTACTAGCAACAAATACTTTCTGGGAGATGTTCCTTATTGAAGATATGGTCACTGGTGGAAGGATTTTAAACTTACAATTCTTTTTCCAGTACTAAGAATTTAAGAGCCTTTCTCAAACAGATTATCCTAGGTTGCTTCACAAGATGGATGTAGGAAAAGATGAGCAAAACTAAATACCACATTAACTAAGGAACATCTAAGTTCTTTTACCTAAGAAAAAGAAAAAGCATAAATGGAAACTGATTCTATAGAACAGTATCAAAGCGAATTTTCTTAGCAAAGTGATAAGAAAGACAAATTTATAATCAGAGGAGAAACATTCAAAAGGACTCAATATAGGAAACAAAGGAAGACTGGGAAAATATCATTTACAAAAGATGACAGAGAAGGAAGCATAGTGAAGAAAGAATAAAAGGGCAGATAAAACTGTGTTAACACAGTGTTTAATGAGGAAATAAAGTTTAGACTATAATAGAGAATAACAATATTGCCATGGAGTAGGGTGATGTTCTATGGTGGTGCCACTGCTTAGAATAGAGTATCAGTGGAATGTAAAGAATTGCAGAAAAAGGTGGGGCCAAAAGCAAATGACATTGCCTCTGCATCCAAATAATACTGTAGGATACAGCCTTGAATCATTTTAATGTACTTGGAATTAGGGATCTTTGTAAACTTTCCAGTGGCCCAAAGCACAGGGGATCCCCCACAAAGTAGAAGGACTTTCTTCTTTTTGTCTAAGTTTCATCATAACTCCCTGGTTTTTTTTTTTTTTTTTTTTTTTTTGATGACAGAAAAGACTAAAACTGTGGTAGATATATCGCTAGGGCACCAAAAGAAGAAAATGGATGTTTTATAGTATCAAATAAATGAAATAGAAAAATTCATAGAAATGTGCTGTTCACCTTCATATTAACTTGCCACTTGCAAAAGCTTATTTGATATAATGAGAGCAAATTATTTGAGATATATTCTTAAACTCATCCGTGAAAAAACAATATTGTAGTTGTGTACCTGCCTGGAAACATTTTGATTTTCATATCATTTTCTCCCTTTCTTCTTAATTAAATGATTTATATTTGTAGCAAAAACATTTCTCATGATTGCTTTTCTCTGTAGTTCTGAGAAAATTTCTTCTTTTACTTGCTTTTAAAAGTGAATTTTTAACGGTAGTGCTATATAGCTAAGTAATAATGTATAATCCAATACTATGGGGGAAAAAAGCTTCCATATTTGCTTTGTTAAATGAACAAATATCGGTGTGTGTAATGGTTAAGGATTGACCTGCCTCAGAATTCTTTTACTCAGTAATTCTCTGCAAATAGGACTATGTCCTAAGCTAAGTCTTTTTATTTTGTAACTCCTCAGTTTTTCCATCATAACTACTGCAAACCTGCCCTTGTTTTATTTTCTGTTTTCCTTATGGACATATGATCACTAAATTCATGTTCCTGATAACCCTCTAAATCTATCAGAACATTAGGACACAGATTAAGGAATGTCACATACAAACTGCTTCAAGACTTGTTTAGCTCTTGAAACACTGGCTTTGGAAATTTCCTTTACCTATTTTCCTTCTTTGAATTATATTAGGTGGTGGCACCCTGTATAGTTTTATCTCACAATCTTTAAGCATCACAGTACAGTTTGACAAGCATTTTAAAAATCTGTACAACAGAGATAAACTCTTTCTTGATATACCTGCTGTCTTCACTCACAGGAGACACTTGGAAGCAGTGGGAAGGAAGATCTTCAGCAAGTTTTTAAAAACATAATTTCCATGTGTACAAATACTTTAGGAATACTGAGTTTTTTTCTGGTTTGATATTGAAAACATAATATTATTTTTGTAGAAAATCAGTTTTTCACAAACTTGGATCACTGCTCTTTATGACTAATTTATTTTATAAATATTTAATTAATTGATACTTTCTATTTAATTTTATGATGCCATATATTTGATTCCTTACTAGATGACTTTGAAAGAAGTACCTGAAAAGTAAAATAGAATTAGGAAAACAGAAGTGTTACACCAACATATACCAATCAGAATACAGAAGGAATTGTAGTAAAATGTATAAATTATCAGTTTTAATGTCAGCAACATGTAAACAATAAAGAACTATAAAACCAATCATGTTATTTCTTAAGCCTCCCTCTGTAGACCAGTATGTCTTTTAATTTGCAACCTACTTATTTTAGATTCTTGAATGCTTGGACCACATTTATTCAATGTCAAGCTAGATAAACAGCTAATTGCTAAACAAAAATAACAAGTCTAATGGGGGTGCCACATGCCTATAATCCCATTTTTCAAGAAGCAGAACAGGAGGACCAGGATACGTTTGAAGAGTGAGGCTCAGTCTAGTCAAGGTTACAGAGCAAGACCCTGTCACAAACAACTGAAAATGAACAAAGAAGAAAACAAATGAGTGGTAAGCAAAATACCTGATATGATATTCACATGCTAATCCCTAGCACTGGGGAGGTAGTGGCAGGAAGAAAAACGGCTAAATCATATTTATACAGTCTAAGCTTAATGAGATACTCTCCCAATAAATTAAAAATAGATGAAACGATTTTAATTATGACTAATTTTCTGCCCTGTGATCTTGGTGTTCTACCTTTTCCTCCCAAAATTATTTATAATACCAAAGTCTACAATATTTTAGAAGAATTAAAACAAAGCAATACAATAAAATTACAGCAAAACAAAAATTACTAAAATTAAGAGTTAGCAAAGGGATACTATCTTAGTTGGGGTTTTTATTGCTGTGACAGAATACCATGACCAAAAAACAAAGTTGGGAAGGAAAGAGTTTATTTGTCTTACATTCCATATCGTTGTTCATCACTGAATTAAATCAGGACAGAAACTGAAGTCAGGAGCTAATCCAGATGCCACTGAGGAGTGCTACTTACTGGCTTGCTCCCCATGGCTTTCTCAGGCTGCTTTCTTAGAGAAACAAAGACCCAGGAAGAGCACCACTCACCATGGCCTGGGCCATTTCCCATTCCTAATTAAGAAAATGGCTTACAGATGGGTCTTCTGGAGGCATCTTCTCAACTGAGAATCTCTCCTTTCACATAACTGTAGTTTGTGTATCAAGCTGACATGAGACTAGCTAGCACAAATACTGAATACAATATGCTATGACAAAGAAAATATTTCTGCAACTTCTAAAAGTCTTTAAGGAACTTCTGATTTATTTAACACCTCTACTTTTGCTATCAATCTACCCAAGTCTACTATGAAGATGTTTATGAAATTTTTTACTGTTACCTACATAAAAGTATCTTATAATTATCCATACCCAGTAGAATAGTACAAATAATAATTTGAAACCAGCAATACCACACATATACATGAGAATGAATATTGGTCCTGTCTTTACAGTTGTGTAAACTCAAGAAATATAACTAACTTCATGTCTTGTTTTCTCTATGTGTTAAATAGATAATGGTGCAAACTTACTTACATATTTTTACATGACCATGGGATGTTAATAGAAGTTACCATATGAGATGGTTAGTGATGATTGTCAACTCATTCAAAATATAATTACTTAAAAAGAGTTATAATAATGTGGTTTGGGAGGAACATCTGTCTATGTGTTGCTCTGATTATTTAATGAGTAAAGAACTGCTTTGAACATATGGCAGGGAAGAACAGAACTAGGCTGGGAAAGCTAGGCTGTATGCTGGGAGAATGAAGGGCAGAGTCAGAGAGAAGCCATGTAGTCCTGCCAGAGCTAGACAGAACTTTCTGGTAATCCACAGCCACATGGCAATACACAGATTACTAGAAATGGGTTAAATTAATATGTAAGAGCTAGCCAATAAGAAGTTAGAGCTAAGTCAGGTGGTGGTGGCACGCACGTTTAATCCCAACACTCAGGAGGCAGAGGCAGGCATATCTCTGTGAGTTTGAGGCTAGCCTGGTCTACAAGAGCTCGTTCCAGGACAGGTTCCCAAGCTACAGAGAAAACCTGTCTCAAAAATCCAACAAAAAAGACCAAGTTAGAGCTAATAGGCCAATTAATTTAATTAATACAGCTTTTGTGTGATTATTTCAGAAGTCTGGGCAGCCGGGAAACCAACAAGTAGCCTTCTCCAACAGATTGGCACACCAACATGGGTAACTATATCCACATAAAAACCTGAGAAAACTTAAAAAGTTATTCTAGACACAAAAGAACAAAGTTAAGCATGGTTTGGTAACAGCCTTTTTTTTTGGCATGGGCTCTGTTTGCTAGAAGCAAGCAGAGGTATGACTCCCTTAATAGAGGTTTTCCTCATACAGTCATAGCAGAAAAAAGCTGGGCAATTTTAAAATGTGACTTCCTATGCTGTGCAGCCAACACAAAACTCTGGCCATGGAGCATTTGAATGGCATTTGTGGGCCCAGGTGTTTGTGTCTCCAGTTGGGTTTGGAAGGAAAATAGCTGAGACCATGCCCACACCTCAGTACTTGCCACCTGGGCAGGCAGCAGGATCAGGTCTAATAGGCATGCACAGGCAGGAGAGCATGGAAGATTCCTGCTGACATACATAGAAGTATTTCCTGACTGTGCAGTGTGCTGCATAATAGATTTAGATATTACTCAGATAAAAAGGGTTTTTGGTCTGCCTTCTCATTCTCAGAGTTAAAATGCTGAGCATGGCTCCTACCTGGTGGCCTCAGAGCTGGCAGTAATGGTACTTCCACCATTTTAAAACTGGAAAGAGACAGAGTCAGCATCCATAGCAGCTTCAGCCAAGCTGCTTAACATATTAAAAGCTCTTCAAAACAGTAAAGAATTACAGATAACACAATAAGAACAGATTTAGACATAAAAACCTCTAAGTGGTCACAGTATTGGATAAATATACATAGGCTTGAGAGAGAGAAGAAAGAGTTTAGAGAGTTGGAAAAGAAGTAAAACATTTTAAAAAAATCTTTAAAGAGACAGAGTACAGACAGTCATAGATTAAAATGAGTAAAGAAAAATAAGCCACATAAAGATGAACTATACTCAGAGAGTCTGGATTGTGCATATTATTGTTTTTTCTTTTAATTTTTTGATTGTGAATGAGCTAACTACAAAGAGACATTTCATTGTATTGGCTACTAAGCTAAACAAGCATGTATATTATAAAGGTATCTTGACTTCAGAATTTGGATCTAAGGATATGTTGCTATGGAAAAGAGGTTCTTCTTTTGTTTCCACAGAGGATGAGATCCTGTGGATTTATTCCAGGATAATATGGTTTGATAGCTCGAGATCCCCCCCAAGATCTGAGTGTGAAAACCCCCAAAAATTCCTCACCCAATAAACAGCGAGAAGATGTTTGGACAAATCTATACCCATATTCCAAAATATCCTTTGTAAATCCTTCTTTACATAAAGGGGGTACGCTATAGAGATTTGCATTGGTATAGGTCTTGGTTTTATTGATATGAATTTAAGATCAATCTTTTTATATGTATATTTCTGGTCTTGATTAAAGTATTGTGATTATGTAGTTCATTTAAAATGTAATGTATATTTAAGAAATATAGGTTAATAGTCATCTATAATAGTAAAGCTTGTAGTCATGCTAGATTTTCTAGATGTATATAGATATATTTCAAATAGATAGATATTCTTCAAATCTTTCAGAGACCTTCAGAATATGGCATTTAAAATGTTTAAGAGCTATAGACTTTTATGACAGTAAGACACATCTACTCCTGACAGGGCCAAGCTTCTTCAACAGGATAATTGGCATTGAAGAGTGTCCTTATGGCATTGGTTAGCCATTTTGGCAACAAACTGCTCTTTTCTGAACTGCTTGACTGGACATGCAGGACCCATGGGAAAATGACTGCTGAACTTGCCTAAAGGTGAGATGGTCCTTCGGGGTTCCTGCTTCATAAAAGACTCTACTAGATATTCTTTAGGATACAAAAGAAAATGACTGGCAAACTGTCAATATAGGCAGACCAGTCTTTGAAATTTCCAGCTTCATAGAAAAGTCTGTTGGATATTATGGGCCTATAGGCTGAAGATGGATGCCCCAATGTTACAGAAGAACTTTAGGTAACTGTCCAGTCAATGAGATATCTCTGTCTGTTTTGGAAGTTTACTTACTACCCATTTACTTAGGTAATATCATATCCTTCCGGAATCTTTGAGGGAGTTGAATAATTTATAGCTATAGTTATAGTTTTCCTTAGTTACGTTAAAAGATATAGTAGATATAAATATTATAACTACAATTCTTGCTTTATTACTGTTTTTATATATAATTTTACTAGGTTAATGTTAAAGTCTTCCTTTTTGTTTAAACAGAAAAGGGGAAATGGTATGGGAGGTCCTTCTGTCTATGTGTTGCTTTTATTGGCTAATGAATAAAGAATTGCTTCGAGTTTATGGCAAGGAAGGACTGTATGCTGGAAGAAAGAAGGGTAGAGTCAGAGAGAAGCCATGTAACCATTCTGGAGCCAGACAGAACTTTATCCATTAAGCCACAGCCACGTGACAATACACAGATTACTAAATATTGGTTAAATTAATATGTACAAGCTAGCTGATAAGAAGTTAGACCTTATAGGCCAAGCAGTGATTTAATTTATACAGTTTCTCTGTGATTATTTTGGAAGTCTGGGAAGCCAGGAAACCCACAAGTGGCCATCTGCAACATTAAGGGATTGTCTCGATCCAGGAGGCCTCTGGACACATCTTACTGGATTATGTTGATTATCTTAACTAATATGGGAAAACCCAACCTGAAAGTGAAAGGTACTATTTCCTGGGTCTGGAACCTTGATTGCATAAGAGTAAGAGCACTAGCTGATCAATAAGCATGTTTCTGTTTATATTCTCTCTCCTCTGTCTCTGTCTCTGTCTCTGTCTTTGTCACTCCCTCTCTGCACCCTCTGTATTTCTCTCTGTGTTTGTCTCTCTGTCTCTCTCTGTCTCTCTGTGTTTTTCTCTGTCTCTCTTTCTGACTCTCTGTCTCACTCTGCATCTGCTTCTGTCTCTGCCTCTGTGTGTGTGTGTCTCACTCTGTATCTCTGTCTGTCTGCTTTCCTCTCCCTGTCTCTCTCTCTTTTTCCTTCTCTCCTTTCCTTCTTCCCTGCCCCCCTCTTTTCTCTCTTTCCTTCCCTCTCTCCCTCTGCTCCCTCCTTCTCTCCTTTTCATTCCTCTCCCTCCCTCCTGCTCTCTCTTTCTCTCTCTTCCTGGATGTGATACTTTAACTTCCCTATACTCATGGACTGAAACCTGCAATGGTAAGCCAGATAAACTCTCTTCACATTAGTTTTTTTCTGTCTCAGTATTTTATTACATCAATAAATATAAAACTGGGACAGCACGGACTTTTGATATATTCATACTTGATATTATTAATTCTACAATGTCTTTACTTTTGAGTCACTTTTCAAAAGGAGTCTGATTTTCTTCAATTCATAGAAAAGATTTTATTCCTTTATATCATTATATGTTCTCTAAAATATGCCACAGGCAGTTTTCTGTTGAATAATTTATCTTAGTGACACCTTTCATTCTAGACAAAACAACAGAAACTATGTGAAGTACTGGCTTCTCACCTTGCCAAAACTAGACTTTGAATTGTACCTGAACAAGTAATCTGCTGTGTTTTCCTGGAGAATACCAAAGCAAACATTATGGAGTTATCAAAGAACTTAATCAGTTGTTTTGTAACATTCCAAATAATTTCCTTGATGAAGATTTCACTAATTTGGAATGCCTTCTCATGCTCGTGAGATCATTGCAGATGAAATAAAGATAGTCTCTAGAGGGTGATTTGTTGTCTTTTTAATCACCAATGATCACCAGATGCCCATTACAAATTCCTTTCATGATTCCACATATTCTTGCACTTTTAGAAAGAGTCCATAGAAAACTGTGTTAAATAAATGTTAATCAGGTTTAATGAATTTGAACTACTACCCTTAGCAACTTGTTATTTCTAAATAGAAATTTGTACATTTTATAATCCAATGTTTCAAGACATCTGATCTCATGAAGATTTTGACTTTATCTTTGAAATATATTAAATGTAAATTAATACTGCATTGCTAAAGGTTGGATCAGCTGAAGTTTTAGTATCTATCATATTACATAAGAATTATTTTAAAAATTCAATCCATTTAAATGTGGTTAATTATTATTATTCTAATAATAGTAATTTAAACCTTGAATACAATTGAAGTAATTGTTAAGATTATATTTACATATTTATGTAAGCATATGTGTTTGACAATAATTAAAAAAAAAGACATCATGAATTTGAGAGGAAGGGAGGGGAATATGTGAAGGGTTGAGAGAATGGACAAGGGAAGGGATATAGCAAAGAGAAGGGCAGAAAACACCATAATTTTATTTAAATTAGTGTGTAAATATGAAAAAATACATGTTTTTATTAAAATTTGAAAATTTAGGGACAGAAATTAAAAAATAAAAGGCAAATATTATACATACTTTGTACATATATACATGTGTATTTTATGTGTATATACATATATTCATATGTGTTTGCTTATGGTTGTGTATGTAAGTATACAACATATATGCATATGGATGTAAAGATAAAGCCATACTTACCAATTTAAGTTTCTATCCTTTCATTTTTCTGTTATCCTATAAGAATAGAAACTGCCATTGAGAGACGGCCCAAAGGTTAAAAGCATTGACAGTTCTTCCACAGGTCACGAGTTCGAGTTCAACTCCCCAAAACCACATGGTAGCTCACCACTATCTGTAATGAGATCTGGTGCCCTCTTCTGACATTCAGGCAAACATGTAGACAGAGCACTGTATATAGTAAATAAAATAAATGTTTAAATAAAGAATAGAAATTGCTACAAATCTTGAATGTATGCTATAGGTGCTTATATCATAAAATAAGATGATATCAACTAGAGTTCTATTTGAAAAAATTCTAAGATTAGCAATTTGGTTCACAAAAAGCAAATGAAGGCATTTAACATAAATAAATTTTAAAAGCTTTTTTTAACTAATGTCTTAATTTCTGTAGCATTCGTAAATATTTAAAAGATAACATGTTATCAAGAATATTAGTGAATCTTCTGCTATACTTTCTGCAGTTTTACAATTTTATTTGCCATCACTGCTTTTTAAATTATGTGTGATCTAAAGGAATCTCTGCAAATTGCAAGCCTCAAACTGATTTTTAAGGTCTTCAGTCTTTCAGAATGACCACAGTTAGAAAGTAAAGTTCCAAACTATCTGAAGTGTTCAGTACAAATTATCTATAAAGAACTTTTTTAAAACTTGAGTAATAAGCAAATTATTATCATAAAATACCCTGGCAATATATACAGAGTAGGCTTGGGGTTTCTATAGGAAAAACATTTTTTTCTTTGTACTTATTCGTCTCTAATACAATACATCACGAATGCATTATCCCTCCCTCTACTCCTCCCTATTCTCCTTTCACCTTCCATCTTCCACAGATCCATTCCTTTCAGAAGAGAGCAGGAATCCCAGGGATAGCAGTTAAAGAATGTATGCAGTTGTTTTCCAATAAACCCAGATATTAACTTGCTGCAGTGCCATAATGTGGCCACCAGGTGGCAGAAGAGCAGTGTAATAGTTTTTTTTAAGGAAACTAAGCACCTTAATTTTTACCAAATGTTGCAGAAGTTTCATTATAATAACTCTTAAATCTTAAACATCACAGTGCATCAGTTCTACTTCTTCACATTCTACGTATAAATTATACTATTGGTAAACAATAAAAATTCAAACGACACTGAATAGGGGTATTAGAGCTTCACATATATACACATAAATGCATATGCATATATGTATATATACTTATTTATAAATCTATTTTACGTATACTATAAAGAGTCATAGTGTTACCACTATCAATATGTCTGGAATATTTTGTTTTAATATAATAATTTAATAGAGTTGACATTTTCATCAATATGCCCCAGGAAGGTGCCATGAAAGAAACTAACTCAAGTGGAATAATTGAAAATTGACATCTATGATCTATGCGGAAGCCTTCAAGAGCTCGTGGTCTAAAACACTGACTTTATCTTTCAAAGAAGAATCTCAAGGCTCTGAAAATTTGCCCCCAAACCTGGTATAGTAAGTCAGATATAAGGGCAGAAGGCATATTTTTTGCCATCTACATTAGTGTAGTGATAATCATGAAATACACATGGTTTTGAGAATCCATGTTGGCTGTGTTCTGCCCTTGTATTAGAGACTTAGTTTCATGTGGTAACATTCACATCTATTCATCTACCCTGGTTTCAATATCTGTGGCACTTTCCATTATCGAGTGGAAATCCTGAGACCATGAGGTGATTTTCAAGGAAACAGGGTTTCCAAAAGGTGATTAAGGACAAAGTTAATTAAGTTCAATTATAGTAGGTGGGCTGAATGCCCTTATAAAGGGATTCCAATGTCATATGACTGTGGTGGTACACATCTTTAATGTCAATACCAGGATGCAGTATTGAAGGTGGCCTGTAGTACAGTTAGCCAGGATTAGAAATTATGCAAGACTGATATTCTACACAAAATATACAAAGAACTCAAGAAATTGGTCATCAAAAGAACAAACAATTCAATAAAAAATGGAATATAGACCTAAACAGAGAACTCCCAACAGAGGAATCTAAAATGGCTAAAAGACACTTAAGGAAATTCTTGACATCCTTTGCCATCAGAGAAATGCAAACCAAAACAACTATGAGATTTCATCTTACACATGTAAGAATGGTCAGGATCAAAAATGCTGATGACAATTATGCTGGAGAGGATGTGGGGTAAAGGGAAAATTCCCCCATTGCTGGTGGAAGCTAAAACTGCTACAGTCCATTTGAATATCAGTATGTAGATTTCTCAGAAAATTAGGAAACAACCTTTCTCAAGACCCAGAAATACCACTTTTGGGTATATACCCAAAGGATGCTCAATCATACCACAAAGACATGTGTTAAACTATTTTCATAGCAACAGTGTTTGTCATTGCCAGAACCTGGAAACAACCTAAATGCCCATTGACCGAAGAATGGATAAAGCAAATGTGGAACATTTACACAATGGAGTACTACACAACAGAAAAAAATGACATCTTGTAATTTGCTGGCAAATGGATGGATCTAGAAAACATCATATTGAATGAGGTAACCCAGACAAATACCATATGTACTCACTCATAAGTGACTTTTAGACATAAAGCAAAGAAAACCAACCCACAATTCACAATCTCAGAGGACCTAGACAACAATAAGGACCCTACAAGATACATACATGAATCTAATCATCATGAGAAGTAGAAAAAGACAAGATCTCCTGAGTAAATTGGAAGCATGGAGACCATGGTAAAGGGAAGAAGGGAGGGGAACTCAATAAAATTAAAAAAAATTCAAAAAATTAAATGAGAGCCATATTTTGCTAATAAAAATTAAAATAACAACATTATAATCAAATGAGCCTACTAGAAGCCCATTTACATTTTTTATTATTTACTTATTTATTTATTAATAAAAATTTCCACTTTCTCCCCTCCTCCCAATACCCTCCCATTCCCCCCAATCCCTCTCCTCCTCCCTCTCCAGTCCTAAGAGTAGTCAGGGTTTCCTTGAACTGCCCTGTGGGAAGTTCAAGGTCCTCCCCCCTCCCTCCAGGTCTAGGAAGGTGAGCATCCAAACAGACTAGAACCCCAAAAAGCCAGTATATCCAGATGAAACAAGACCCAGTGCCATTGTCAATGGCTTCTCAGTCAGCCGCCATGTCAGCGCATTCAGAGAATCCGGTTTGATCACATGCTCGTTCAGTCCCAGTCCAGCTGACCTTGGTGAGCTCTCATTAGATCAGTCCCCATGTATCAGTGGGTGAACGCCCTCCTCGCGGTCCTGACATCCTTTTTCATGTTCTCCCTCTTTCTGCTCCTCATTTGGATCTTGGGGCTCAGTCCAGTGCTCCAATGTGGGTCTCCGTCTCTATCTCCATTCATTGTCGGATGAAGGTTCCCTCTGATCCTGCCTTCCTTGCTCACATTCTCCCTCCATCTGCTTCTCATTTGGACGTAGGGAATTAAGTCCAGTGTTCCAATGTGGGTCTCTGTCTCTATCTCCATCTATCGCCAGATGAAGGTTCTATGGTGATATGCAAAATATTCATCAGTATGGTTATGGACCAAGGCCAGTTCAGGCACCCTCTCCTCTGCTGCCCAGGGAACAATCTGGGGACCTCACCTTGGGCCTGGGAACCCCTCCAGTATCAAGTCTCATGCAAACCCTAAAATGGCTCCCTTAGTTGAGATATATTACCTCCCTGCTCCCATAACCGTCCTCCCCCCATCCCATTCCCCCAAACTATCCCCAATACTCCCCCTCTCCCTTCTCTTTAGCCCTCTCCCCTTACTTCGACCCCTCCACAGTTTTACTCAGCTGTAAAAAACAATGACATCTTGAATTTTGCATGCAAATGGATGGAAATAGAAAACGCTTTACTGAGTGAGGTAACCCAGAACCAAAAATAGGAATATGGTATGTACTCACTCATAAGAGGATTCTAGCCTTAATTAAAGGTCTTTGAGCCTATAATTTGTGATCGTAGAGAAGCTAAATAAGAAGGTGAAACTGAAGAAAATCATATAGTTATCCTCCTGGATATTGGAAGTAGACAAGATTGCCAGGCAAACTTGGGTGCCCATTTACATTTATAAAAAGAAAACAAACTATATATTTTTTATTTAACATACCAATCCCAGTTCCTACTCCCTCCCCTCTTCCCATCCTCTCTACCTAACCCCCCACCACACCCCCTATCTACTCCTCAGTGATGGTAAGGAACATTGCTTTGGGGAAGATTCAAAGGCCTCCCTACTATATCTAGGCTGAAAAATGTATCCATCAAAAGAGAATAGGTACCCCCACTAAAAAAATACAAGCAGTAGGGATAAATTCTGGTGCCACTGCCAGGGCCCCTACAATCTGTTGTTGCCATACAACTGTCACCCATATTCAGAGCTCTGGTCTAGTGTGGTCCCATGCTGGTTCCTTTCCTGTCAGGTCAGAGTTGGTGAGCTCCCATTAACTTCATCATGGTGTTGGCCTCTTTGCTCATAGTCTCACTCCTTTCACTCTTGAGCTGGACTTTGGGAGCTCAGCCAAGTGCTCCACTGTGGATCTCTGCCTCTGTTTCCATCAGGTGTTGGATGAATATTTTATGATGATATTTAAGATAGTCATAAACCCGACTACAGGGCAAGGACAGTTCAGGCACTCTCTCCTCTTTTGCTGAGGGTCTTAGTTGTAGTTATTCTTGTGGATTCCATGGAATTTCTCTAGTATCAGGTTTCTTGCTAGACCCATAATGGTTCCATCAATCAAAATATCTCTTTCCTTGCTTTCATTTCTGTCCTTCCATCTTGACTATCCTGATCCCTGAAGTTATCCTCTCCTTCTTCTTCTCCCTTTCTTCTTCCCTTCTGCCCTCCCTTTTTCACCACCCCCATGCTCCAATGATCTTGTCTATTTACCATTTCCATGTAGATGTATATATGGTTTTTTTTTTATAAGGTTCACCTTGTTACTTAGCCTCTCTAAGGTCATAGACTATAGACTCGTTATCCATTGCTTTACATCTAGTATCCACTTATGAGTGAATACATACCATGTTCATCTTCCTGGGTCTGGGTTACCTCAGTCAGGATGTTTTTTGTTGGTGGTGTTTTTTTCTGTTTATTTGTTTGTTTGTTTTTAGTTTCATCGATTTGAATGCAAATTTCAAGATGTCATTGTTTTTAACCAATGAGTAGTACTTCATTGTGCTAATGTATCACATTTTCATTATTCATTATTCAGCTGAGGGATATCTAGGTTGTTTCCAAGTTCTGGTTATTACAAATAATACTGCTGTCAACATAGTTGAATAAATGTGCTTATAGTATGAATGAACATCATTTGGTTATATGACCAAGAGTGGTATCGCTGGACCTTGCAATAGGTTAATTTTCAATTTTGTGAGAAATTGCAACACTGATTTCCAAAGTGGCTGTACAAGTTTGGATTTCCACCAGAAATGGAGGAGAGTTCCCCTTACTTCTCATCCTTTCCAGCATAAACTACCACTGGCTTTTTTATCTTAGTCATTCTGACTTTTGTACCATGGTATCTCAGAGTCATTTTGATTTGCATTTCCCTGATTGTTAAGAATGTTGGGCATTTCCTGATGTGTCATTTCATCATTTGAGATTACTCTGTTGAGATTTCTCTGTTTCATTCTGTACCCCAATTTTAATTGTGTTATTTGGAATTTTGATGCCTAATTTCTTGAGTTCTTTATATATTTTGGAGATAAGTCCTCTGTCTGATGTGGGGATGGCAAAGATATTTTCCCATTCAGTGGCTGCATTTTTGTCTTAATGTCTGTGTCTTTTGCTTCACAGAAGGTTCTAAGGTTCAGAAATTTCCATTTATTTATTGTTGTTCTCAGTGTCTGTGTTACTGGTGTTATATTTAGGAAGTGGTCTCCTGTGCCCATACATTGAAAGCTACTTCCTACTTCCTCTTCTATCAGGGTCAGTGTGGTCAGATTTATATAGAGGTCTGTAATTCATTTGGACATTAGTTTTGTGCATGATGATAGATACAGGTCTATATCCATTCTTCTACATGTTGACATCCAGTTATACCAGTACCATTTGTTGAAGATGCTTTCTTTTTTCCATTGTTTAATTTTTAGATCCTTTGTCAAAAATCAGGTGTTCATGGGTGTGTACGTTAAGATCCCAGTCTTTGATTCAAGTCCATAGGTCAACGTATGTTTTTATGGCAATAACAAGCTGTTTTCCTTATTGTAGATCTAAAATAGAGACTGATTAAAGGGATGGTGATGCCTCTGGAAGTTTCTTTATTATACAGGATTGCTTCAGCTCTCCTGGGTTTTTTATTTTTCATATGAATTTGATTATTGTTCTTTCAAGATCTGTGAAGAATTATATTGCAATTTTAGTGAGGATTGCATTGAATCTAGAGATTGCTTTTGGTAGGATTGCCATTTTTATTATTTTGATCCTACTTATCCAAGAGCATGGGCAATCTTTCGCTTTCTTGGTATCTTCTTCAGTTTCTTTTTTCAGATACTTAAACCTGTTCTTGTCAAACAGGTCTTTCATTTCTTTGGTTAGTGTTAACCAAAGATATTTTATGTTATTTGTGACCATTGTGAAGGGTGTTGTTTCTCTGATTTTTGTCCACTTCTTTATCATTTGTGTATAGGCAGGATACTGATTTTTTTTTAAAGTAAATTTTATTAAATTATAAAAGTTTCCATTTCAGCCCCTCTTCCCAACACCCTCCCACTCCCCCCACTCCCTCTCCTCCTCCCTCTTCGTCCCTTAGGGCAGTCAGGGTTTCCTGCCCTGTGGGAAGTTCAAGTTCCTCCCCCCTCCCTCCAGGTCCAGGAAGGTGAGTATCCAAACAGACTGGATCCCCAAAATCCAGTATATGCAGAGGAAACAGGTCCCACTATCATAGTCAATGGCTTTTCAGAAAGACTTCGGGCCAGTCACACTCAGAGAATCCAGCCAAATTCCGAGAATCTGGTTAGAACACGTCCTCATTCAGTCGCAGTCCAACTGGCCTTGGTAAACTCACATTAGATCCGTTCCCTTGTATCAGTGGGTGATAGCATCCCTCGCAGTACTGATTTCGTTTTTCATGTTCTTCCTCCTTCTGCTCCTCATTTGGACCTCGGGGGGCTCAGTCCGGTGCTCCAATGTGGGTCTCCTTCTGTATCGCCATCCTTCGCCAGATGAAGGATCTATGGTGATAAGCAAAATATACATCAGTATGGTTATGGGCCACGGCTGATTCAGGCACCCTCTCCTCTGTCCAGAGAACAATCTGGGGGATCTCTCCTTGGACCTGGGATCCCATATATAATCAAGTCTCCTGTAAACCCTAAAATGACTCCCTTAGTTGAAATATATTCTTCCCTGATCCCATATTCATCCTTCCTCCCTCCCCCCCCCCATCCCAGGCCACCGAGCTTTCCCCATTTTCCTCCCCTACTCCCTTCTTTCTAACCCTCTCCCCTTCCATCAACCCTCCCACCCCCCCCATGCACCCGAGGTTACCTGGGACTCTTGTCTATTTCCTACCTCCTGGCAGATAGCTAAATAATCTTCATCAGGTTCATCTTCTTATTTAGCTTCTCTAGGATCACGAATAATAGGCTCAAAGACCTTTAATTATGGTTAGAATCCACTTATGAGTGAATACATACCGTGATCCTCTTTTTGGGTCTGGCTTACCTCACTCAGTAAAAGCGTTTTCTATTTCCATCCATTTGCATGCAAAATTCAAGATGTCATTGTTTTTTACCGCTGAGTAAAAGTCTAATGTGTATATGTTCCACACCTTTTTTAACCATTCTTCTATTGAGGGGCACCTAGGCTGTTTCCAGGTTCTGGCTACTACAAATAGTGCTGCTATGAACATAGTTGAACAAATGCTTTTGTAGTATGATAGGGAATCTCTAGGGTATATTCCCAAGAGGGGAATTGCTGGGTCCTGAGGGAGGTTGACTCCCAGTTTCCTGAGAAACCGCCACACTCATTTCCACAGTGGCTGCACAAGTTTGCATTCCCACCAACAATGGATGAGTGTTCCCCTCACCCCACATCCTCTCCAGCATAGGCTATCGTTGGTGTTTTTGACTTTAACTATTCTGACAGGTGAAAGATGGTATCTCAAAGTGGTTTTGATTTGCATTTCCCTGATCGCTAAGGAGGTTGAGCATGACCTTAAGTGTCTTCTGGCCATTCGAAGTTCATCTGTTGTGAATTCTCTGTTAAGTTCAGTACCCCATTTTTTAATTGGGTTAATTAGAGTTTTAGTGTCTAGTTTCTTGAGTTCTTTGCATATTTTGGAGATCAGACCTTTGTCTGATGAGGGGTTGGTGAAGATCTTCTTCCAGTCAGAAGGCAGCCTTTTTGTCTTACTGACAGTGTCCTTTGCTTTACAGAAGCTTCTCAGTTTCAGTAGATCTCATTATTTCATTGTTTCTCTTATTGTCTGTGCTACTGGGGTCCTACTTAGGAAGAGGCCTCCTGTGCCTATATCTTGTAGACTACTTCACACTTCCTCTTCTATCAGGTTCAAAGTGGACGGATTAATGTTGATGTCTTTAATCCATTTGGACTTGATTTTTGTGCATGGTGATAGATATGGATCTACTTTCATTTTTTTACAGGTTGACATCCAGTTATGCCAGCACCATTTGTTAAAGATGCTTTCCTAATTCCATTGTATACCTTTAGCTCCCCTGTCGAAAATTAGGTGTTCATAAGTTTGTGGGTTAATATCTGGGTCTTCTATTCGATTCCATAGGTCGATTTCTCTGTTCTTATGCCAATACCAAGCTGTTTTCAATACTGTAGCTCTATAATAGAGTTTGAAGTCAGGGATGGTAATGCCTCCAGAAGTTTTTTTATTGTATAAGATTGTTTTGGCTATCCTGGGTTTTTTTGTTTTGCCATATCAACTTGATTATTGTTCTCTCAAGGTCTGTGAAGAAGTTTGATGGGATTTTGATGGGGATTGCATTGAATCTATAGATTGCTTTTGGTAGAATTGCCATTTTTACTATGCTGATTCTCCCAATTCAAGAGCAGGGGAGGTCTTTCCATTTTCTGGCATCCTCCTCAATTTCTTTCTTCAAAGACTTAAAGTTTTTGTCAAATAGGTCTTTCACTTCCTTGGTTAGAGTAACACAAAGATATTTTATGCTATTTGTGGCTATCATGAAAGGTGATGTTTCTCTGATTTCCCTCTCTGCTTCTTTATCCTTTGTGTATAGGAGGCCACTGATTTTTTGGAGTTGATCTTGTATCCTGCCATGTTACTAAAGGTGTTTATCAGCTGTAGGAGTTCTTTGGTAGAGTTTTTGGGGTCACTTATGTAAACTATCATATCGTCAGCAAATAACGAAAGTTTAACTTCATCCTTTCCAATACGAATCCCCTTGATCTCCTTATGTTGTCTTATTGCTATTGCTAGAACTTCAAGCACTATATTGAAGAGGTATGGAGAGAGTGGACAGCCTTGTCGCATTCCTGATTTTAGTGGAAAGGCTTTGGGTTTCTCTCCATTCAGTTTGATGTTAGCTGTCGGCTTGCTGTATATTGCTTTTATTATATTTAGGTATGATCCTTGTATCCCCAGTCTCTCCAACACCTTTATCATAAATGGGTGTTGAATTTTGTCAAATGCTTTTTCAGCATCTAGTGAGATGATCATATGGTTTTTTTCTTTCAGTTTATTTATATGATGGATTACATTGATAGATTTGCGTATGTTGAACCAGCCCTGCATCTCTGAAATGAAGCCGACTTGATCATAATGGATAATTTTTCTAATGTGCTCTTGAATTCGGTTTGCCAGTATTTTATTGAGAATTTTCACGTTGATGTTCATGAGTGAGATTGGCCTGTAATTCTCTTTCTTGGTTGTGTCTTTGTGTGGTTTTGGTATTAGGGTAACTGTAGCTTCATAAAAGGAGTTAGGCAATGACTCTTCTGTTTCTATATTGTGGAATACATTAAGGAGTATAGGTATTAGCTCTTCCTGGAAGTTCTGGTAGAATTCTGCATTGAAACCATCTGGTCCTGGGCTTTTTTTGGTAGGGAGATTTTTGATAACAGCTTCTAATTCTTCGCAACTAACAGGTCTATTTAGATTATTCACCTGTTCTTGGTTCAACTTTGGTATATGGTACTTATCTAAAAAAATGTCCATTTCTTTTACATTTTCCAACTTTGTGGCATATAAACTTTCGTAGTAAGATCTAATGATTCTCTGAATTTCCTCTGTGTCTGTGGTTATGTCCCCCTTTTCATTTCTGATCCTATTAATTTGCATGTTCTCTCTCTGCCATTTGATTAATTTGGATAGGGGTTTGTCAATCTTGTTGATTTTCTCCAAGAACCAGCTTTTTGATTCATTGATTCTTTGGATTGTTTTCTCTGTTTCTATTTTGTTGATTTCAGCCCTCAGTTTGATTATTTCCAGTCTTCTAGACCTCCTGGGTGACTCAGCTTCTTTTTTTTCTAGATCTTTCAAGTGTGCTGTTAAGTCTCCAATGTGTGCTTTCTCCGCTTTCTTTAATTGGGCACTTAGTGCTATGAACTTTCCTCTTAGCCCTGCTTTCATAGTGTCCCATAGGTTTGAGTATGTTGTGTCTTTGTTTTCATTAAATTCAAGGAAGAGTTTAATTTCTTTCTTTATTTCTGTCTTGACCCAGGGGTGATTTAGTAGTTGACTGTTCAGTTTCCATGAGTTTGTTGGCTTCCTGGGGGAAGCATTGTTGTTGAATTCTAATTTTAGTCCATGGTGATCTGACAAGACACAGGTAGTTACTAATATTTTTTTGTATCTGTGGAAGTTTGCTTTGTTACCGAGTATGTGCTCAATTTTCGAGAAGGTTCCATGAACTGCAGAGAAGAAGATATATTCTTTCCTATTTGGGTTTAGTGTTCTATAGATGTCTTTTAAGTCCATTTGATTCAATACCTCCAGTAAATCTCTCAATTCTCTGTTTGGTTTCTGTCTGATTGACCTGTCCATTGGTGAGAGAGGAGTGTTGAAGTCTCCTACTATTAGTGTGTGTGGTTTGATGACTGCCTTGAGTTCTAGAAGAGTTTCTTTTACATATGTGGGTGCCTTTATATTAGGAGCATAGATATTCAGGATTGAGACTTCCTCCTGATGATTTGTTCCAGTTATGAGTATGAAATGTCCATCTCCATTTCTTCTGATTGATTTTAGTTTGAAGTCGATTTTGTTAGATATTAGAATGGCCACGCCTGCTTGTTTCTTAGGTCCATTTGCTTGGAAAACCTTTTCCCAACCCTTTACTCTGAGTAGGTGTCTGTCTTTTTGGTTGAGGTGTGTTTCTTGTAAACAGCAGAATGTTGGATCCTGTTTTCGTATCCAATCTCTAAGTCTGTGCCTCTTTATAGGTGAATTGAGTCCATTGATATTAAGTGATATTAATGACCAGTGGTTGTTGACTCCGGTCATTTTTTTTTTTTTAGGTAGTAGATTGTATGTGTTTTTCTTCTTTGATTTGTGCTTGTGAATGGTCGCTAGATGGTCAAGTTATTGTAGGCCGTGTTGGGAATGTTGGATTCCTTCGGTAGTGATTTTCCTTCTAATATTCTCTGTAAGGCTGGATTAGTAGCTACGTATTGTTTAAATTTGTTTTTATCCTGGAATATTTTGTTTTCTCCGTTGATAGTGAACAATAGCTTGGCTGGGTATAGTAGTCTGGGTTTGTATCCATGGTCTCTTAGTTTCTGCAGTACCTCTATCCAGGATCTTCTGGCTTTCATGGTTTCTGTAGAGAAATCCGGTGTAATCCTGATAGGTTTACCTTTATAAGTTACTTGACCTTTTTCCTTTGCAGCTCTTAAAATTTTTTCTTTAATATGTATGTTTTGTGTTTTGATTATTATATGGCGAGGGGATGTTTTTTTTCTGATCCAGTCTATTCGGTGTTCTGTATGCTTCTTGAACCTTCATAGGAATATCGTTCTTTAGATTGAGAAAGTTTTCTTCTATAATTTTGTTGAATATATTTTCTGGGCCTTTGATCTGCAGTTCTTCTCCTTCTTCAATCCCTATTATTTTTAAATTTGGTTTTTTTATTGTGTCCCAGATTTCCTGAATGTTTTGTGAAGAGAATTTGTTGGATTTGCCATTTTCTTGACCAGAGCATTTATTTTCTCTATGGTATCTTCAGATTCTGAGATTCGTTCTTCCATCTCTTGTATTCTATTGGTTATGCTTGATTCTGTAGTCTCCGTTCGTTTACCTAGGTTTTCCATATCCAGCCGGTTCTCGGTTTGTGTTTTCTTCATTGCCTCCATTTCAGTTTTCAATTCTTGGACTGTTTCCTTTACTTGTTTGATTGTTTTTTCTTGGTTTCTCAGGGTCTCATTCACGGATTTACTTATTTCTTCAAACTTTTTGTTATATTTCTCATCTATTTCTATACTCATTTCTTCAAACTTTTTGTTATATTTCTCATCCAATTCTTTAAGGGAGTTATTCATATCCTGTTTAAGGGACTCTATTGCTTTCATAATGGCACTTTTTTCCACTTCTTCTGGCTTAAGGTGTTCAAGTCCTTCTGTTGTAGGGTCCTTGGGATCTGGTGTTTTCATGTTGTTTTTCAGATTGTTGGATGAGGTCTTGCCTTGGCGTCTGCCCATCTCTTACTTCAAATGTTCTCTATTGGAACTTCTGTTACCGGGTCAGGTTCCCTTCTTGGGCAGGGACTTCACTGACAGAATGCCCATCTTTCCTCAGGCAGGCTATTGAAGCACAGGCACTCCTTCTTTCCGGAATGCGCTTACAATGCAGGCTCAGCTTGCAAGGCAGCTAAGCTGGGGAAAATTTTATGGCCCCAGGGGGAAGGGAGAAATATAGGAATTCGTACCTGGATGGGAGCTGGGATGGCAGGCGGGAGGGGGTAGCCAGCACTGCAGGGCGACCTGGGAGACTGTGGGGTTGGGTAACGCCAAAGCTCCTCCTCACCAGGACCCTGTCAAGGCCCGAAGCAAACTCACCCCACTGATGACCCTCTGCTAGAAGTCTGGGCCCCTGCTGGTCAGGAATGTGGCTGAGCTGGCACCTGGTCCACCTGTCCTCAGAGAGGCCTTTAAGACCCAGCAACTGCCTCCAACTGGGATGCGCCTGCAGCCCAGGCCCAGCTCGCAAGGCAGCTGAGCTGGGGAAATTTTATGGCCCCAGGGGGAAGGGAGAAATATAGGAATTCGTACCTGGATGGGAGCTGGGAAGTCAGGCGGGAGGGGGTAGCCAGCACTGCAGGGCGACCTGGGCGTCTATGGGGTCAGGGAACACCCAAGCTCCTCCTCACCGGGGATACTGATTTTTTTGAGTTGATCTTGTATCCTGCCACATTACTGAAGGTATTTATCAGCTGTAGGATTTCCCTGTTGTAGTTTTTGGAGTTACGTGTATGTACTATCTTAACATCTGCAAATAGCCATAGCTTGACTTCTTCTTTTCCAATTTGAATCCCCCTAATCACCTTTTGTTTTCTTATTGCTCTAGCCAGAAGTTCAAGAAATATGTTGAATAGATGCGAAGAGAGTAGACAGTCTTGTCATGCTCCTGATTTTAGTGGAATTGCTTTGACTTTCACGCCTATTAATTTGATGTACGTTGTTGGTTTGCTGTATATTGCCGTTATTATGCTTAGATATGCTTCTTGTATCCATGATCTCTCCAAGACCTTTGTCATGAATGGGTGTTGGATTTTGTCAAATAGTTTTTCATTATCTTATTTAATGATCATATGTTTTTTTCTTTCAGTATATATATATATATATATATATATGTATATATATATATATATATATATATTGAATTACATTGATAGATTTTAGTATGTTAAACTATTCCTGCATCTCTGAGATGAAGTTGCCTTGATCAAGGTGGATGATTATTCTGATGTGTACTTGTATTTGGTTTGCCAGTATTTTGTTGAATAGTTTTGCATCTTTGTTCATGAGTGAGATTGGTCTGTAATTTTCTTTCTTGGTTGAGTCTTTGTGTGGCTTTTGAATCAGTGTAACTGTAGTCTCATAAATGGAGTTTGGCAATGTTCTTTCTGTTTCTATCATGTGGAACAATTTGAGGAGTATAGGTATTAGCTCTTCTTTGAAGTCCTGGTAGAATTCCTTACTGAAACCATCTGGCCCTGGGCTTTTTTTTTTTTTGGTTGGGTGGCTTTTGAAGGCTACTTTTATTTTCTTGCAGGTTATAGATCTATTTAAACTGTTCAGCTGGTCTTCATTTAATTTTCATATGTGGTACATATACATAAAATTGTCCATTTCCATGAGGTGCTGAGAAGTAGGTATATTCTTTTGTGTGTTGGTGGAATATTCTGTAGATGTCTGTTAAGTCCATTTTAGTCATGACATCTCTTATTTCTCTTATTTCTCTGTTAAGTTTCTGTCTGGTTGACCTGTCCATTGGAGAGAGTCTCCTACCATTAGTGTGTGGGGTTTGATGGATGATTTAGGCTTTAGTAATGTTTCTCTTACATATGTGAGAACTCTTGTATTTGGGGCATAAATGTTCAGGATTGAGATTTTATCTTCATGACTTGTTCCTGTTATGAGTATGAAGTGTCCTTCTACTTCTCTTCTGATTTATTTTAGTTTGAAGCCTATTTTGTTAGATATTAGCATAGCTACACCTTCTTCTTTCTTAGGTTCATTCGATTGAAAAATCTTTTCCCAATCCTTCACTCTGAGGTAATATCTGTCTTTGAGATTTAGGTGTGTCTCTTTCATACAGCAGAAGGATGAATTCTGCTTTCATATCCATTGTCTTAGTGTGTGCCTTTTTATAGGTTAATCAAGTCCATTGATATTAAGAGATATTAGTGACCAGTGATTGCTAATCCTGCTATATTTGGTGGTAGTGTTTGTATGTTTTCCTTCTTTGGGATTTACTGCTGTGAGATTTTCTTTTGCCTGTGTTTATATTGTTGCAGTTATCTTCCTTGGGTTTGAGTTTTTCATCTAGTACTTTCACTAGGGCTGGATTTGTAGATAGGTATTGCTTAAATCTGGTTTTGTCATGGAATATCTTGTTTTTTCCATTGATGATGACTGAAAACATTGCTGGGTATAGTATTCTGGACTTGCATCCTGTGTATTTTAGTGTCTGCATCATATATGTCCAGTGCCTTCTGGCTTCCATGGTTTCCATTGAGATGTCAGGTGTAATTTTGATGAGTCTCTCTTTATATGGTACTTGGCATTCCTTTTTTTTGAAGCTCTTAATATTCTTTCTTTATTCTGTTTGTTTGAATTTTGTTTATTTTATGGCAAGGGATTATTTTCTTGTCCAGTGTATTTGGTGTACTGTAAGCTTCTTGTACCATCATAGGAATATCCTGCTTTAGGTTGGGAAAGTTTTCTTCTATGATTTTGTTGAATATATCTTCTGTGCTTTTGAGGTGGATTTCTTTCCCTTCATCTATCCCTATTATTTTTAGGTTTGATCTTTCCATAGTGTTCCAGATTTCCTGAATATTTTTTGTTAAGAATTTTGTGGATTTAATGTTTTCTTTGTCTAATGAATCTATTTCCTCTAATAGTAACTTCAACACCTGAGATTCCCTCTTCCATCTCTTTTATTTAATTATTATGCAAGCCTTTGCAGTTCTCATTAATTTGCCCTGATTTTCGGTATTCAGAATTCCCAAGGTTTGTGTTTTCTTTATTGCCTCTATTTTAGTCTTCAAGTTTTGCACTGTTTGCTTCACCTGTTTGATTATTTTTTCTTAGTTTTCTTGGGTTTTTTTGAGAGATTTATTACATTATTTCAATTTTTTGACTTTTCCTCCATTTCTTTAAATGAATATTTCATTTCCACATTAAAGGTCTTCATCATCCTCATAAAGATACATTTGAAATCATTTTCTTCTGCTGCTTCTGGGTTAAACTGATCATGTCTTCATGATATATGACCACTGTGTTCTGTTGTTACCATTTTGCTTTTTAGGTTGTTAGATGAATTATTGCATTGTTGTCTATCCATTTCTTCCTTCAATAGTTGCCAGTGCCTTTTGGTTCAATTCTTGCAGTGGCTGTCAGTGTCTTTGGGAACTGTTCTTGGTCTGCTCTGTACTGTTACTATCTGTGTCTCTGAGAGCCACTGACATCTTTCCTGGACCTCTCTTTTGGCCTGCTATCTTTGTCTGCTGTCTTAGTTCGCTCTCTTGGTCAAGTCTGTGCATTCACAGCTTGTGCTTCAGAGTTCCTCTCTTGGTCCTTTCTGTGTAGTTGCAGAGTGTGTTCCAGCATTCCTCTGAGGTTTCAGGGTGTGGGGAGTAGAGGGCTTGGGGGCAGAATGGAAACATAGCTTTCAGGGTTCGATATGTGAAATGGGGGTGTTGAAGCAGCCTACTTTCAGGAAACTTGCCTGCTGCCTGACTAGAGATGCTGAGGCAGGCAGGGCAGGGGCAGGGTTTTTGCCCCAGTATGGAAGACCTAGAGAGTGGGTTTTCCTCCTGGGTGGGTGGCCACTCATTTCTTGGTCCTCCCTGTGTAGTAGCAGGCTGAGTTTCAGAGTTCCCTAAGGTTGCGAGAGGGGGAGGGATAGGAGGGTTTAGGGGCAGAGTGGTACTTGTAGCTTTCAGTGTCCAGTGGATGGTATGGCGGTGTTGGAGCACCCTACCTGCAGAAAACTCACCTGATGGATAACCAGTGAGGTCAAGGCAGGTGGGAGAGAGGCCTGAAATTTTGCCCCCAGTGTGGAGGGTCAAAAGAGTGGGGTGTCCTCAGGTGGCAAGTCACTCACTTCTTGGTACTCTGTATAGTAACAGGTTGTGTTTTGGCATTTCACTGAGGTTGCAGGGGGCTATGTGGATCTTTGTGTGTATCTCTTCTTTCTCATCTCCAATAGTCATATGATTATTAACAACTTGGCATTTATCAGGTTGGAGGATGGCTCAATCAGTCAATTTCTTGCTGTGCAAGCATGAGGACCCGAGTTTGGTTCCCAAGAATTCAACCAAAAGCCTACACTGTGGCATTCTCCTGTAACTCCAGTACTAGAGGGCTTAGACAGGAATAGCCCTGTGGCCAAACTACATGATGTTTCTGTTACCTCAGCATCACAGATATTCACCAAACCTGTAAATCAACTCCTTCCAGAATTTGGTATCTCTACTCCAGAACAGAGATATCATTGAAAATTTTATTATTAGATTCTGAAATTTCCCAACACAATGTGCTAATTTTGATAAGAATTTTAATGTTAATAAAAATTTCACTATTTTCCTCTTCAATTAGTAACTATGGTAAATTAGTTGGATTTGTTCCACAACAATCCTAAATATTGCTGAATAAAACCTAATTTGGTTATCTTAATTTATCCTGTCATTATTTTGTTAATATAACTTGCTAATGTTTTCTGGAATGCTTCATATAGACTTTCATGTGAAGACCTAGAGCTATGCAAGGTGCTATTGGTTCTTGGTGCAACTTTTAAGACTTGGGACCAACTGGGAGTTATTCAGCTCTTTAAAGGCATTCCTTGGAAGGGGACATTAGCTCTTTTCTCTCTGTCTCTCTCTGCTGCAGTTGAGTAATAAGGAATAATGGTGTACTGATCTCCATACTTCTTATCTGACTGCTTCTTTGCTGGTATGATAAGTGGTTTTCCAGGAGATAATACTTTGTCACAATCTTATACCCAAAAATCCCAACTTAGTCATTGATTGAATGCTATATAACTATGAGGGAAGTGTTTCCATCTTTGTAAATTGATTATTTTTTGTGCTGAATCCTTGCAGTGCTTGATCCTGGAATCCTGATTAGAGGTGAATCTGGGATGAGGAAAGGACAGATATATGTACAGAAAAGTTGGAATTGAGTGGTCTAGGTTCTCAGATGGAAAAGCCAGAGCACCCTGGAAGATCACAGTGTTTATTATATATTGTTGTATAGGGAGACAGGGTTATTGTATATAGATAAATAGAAGGTGATGTAATTACATAAAGACAAACAAGTAGCCAGTTTTAGCTATGCTTCAAAAGAGCAGCCTTTGTAGGGAAATTGTCTCAGGTTGTAAACACTGGATGGAGAAAATTACTGTGGACATTTTCTTCACACACTGTCAACATTTGTATCCCTCTGACAAAGGAAAGCATGGATATCTCTCTGAACCTCACTGGGAAAGGTTTTATCACTCCCATAGGGCTGAGACATTGGTTCTTAACATGGTCAAGTCCTTGTAAAGCAATGTACATTCACTCCAAACTTTCACTCCATACAGTTATTAAGTGTCAGAAGCTAAACAATAGAGTGATTATTGCATCTATGCTCATTATAACTTTGTCCTATAATGTTGATTATTACATCAATTTTACTCACTGTTGGTTTTAAGAGTTTGCTGCTTCCTATAAATGGATGAATACTTTAAAAGCTCATTTGTATGAAATTTAAAGTTACTTCATAGGACTGAAGAATTGGCTCAGCAGTTAAGAATACTTACTGTTCTTACTGTCTGTGCTACTGGGGTTCTACCTAGGAAGTGGTCTCCTGTGCCTATGTCTTGTAGACTACTTCCCACTTTCTCTTCTATAAGGTTCAAAATGGTCAGATAAATGTTGAGGTCTTTAATCCATTTAGACTTGATTTTTGTGCATGGTGATAGGTATGGATCTACTTTCATTCTTCTACAGGTTGACATCCAGTTATGTCAGCATCATTTGTTAAAGATGCTTTCCTTCTTCCATTGCATACCTTTAGCTCCCTTGTCGAAAATCAAGTGTTCATAGGTTTGTAGGTTAATATCTGGGTCTTCTATTCAATTCCATAGGTCGACTTCTCTGTTCTTATGCCAGTACCAAGCTGTTTTCAAGACTGTAGCTCTGTAATAGACTTTGAAGTCAGGGATGGTTATACCTCCAGAAGTTCCTTTATTATATAAGATTGTTTTGGCTATCCTGGGTTTTTTTGTTTTGCCATATCAACTTGATTATTGTTCTCTCAAGGTCTGTGAAGAAGTTTGATGGGATTTTGAAGGGGATTGCATTGAATCTATAGAGCACCTAATTTTTGACAAGGGAGCTAAAGGTATACAATGGAAGAAGGAAAGCATCTTTAACAAATGGTGCTGGCATAACTGGATGTCAACCTGTAGAAGGATGAAAGTAGATCCATATCTATCACCATGCACAAAACTCAGGTCCAAATGGATTAAAGACATCAACATTAATCCATCAACTTTGAACCTGATAGAAGAGAAAGTGGGAAGTAATCTACAAGATATAGGCACAGGAGGCCTCTTCCTAATTAGGACCCCAGTAGCACAGACAAGAAGAGAAACAATGAATAAATGGGATCTACTGAAACTGAGAAGCTTCTGTAAAGCAAAGGACACTGTCAGTAAGACAAAAAGGCTGCCTTCTGACTGGGAGAAGATCTTCACCAACCCCTCATCAGACAAACGTCTGATCTCCAAAATATACAAAGAACTCAAGAAACTAGACACTAAAACTCGAATTAACCCAATTAAAAAATGGGGTACTGAACTGAACAGAGAATTCACAACAGATGAACTTCGAATGGCCAGAAGACACTTAAGGTCATGCTCAACCTCCTTAGCGATCAGGGAAATGCAAATCAAAACCACTTTGAGATACCATCTTTCACCTGTCAGAATAGCTAAAGTCAAAAACACCAACGATATCCTATGCTGGAGAGGATGTAGAGAGAGGGGAACTCTCATCCATTGTTGGTGGGAATGCAAACTTGTGCATCCACTGTGGAAATCAGTGTGGCAGTTTCTCAGGAAACTGGGAGTCAACCTCCCTCAGGACCCAGCAATTCCACTCTTGGGAATATACCCAAGAGATTCCCTATCA
Organism: Myodes glareolus; assembly: GCF_982192425.1. Lineage (NCBI taxonomy): Eukaryota > Metazoa > Chordata > Mammalia > Rodentia > Cricetidae > Myodes > Myodes glareolus. Next base: position 10,465,764 of record NC_142053.1, on the reverse strand, counting down.
TACTACAAAAGCATTTGTTCAACTATGTTCATAGCAGCACTATTTGTAGTAGCCAGAACCTGGAAACATCCTAGGTGCCCCTCAATAGAAGAATGGTTAAAAAAGGTGTGGAACATATACACATTAGAGTTTTACTCAGCGGTAAAAAACAATGACATCTTGAATTTTGCATGCAAATGGATGGAAATAGAAAACGCTTTACTGAGTGAGGTAAGCCAGACCCAAAAAGAGGAACACGGTATGTATTCACTCATAAGTGGATTCTAACCATAATTAAAGGTCTTTGAGCCTATTATTCGAGATCCTAGAGAAGCTAAATAAGAAGATGAACCTGATGAAGATTATTTAGCTATCCGCCAGGAGGCAGGAAATAGTCAAGAGTCCCAGGTAACCTTGGGTGCATGGGGGGAGGGGTGGGAGGGTTGTTGGAAGGAGAGAGGGTTAGAGAGAAGGGAGTAGGGGAGGAGTGGGGAAAGCTCGGTTGTCCGGGATGGGGGGGATGGAGGAAGGATGAATATGGGATCAGGGAAGAATATATTTCAACTAAGGGAGTCATTTTAGGGTTTACAGGATATTTGATTATAAAGGGGATCCCAGGTCCAAGGAGAGATCCCCAGATTGTTCTCTGGACAGAGGAGAGGGTGCCTGAACCGGTCTTGGCCCATAACCATACTGATGAAATTTTGCTTATCACCATAGATCCTTAATCTGGCGAAGGATGGCGATACAGACAGAGACCCACATTGGAGCACCGGACTGAGCCCCCCAAGGTCCAAATGAGGAGCAGAAGGACGAAGAAAATGAAAAAGGAAATAAGGACTGCGAGGGATGCTATCACCCACTGATACAAGGGGACGGATCTAATGAGAGTTTACCAAGGCCAGTTGGACTGCGACTGAATGAGGAAGTGATCCAACCAGATTCTCTGAATGTGGCCGGATTCTCTGAATGTGGCTGGCCTGGAGTCTTTCTGAAAAGCCATTGACAATGACACTGGGACTTGTTTCCTCTGCATATACTGGATTTTGGGGATCCAGTCTGTTTGGATACTCACCTTCCTGGACCTGGAGGGAGGGGGGAGGAACTTGAACTTTCCACATGGCAGGAAACCCTGACTGCCCTTAGGGACGAAGAGGAAGGAGGAGAGGGAGTGTGGGGAGTGGGAGGGTGTTGGGAAGAGGGGCCTAAATGGAAACTTTTATAATTTAATAAAATTTACTTTAAAAAAAATAAAAATAATCTGTCACTTATTCTAGGCCTTAGCCAAATGTGGTTGCTTCAACGTTGCGAATGTGACTTTGGGTGATTGTTCAGGTAACCAGTTGTCTCTATGATTTGTGGCATGTTTTGGAAGTTGTTTGATTGCACTTCCTAATTACACAGGTAACATTATTTCCCTTCTCCAATCTTTGATGCAGATAAAGACTAGATGAATATAGTTACTTTCCTCTCATGTCTTGGCCAAGTTATTTATTATACAAGACTTAAACTAGTTAGAACAGGATATTTGTTCTTATTGTATATAATTTTGCAATAGATTTAGAACTCTCTTATTTAAACAAAAGGTAGAGGTGCTGAAGGAAGATGTATAGCTAGCAACTACCCACCTACTGGGGTGTGGCCTCATAGACTATTTACCTGGATGTGGAAACCCATTCGGCCCCTTCCTCTCTGCTTCCCCCTGGGCCCTGTTTGCTGTTCAGATTTCTTTGGATCTGATCTTCATCCATTGTACAAGCAGAAAATACTGACTTTGTAAGTTTTACCTTTTAATTAACATTGGTCTATTTCTCATTTCAGAGCTAGTGTGGGATTCCTTATTTTTTATAAGTATCTGACCTCTCCACCTTCATCTTTCCCCTTTAATTTTGAACATAAAAACACACAGAGCTCTCTATTTTTAGGTTCTCATTTCTGAAGTTCTCCAGTCACATAAAATTGAAAGGAAATTGTATGATTTTCTCCTATTAATCATGTGCTTAGTCAGTCTTCAGTCATCAAATCAGCATCGACAAGGATACTATTTCTTCTCTCTACAATATTTATCATTGTCTCCTAATGACCCTTACTTATTGCTAATTATCTACTAAATAGAAATTTGTGTATTACTTTCTCTTTCAGAAAGAAAGCATTCATTGGCACAAGCATATGTAGTATTTTTATAATGTGTAAAATCCCTGCTAGGCAAACCAAATTAATATTATTAGAATCGATTTTGATGTAATAGTTTCACAAATATGATGGTTGTTGGTGGGGAGTATCTGCCTTTCAGTTTTCTGTGGCATATGTCTGAAATTTAATATGATTTTTCAAAAAAAAAGAACCCCCTGATGTTTAACTTCTTGGGACAAAATTGAGTTTTCTATAATTGTCAATAAGTTAATATAAAAGCCTTTTAAACTGTTGTGTTCAGTGTCTCTGTTGTCAAAACTGCAGTGTATGATATAAGTCAGTGTATAAGGAAATTTTTGGCATATTGTGGTACTGAAAAGGGTCATGATTGCTTTATCCTGAACATAAAACTAATTCCATTTACTATGTGATGAAAAGAAAGTCAAAATAATACAAGTGACATTCTTCAATTCATAGTGTTTTTTTTTAATGTTTTTCCTTACATTTTTTTTTGTTGGGTTGTAGATGAAAGCAAAGTCTTGATGATGATGGTTAAGTGCTGTAGCACTGAACTATACCTAGCCCTACAGTTTAAGTAAGTGCTGTATTTTCGCTGTTTCTAACTCTGAATTGAGCCTTTTGTTCAATGACAGGTGTTCTAATATCCAACAAACACTGGATTCAATGAAGAGTTGCAATACATTGCACCAAATTTATTTGATTTAGCAATTGTATTGTGTAGAAAGAATTTAAGCATGGTTGATGATAATTTATAACATGACCTCAAGATCTGAATAAAGCTATGGCTCAGAAAACAAGTCATGGAAAAATTCAGTAAAATGTATCAAGTTGGATACTCTAGATTAATTTCTATTCATGGATCAGTATGTATTTTCAAAAATTAAACCTATTCTCTTAGTTACTTATAATTAACATATTAAAACAGCATGACTAAATGGCATAACAACAAATTTATTCTCTCACAGATCTAAAATTAGATTCCTGTCGTAAAAGGATAAGCATGGCCAAAACCCCTGAAGGCTCTAGTTAAGATTCCAGATACATACCCCGAATTTTGTTTCTGCTTTCTTGTTTAAGAAACTGTGCCCAAGCTTCTTTTTCTTTCCTTGCCACCATCTGTTGGTGGAAAGCTGTTTGTTCTTTTCTTGGCTGCCCAGATTTCTGAAATAATAAACAGAAATTTGTATTATCTGCAATACTGTTTGGCCACTAGTTTGAGCATCTTTCTGGCTAACTCTTATATCCTAAACTAACCCATTTCCATTAATCTGTGTATTGTCACATGTCTGTGGCTTACCAGCTAAAGTTCCATCCAGTATCTGTCTTTGGTGGTGTTACATGAATTCTTCCCGACCCTGACAACTCTTTATATATATTCTGCTAAGCCATTGTCCAAAAGCAGCTTCTTTATTAACCAATAGAAGAAGGACATATACAGAAAGGCTTCCCACACTAAACATCCTAATCCAAAATAATTTCATCATAGAAATCTTAATTAAAACTGAAAAATCCTTATTTACAAATCAGAATCCTAGTAGCTATGTTCTACTTTTGGGAGGTGAGACACGATTCAACCAGTTTATTTTTTAATAAAGCCATTATAATACTGGCTATAGTGTTTTCAACATACTTTTTTTCACTATTATAATTACCCATACTATATTACCTTTCATTTGTGTTTCGATTTTCTCATCTTATAGCATGTATATATGGACAATTCATACATTTTTCACACTGAATTATTTTAGCAAATCTACAGATGGGTAAGGTAAATATTAAAACTACATATTGTACAGATAATGATATGGATCCATAAAGTATTTGCCAATATTTAAAGATGTACAAAATAGATGCTTTAATGAAAGTGATATCAGAAAACAGAGTAATATTATCATGTAGAAATGTGTTTCATATAGAGTGGGTTATCTGTCCTTCTGAAGTTCAAATTTTCTGAATTAATAGATAATTTCTAATATTTTTGTCTTTTACTTTTAACTTTTTTATCATTTATTCATTAATCTTGTGCATTATGGTACTAACCACTAATAAACACTTTTATTTAATTCTATAAGCATTTGTAAATCCAACTTGTGTATAACACAAAGTATAGTATGTATTCATTTTTTATTTATTTTTATGGATGTAGGTAGGTTGGTAGAAGAGGAAATGGATTTAAAATCTTTCCTATCTTTGCTACTTTTTTTCCTTATTGATAGTCATTAGTTATTAAAGTGGTTTCTTTTAAGAACTGCCTCCAGGAATAAAAAATGATGTTATACTTGTAGATGAAAACTACATTGTAGAACTAAAATGACAGTATGCATATGGAAACTAAAACATATTGTAGTCTACAATAGATTTGACTGCTTCTTTATGAAACCCAGCAAAGTGGAGCCTATAATGAAAGTACAGATAGACTGTTAGCCATAGAATCTATCATGTAGGGTGATCACACAAGACTAAATGATAAATTGTTAACATCAAGCTATAACCAATATGTAAAACATTCAATTCAAAAATATTTACCTTAAATATACCAACATAAGTACATAAAAATATTATAGATTCAATCTCCTTTTTCCTCCCAATGTAGAATGTTATTAAAATAAATAATGTAAATGATTTTATGATAAACTTACATTTATTTCTATTTCTTTGAACTTAAGTAAGTAAATTATCATTTATATGAAAATATGGAGCATCTATAAATTTGAGCATATTTTGAACTTCTGCAAGTTTCAATAATTTATTAAAACATTTCCTGGTTTATTATTATATATGCTAAAACTCATAAGCTGATGAATCTAATAGGTAGACTGGCAACTATATGCAAACAGACACCTATCTTTCATGCACTATACTGGCAGAAACACCCTCTTAATTCCCCCATGTACACCAACCTGATGAAATTTCCAAATTCATAGTTTAAGAATTTTTATGTGCATAACTATTACCAGATATTCCATTAATTTGCTACCTATTATCTCTCTGACATATAAAAGATGTGTCTGCTGACCTAGCTCCCACCCAGGAGGTTGATAAAGCTTATTCAAATATACTGTATTACCCAGAAAATTCAAAAGACCAGGAGCTTCATGTCAGAAAAAAAAGCTAACTCTAGCTCTCTTATTCCAAAAAAACTATAAAAAAACTTAACAATTCATATAAATCATAGAAAGAAGAGGTAATGAATTCAAGAGGGGGTGTTTGAGGACATAGGAGGAATTGGAGGTGATAAAAAATGATACAAATGCAGCATACTCATATATGAAATTTTAAAAATTTAAAGAACTTTTTAGTTTTATAAGGTCCTATTTGCTAATTGTTGCCTCACAAGATGGAACAGCAGACATGCAAAAAAAATGTGAAGAAAGCAGCAGAAGTTTGAGAAATCTGGGAAGATATTCCTGCCTTCATGAGAGAAAAAGTACTAAGACAAATTGATGGTGTATTACAAGAATATTTGAGCACTGAGGAGCTTGATGTCTTTGGAAGTGGGAGAAAATCTTGGGAAGCGTTAAACAGATAACAAGATTATCTGTAATGAGGTTGTTGGCTTGCCATGGGTGATTGGGGAAACCTATATACCTTTCCATCTGCAAGACCTTGTTACCCATGCATGGAATGGTGATATACTGTAAGCTAGGTTGGAATCTTAGCTGCAGACAATTTATAAAAAGATAGTGATATATCATGGCTTTGCAACAGTCTGGTTTTGGAGTGGAGTGTCATCAATGTCACTTCTTGGTATGAAAAGGAAAATTAATATGACATAGTATTTGGAGAACAGAAAGTCAGGTGAGATTTGTTCCTGATGTAGCACAGCAGATATAAGCACCAGCAACAGATAAAGATGAGTGAATAAACTTGCTGCCATTCACTGGGAACACTCAGGTGAAATAAACAGGTGACCTTTATCATACAGAGAAGGATTGGGAAAAGTCTAATGCTTGGAGGACAGCTTTTCTTTGTTTTTGGAAATGGGAATGTCAATTTTGTTTTTCTCTTTACTACCATGCTGGTAGTCATTTAGAAGTGGAATACTGTTCGGCAGTGGTTTTACACAAAAACATTCCTAATAAAGTTATTAGCAGTCCTACATGCAAAATGATATTGGAAACAGATGGGGCCCTAGTGTTTTCCCCAAGTCTCCACATATGCAACAGGCACTATTTTTCTTGAAGTAACATAAAAAAGAGAAGTAAATGCAGTGATCTATGGCTGTAAGGTTGTGGAGATCCCTGACAACTAGGTAAAGTTCAGCTGTAATGTGCCTCGCTCCTGATACAGACATTCTACACAAAGAGATTATGCTTTTTGTCTTTATGGCTTTAAATTCAGGAACAGATAGGACATCTTTTCCTGTAATAATGAAGCAAGATAAGCACTTTCAATTGTAAGTTAAAATTCCAAGTATTTGGGAAGAATATCCTGGTTTGGACCTAAAGTTTCAGATTAAGGAATTATGAATGATAATATTCTAACCAATATCAGACTTCTTTAGGAACAAGATCCCTGGTAAACTATCCAATCCCATACTATCAGCTTAAAACACATCTCTTTGTCTGTCCACTTGTCTCTTTCTGTTTCTGTCTCTCTGTGTCCATATTCACATACAAATATATTAATGTGATTCATCAATGTCATATGGCTTGTATCAGAATCCAATTACCATTCTATAAAATATTTCATGAATGTCGTTTGTTAATGTTAGTGTAAGATTTTACATGTTCATTTTGTTCTTATGAAACTTTCTCTTTGTAAAAAAACATAAATCGTGTATAAGTTTTTAGGACATGATAAAGAATGAGCTGGTGTGTCTTCAACCTGTCTTCTTCATAGTGATATCTTCCAAAACTGTGATACTAGACTACAGCCAAGTCATCCAGTAAAATCATTTCTACCACCTAAAGGTACCCCTTGTTCAAGACCATATTAAATTCTTTCCTGCCCTACTTTGAACCCAGAAAGAAAAATCTTAATGTTTTATCTAATGTCACTTAGCACAAGAGAAGGTAAGGCAAGATTTGGGACAAAGTTCCCTGGCTTCAGAATTTTTTGTACTTCTTGATAGTACTGACAATGTTGTCAAAATGCCACCGTCAGTATAATGATAGAAATGTGCTAAGGCAGTGTTTTTTTGTGAGCATATTAATAATCAGACATGGAAATTAGAGACTTGAGACTTATAGATATTCAAGAATTGTGTAACTTCCCACCATATTTAATATTAAATAATTATCCACTGAAAAGTTTATGTTAGAAGAAATTAAGCTAGAGAGATGGCTCTGAAGTTACAAAAAAAAATGAAGCTTGAGAGATGGCTCAGGAGTTAATATCACTGGATTTTCTTCCAGATAACCAAGGTTCAATTCCTCGTGCCTATATATATCACCAGTACCAGGGATACAATGTGTTCTTCTGGCATCTGTGAGCAGCAGGTCTACACATGTTGCTGCGGCATATAGATGTAGAAAAATACCCCCACACACATAAAAATAAATAATTAATTAAAATAAGTGTTACTTGAGTTTACTAAAACCACATGATGATATTTAATGGAAGCTATGTTAGTTGATGCTTCTATTGCTTTGATAATGCAACACTATAAAAAAACAATTTGTGGAGGAAATGGTTTACTTCAGCTTATAACCAACTCTCAAATCGCTCTCCATCATAAAGGGAAGTCAGGGTGGGAATTCAAGGCAGGAACCTAAAAGCAGAATCAATGGGAGGACACTGCTTACTGATTTGCTTCCATCGCTTGCACACCCTGCTTTCTTATACCATCCAGGACTACTTGCCCAGGTGTATCTCCACTCAGTGAGTTGGACCCTCTCAAATCAATAATCAATTAAGAAAATGCCCCACAGACTTGCCCACAGGCCAATTCAGTGGAATCACTTTCTCAACTAAGGTTCCCTTTCCCTATTTGATTTCAACTTGTAATAAGTTGACATAAAACTAGCAAGCACAAAAATTCTGCAGTATTATTACCTCCATCCCTACTGTTGTAATTAAATTTATATTGCTGTGATAAAATACTGTGACCAAAGTCTACTTTTGGAGGAAATGGTTCATTTACCCTTACAGTACTCAAGTTGTATTCCATCTTTGAGGGAATTTATGGAAGGATCTTAAGGCAGGAACTGAAACAGAAGTCATGTATAAACACTCCTTACTTGGCTTGTTCCCTACTGCTTCATCAGTCTGCTTTCTTATACACTCCAAGATTCTCAGAGGTGGCATCATCCACATGGGCTAGGGCTGCCCACATCAATAACTAATTAAGAAAATTATCATACAGAATTGAATACAAGGCAATATTATGGAACTATTTTCTCAATTGTGGTTTCTTTTCAGAGAGCATTGGTGGGGGAGTAAAAGCTACCTACTCACTTGAAAGAAATGAGCTGTCTAAAATCCTAAAAAAAAAATTGTCATACTTTTTAGAGAAAATATTGAAACAGAAGGTTTTAACATACACCTCCTTGGAAGATTAGTCATTATGGATTATAGAAGGAATAGGACCATTTTATATGGTTTCTTCTTTTCTTTGATGATCTAATTTAAGAAAAAGTCATCGAGAGCTGGTGACTTTAGTAGCTAAAGGCAGTTACAATGAAGCTTTATGACCCCACTTCAATCTTCATAAACTACATGGTAGAAAGAGAAACAAGCTTCTTCCTCTGATCTACACATGCACATCATGGTACACACACAATTTAACAATCTTTCTGTCTGGTGGTTTAAATTAAAATGATACCCATAGGCTCATATATTTGAATCTCTAGTTGATGGATCTGTTTATGAAGGATTAGGAAATGTGGTCTTGTTGAAGGAAATATGTCACTGGGGGTCTGCTTTTAAGTTTCGAGAGCCCATATGTTTCCCATTTACCTCTTTTTCTCTGCCTGGTGCTTGTGGATCAGATGAAAATAAGCTCTTAGCTACTGCTCCAGTGCCATGTCTGCCTGCCTGATGTCATGCTCCCTGCTGTGATGGTCGTGGATTCCAACCATATGGAACCATGAGCACCTAATTAAATGTTCTCTCTTTTATAAATTGCCTTACTTATAATACTTTTGTCATGGCAATAGAAAAGTAACAAAAACAGTATCTCTGTATGTGTGTCTAGATGTCCTGTGTGTGTGAGAGAGGTTTCTTTTTGTGTAGTAGCAGTAATAATAATAATAATAATAACAGCAACAACAATAATAATAGTAATAATGGCAATAATAGTAATAGAAATAATATAGAGAAGGTCATGAATTTGAGAGACATGTGTGTCATAGGAGGATATGAATGTGGGAGGGGCAAGGTAACAAAGGCGTAAATGCAATACTCAGGTATGAAATTCTCAAAAAATAAAATGAATCAGTCATAGAAAATGTTTTGTATCAGTGGGTCACTGTGGCTTCAAATAATTCATTTCAGTGTGTATGCATCAATGTGTGTGTAGAGAAGCTAATGCCACTTGAAGTGAATTCACAGCCATTACTTCATAAGAAAAACAAGTTTTTGAAGATCATTATAATTTTATGTTCCTTTAAAAACATCTGTAATTAATATGAACTTTTCTCTATATATATTGTCTTTATTCTTATTTCCAGTGAATCATGATGAAATCTGGAAAAATTCAGTATCAGCCTTTTAGATTTCACCTAAAATAAAATTATATTTTTTTGGTTTCATTTTTTACTACATTTTAGATGGAACTTTGCTTGCCAGTAAGTAAAATACTGCTTTTCATATATGATTTTCATCTTTATTTCACTTAAAAATTTCTTTATAACATTTCATTTTTGTCAGGTACAGTGTGCTTTGGTGGGCATTTACTAAAACATTTTCTTATTTTCTCCCTGTTGGAATAGCAGGACCTAAAACTGAATTTGCCATCTATTTCTGATACATGCAGCATTAAATGTGCAGGATCTACAGATAGACTTGTTTATACAGAAGGGGTAAGGCCATTGCTTTCTAGATATTTTTTCTGTTTGAATAGAAAACTGAGTTTTTTATTTCTGTGCTGGCATCTGTCCCTTCAGGTAAACAGTTTGATAAGCCCTTGCTCTTCACTGACCCAGAGTTGGTCCTGAAGCCATGAGAAATGTCACTCCTTAAAGCCTTAAGGAAACTGCTGCTACTTCGGTTACTTTTCCACAAAAGTGTAATTTTCCTTAAAGCATTTAGTCTTGCCACTATTTTTAACTCTGTGTCCTTATGCCACAATCCACTCACTTTCAATTGATTGCCTTCATAATTCCACTTTAGTGCCCAATATGAGAAATACATGCCATTATTTCCCAGTTTTGTACTGTGAGGAGATTCCCTAAAGCTGGACTAACCACATGTGACTGCTTAAATTTGAATTCATTTTAAACAAATATACCTTGGTTTCATTTCCAGAGCACAGTGACCATATGTTAAAAATGGTTGTGGTGTATAGCAAAACAAATGTGAATCATTTTATTTTCTATCACTCAGAGACAGTACTACAACAAAGTATTACAAATACTGGAGTTCAAAGGCACTTTCCCTGAGTGCTCTTAAGTTAAAATTAACATCTTAACGTATTGATCTTGAGTACAGAAATGTGAATATATTTTTTGTTGTTGTTTAATGATGTAAGGTTTATTGCATGTAGCAATACACACATGACAATGCAGCACGAGTGAAGCATATACTTCAATCAAGAGAACAAGAGAGAAAACTATGAAAGAGACTCAGACAAATATAGCCACTTGAATTGTAACATACATACCGAATCAATATGAGGGAAAAAGAAGTTGCTTGCCACAAAACGATTGTAGCTCAACTGTGAGTCCAGAGGTAAACACAGACACATCAATGTAAATCAGACCACACAAAGTTACATCTTATTTACATATGCACTTACATATAAAATAAAACCGATTAATTTTTGCTTCTCAACTTGTAATGGTTTCTTTTATTGTACTTTTGTTACCATTTTTTTAATGCTTTTGTTTGGTTGGTTTGTGTAAAGTCATTGTTTAATGGAGACACAGCGGTTCCCTAAATTGGCTGCATTCGTTTTTTTTTTTATTTATTCTTTTATTCAGTGATGTATCCCATATATTCTTTGGGGTAGATTTTTCTGTATCTGTCAGCATTTTATGTTTGTGTAAGCTTTCTCCAATTCTTATACGTTGTTGTTGGTATCCAAAGAGCAAGTAGTACAGGGTTTTGCTGAAATGAGACAGAGAAATAGAGGGACTTTGAGAAAAGTTCATATTTATTTCAATTCATATTTATTTCAATGCATAGTTTATCACGAATAACTTCTAAAATAACACTTGTTCATGCTAACCAACTAGGAAAATGTCTCAAAAAATGTGAGCTTGGTAATAGAATGTCCTTTTCCAAAAATTCCTATACCAAGTTGTGCTACAAACCAAGTTTGTACCTGATGGAGGAGGGTTAGCCAGCTGAGAAAGGTACGGAGCCATTATGGCTAACATAGATGAGAATAATGGGTTAACATAAGTTATAAGAGCTAATAAGTAGCCTGACCTAATGAGCCAATCAGTTTATAACCTTATGGAGACTTGTGCGTGATTTTCCTTGGGACTTGCTGGCTTATTGGGGTACTGGGCCAGACAGAAACCCCAACAAGCCGGCCCCACATGTTACATATGGCGCCCAGACGTGGATAGGTGAGTCCACGGAAGGCCTGGGAGAGTTTGGGAAAGAGTAGAATGGGGTATGTTTTCTTGGTGGCAGCAGTTTTTCGGTTCTGCTCTGCTTGCTAGAGGCGGGCAAGTGCTCTCATCTAGGAGAGGCTTCTTGACTCAGCCTTGGCTGCAAAACCTTGCAGCTCATTGGGAGGTCCTGCCACGAAACACTTGGATGCTGTTGGTGGAGAGCTGAGCGCATGCATTTCGGTTTTCGGTCGTAGCAGGAAAAAAGCTGTGCTGTTTTGAAGTGCCGGCTTTCTGGGCTGTCCTGCCAGGACAAACTCTGACTCTTGCAGGCAGGCAGTCCGACTGAGTGTGGTCTGTGAGCAGAATGATGCAGCTTGCTTGCTAGCAAGGACCTTGAAACACGACAAGTTGTGGCAGTGAACACAGCTGTGGCTGGTATCTCAGCTATGAGTCTGGAAAGCTAAGGAATGAGCTGGATCTAGCTGTCAAAGCCACGGCTTCCCATATTGCTTTGTAAATTAAAGGCTCATGTGGTCAGAAAAAGAGAGATAAACAGTAAAGAGAGATCCAAAGATGAAGAAAACCTCTAAATGGTTTACAGTGTGTATATGCAGGCTAAAAGTTAAAGTTCTTAAAGTTAAAAGGAAAGAAAGAGAGTAGTTGGGTGTGGTGGTACACACCTTTAATCCCAATGCCTGGGAGGCAGAGGCATATTGACCTCTGTGACTTCAAGGGGTAGAGGTAGATTGACCTCTGTGACCTCAAGGTGTGGTAGTACACGCCTTTAATCCCAATGCCTGGGAGGCAGAGACAGATCTCTGTGAGTTCAAGGTGTGGTAGCATACACCTTTAATCCCAGCACTGGGGAGGCAGAGACAGGAGGATCTCTGTGAGTTCAAAGACAGCCTGGTCTACAGAGTTATTCCAGGACAAAGATATACAGAGAACCTGTCTCAAAAAGTAAAAGTAAAAATAAAAGAAATAGAAGTTAAAATAAAGATGGAAAATACACAGAGAATCTTGATACCGTATGTTATTATGCTCTCTTTGAATTGTTTAAATGCTGAGAAAGGAGCAACAGCTACTAAAAGATATTTGTTTATAAATGCTGCTGAACTAACCCAAGATAGGAATTTTGAAAATACCTTGGCTTCAAAACTGAAGTCAAAAGGTATGTTACTTTGGAGAAGAGATTTTGCTTTTGTTTCCACAGAAAATGAGAGACTCTGGATTTATTCAGAGTTAAGAATAATCACCTTTGACCAAGGGAGGCCACCTGAAAAATCTCCAACAGGAACAGATGGCCTGGATGTCTGAATTCTACATCCAGAACATATTCAAGACTGCTGCCTGAGATGATCAAGACTCACAGGATACTCCAGTCAGGACTTGATTATAACTCTAAATTTTCTTTAGGTCCCCATAAGATCATCAGCGCCCCCAACCAGCAGGAAGTAGCCTGAAATACTACGCCCACATTCCCAACAAATGGACTATGGGTATTTTCTTTTGTTTAAAAAAAAAAAAGAGGGAAATGGTGTGGGAGAATTATCTGTATTCTGTCAATCATATTTTAATAAAACGCTGATTGGCCAGGCAGGCAGTATAGGCAGGAAAGCCAGACAGGAAGTAGGGGTGGAGTAAAGAGACTGGGAGTATTCTGGAAGCAGAACCTCCCTAGCCACTCCTGTGCAGACCACCGAAGAGGCAACATGTAAGCTGTCACACTGAGAAAGGTACTGAGCCCATGTGGCTAACATAGATAAGGATAATGGGGTAATATATGTTATAAGAGTTAACAAGAAGCCTGACCTAATGAGCCAATCAGTTTATAACTTTATGGAGTCCTGTGTGTAATTTCTCTTTGGGATTTGCCGGCTGTTGGGGTACCAGGCAGGACGGAAATCCCAACAAGCCGGCCCTCATGTTACATGTACCATTGGCAATTAACATTGCTAGCAGACCACTGGGATGTAGCGAGCAGGACTGGGCTGCTTTTAGGTCCATTCACAAAGGTGTACTCTCCACTTTGTTCTACAACTTTCTTCCATTGCTTTTGGGAACCCCATGGACATCCTTTCTAGAAGAAGGTTTGTATTTTTAATGTATTACAGCACAAATACTGATCCTACACAGATATTTTTGTGAAGTGTCTCTATATTTTTCTGATATTTTTGATGAATTCTTCTGAAACTAACACACAGATATTCATTTTTCCACTACCATTTGCCTCTGACTCCTTGGTATCTGTCAATACCTAAGTCTGTCTTCCAGATGGTATTTTGTGTAGCATTATTACATTCCAACTTGTTTGCGCAAGTTCTCCTCTTTCATTGCTCTTTTTGTGGGTAATTGTACAAATTTTCTCAGTATTTTATCATTATGGATTAACTTTCAGTCTGTTTGGTCACTGTACAATGGCATTCAATTGTTTGGAAAGCAGTCTGGATCACTAACAGATTCACCAATCTGATAATTAAAAAAAATTAAAAATTAAGAGGTTTATTAGTTACTGGCCAGGACCGTGGATATGGGCCAAGTTCAGCTGAATTTGGTGAGCTCCCATTAGAACAGGCACACTGTCTCAGTGGGTGGGCCAACCCCTAGCAGTCCTGACTTCCTTGCTTATCTTCTCCCTCCTTCTGCTTTTCAACTGGACCTTGGGAGCTCAGTCCATTGCTCTGATGATGGTCTCTGTCTCTATCTCCATCCATCACCGGACAAAGATTCTGTGGTAATATTTGAGATAATCATCAGTGTGATAGTGGGGCAAGGCCAGTTTAGGCACCCTCTCCTCTGCTGCCCAAGGACCTAGGTGGGGACATCCCCATGGACACCTGGGATCCCCTCAAGAGCAAAGCCAGCCCTAAAATGGCTCCCTTATCTTCTTCTCTGCTCCTATATCTGCCCTTCCTCCATCTCCACACTCCCACTCCCCCAAGCTCTCCCCAGTCTTTCCCTTCTCCCTTCTCTCTCCCCCTCCCCTTCCCACAGGCCCACCCCCACCCCCACCCCCATGCTCCCAACTTTTGCCCAGCTATCTTGTTTGCTTCCAATTTCCAATTTTTTTTTTTTTTCCTTTGGGTTCACCTTGTTATTTGGCTTCTCTAGGCTTGTGAATTATAGGCTTAATGTCCTTTGGTTATGCCTAGAGTCCACTAATGAGTGAGTACATACTAAATTCATCTTTTGGGGTCTAGGTTATCTCACTCAGTAAAGTGTTTTCTATTTCCATCCATTTGCATGCAATTTTCAAGATGTCATTGTTGTTAGAATTGCCATTTTTACTGTTGATCCTACCCATCTAAGAGCATGGGAGAGCCTTCCATTTTCTGGTGTCCTCTTCAATTTCTTTCTTCAAAGACTTAAAGTTCTTGTCAAATAGATCTTTCACTTCCTTGGTTATTGTTACCCCAAGATGCTTTATGCTATCTGTGACTGTTAGGAATATTTCTTAATATTAGCTCCCTGCTGGCGCAAAAATTTCAAATCAAGACAAAACAAATCAATCCAAATTAAGAAATAACCAGGTTTAATGGGAGATCTGCCCTCTCGGGTGACCAGGAGGGGGAAAAGGGAAGTCAAAGGAATGCGACCCCGGGGAGGATAAAAGGGAGACCACGTGTTCCTCTTTGGGGGAGTGGAAATACCCTGGGGAGTAGTAATGACCCAAAACCCAGGAAGGGGTCCTGGGGGTGGGTTCATGACCTGGCCAGCTGGGATTTAGTGTCCATACCAGGCCTGGGGGATGGGATAGATGTGAGGGACAGGGAGGGGCTTATGCTCCCAACTTGACAGTGGCTATCGTCAAAGGTGAAGTTTCTCTGATTTCCCTCTCTGCCTCTTTATCCTTTGTGTATAGGAGGGCTACTGATATTTTTGATGTGATCTTGCATCCTACCACATCACTGAAGGTATTTATCAGCTGTAGGAGTCCTTTGGTAGAGTTTTTGGGGTCACTGATGTACACTATCATATCATCTACAAATAACAAAAGTTTCACTTCTTCCTTTCTCATTCGAATCCCCTTGATCTTCTTGTGTTGTCTTATTGTTATTGCTAGAACTTCAAGTACTATGTTGAAGAGATATGGTGAGAGAGGACATCCTTGTCTTATTCCTGAATTTAGTGGAAATATCTTGAGTTTCTCTCCATTTAATTTGATATTAGCTGTTGGCTTGCTGTATATTGCTTTTACTATATTTAGATATGATCCTTGTATCCCAAATGATGGGCATGGTCGATCGGTAGTTAAAAATTAACCCAACTAGCTTAATGTAAATGATTTAGCTTTAATAAACAGAAAAAAGGGAACTTATAAAACCTGGGTTCCAGTGATCCAGAAGCGCAGAGAACAAAAAAAGGGCAGAGCCAAGCACACCCGAATTTTTATTTGTTTTCTTTGGCCCCAGGGGTACACACCCTAAACAGAATATGATTGGCTGAGCTTCCTCATCATCCTAACCCCTCCAAGACCTTTATCATAAAGGGGTGTTAAATTTTGAAAAATGCTTTTTCAACATCTAATGAAATGATCATATTTTTTTTCCTTCAGATTATTTAAATTATGGATTACATTGATAGATTTCCTTATAGTGAACCAGCCCTACATCTCTGGGTTGAAGTATACTTGATTGTAATGGATAATTTTTTTTGATGTGTTCTTGGATTCAGTTTGCCAGTATTTTATTGAGAATTTTTGCATCTATTTTCATTAGCAAGATTGGTCTGTAATTCTCTTTCTTTATTGAGTCTTTGTGTGGTTTTGGTATCAGGGTAGCTGTAGCTTCATACAACGAGTTTGGCAATGACTCTTCTGTTTCTAATTTGTGAAACACGTTAAGGAGTATAGGTATCTGTTCTTCTTGGACGTTCTGATAGAATTCTGCATTAAAACCACCTGGTCCTGGGCTTTTTTTGGTTGGTTGATTTTTTTATGACAGCTTCTATTTCCTCACGACTGATAGATGTATTTAGATTGTTCACATGGTCTTGATTCAATTTTGGTATATGGTATTTATCTAAAAACAAGTCCATTTCTTTTACGTTTTCCAACTTTGTGGCATATAGGCTTTTGTAGTAAAAACTAAAGATTCTCTGAATTTCCTCAGTGTCTGTTGTTATGTCCCCTTTTCATTTCTGATCTTGTTAATTTTTGTGTTCTCTCTCTGCCTTTTGATTAGTTTGGATAGGGCTTTCTCAATCTTGTTGATTTTCTCAAAAAACTAGCTCTTTGTTTCATTGATTCTTTGGATTGTTTTCTGTTTCTATTTTGCTTATTTCAGCCCTTAGTTTGATTATTTCCAGTCTTCTACTCCTCCTGGGTGAATCTGCTTCTTTTTTATCAAGAGCTTTCAGCTCTGCTGTTAAGTCTCTAATGTGAGCTTTCTCCATTTTTATAATGTGGGCACTTAGTGCTATGAACTCTCCTCTTAGCACTGCTTTCATAGTGACCCATAGGTTTGGGTATGTTGTGTCTTTGTTTTCGTTGAATTCAAGGAAAACTTTATATTCTCTCTTTATTTCTTCCCTGACTCAGGGATGGTTCAGTAGTTGATTATTCAGTTTCCATGAGGTTTTAGGCTGTGGGGAGGGTAGAATTGTTGTTAAATTCTAACTTTATTCCATGGTGAGCAGATAAGACAAAGGTGGTTACTACAATTTTTTGTATCTGTGGAAGTTTGCTATGTCACCAAATATGTGATCAGTTTTCAAGAAGGTTCCATGAGCTGCAGAGAAAAAGGTATATTCTTTCCTATTTGGGTGGAGTGTTCTATAAATGTCTGTTAAGTCCATTTGATTCAATACCTCCAAAAAATCTCTTAATTCTCTGTTTGGTTTCTGTCTGATTGACCTGTCCATTGGTGAGAGAGGAATGTTGAAGTCTACTATTAGTGTGTGGGGTTTGATGCTTGCTTTGAGTTCTAGTAATGTTTATTTTACATATGTGGTTGCTTTTATATTAGGGGCATATATATTCAGGATTGAGACTTCCTCCTGATGAATTTTTCCTG
This sequence comes from Myodes glareolus, assembly GCF_982192425.1. NCBI lineage: Eukaryota > Metazoa > Chordata > Mammalia > Rodentia > Cricetidae > Myodes > Myodes glareolus. The sequence goes on along the minus strand of NC_142053.1, from coordinate 10,447,952 downwards.
TTATGAGTATAAAGTGTCCTTCTCCATCTCTTCTGATTGATTTTAGTTTGAAATCAATTTTGCCAGATATTAATATAGCACACCTGCTTGCTTCTTTGGTCTATTTGATTGGAAAACATTTTCCCAACCCTTTACTCTGAGGTAGTGTCTGTCTTTGAGGTTGAGGTGTGTTTCTTGTAAACAGCAGAATGCTGGATCCTGATTTCGTATCCATTCTCTTAACCTGTGCCTTTTTATAGGTGAATTGAGTCCTTTGATATTAAGTGATATTAATGACAAGCAGTTGTTAACTCCGGTTATTTTTTGGTGGTAGAGTTTGTGTGTTTCCCTTCTTTGAGTTGTGCTGATGGAGGTCTACAAGATGTCTGAGTTATTGTGGGAGTTGTTGGCTTCCTTGGGTTGTGATTTTCCTTTTAGTACTTTCTGTAAGGCTGAGTTTATGGCTACATATTTTTTAAATTTGTTTTTATGCTGGAACACCTTGTTTTCTCCTTTGATGGTGAAAGAAAGCTTGGCTGGTTATAGTAGTCTTGGCTTGCATCCATAGTCTCTTAGTTTCTGTAGCAAATGCATCCAAGACCTTCTGGCTTTCATGATTTCCTTAGAGAAGTCAGGTGCAATACTGATAGGTTTACCTTTATATGTTACTTGACCTTTTTCATTTGCTGCTCTTAATATTCTTTCTTTATTCTGTACATTTTGTGTTTTGATTATTATATGACAAGCGATTTTTTTTTGATCCAGTCTATTTTTTTGTTCTGTATGCTTCTTGTACCTTCATAGGATTATCCTTCTTTTGGTTGGGAAAGTTTTTGTCTCTAATTTTGTTGAACATATTTTCTGGGCCTTTGAGCTGAAATTTGCCTCCTTCTTCTACCCCTATTATTATGAGGATTGGTCTTTTCATGGTGTCCCAGATTTCCTGAATGTTTTGTGTTAAGAATTTGTTGGATTTTCTGTTTTCGTTGATCAGTTTGTTTTTTTATTTCCTGTATAGTTTCTTCATCATGTGAGATTCTTTCTTCTATCTCTTGTATTCTTTTGGTTATACTTTTCTCTGTAGTTTCTGTTCATTTACCCAGATTTTCCACATGCAGCCGTCCCTCGGTTTGTGTTTTCTTCATTGCCTCCATTTCAGTTTTCAAGTCTTGAACTGTTTCCATTACCTGTTTGATTGCTTTTTCTTGGTTTTGTTGGGTATCTTTGAGGGATTTATTCATTTCTTCTAACTTTTGGTTAGTCTTTTCATCCATTTCTTTAAAGGAGCTTTTCATATCATATTTAATGGTCTCTAACACTTTCATAATGTTAGGGTTAAGTCTATTTCTTCTACTTCTTATGGATTAGGGTGTTCAAGTCTTCCTCTTGTATGTTTGCAGGATACTTGTGTTATCATGTTGCTTTTCAGATTGTTGGAGGAATTCTTGCATTGGTGTCTGCCAATCTCTTCCTTCAAATGCTGGTAGGAGAGTCTTGGTGGCTTGTTCTGATCTTTGATGTGGCTGTGTACTTGGGGTTTTTTCTTGGTCTGCCCTCTCTTAGGTCCCGTCAGCACTGGAGTTTGCTCTCAGATCCTCTCCACCTTGATGTAGGCTGTAGTGATGGATCTAAGCAACTCGCAGGTGGAAAGAAGTGCTTGAAGGGGAAGCTGGGATGGGATAAGTAGAGAAAGGCAGTAGCCAAAGAGAAGCCCTAATGAATGGCCAGAAAGTTTAGGAGATTGGAGGGTGCCTGTGCTCTCGTCCCAGGGCATCCAGCCAGCTGGTCAGGCACTCACTTACCCCTCCGGACAGAACTTCTGGTCCAGGAGCAGAACCACTTGTTGGCCAGGGACCTCGCAGACAAAAGGGCGGGCTTGCTAAGTGCATGCTCAGTGGAACAAAGAAACTCCTGTAGCAGTTGTACTCACCACTTTGTCCCCAGACCCTTAGCCCCAAAGCAGGCTGAGTTTGGGGATCCTATGACCCCCACAGATGGAAAGGGGTGCTAGAGGGCAAGCGGGGATGGGATAAGTAGAGAAAGGTAGTAGCCGGGGAGAAGTCCCGCTGAATGGCCAGAAAGTTTAGGGGATTGGAGTGTGCCTGTGCTGCTCCCTTCCCAGGGTGTCCAGCCAGCTGGTTGGGCACACACTCACCCCTCTGGACAGATCTCTTGGTACAGGATCAGGGCCACTAGCTAGCCAGAGACCTCGCAGACCAGTTCACCACATTTTTGCCCTTGAACATGGAATGATTTTTTTCGGAGTTTTAGAAGTTTATATTTGATTTTCTTGATGTTTCAGGCAAGTTATTTTATGATTTGTGTGAAATGCATTGAGGTATTGCTACACTGTAATTCAAACATATTTAACAAACAAGAAGAGCTACATACTTTCAATACTTTACAAATCAACCCTTAGCTTAACTTTGTCTGAGGGGTTTTGTCTAAGGAATTTGTTCCTGTACCATACATCCTTGTAGACATGTCTTTCATAAGAGTCAAGACTATAATCATCAACTTTTGTGTTTCTTA